>NC_089649.1:17305120-17930120 GCF_037042795.1 Molothrus aeneus | reverse complement strand
AAGTTAAGGAGGCACCATGCTGGCTTGAAGCCAGCACACTTGTGAGGTTCTAAGGGCATGAGAAAGGAGGGCTCCAGTTAATTCCAGGATGGAACTGCAGCACGTGGTGTTGTTGAGTCCTTGAATATCCATATTTCCACTCCTCTGCTTTGCTCTATTTAAGGAGTTTGCTGGGCTCAGCATTATTTTGCAAGTACTCTGAAGGGTGCCTTTTATCTGGCATTGCTTTTAGCATGGGAGTGGAGATAAACTGAGGTCCTTGTGCCATTTGATCTGCACAACACTGATCACTACCAGAGACAACTACCTTCCAAAGAGGGTCTGTGAAGTGCTTACATCTCTTTCTTGACTTTCATCTTCTGTTATAAATGCCTTGTAGTCACGGTTTCATTATAAATGATATATAAATCTTTCAAGAAATGCAAACTGAAGTTGTCAGCTCACAGTTTCCCCATTAGGGAAATTATTCTGTAGTATCAAATTGACAGTAAGTGAAACTAATTTGTTGGATGTGTAAATTCAGTCCAAAATTTCATTTTGATCAATTGAAAGATTTCTATTGATTTCAGTACACTTTGGTTCACACCCTTTAAAATGTAGCACACTGATCTAAATATCAGGGCATTCAGGTGTCTATCTAGTGAAAGTAAAATAGAACAAACCACACAGTGTCATTATACATCACATAGTTATTTGTTGCTGATCTTAAAAGAACTGACCTGCATTTGCTCAAGATTTGTGTGTAAGAGAGAAAATACACCCCCCAGAAGATGCTGGCCTGAAAAAAGCTAATGAAAAATGATAACTTCTAATGAATGAAAAATAATGAAAATGTAATGAAGATTACATGTATACTGCATTGTAAACAACCTCCTCCAAATTATTTTGGAGGGCCTAAGTGCATAAAAAGAGGAAGTTAGATGTTCTTGCTAACACCCACATCTTACTACACAAAAGACAAAAGAGAGATAAGGTGGAAGACTGTGAATCCTGTACTTTAATTTAGAAGAAGGGAAGAAAAAGACAGGGGGCTGTACATCCAAAAAGCCTCAAACAAAGGTGGAGTCACTGTGAAATATAAAATTTATAAAATTCAGTCATGATACACAGGAGTTGGAGCAGGTCCAGAGAAACCTATTTCAAAATCTTTATCATAGGCAATAAGGTTAATAGGGGCAATGATTTCTATGAATTGCGAAAATTTGTTTCCTTCTGAAATTATCAGCAGTTGGATTTTTATGGCTAGCATTTTATTTGGCATCCATTGAAAACTCATTAATCGAAGTATGGTTTGAAGAAGATAAACCTCAAATTCAAATCCAAGTGAAACCTGCAGGAAAAAGAGCCTAAAATACTGAGTAAATATTTTACTGAAAATTTAAAATATTTCCGTCTTCACAAAATTAATTTTTTATTTCCAAAATATTTGAATTTGACACTCTTGAAGTGCAACTTTCAATTTTTTGCTTTTAAAATGTTATTCTTCATTAAAAATAATCCTTGTAGAAAACAAAAGAATGTCCAGATAAGAAGTAACCTATATCATAGAAAATAACACCCAGGGTGAGGGTGAAGGGGAGAGAGGAGGCACAAATTTTGCCATATCAGATATTATCAAGTACAAAAGCCCTGAAACGAAAATACTCTGGGCCTAATAGAGAGTCCTTTGAAGTCAGTGGGAGTCTTTTCATTTACTTCAAAGGGCTTTAGATCAGGCCTTATTACAACAGTATAAATAATGCAGCATGAGCACAGAGAATTGGGACTTGGCGCATGGGTGTTATGAAATCTGGAATATTGACTCGTTCTACATAAAATTGGTCATAATAACAATGGTTTGGAAAAAGAAATCTCAGACACAATTAATCTAAATAACAAAATTATTAAAGTTGTTAACTTTAGAGTTAATAATCTTGATTGGGCTGTTAACTTTGGTGGTAGCAGTTTAGTAGGCAAAGAAAAGATTTCATTTTTGACTACTCATAGTTTCCATTCTGCTGCACATATTCTTAGGGGAAAAATAAGTTTAATTTAAAAAATGGCAGTTTAGTCCAGGTTTTTCAATGCTTATTTTTTTCTTATGCATTCGACTTGTAGATTAATTTAACCCTGATTCTCAGATTATTTAGTGGGACATTTGTGGAAAAAATTGAACTTTTACATAAGAATGAATTGTAGTGTCATACATACCATAGAACTGAACACTTCGTCCATTCTTTTACATCAGTCTTTTTGATGAAATCTTTCAAATATCTGTGTTTTCAATCATTACTTCATATTTCTCTTCTGTGTTTCTCCTTCTTTTAATAGTAACTTCATTTACTTTTAGCTTTGTTTTCACTATTACATTTCAGTGCTGTGCTATTTTGCCTTCGTATCAACACAAATTCCATCAGCTCATAAAGGAGTTGTGATTAAATAATAACTGAGTGTCTCATGAAGTATTCATTATTTCTCTGTATGTCAGAGTCACACTGTGGTACTCCCACAGATGATAATTTGAGAGGCATGGAAGGGGTATAACCTGCACATCACTATCAAATTTAGCAAGTGCAGAGAGAGCAGAATTACAGTTCCTTGATACTAAATTGTGCCCTGATTCAGCAAAGCATTTGAACCCATGTTTAATCTTGTATGTACACCTTGATTCTTTTGAATCACTGAGTAATGCAGATTTAAATTCTCTGATGAATATGGAATACATATGTACTTTAAAGCAAAGCATGTGTGTTAAGTTCATTTGTTAAATCAGTTTTCCATGGTGAGCTATCTCCTGGAAAAGCCTTTCTCCAATTTTCTTTTTGGAAGCCCTTTTTTATGTGTGGCTTTTTTTTTGTGTTGAATTTTTTGGTTTTTGGGGGTTTTTGTTTGTTTGTTTGTATGTTTAACCTTCTTACTTTAATATCAGAATATAAATTATAATAGAGCTAAATGCTGTCTAGTTGATTTGTACATGTCTCAAGGGTTTGGTAAAGAAAGTGTGACCTTTATTCTAATTTATGCAGGGAGAATGTCTCAGCTTAGACTGTAATAAAGTTTTCAACCCCTTATGACTCTTTTTATTACCTTTCAAACTCCTTTAGGAATCAAGTCCATGTGCTTCACAAACCCTTCCTCACTCCAGATGCCTCACTGGAAATCAGTTTGGCTTTCTGCTGAGGATGTTTTTGACCACTGTCCCTCAACATATCCCACTTTGTCTGGGTGGACTTTGATTTCCCCTGAATCTACACATTTCCCAGGATGAATCTACACATTTCCCAGGGGAAGCACATCCTCCCTTGCAATGAACTTCAGTACATGTCCATGGCCACTGGCCCTGAGACAGATGGTGAGAACCAGCAGCCACGCTTGCCAGTGGTACTTTCATGAGCCAATGCTGACTTGCTAGAGAGAGGGCACAAAGTAACACATATTTCATATCCCAGTTGCAATTCTGATGCTGCTCCTTCAAATAAGTAACTGGATCCACATTTATCAGTGGGTGATTTAATTTCACTGGGCACATTACTGCTTAAAATCCCAGAGCTGTGTTGAGTTGCTTGAAAAATGGAAGCACCTGGATGGATACAGCCCTAATTTAGAGCCCCACTGAACACATGCATGTGAATTTGTTTGTTTTGAGAGTTTGTAATTAAGGATAATTAATGCATCTTTACCTTTTTGCTCTGAGAAAAACCAAGCTTATTTGAAGCTTATTTGTATTATGAAATAGATGTGATTAAATAACTTGTGTACTACTTTGTTTTTGTTATTTTCCCTCTGGTCTTTTCTTGTATCTTTTTGAACAAACACTCTCTGTCCTGTCCTTCCTTCTCTTTTCCCACTCATCCCCTCCTTTTTTAACTTCCCTGATTTTATTGCTCTTCCCTTCCACCTCATCTCCTCTAACTCTACAATCTCATTTCAGTAATGGCTGGTATTGCTGCTTTCACTCTCTGCCCACGTATCACAGTGGAATCAATTCATCAGGTTTCCTGATTGAAGACTCTTCCATCTCTACAAAAACTTTGGCTTGAAAGTGATACTATGCTGTATCAGCTGTAGTTGTCAGATCCTGGCACCATGACAACTGGTGGCACACAGGTTTTATTCTAAATTTCTCTTCACAGAAAGGAATCTTCATTGCAAATACAGTGTGTAGGTTTCAGGGAAAAAAAAATCTCTTCAATTGTTCCTGCAAAAACCTTAAGTGCAGCTTCATTCATGTGATATGTTTAGGAAATAATAGATTAAGTACTTCAATATGTAAGAATATATAAATATGGGGGATATTTTACAGAGGATGGCTCCCATGCTTCCTGGTTTTGGATAGTAGTGCCCAGGAATTCAATTGTCTCTCTATGCCAATTTTCAAAGTGTAGTGGGTTTTTCTTTGGTGGCACAGATTTGTTGGGTTTTTTTAAATCTTGTCACCAGATTAGAAAACAAACTCTATTGATAACAAAAAAGAAATCTTCAGATAATACATGAATCCAGGAGCTCAGGGTAAATAGTCAAGGATGAGCACCTTGATAAAATGAGGAGTTATCATGGATTTTATTTTTTTTCCCAGAATGAATTCTGAAGGTATGAGTGGCAAGTTAAGAAATAACAAAGAAAACTATAAAGCAACACATTAAAAGATTCCATACATTTGTCAGTTGAGCTTAACAGCATTAACACTTATGTCAGCAAAGGTCTCTGTCCTACAGCAGTTTAATCACAATTGTCATAATGAAAACCTCATCTTGTGTTCCACATGTGACTTCTGTGTTCCACAAGATGATTTCATAGATCACTCAACCTTTTATGGGTTTTTCCCATAAAACCCAGCATCCTGCTAATAGTCCTTTCAGCTGCTATACTGCTCCTTTTTCTGTTCATCAGAGGATGAATAGGAGAACACGTGTTTATTGTGTCCCATTACCATTAACTTCTGTAGCCCCTTTACACCTGGTAACCACTGCACTTTGGAAGGGGGGGTGTTCTGTCCAACACATGGTTTAGAGCCCTTTCTGTCCATGTTTTTTTTTTCCTTGCTATCTCCTGCTTCAACAGGAGTAACTCAGTTTTGAGCAAGGAACCTGTGTCTGACAGTAATGGCACAGGTGCTATTTTAAACTCCCTTTATTCTTCAAAACATGTAGAGGTTAATTAGCCTTTACAGCTGATTAAAACTGGATATGTTAGGAGAGGGCCATGATCAAAGAGCATGTGAAGAAATTTATGACTGACAGGACAACCTTCTATGACAACATTTATTCTCACACATCTAGTTGCCCTCCTGACACCGTGTTTAGAATTCAGGTTAAGCATTGCATATCTCATTAGGAACTGGATGCTGGGCGTGTTCTGCAAGAACATTGAACTTTAGGAGCTAATGGCATCCATCTACTCCATTTTCCCTCACTTTTACATCAACAAAAGATTCTCCCACTGTGTTCTTGCACCAACTCAAGCTTCTAGATCTGGAAAAACTGTACTGCTGTAGAGTTCTACTAATTGTGCTTTGTAAGCCTTGCAAAATGTGACAGAAATGAGTCTCTGAAAAGTGCCTGAGGTAAAATCCAAGCATACTTGATAATAATAATAGTAGCAATAACTGATTAATATAGCATAACTTTTATTTGTTCCATCCTCTAGTAAGAATAAAAAATATTTTCTTGTATCTCCTCAAACAGGATTATTCCCCCACTCTGCTTCAGTGGAAGGGAATGATCTCCAACAAGCAAAGTGCTTAGGGGATCAACATCATAAATAAAAATAATGTATTTATTTTGTTCAGGGTTTTAGAACATGCTTTTAACACATGTTCAGGAGGTCTTAGGACACAGGAATCTCCTTGCTGTGGCACTCTTCCTGGGAGGGGTAAGCAAGAACACTGTGGCAAAACAGCTTAAATTGAAACCTGGGAAAGATTATTGCCTGTAGCTTTTTTGAGGGAGGTGCTCTTTGAGCTCTCCAAAAATGATGGAGAGTCACTCTATGGACAGAAATATATACAGAGATATGGAACATGGAAAGCATTGATAAACACAGCTGTACTCGTTCTGCTCCCAGGTCCATTTTAGTGCCATTTTGCCACCAGCAAAGCATATATGACACTTCCCTGCTCTTGGACCACATTCAGACCATGGCTTTTCTTGACATAGTTTGTCTGTCTGTTTAGAAAGGTCTTCATGGTTCTTTCTTCCAAGCCTTTCATTCCATCTATCCTTAAAATGCTGACAACCTCTTTCAGAAACAAGGTCCTTTGGAAGGATGTTGAGTAGGTAAGTCTACCACCCGTGTCCTGAAGAAACATCTCCTTTAATTTGTGGCTTTGCTGTCCTCATTTGATATTCTTGATGCTTATACTGGAAAAGTGAATAATCAACCCCACTCTATCCTCTTTACGTTATTCACAGTTTTTTATCCAACATATCTTCAGCTGTCTCTTGCCAAGAGTGGAGAAATTCAGTCTACTCAGTTGGTCATTCCTTGCTTGAGAGCTGCTCCAGAGTTTCAATATCCCTTGCTACCTTTGTTAGGCTTTGTCCAATTTCCAAATTTTATTAAAAGGGTGTGAGAACTGTGGATACATATGGGGACATAATTATCTTTCCTGGTTCAATAAACAATTGTCAGGAAGATTATCATAATTTAAGTATTTCTGAAAATTATCAGATTTTTCACTTCAGAACAAACTCCCAATTCCTTCACAAAGAACATCAGATGTCAGGCATTATGTCTATTGTGACCCAGTTATATGAAAGGTTCAATCAGAACTCCATCCTTAGAAGAAGTGTGGGAGATGTGTAGTGATGGTAATGAAAAACGGAACGATAAATGTCCTCAGAGAAGAGACTCCATTTTAGATGCTGCTGCACAATAAAGCAGTCTTCGTGCAAAGGTGATCTTTGGTCCTCAAAGTTGCATAACACTTCCTTAGACAAATACAAATACCACATTCTCATCAGAAACTAACAGTGATGGATGTCAAATGGGTCTGATGGTAGACTTGAAGTACTTATAACTAGCTCTCAAAGTATTTCTTTAATATCTGTATGGTCTGGACCTGTTTGGAGTAGCCAGGTAGTCCCTGACTGACTTCCAGTTCCATTTTTCATCTTTTTCCTTCAGATCTCCAAAGCAGACGTATTAATTAATGACTTCCAGGAAATAAACTGGAGACTACAATTTCCATAAACATTACTAACCTGACAATATCTTTTCAGTGGCAGCTGATCATGGACCAAATTTTTATCCATATCCTAACAGAAGAGGATTTTTTAGACTATTAATATTTCTCTCTCTCCAGTTATCTTTCCAATACACCTTTCCCTAGAGCATAAATTTTTGCCAGGTCATTGATACTGTTCTGCAGAAAGTAGTACAGAAAAAAGATTGTACTTTGTATGCTGATAATTGGTTAGCACAAGAATTTACAGTGATTTGTCGTAATCTTTCTAATTTACACCTCCTACCTGCCTCTGATTGCTTGTAAAATCTCCAGTTATATTTTTCAGCCACTTTAAATAACTTTAATTTCAGCCTGCAGACACAAAGGTGGCATATCTATAACAGAAGTTCCAGATTTTAAATGAAAATGCTTTTGACATGAAGACAATCTGATTTTGAGTAAGTAGCAGGCATATGAAGATCAAAAATTTTGGGTAGGGTCAGAAATGCACAAAGAATATATGTGTAATGTAATTTTTCCTAACTTAGACTTCAATCAGGTTATTTGCATGTTAAGTGGCTTGGAGATGAAACACCTTTGGACTTTGATTTGCCCCTGGGCTGAAAGATGCAATCACACTTTGTTACCATGTAGAAACTCATTATATGGTGGAAGATACTTAAAAACTAGGAAAATGAAAAAGTGGATATGGAAGTCAAGCTTATTTTTTCTTATTTTTTTATAGGTAGAAATGCTACTTTTAGATTAAAGATTTAAATTTCTTCATGGTAACTTGTGTGGGGCTATGTTTGGGATTTGTGCTGAAAATTGAGCCCTGGTCTCTTAGGGATGGCTAAGCACTTGGGAAACACTGAAGGAATTGGTTATATATCGCTCGCTTGCACAGCTTTTGCTTTACCCATTAAAGTATCTTTATCTCAATCTACAAGTTTTCTCAGTTTTGCCCTTCTGATCCTTTCCCCCATCACATCTGGCGGGGAATGAAGTAGCAGCTGTGTGGTGATTAGTTGGCAAAGGACACCTTACTCTTTACCTTTTTGAAGAGGGAAAGGAGCTAGAGCTTTCTTTACATTTTGATTCTTATAGGAGTATTTTATTAATCCATCTATTTTTAGCCAGAGTCCAACAAAGTATGATGCAGTCATTAGCCAGTGATAGGAATTTTCTGCATTTTTTCTGCACTTCAGCAGTGAAGTGAACTTGACACAAATGTTCCTTCCCTTAATGCTTGATTTTCCTCACAAGAGAACTGGAAGATGATCCTTGTGACCTTTTTGAACAGAAGAAACATTAAATAACATCAAGTAGCTATTTGCAGTCTGACAATTTTATTAACTTTATCCTCTCTGTCTCCTGCAATCTTCAAATCAAATTGGCCTCTATGGGGCACTGCTAGAATTTCTATTTGAAATCAGAGGATTGGAAGAGGTCAGGCAGACATCTACCAAGAAGTAAAGCAGAGAGAAAGATAGAACCAAGTAACCTAAAGCAATTCACATTATTGAGATGGTTTGACTTTTGGTCACATCTGTATATTTCTGTGGGCAAGGAAAAAGAATTGTTCCCATGAAACATTTTTGAACTGAGAGGAAATAACTGCTTGTTTTATTTCAATGAAACAATGTTTAAGAAAATCATGAGACTCTGACTTGTGACTGAAGGCTTAGTCTTGGCCCTACCCTCAGCCTTTAACTGGCCTTAAATAAGTTCAACCTCTGAAACTCTGTTTTTCCTCTGTAGAACTAATTTCTTACTTTCAAATACATCCTAAGGATTTGGTGTCCTCTTATGTGAAATATTGTTGGGTGACTGTGTATTCAAGTGTCCCTCCTGCCAGCCTTGACAATTTCAAAGCAAAAAGGATTCCAATATCCTCTGCATTTCTGGTGTGCTGGAACACAGTGACTTGGAGAAAAATTTCCCTATTCCACAAGAGTACAAGGATGTCTGTACAGTGCCCTCCTCAAGGACTGTAGATACAACTCATCCTGAGATAAATCCAATTGTTTACTCATGAGAAAATATTGTGCTATCTTGCTTTTATTAGGGGTCCTACAAAAACATTTCATCTGAAAGGCTGAACTGTAACATTTAAATGACTGGGAAGTAAGAGAATGTGGTGGGAGAGAGAGAAGGTGAGTTTGCTAAGCCTCCTCTCCATGCAGCACATCTCAGCAGAGCTGTCCAAGGAAGCAGGCTGGGCTGACTCTAGAGCTGAAAAAGGAGTGACTCAAAACCTCCCTGACAGCCTCCCTGACAAAATTTGCTCTGCAGTGTGTAGTCCAACATGGACCAGACTGGAGCCACTGGACCTGGTGTGGGTGATAGTGGAGGTGTTTTTTCTGCCCCAAGCTGTCATGGGGATGAGGAGACATGAAACTCCAGAGAGATGCTGTAAGCTACTGAAACAGATGAAATGGGGATGAAGGAGAGAAGTTTCATCCGTCTGAGTTGCTTGGGCTTATCTTTAACAGCCTGAATTACTTTTACTGTCATTGTGTGCAATGGCAGTACATGAGCAAAAACCGAGAAATGGTTATCATCTTTTTCTAGTCTCATAGTTCATTACAATATTGCAAAAAACCCCAAGAAATGTGCTTACATGTGTTATTAGTTTTCTGTCATGATGGCACATTACAATTACCTGGAATGTGATAGTTTCCCAAATATAGAGAAATGACACTCAATAAAACAATTAAGTTGCAACTTATGAATGCAGTTGTGCTGATAATTGCTGACTTAACTACTCAAATTTGCCTATGTACACAATGATTTGCAAGAAATTCCTTAATAATGTAATTAAATTGTGGCAAACTGATCAAGGTGAGCTTTATAACCTGGGGATATTTGTTTGTAGAAAACTATTTTGCTGTTGTTTCTCTTATCTTTGACCATTTCTTACCAACATGAATAATATCAAGGTGAAATCTGCCATACATCGTGTACCTGATTTTTTTGCAACCAACTTGTCTGCAGTTCACTTAGCAGCAACTACAGGTTCTTTCCTGGTATAAAAGTGTCTCTGATTCAGGAATAAGTTTAGCCTAGCAGTTGTCCATGTTCCGTGTTGTGCAAGGAGATAAATGAGAAGGGAGAGCTGGTGACAACTGATATGTAGAAGACTGAGGTTCCTTGCCCCAGTGTTCACTGGCAGTCAGGCTTCCCATATCTCTGAGTCCCTGAGCTCCTGGGTGGGAGAAGTCCCTCCCACAGTAAGCAAAGAACAGATTTGAGACCACCTGATGAACCTGAATAGCCACAAGTCTATGGGGTCTGATGGACACTCTTAACAACTGGGCCAACAAGAACTTAATGAAATTTAACAAGTCCAAATGCAAAGTACAACACCTGGGCTTTTATCTTCTAACCAATATATTCCTGGAGGTTTTTTCCAATTTTTTTTTCCCTAGATGAGCATCTATTGCCCTGGACATTTCAGTCTGTAAAAGGCCAAGTAGTGTGAATTTAACTTATTTTCTTGGTTTAATGTGCAGTAACTCCAAACCTGTGATAACCCAGCAGACAAGAATCTGGCTCTTTATTTCAGACTGTGGAGTTCTGCTGGAGATACATGCCTTGAAACTTTTGCAATAACCAAGTACACAGTCAGAAAAGGCTACCACACTTTGCTGAATACAGATATTTCCTGAATATGTGTTACAGTGGCTAGAAAGCATGAGGAACTCTAAAGAAGATCCTTTGAGAGCTCAATCAGCAAGAGGGAAGCTGAGAAGCAGCAACCATGACCCCAAATTTTATGAGGAGTAATCCTGAGACACATTACTCAGAGAATCCTGGAAGTGAAAGGGAGCCAGTATTGACATCAGTATTTACTTAAGTAGCAACAGCTCCTACCCATCCTTTAGTGATATTGACGCTGTAGCTGGATTTTAGGAGAGCCTTTTCTAGGCACAGGTTCAGGTGCAGTAGCTTTCCTGCAGATCCCTGTGTCTGGAGATGTTTTGGAAGGTAAAACAATAGGAAACTTATAACTGACAGAAGGTGTACTGACACAAAATCCTCTTGGAAGCTCAGTAGCTTCTTTCATTAGGCAAATGTCCTCCAAAAGCTAGTATAACCTTAATAAACTGCTACGTCCATTTAGCACCTTTTTTGAAGGAGTTTAAACAATTTTTAGTCTCTAAAAGAGGTGCTTTTGTCCTAATGCTTCTTCTGACAGTCACACAGCACTATTGCTTGGACAAAAACGGCTGCTACAGAATATTCTATTTGTTTTTCGATTCCTACTTCTTTTCCATTTCCAGTGAAGTCTGCTTGTGTCTAAATTACTTTTAAAACAGCTTACAGCACACCTGCTCTGTGGAATTATTCCCACCCCTTGCTGAGAAGGGCATTGAGATGCCTGAAGCCAGAGCAGAGTCCATGCACTCAACAAAGACAGAAAAACAGAAAAAAGGACAAATTGTAACCAGTCACTAATGCTTCTCTCCCTCTCCCCCTGCATTTTACCCATTACCTACTAGCTCTGGTTTCTCCTAATTTGTTTTCTACATGTAGTTCTCTCAGTTGTGCATCTGCCTGGTTCACTTCTGCTGAGGTAGCATCCACAAAATCTCACGCTGCAATTTGCTTCTTCCTTGCACTCACTCTGTTTTTCTGAATGTCTTTGGCAGACTTCTGCTACCATTACAAAATATATATTTGGTTTTCCTTTGATGTTTACGGGCCTATCTGCTAGTTAGGTGGATGGTTTGCTTCTGTTTTGAATGGGCCATCTCTTGCCTTTTGCTGTCAACAAAGGGTTGACCACAGCAGTGAGACAAAAGACAAGGTGCTCTGGACAGCCAGGGGTCGGAGCTGCATGTCAGCTCTGGCAGACTTATACAGGCTAGGTGAGAAAGAATGAAGCCAAAGTTTCTGAATGGGCAGCCCCATGGTTATTTGTTGTGTTTTCAGCATTCTCACTGCCCTTAACAGCCTCTAGGCCACCACTGCATGGCACACACTGAGAAGGGTTTAGGGGGGAAATCTCTGTCACCCAGATCAGCTGCCAGGCTGCAATCAAGAACTCAACAAGACTTGAATTAATGCATTTGATGTCTGTACTGTTTAACTTAAATAGACAAGAGACCAAGAGCTTTGGACCTTTAGAGGAAAAAGGACAACTATTTCCTTTGGTTTACATTAAAAAGAGACAGGGCACTATTTTTTCTCTTTTCTTTTTTTTTTTCCTCTTTCAAAAGGGATATAACATTTCAGGAAATTCAGTCATAAAAGACTAAAATGAACTCACAGAAGAGCTATGTCTGGAATTTGTAAAGTACAAAGGAAAAGGCAATTAGCTACCCAAATCCTATTGAAAGTCAATAGCCTCAAGCCACTTTGAAAATCCCAGCACATAAAACTCACTAAAAGCAAACTGTGCAGTAAATGTGAGTGAAGTAGGGAAGCAAAGAAAGGAACAGAGAACAGAAGATATCTGTTAGGCAAAAACAGGTGTGGAAGTACATGCCGTTGATACAGCTATGATGGAAGCTGCACATGCACTCAGGTTTTTCTTCACTATCTCATAATACGTTATTGCAACCAAAATTTATCACTCTCTTCTGTAAGTCTACTCCAACCACTAGGGGTGTGTATCTATGGGCAGCTTGCAAACTGCTTCAATGATTGTTAGTGGAAACACTGGTAAAAAGCTTTTTTGTAAGGAAACAACACTCCTGAAAGGGAGTGGCTGTGCGGCTGGACTGCAACAAAGCACAGAAATTTGTGTACCTGATGGTTCTTACCAGAAATATACATGTTCCAGCACCTGGATGGGGATTTTGGGTTTTGTTTGGGTTTTTTCTTTTTTATTGGGGTCCATCTCCTCCCGTGCTTCAAAACGCGGCAGTGTCTGCCACTACTTTTATCCATCTGTGATGCCAGAGGAGTTCACTTGTTTCCTCAGTTGAAAATTGTGGATTTTGCTGTGGTAGATGGCAGCTGATATGGTTTTGAGGAATGCAGGTTTTGACAGTAGAGCCTAAATCCTCCATAATCCCTGCTCGAAGCACATATGACTTATGGTGGAGCTGAGCACAGAGGCTTTATTGCTGAATGATGTGTAACCCTCTATTAATTAAATAAGCAAACGTCCACAATCACTTGCCAACACATCATATTATCACGAGGAGTGTAGGATGTCACTTTTGTGCAGACCATCTGGAAATGTGAGCCGCTGCTTCAGCAGTTATCAAAATCTTTTCTCATGAATTTTAATTTCACTAATAAGTGTTACCGAGTAATCGCTAAGAAAGGTTTTGGTGTGATTTGTCGGCTGATTCCTTCGGAGTGGGACACAATCATTTCCTAATAGGATGCCTTTCCACAAAATAAATAGCAATTCAGTCATAAATCAGCAGAATGGCAGTGCAGAAAATGTTTGAATTAGGATACAGTCATAAAACCAAATCCCAGTATAAAAATGAGTGGTTGTTTCAGACTTTAAAGAGCTACATTCACCTGATATTTGATGGGAAGGGAGTTTTATTGTGGGTCACAGCAAAAAGGGTGCACCTAAATCTTTTTGCAGTGACTTAGGTGATTTGCCTCCTGCCTTTCCTCTTTACTTCATTCCTTCTATGGCTATTCAGTGAAGACACATCGTATTTCAACTAATCTGCTTTCTATTAGACTAGGTAGATATGATTTTGTAATTAACCAGAACGTAATAAAATCTGGCTTATCATGCATCATGATTAGCTTAATATTCTATTAAATGAATTTTAAAATGCTGCCAGAAAGCAGAATGCACATCTAGTGAATGGTAGAGATGGCTGTGAAACCCAGTTAGTAATATCTGGTATAATAACTTTGCCTTGTGTTGATGGACCATTTTGGATGCTATTATACTCCACATGTGGCATCCAGAAACCACTTCTCTGATGTTAGCACTTGTTCTTTATTCATGCACCCTGTCTCAGCACTACAGAAATGGCTGTTTCCTTCCTTAATCTTAATGGAAGGCCTGATCCAAGACTTGCTGAGGCCAATGAAAAGCCTCTCATTTATATTCCTGCATTTTGGACCAGGTCCACAACTTACAGCCGGCAAGATAACAAGCATTCCTAGATCACTGAACCATCATTTTGACAATTATGATAACATTTTTGTTTTTTTCAAAGCAAGTGACTTTCATGAATTATGACAGTGATTACAGTATTCAGCTCCTAGCTGGGAAATTCTTCTTGCAAAGGAAAAAATGTTAGAGCATATCTGATAAGCAACAAAAGAGCATCCTGATACACAGCCAGTTTGTTTTCACAGATCTGTTGAGGAGCTTTGTCACCTGTAGGAGTGTTTAAAGATGTGGTGCTAATTCTTAGCAGTGGTAAACACCTGCAGGATGTGATGCTTTCCCCACCACTAAAGAATCCATTGAGCTGTGCAATCTTATTGAATCATAGGATGGTTAGGATTGGAAGGGACTTTAAACGTCATCTAATTCCAATCCATTATCAAAGACAGAGACATGAATAATAATAATGGATCACAAAAAGAGGAGCCTTGGTTTGGAAACAAAGCATGGCTGTCAACTGCTTGATGCCAGTGTTACCATGTTTGGTGATTTTGCCAACAACAATACCACTTTTATTCATCATTTGTTGCAGGAAGAACAAAGAAATATGAGGCTGTGTCCTGACAAGACACAAGCCTTACAGTTCACCACACATTATTTTTCTCAATTCCTGTTACCATCCCATGTCACTCTGAAGGACTAGCAGTCCTTTCCTCAACTTTGGACTCCCAGATACTTAAAGGTCAAGGTATTATTACAGTGTGGAAAAAAGTTTCATAGTAAAACCGATTTGGGGACCCTAGGCATTCATCCCATGGATGGTGATGAAGCTTTGTTTTTGGAATACGATCTGAAACATTCTAAGTCATTAGGAAGTAACATTTTGTAGCTTTCATTGATTTTCACAGTGGAATTATGAAGCATTTCCATTTTATTATTTTTGACGCTTGAGATAGCTTTATATGATACATATAATAACAATATAAATGATGATAAAAATATATCAGTAATAAATTAATTCATGCACCTGTACTGTAGTAATTGATGGCATCCTGTTGTACTAAATACCGGACTGACATCATTAAGAAGATTGGTTTTCTCCTGAGGCCTCCACTCTTCAGATAAGCTAGTTGATGTCAGAACCTTAGCAATTCTGTGCAGTCCTCATCAGAAATGACACTAAGGTTTGCTTGTTTCTCTAAACCTTGTATTTTCTGAATTTATAAAAATTAATTCCCAATTATCTATATTGATATTTCATTCAAAATGTTTACCTGGCAAGAACCATTTTTCCTGGAATATTTGGCAATATATTCTGGTGTTCTTCCTTCTGTCCTTCTGGCCTAAGAGATCCTGAGATATTAACAATATAATTTGTTGGAAAGATGAAAATTGATATTTAAAAAATGGTATTTGGGTTTGATTTTATGGCTGTGGGGCAGAGATTTGTTTCCTTATTTTCCCATAGCTAGGTTTCATGACATCAAAGGTCATGTTAGAGAAATAGTGTCTAGAAATAGATGGGCAGTAATGGTTCAAATGTTTCAGGAGAGAAATGGATGCTGACAATGAATGCTGCATGTAAAATATGAAGGACACAAGTTCATAAGAGTCAAAGTGAGAAGGAGTATAAGAATTTTCAAAATTTTATTAAGCTTATCTTGCTCAAATTCCAGCTTATGAAGAAAAATTTTTCCCACAGTGGCTTTGTGTTTTCAAAATGGCTTATCTTTAGCTGAAGCAATCAACACTTGTGGCTCTGCTGACACATTTTGTGATGAGGAACAGAGATTTGTTGACAGGGAGATCTTGCAGCACAGTTGTGTCCGCAAACTCGGAGAACACGGAGATTTCTGGAATGAGAGAGTCAGACAGGGCCATCTTGGAGCTGCAGGTTGTGGAGTATGTGGAGCTTCCTAGGGAGGAAGCCATCCAGTCTCCTGCTTAGCTGTTGGCTCACAAGGAATGTCACCCAACATTCCCAGCTGCAAGCTCTGTCTCACAGATGGTGCCACTCCCATATTACAGAGAGGCCCAGGAGTGTGACAATAACTCTGCTACATTGCCTGCTGTGGATTAGCTGGTGCTGCCACTTTGCTCAGTACCTTCCATATGGTGCCATGGAATAATCCCTTACCTAACAAACCCCACCAAGTCCAGCCTGAATTGACCAGAATAAGATCTACCTGGGTCACACAAGCTGCTGTTACACAATTTTCCATGCACCACTTATTCTCTAAATTTTCCCATGGAGCAGGCAGAATGGCATGATGGAGGTCAGAGTAAAGATGAAGCAGTACTTGTTGAACATCTCTCAAAACCTCCAGCCTGGATGGACCCATTTCACCAGCCCCTTGTTTTGGCTAGCTCTACAGTAGCCACAGTTTCCAACATTCCCACTGTCTCGTCACTTGAAGCTCTGCACTTAACAGAGAAGCAAACAGAGCATTGTTTGCTCAGAATTACAGGAACAACTGCATTTTTGATAGACCAAATTATAATGGCTGTTGTGCTAGGAGACTGTGCCATTAGCATCCTGTCAGTCAAAGTAAAACACCTTTTTATCAGACTTCACAGACTGAAAGAGAATTGTGGCCTCACCTCTCCCAAGTGGCAAACATAAAACTGAAGCAGCCTTGGCATGTTACATATGTGGGAGATTGAACCATGATAAAGGAGGAGGACAGTTTCCAGCTTGGCAGGCCCTGGAGGCATGCATCTGTTCTCAGCCTGAGCCATCCAGTACCATCTCAAGCTCTGAATACTCCTTCTCCCCTGGCACCACAGGAGAAGCTCATTATGCAGTACTATCCCTTTCCTCAATATGTCCCCCAAGGTATGGAATGAAATGGCCAAGTTACTTTCATTGCAGAGGTAATTATCTGCATTTCATCCAGCAATGAGGCTTTAGGAGAAATACAAATGGAGCAGATTTGGTCTATTGAGCAGAAAAGGGAAAATGATGAAATGTAACAGCTCAATTTTGTTTGATATCCTGCTGCTGTTCCTCCATCTCAGTTTAATTCCAGCCTCAGTATTCCAATATAAACAGCTCTGTGGCTTTTGCTACAAACCAAGCCCTTACTGGGGTACTCAATCAGCCTGGAGCTAAGGGGTCTGAGGCTTTTCTAAGACCCTACAGCTGATGTAGGGCATGGCTTAAGGGCTGTTATATAACTTCACAAGTGCTGACCCTCATTAACACAATTGTCATTGCACTCAAGACTGCAGCAAAGGCATAATTAGAGCCTAGATTTTAGGCATTGGTTCATAACTGTTGTTGCTGATTGCTCTGTGTGCATATTCTGCCTCTTGTGCTCTGCCTCCTCCATGCATCACTCTTCAGTGGGAAATGTTTCCAGTTACATGAGCAACTGACATCCAGGCACAGCCACATCACATCCTGGGGATGATTTTAAATCTGTTGTAAGGACCAGACTTAATCTCTGTGCAAACTGTAGCTCTCCAGGTGTGGGTGGCAGGTGGAATTGGAAATATATTTTTCATTTTTGTGCCTAGGTTTAGCACTGGTCAGGCCCAGAGAGGCCTCCATGTACAGGCTGGGAGAGCATCAAGTGGACAGGGCTTTTGGAACCTGTGAGCCACAGTAGACACACTACAGACAGAGGTTCCTTTGCAACAGCCATGTGCCAAGAACATGCCAACAACCGTCTTCCATTTCCCATCTGTAGAGGCATGCTTCTTAAGCAGAAAAGTTAGAAGATTGTATAATTTTTATGCCCTGTATTTATTTTAAACTACTTTCTTTTGCAGAGCAGGTGAAAAAATGCCAGTTCAGAAAGCTGTCTTTGTAGTCATGAATCATTCCTTTGAGTATTTAAGGAAAGATGTGCTTATCAAAATTGAAATAAAAGTTTAATAGCAAGTAACATTTAACTTTAAAATTACATTTTATAATTAAATTTTATTTTGGCTCTGCTGCGTGCCAGAAAGCATGATGGAGTGTTTGTTATGGTCTCAGTAGAACTTCCCTGAGGATGATTGTCCTGTGCTGATGGGAATGAGGGTGAGAGACACAAAGACTGCAATCCCAAACAGGTTGGGCAGTGATTGACAGCAGCCCTGTGGAGAAAGACTTTGGAATATTGGTGGCTAAAAGAAGCATTAACATGAGCTGGCACTATGCACTCCCAGCCCCGAAAGCCAAGTGTTTTCTGTGGTCATCAGGTCCACAGAGGTGATTCGTTCCCTTGACTCTGCCCTCCTGGGACCCCAGCTGGAGTCCTGTGAACAGCTCTGGGGTTCCAGTGCAGGACATTCATGGATCTGTTAGAGCAGGTTCCCAGGAGGTCCATGAGCACGATCAGGGGCCTGCAGCACCTCCTCCATGAGGACACTCTGAGGGTTGGGATTGTTTAGCCTGGAGAAGAAAAGGCTCTGTGAAGCCTTACATCAGCCTTTCTGTATCTAGTGAGGGGTCTACAAGAAAGATGGGGAGGATTTCCCAGGGTAGCAATAGGATGATTGGTAATGCTTTAAACCAAAATAGCGTGGGTCTAAACCTTAGACTCAGGGAAGAAATTCTTCCCTATGAAACTTGTGAGACACTGGAACACACCTTCTCCACAGCAGAGAAGTTGTGCAAGACCCATTCCTGGCAGTGTTCATGGTCTTGTTGGATGGGGCTTTGAGAAACCCTCTCTAATGTCCCTGTCCATGACCATGCGTGTATGAACTAAGTGGTCTTTGAAGGTGCCTTCTCACCCAAACCACTCGCTGTGATGGTTCAATGATGATAATAATTCTTCCTGGATCTCAGTTAGAAAGGTCCAACAGCAAATGGCTTAATAAAACAGCTGTTTTAATAAACTAAATAGATTGAATGAATGAATGAATGAATGAATGCATGAATGATAGATAGATAGATAGATAGATAGATAGATAGATAGATAGATACATACATACATACATACATACATACATACATACATGGATGAGCATATATAGCAAGAAAGCTTTACATCCTTTCAGATGCTGGGAACTCTGCTTTTGTGCATCATTGGGCAGACCCTGAATGGATTTTCTCACACTGAATTGCAGAGCAATTGGTTCATCTTTTTGGTTCATGGAGAGAGAAGGTTTTTCTTTTTTGTTCATCAAGCAATTGTATAAAATTTCTTACAAGAAAACAACTTTATTTCTAAAAGATGTTCAAATGAGAGCTTCTTGCTAGGCTGTGAAATAAAGCCCCAGTTTCAAGCACTCATATTAGGAGGATTAGTAGCAAGTGTATAACTCCCTCAAAGAACCAGGTAATCAGAAACATAGCAGTGAAGTAGTTTTCCTGACAGAGTCTCCTCTTTTCCTGAGTCTTAACACTTTAGTATTGAGCTACAGCACTGAAGTTTTGCTCAGCTGCAGTACTTGATGTCCTGTTTTCCTGACTGCTTTCCAGTGTAGACTCATGTTTCATTGAATAAAGAATGTCATTGAAAAACACTCCTCAAATCGTTATCCAGACAGGCTACCCAGTGTCAGATAAGCACATAACTCTGTACTAAAAGTTATCACCTTAAAGCTGATCTGTGCTGACATCTGTGCATATATATTGCCCTAAATAGGGACACAAAGGACAAATCCAGCTCTAAGTGGTGATGCTGAACAATTTTCAGTGACCACACTGGGCAACAAGAGCCATTGGTCAACCCAAAGGAATAAGTCCAAGGGAATAAGCCAAAAGATTATAGGAAAGTTTAAAACAACTTCTTGGGGAGAAAAAGGATAAACACTAAGTCCCCCATCAGTAATAATTATTTCCTAAAATTCTAATATTTTAATACAGTCACTGTAGGTAAAATATTTAATGAATTTTAAATGCATTTTACAATGAGCAAGGTTTTAATTTGGTCTGTTGGTCTGAAGCAAAATTCACAGTTTGTCTTTCAAACTGAGTATATTTCTCCTTTTGGTGAAAAAGAAAGAGAAAAAGTCAGATCAGATGGCTTGGAACCCCAGTTAGTAGAGTGCAACCTTTTTTTTTTACAGAGATTTGGGAAACCACACACACAAACAAAAACAGGAGGAGAGAAAGAGTAAATAGTGCTCTTCACATGCAAGCCTTATTTGCAAAATCATACTGAGCTATCTGACAGACACAACTACAAAATCGAGGGGATGGTGGTGTTAAAAAGCACTAAATTAAAAAAGTTGTTTTATCTGCACACCTTTTCTAGTATATCTTTCTGGAAATCTGCTTTCAGAATTTATAGTCACAGCTGTGAAGACAGAAAGTGCTAAAGAAAATGCAGCTCTCCCTGATGGTTGTCACAGGGCAGGCTGTGACAGTTTTAAATCACAACAGTGTAGGATGTAGTCATGGAAAAAAAAATACAAATCTGATTAGATGCATGCAACAGCTTTGTCTACTTAATATCCAGACTGAGAAATTAGTGTTCATTCAGCAAACTGGTTTTATTCCAGCAGTGGGAGTTTTCAATTACTAAAGCTAGATCAGATCCAGGGATAATTTAGTATCAGCACATTTCTGATTGAAGGCTTTGTGCCACAAAGCATCTGACGAGGCTAAGAGGTTCTTTTCTTATGCTGTTTCCTTACAATTGATTTCTCTCCCTGCTTTGCATTTTCACAAAATTAATATTTTATCTTTGCTAATTTAATGCCATTCTTACTTCTGCTTATGTGTAATTTCTTTCCTCTTGGCAAAAAAAAAAAAAAGTCCTCACTGGTACAATTCACATACAAGAAGACTGATATTGAAAAGGAGGATGGCAGAAAGAGCGAATCTTTCCTTACAATTTGTGATTCTTCTCAAACTGCTCACATTTCAATAACATCTATTTTGAGTGTCACCAATCTTCCTAATCCTCTGACTGTAGTTAAAATCTTCATGAGTTCAAAGACAAAAACAAAGTATCGAAACCAGCAAAAGGGAGCTAAGACCCGTTAATATTTCTTATGTTTCCACTGCTCTGTCAGAGTGTGGAGTTGTAATTACAGAGCCTTATTGGCAGCACAGACTGAAAGTGATGTGCCTCTTAACAGGAGCTGCACCAGAACTGAGCCTCCATACCCATAGGTTGGTCCCTGATAGTTGCTCAAAGAACTGTGATCCTTTTAAAAGTCTTGTGCAGTTGCTCCCAGTCCTACTGCCTGACAAGAAGACATCCTGCCCAAACTTGCCAAGTGCATTTACTGAAAAAGCAAAAATAATGACGAGAGAAGCAAGGAACATGCCAATCAATCACCAATCCGATTTTGGTAGTTGCCTGTTTTCATGCTGTTAGATTAGGGCAGCACTTAGCAAGGGGCTTGTGCATAGGAGGTGTCCAAATGCAGACTTGCCCTGCACTCTGAGCTGCTCCCCATTATCCTGCATAGTCAGTGCAAGGACAAGTTGGACAGTGGTGGGGACCTGTGCCTGCCCAGCTTTGACCATGCTTGATTTTCCAGCTGCTCTCCTGGCAGCACAGCCCAATCTGCTGTGGAGCTCTGCAGCAGGATTAACTATCAAACAGTCTTTGAAAACAGCAGCATTTTACTATGCTGCCAACCTCTGCCAGGGTTGTAGCTCTGCCACAGAGAGATAGGGGAGGTTAACAGCTAATTGCAGATAATTTTTAATATAAATATGTGTATATGTATACGCACATATTTTCTGCCAGTTTTCCAGATGCTGTTTTCTTTTTTATTTCCACTTAACCCTTGTCATACAGAAACTGCCATGAGGAAGAGGGGCTCGGGGCTAGGTGTTTAACCTTCGGAGCACCTGAGAGGAAGGAGGTGAATGCTGAAGGGAAGAATGTAATGGGGAATGCACAGAGGGAAGTAAAATACTTAGGCAAGCAAATGATTGAATCAGTGACTGGAACAACCAGGTCTCTGCTGGAGATTAATATGAATGAGATGCTATGCTTCATTGACTGTTTACCTAATTTCTTTAAACATCAGTATTGCTTTTATGTTGCTCTTGCCTAACTTAGCCGCAACTTGGTATTTAATCTATAAAGTCATTATTAGCTGAATGGTGATTGAAAAGCAGCAGGAAGATACTCTGATTATGCCTTAATTATTGCCCTGCACCTGATCTTCACAGAGAACATGTATAGTCCCACCCTCCCCTGTTGCTCTCAGCATCTCGTATCTGAGTCATAACTAATGTTATTGCATGTGTCTAAGAAAAGAACTAAATGTGTTCCCACTGATTTCCAGAATAAGCTGTAAACCTACAAAGCTTTGTTTGCCTTCCCCTCCTTTCTGGTCCTAGGCATCAAAAGGAGATATTTGGTTAATGGCTAATTAAACACTTCCATTGAGTAAGCCAGAGCTTTGTAAATCCGCATCTTCCTCCCTGCATACTGTTTGGAATCAGCTGAAAGTTTTGAATTTGCATTTTGCCAAGTTGCCAAGTTTGCATTGACACAACTGGAAAGTTTGAAGTAACTGAGATAAAGCAATCCAGCAAGTTCTTAAACCAAGGAATATGAAGCATAAAAATTCCTCAACTGTCCCTTCATGTAGAGACTTGAAGATACATCCTTGATAATGAGGTGCCATGCTGGTTTATTAGATCAGGTATCATTTAAAATGTAAATCCTAATAAAGCCACAAAGACATATAGAAAGTAGGAGTCAGTGGTTTTTTATTAAATGAATATGCCATCTGCCTTTCTTATCTCCCAATGAATTTAACATTACCATCTTTGTAATTAGCACTGACAAATAGCACAATCCCAGGAAACCAGACAGCAAGACATAGTGGATTAGTTTTGCATCCCTTGCTGAGCTAGCATGGGGCCACAACTTGGGCCATGTGGCTTTCTGGCAGGGTTATTTTTAACCAATATCAGTTCCTACCCATGAAAACACACAAATATGGAGACCACAGTCATAGAATCACAGAATCATCAAGGCTGAAAAAGACCTCTAGGATCACCAGGTCCAACTATTAAGCCAACACTGCCATGCTGTCCTGGTTTCAGGCAGGGTTGAGTTAATTTCTTCTCAGGAGCTGTTGCAGAGCTGTGTTTCAGATTTGGAATGAGAATGGTGTTCATAACACACTGATGGTTTGGATTTTTGCTAAGTCATGTTTATCCTAAGTCAAGGACTTTTATTCCCCCTTGTCTCATGTTCTGCCAGTGAGAAGGTTTGCAAAAGAAACTGGGAGAAGGGACAGCTGGGACTGGTGACCCCAAAGGACCAAAGGGATATTCCACACCATGGAATGTCATGCCCAGTACATAAACTGGAGGAGTTATCCAGAAGAGTGGCTGATCTAAGCTGGGGAATGGTGGTCTGGCATCAGCCAGTGGGTGGTGAGCAATTGCATTGTGGATCTCTTGTTTTTCCCTTTTATTATTATTATTTACCATTATTACTGTCTTTTACTTTATTTTCAACTATTAAATTGTTCTTGTCTTAACCTACAAGTTTTACTTTGAATCTCCTCGCACTAGAGCATGAACAGAAAGAGTGAGTTGCTGTGTGGTGCTTAATTTCCAGCTGAGCTTAAACACAGCATGTGTCCACTGCTCATGTCTCCAAGTGCCCCATTTATGTGTCTTTTAAATACTTCCAGGTATGGTGACTCAGCCATTTCCCTGAGCAGCCTATTTCAGTGCTTGATCTCCTTTTTCTGTGAAGAAGTTTTTCATAGTAGCCAGTCTATACCTCCCTTGCTGCAATCTAGGGCCATTTCTTCCTGTCCTATCACTTGTTTCTGGGGAAAAGAGAATGACATCCAGCTCTTCACAACCTCCTTTTGGATAGCTGTAGAGAGCAATAAGGTCTCCCCTGAGCCCCCTTCCCTTTAGACTCATTCACCCCAGTTCTTTCATCTGCTTTTCATAACACTTGTGCTCCATACATTTCACCTGCTTTGTTGCTTTTCTTTGAACATGCTCCACTCCTCAATGCCTTTGTTGTAATAAGTGTCACCCAGGTGTATGCACATTACCACAAAAATCTGGGAACATCTTCCTCAGCCAGTAGCTACACCACACTCATGCCAACATTTAAATCACTGGAGGGGGAATCCATGTCTGTATAGGAAGGGGAACCCTTTCCTGCTCCTTTATTCCAGCTCCTTTATTTCTTTCCTACACTCTCAGCAAGGAGCACAACAGATGCAGAGTAAATGCCCCTTTCATGAGACCCTCATAAACGTAATGATGCTTCATAAATAGTCATGATACCCTTGTAAAAATTCATCAGTGGGAAATATTTGGCCTGAAAATTTGGAAGGGGGAGATAGTTGTCTTTTAAAAGACAAGCTTGTCGGCATTGTTGAGAGTCCTCATCAACTGTTTCTTTGCAAAGGAAATTGCTGGAAGATGAATAGTCAGTTTCAGCTCCTTCTACAGTGAGCCATTAGAGAAGCACTGATATGTTGTTAAAAGTGGACAAGTTTTAGTGTTTGCAGACTGGAACAAATGGAATTAGCATTGTACCTCTGCTTAAGAAGAGAGGAAATGCCAAGCTATTTGTCTACATTACAGAGAACTTCACCTTGCTGCAGTTGTGCTGATCTGCACAGGATGGAGACGCAATTTACCACTCGAGGCAGTCACCAAAACTTCCCTTGTTGCTTACATCTCTAGGAGGTACCACTTGGGCTACTTGCAAATATTTAGAGATTCTGTGGTGGAAAAAGAAAACAACCCACAAGGCTGCCCAGAAAATTGAAAAATACAAGTGTTTATATATAAATATATATATATATAAATTTTAAAAGAAATAATTTCAACTTGGTAACTTCAGTTCTGCAGTTCCATACAGATTTCAAACTATTTCATCTGGTGACAGGTACACATTAAAATTTGGAGGGCAGACTTTCTGAAAAATCTGTTTCTAAGTCAGGTAAATACTGAAAACATGATTTTTCCTCATTCAACTTATAAGAAATGAGAAAGATATTGATATGTGTTCACTGACTCAAAAAAGTTCAAGAAGGGTAGTTTAAAAAGGTAATTAAATTTTATATAGAAAATTAATAGTTCAAATATGATTTGTAGTTTTGGAAGTTTTTAATTCATAAAGGGTTCTTTAAATATGGCTCACTTTGTTTTAATGGGCAAGACCTACTCCTTTTTCTTTAAATACCTTTCCATTGTTAGTCTGTCTTTCTCCAAGAAAAGAAATGAAAAGCTGAGATAAAATGAGCTATTTTGGTTTAATTTTTAAGCAAAAACATTCATAAAGGGCAAAAGATGACTGTTGAAATTATTTCATTTTGAATGCTGTGGCGAATCAGTGGCATTCAAAGGAACATTAGTTCTTTTGTAATAAAGCTAATTGGAAGAAATATCATCACCACAGGCCTCTTTTTGATCAAAATTCCTGCAAAAAAACCAAACCATACAAATTTCCACCTGCTCTACCAAGATATTTTTCAACTTTGTTCAAGGGTCAGCAGTCTGTCAGAGTGGCAGAATAAGATGGACACAGTTTTGTCTATCAGCTTAGTTTGTTGTGTGACCCAAATGATCAGTTTACATGATTGCTTGGCAATAACATCACCTCACTGGAACAGACTAAGTTTCACTACTAAGAACCTCAGCCAAAAGCACACTTCTCACTGGCTATGCCAAGCTTTGACACAATTCTCTGTTCAGAAAAGGAGCATCCTTCCCAACAGCTCGTTTAGTGAAACTTCCAGCCAAGCACTTCAGCACTTGCAAAGAACATAGATTAGAAAAGCAAAGGAAAGCAAAGAAACACTTCCAGACTGGCTATGAAAGGAACTTTTACTAAGTCAGTGTAAGCTTGGAAAGAGTCATGAAGCAAGAGTGTTGTAAAGCAGGGACAGACATGATGAGGTGAGCTGTAAATTAAAGAATGCTACAGAGCTGGTCTAGCCTTTCCAAAGGATCTCTTGAATCTTTTCCTGGGGGGTCAACCACTTTTCATTGTTTGCTTTTTTTTTTTTTTTTTTTTCCTGCACAGATACACAGATAATTAGGTCAGATGGGGAATCTTATCTGCAGAGCTCTGTGCTGGCATGAAAGGGACAGGCAAGGTTTTACTTGTAATAATTTTCTGTTCCCTGCTATGGAAAGGAGCCAAAATGCTTTTGCCTTCTAAAGCCTGGACCCTCAGAGTCCAAGGAGAAAACATCATTTTCTACTCTGCCTGACTAGGTGTTACTATACAAGCATGGCTCTCTTCTCTCTCAAAAATGCAGCCCTGTTCAAGTACAGTTGTTTTTCTCAAAGTTAACTGCTCTCTTTGTCTCTCACAATGAAATGAAGAATCACAGAATCACAGAATCACACAGAATCACAAGGTTGAAAGAGACCTTCAAGATCATCAAGTCCAACCCATGTCCTAACACCTCAACTAAACCATGGCACCAAGTGCCACATCCAGTCTTTTTTTAAACACATCCAGTGATTGTGACTCTACCACCTCCCCAGGCAGACAATTCTGGGGCTTCATCACTCTTTCCATAAAATACTTTTTCCTAGTATCCAACCTGTATTTCCCTTGACGCAGCTTAAGACTTTGTCCTCTTGTCCTGTCAGTTGCTGCCTGAGTCTCCTTTTCTCCAGGCTAAACACCCCCAGCTCCCTCAGTCATCCCTCACAGGGTTTCTGTCCCAAGCCCCTCTCCAGCCTTGTTGCCTCCTCTGGATGTGCTCAAGCATCTCAATGTCCTTCCCAAACTGAGGGCCCAGAACTGGACACAGCACTCAAGGTGTGGCCTCACCAGTGCCGAGTACAGGGGAGAATGACCTCCCTGCTCCTGCTGGCCACACTATTCCTGATCCAGGCCAGGATGCCATTGGCCTCCTTGGCCCTCAGGGCACACTGCTGGCTCATGTTCAGCCGACTGTCAACCAGCACGCCCAGGTCCCTTTCTGCCTGGGCACTGTCCAGCCACACCATCCCCAGCCTATAACGTTGCAGGGGGTTATTGTGGCCAAAGTGCAGGACTCGGCACTTGGACTTATTAAACTTCATCTTATTGGACTCTGCTCATCCATCCAACCATTCCAGGTCTGCTTGCAGAGCCCTCCTGCCTTCCAACAGATCAACACACACTCTCAGTTTAGTGTCATCTGCAAATTTACTAATGAAAGACTCAATCTCCTCATCCATGTTGTCAATAAAGGTATTGAACAGAGCTGGCCTCACCACAGAGCCCTAAGGGACACCACTGGTGACTGGCCCCCGCTGAAAGCAGCACTGTTCACCACCACTCTCTGGGCCTGGCCATCCAGCCAGTTCCTAACCCAGCACAGAGTGCTCCTGTCCAAGCCATGGGCTGCAGCTTCTCCAGGAGTGTGCTGTGGGAGACAGTGTCAAAGGCCTTGCTGAACTCCAAATAAACAACATCCACAGCCTTTCCTGCATCCACCAGGCAGGTCACCTGGCCATAAAAGGACACCAGGTTGGTCCAACACGACCTACCCCTCCTAAACCCATGCTGGCTGGGTCTGATACCCTGGCCTTCCTGTAAGTGCTGTGTGATGACACTCAATATAAACTGCTCCATAACCTTACTGGGTACTGAGGTCAGGCTAACTGGTCTATAATTACCAAGATCCTCTTTCCCACCCTTTTTGTGAATGGGCATCACATTGGCCACCTTCCAGTCCTCTGGAACCTCCCCAGTGAGACGGGACTGCTGGTAAATGATGGAGAGTGGCTTTGCAAGCTCATCTGCCTGCTCCCTCATCACCCTGGGCTGGATTCCATCTGGGCCCACAGATTTATGAACATCCAAGCTGCTCAGCGGTTTTCTGACTGCCTCCTCCTGGATAACAGGGGGACCATTCTGCTCCCTGACACCATCTACCCGCCAGGAGGACAGCTGTCCTGAGGACAAGACATCTTCTCACTAAAGACCGAGGCAAAGAAAGCATTAAGCACTTCTGCCTTCTCCTCATCTGCAGTTACTGAGATCCCTCCCATATCCACTAGAGAGAGAACAAAGGTTGGTCTTCTTACCCTTCCTTTTGCTATTAATATATTTGTAAAAACATTTTTATCATCCTTTACAAAAGTTGTCAAACTAAGTTCAAACTGAGCTTTAGCCTTCCTTTTTTTTTCCTATGTGCCCTAGAAAACCCCTTTAATACTTCCTGAGAGACCTGACCCTCCTTCCAAAGATGATACATCCTCTTTTTATTCCTAAGTTTCTCCAAAACCTTTTTGCCCATCCAGGCTGGACATTTGCCTCATTGACCCATCTTTTGGCACACAGGGACAGTCTGTTCCTGTGCCCTCGAGATCTCTGTTTTGAAGCACACCCACCTTACCTGGACTCCTTTGTTTTTAAGGGCTGCTTCTTGAGGAGCTCTCTGAATAAGTCTCCTAAATAGGCCAAAGTCTGCCCTCCGGAAGTCCAGTGTAAAAGTCTTATTGATGTTCCTCCTGATTTCACCAAATATCAAGAACTCCATAATTTCATGGTCACTGTGCCCCAAGTGGCCTCCAACTACCTCATCTCCCACCAGCCCATCTCTGTTTGCAAACAGCAGGTGTAACACAGTCCCTCCCCTGATGGGCTTGCTCACCAGCTGTGACAAAAGTTGTCCTCCACACACTCTAAGAACTTCCTGGACTGCCTCTTTTCTGCTGTTTTAAGTTCCCAGCAGATGTCTGGTAGGTTAAACTCACCTACAAGAACAAGAGCTGGTGATCCTGAAACAGTCTCCAGCTGCTTACAGAATACATTGTCCCCCTCTTCTTCCTGGAACCCAGACCTTTAATAGCTTGCCAGATCATTTCATTCTGGGGCAAATCAATGAAGTGCCCCTTCTTTGAGGTACTGAGGTTTCATAGAAGTCTAAGGAAGCCCTGATTTATCCAAAGGTGGAGGAGGAATCAGTGGATTCTCCTGACCCTTTCCTCACTGTCTGTCACAACAGGAGATCCAGCTCTCTCCACACCCATCAGCTGGCAGCTAGGAACCATCTCATAGATGGCACTCCAAACAAATGGGACTTCCAGTGGTTTAATTGGACATTATTTTGGCTTGCAAATGAGTTTATCTGCAACAAAATTTGATGTTTCAGAATTGTAAATGTACCAGAATATTCATCAGATGGATACAGAATATTTCATAGTTTGCTTAAAAAATCCTCAGTATTCCACAAATTTTATCCACAAAGAGGAACATGTCTTATGATAGGGACATCCAGTCAAAACTGCTCTATTTTCTGAAATCAGTGATTTGCAAGAAAGTGTTTATGAATATATTAAAGACTAAGGATTATTTTCAGACATTACTCAGTGAATAATTTTGAGTACCTTTGAGAAAATTGTCTTCACATTGTGAACACTTCACTAATGGAAAACAGCCAACATTTATAAATTAATTATAAATTATTTACTCAGCTTTAGTCACAGTCTTCTTGTGGAGGAAGAGGAAAATACTCTTTGAAGTACTGTTTGATTTCTCATCTTTTGTAGCATTGGTGTTTTATTGCAGAGGTGGTTGTGTAATGATCATGGGACTTAGATTTATTTCTTTGGAGGATTCTCTTAGAAAACCTTTGGGCAAATCAATTAGGGTAAGCCCCACACAAGACCTCCTCCCAAATTATTGGCTGGCTGTACAAAGCCCCTTCTTTTCCCAGCATTGAATTAGGGCCTCTGAATTGAGGGCCAAAGATCCCTGCTCCATGCACCACGTCAAGCTGCCTTGTCTGGTTAGGCAGGACAAGAGATGTCCTTTGAGTTTTTGGCCTCCACAAAGACAAATGACAAAATACTGCCTGAGAAGAGTCTCTCCTCTGCTCTAAATCTATCTCTGCCCACCTGAAAACAGCATGGAAGTTGTGCTATTTACTGTTTATTATTTACTGTTGTCCAGCTAAAGGCAAAAGTGCTGTCCTTGGACTGCGCTCAAAGACCTGAACCCCATGAAAATTGACAGAAGTGGTTCCTGTGGGCCTTAGAAGGGCACTTTGCAGCACTGCTTCCACTGCTTGCACCACTTCCACCACTTCCACTTGCACTGCTTCCACTGCTTGCACCACTTCCACCGCTTCCACTTGCACTGCTTCCACTGCTTGGATCATGACCTTCATGTCTTTCCCACTGGTCCCTTGCAAAGGCAGCACGTGCTGCATGATCATGATCCATGGCACTGCCATGGCAGGCACCATCAGAATATAGAATAAAAGAAATGCACCAACATCAGGATAAAGGTTTGAGTTTTACAGCCAAGTGATACCAAAGATGCGATCAATAAATAAAATTATGAAGAAAATGAGGGATTTCCTGAAGGGTGCTTCATAATTAAAACAGACATATGTGATGAGAAAAAACAACAGCAAAACTAATTGGCCTGTTTTGAGGCAGGATAGGAATGCTCATATTTATGCAGGGAACAATAACTGTGTATATGTCTACCTACTCATTAGAGGATATGAAACTTTCATTGACAGAAAATTGTAATTACAGTATAACCACCTTTGGTCTGGAAACAATTATCTGCTAGGGGTAGGGAAGCAGCTTACTGTTTTTTTGCATTCTTCTGGGAATGCAATTTGAAGCATTAAAAAAAAAAATCAGAAAGTTTTGGAAAGATGTGCATTAGTGTTTGCATATGCTAAGCAGGAAGAAGATATTCCATTTTTTCCTCTACCTACATGTCATGTTACAGCTATATAAAAGAGATGATAAAATGCCTGATCCCTCAGCCACAGTAACAAACCATCAGCCACAGGAGTGAAGCTACAGTCTCAGGGGCTCTAGATTAGTGTCACAATTTACCTGGTAAAATGTGAGTGTCCTGAAGAGTACAGAAGAGGATGAGATTCCAGCAGGTTTTCCTGTCAGCTGAAGGCAGAATTTTTCTGCCTTGACTCTGTGCTCTATAGAGCATCCTGCCTAATACCTTCCAAGCTGTGTGCCAGCTCTCTGGCCTTTTGATTCAATGTCAGTCCCAAGGGGTGCAAGTGCTTTTGTAAAGAGCCTTTCAACTCACAGGAAGCTGAGCGGATGATGTGAGCTTTTGAAAAAGTCTGGAGGCCTGGCCATGCATACTTATATCTGCCTAATTTAGGGAACTCAGTGCACCAGATTTTGTAGGTAAGCTGATTTGTTTCTTGTCTAGAAACAGGTGCTTGGTTAGAACAAAACCACTGACATAAAATGACTAATTTTTTAGTACTGTGAGCAATGTGACAACACTACTTGCCTGTGTGTTACTAATAGAGGTTGAAAATCAATAGGAATAAATGCCTAAATTCAACTAAATCTAGATGTGATGCCTTGAAACATTAGGGGAGAATGCTCAGATCTTATTCTTAAACCTTAAATAGAAATGAGAAGCTTATTTCAAGCTTATTTTTTTCCCTGACGTATATTTACATATATATAAGTGTTTCCACACTCTTTTATAGCACAACATTCTGCAACAGTAATTTCCACTTTAGTAATTTTACTAAGCACAGAGGGGCTGAGCAGCCATGTATATGGATACAAAGACACACACACACACACATGTATGTAAAGACACACAGGTGTAACAGAACCCAAAGATCTACAGGACCATCCACAGATATTTACTTGAGTAACTGAAATTACCACAGAAAACCAGGTAGCAGGAATTTGGTCTGCCCCAGAGGAGCTCAAAAGTGCTTCTCTGTCCTTTAGAGCTTGGCATTTTCAGTGGTGCTGTTGGGTAGATTTTGTGGCATGTCACACAAGGCCAATCTTCCAGCCAGGGGAAGGGGGACAATTCCATGTGTCCCTACCCATTTCCTAATCTCCCTTGTCCCAGGCACCAATTGCTAATTCCTGGCCAACTGTGTGGAAAGCTGACAGCCCTGTTGCACCCTGTGTCTAACAAGAAATTCAGAAAGGTGAGGTTTAGGTGAAGTGGTTCTAGGTCATGTCCTTAGCTCACTCACATGATGCTGGAATGTGTTGTTATGAGCACAGAGAAGAATAACAAGGAAAATGGGAGGTACCATTTAGGGCAATTTAAATCACTGTTGCCTGTGCCTTATTCTAGTGAAACATCATACAGCAATGTTCCACCAGCAAACAAAATATCTCTTATGTTTAATTTTGCATCTTCTGGGGTGAAGGGCACACTAATCTACTTGGAGCATTCTTCACTTGATTGATTTCATAGATTGCATCAGGTAAATGTAGATTTATTTTCCAACTTATATGTAAATTTTAAAGAAAGTTGTGTTGTTTATGAGCTTGGAGACATGGGGTACCATTTTGTCAGTATCTGTAAGTCACTGCCTTGTTTTTCATACTTCAGTAAAGCATTCTGGCATAGCTTCTACATATTGTGTTCCCTTGCAACTGAACAGAGAAATGTTTAAAGAAATATAGAATGTTAGTAAACTCAATGCAAAAAAAAAAAGCAAAGCTTTCAGATTTGCTTATTTCTGAGAGAAAACATATCTCATTTTTACATTTTGGTTTTGACATGTAGGACAATATAAAAGCCTTTGGAAACTCAGAGTTCAAAGGAAAAGTAAAAAATGAAACAAAAGCAAAATGTTTTTAACAGTTATTTAAACACTTTCCTAGCACTATCCTCCACATGTTGGGGAAAGATAAAAAACTGAAAAACAGCTTTATAGTAGTGACCTGCAATGTTACTTAGGGGCTACTGAGTGGAAGAAACTTGTCTTTTTTCTCTCATATTACAGGTATTAGATGCTACAAAGCACTGAAAATGATACCAAGCTCTATGGATACCAAAAGAAGGATGCAAAAGCCCTGCATTATTTTTTTCCTCAGAACTATAAATGAATTATTTTTTTACTAGACCTACCAAGTCCAAAAGCACATCTTTGCTACTTTACATCAACTGCTGTTTACACACAAAATGTAGAGTAAGAAATCCCATTGTTCCTAAACCCAATGATTTGTCCTTCTCCCACGCTATCCTTTGGCAATTTGCACATTAAAAATGCTTTGTGGGAGGTTCACAATGCTGCATGACATATGTTTATGTGTTTAAATCTTTTTCTCTAAGCTGCCCATCCCTAAAATTGCCCTGCTGTTGTCCCTCTTCTCCTTTTGTTTTTATAGCATTTTTTAAAATATTTTTTTACCCTCTCCAACAGTTAGATTTGAGTGGCATGATATATTTCATTATTGTTGCATTAAAGCTCGAAAAGTTAATAAATGTACACAGGGACAAAACTGACTAAGGAAATGTGGTTACTATGGGAACATACATTACAATTTAATCTGCTGTAACATCTAAAGAACCTCTAGGAATTGCAAGGAGACATCCTTTACAGTCAGAATTGCTTCAGCTGCTCTTTACTTCTCTTTTTGGGGTCAGATTCTGAATCAGTAAATTCTTCTCCCAGTTTCACCAAGAATACTCAATGAGGACATTGGTAAGATCTGTCACAAAGGGTTTAGTTTGGGTGGGAGTGTGTTTTTTTCCTGATCCACACCATCTCACCTTCTTTGCAATTCAGAAGTTAAGTGAAAGACTTTTTGGGTTTGGATTTGAACTGGATTAATTCTTTCATTTTTTTCTCTCTGGTCAGAAATAACTAATAAAAAATAATAATAACTAATAAAAAAACTTCAGAAGCTCATTGAAAAATTAGAGACATGAGAATCAGTGCAACTCAAGAAAAATACCTCACTAGAAGACTTATGCATGATAAAAACTCTCCACACAGGAAAACAGAGATCTGCAAAATACATTAAAGCAGTAAGAAGGACTCCCCAATTCACCAGAGAGTGAATCCAGTATCTGGGTGTGGGTTTTTCTGTTTCTTTGGTTGGGTTTTTTCCTGAACTGCTGAACTACTTCTGATTGATCTCTCTCTTAGATACAGCTTGAAAGTTCACTGCCACCTAAACTTATGAGATAAAGTTTCTCTCTTCACCCCTTATGCCTGAAAGAAGCCATGAAAGAATAAAGAGGGATTATAATTTAGGAGAAGGGGATTATTTTACACAGAGCTAGGCTGTGAACCAATGCTCACTAAGGTGTAATTTTAACAAAAGGTGGGTACATTCAAAAGCCACCAAGACTTTGAAATATGAATACTTGTTCAGTGTTACAAACAGAGCCATGAATATAACTTCTTTTAAAGGGACTTTTCTTTTCTAAAGAAAGCAAAGGGAAAACAGCCTGCATTCCTCACATATCTTGTATTGCTGATATTTTCAATCATTTCAATATTTTCAATCTTTCAAAGAAGAAAGAAGACACTTGAGAGTTTTTGAAATTCCTTAACCAACATTTCTTCAGATTGCTTTCTTCACAAAAAGAGAAAAAAATCTTTTCAATTTGAGATAAAAATTAGAGATTATTTATGAGAAGAATTAATTACTAAGGATTTGCAAATTGCCTTGTCAAAATATTTGAAATGTCTAAACTTCCATCCCATTTTAGGCATAAGGATGATTCTACTTTATAGAAGAAGAATTGATTCATTGTGGCTTTTAATTTTTTGGTTTGTACCCTGAAAACAATGACCATTTAAGAACAAAAAAATAGTAACATGAAATCCTTACTCTGTAATTACAATCATTGGAAGAAGTATTTGACCTTCCAAGTTTTAAGAGAGAACCACCTTCTCAAGCTTTTGAAAATTTTAATTGCTAAATGATACATGTCTACTTTTTCTTACAGTCTTGGTTTCCTCAAGTACATATAGTCATAGTTTTGCTGCTGGAACCAGTGTTAACTACAGTTTCAAAAGAAATTCATGACCATGAATATTTTCCTTTATTTCACAGAGTCCTTTTCCATTAAGATGTTCTGTATGTACATGGTCTTTGTCTTTATATAGGTAAATCTTGAAATGCCAGCAAAAGAAAAATGTTTGCAGGTTCTCTGGCAGTCTGGAGGGAAGTATTCAAAATCCCACCACTAGGGTGTATCCCAGATGGTCTTTTCTCTCCTCAGAGCTCAGTCCTAGCTAAACACAGCACAATTTAATCCCTTGAGCAGCGTGTTCCTGGGCTCGGTCTGCCTGCTACCGCACTTCCAGCTGCCTTCAGTCTGCTGAAACCCCACTTCAGCGATTTAATTTTGATTTTTTAATTTTGTCAGCCCAAAATTTCGTGCCCAACTGAAGTTTCCTTCTGTTTCCATTTCCTAAAGGCTTCATAAGTTTCTTGTCCTTAGAGAGAGAGGAAACATAGTTTTGAGAGAAAATCAACAAGGAAAAGGCTGATTCCAGTCTGACTGCTCATCACAGAAGGTTTGCTCTTCCCAACAGCTGGGTTCTGCCACAAGGAGAAAAGTCTCCAATGTGCTTGGACTTCCATAATAGGGAAAACAGCTCCAAGTGCTTTTCCCCTCCACTCTCCCAGCTCCAGGGGTATAACTGATCCATTGTCTCAGCAATCTCCCTGAGCACCAGCCCAGGCTCCCAGTGGTGTTTTCAGATGCAGACTGCACCTATTCTATGTTACTGTTAGGTTTAGAAACACACATTCACTTACAGACTCCAGACAGGGTGAATATCAATGTGTATGTGAGGGGCAATTTTCATCTGCAGGATACTTAGAGCGTTCCCAGTCTGCCCAAGCAGGAAGATGACCTGGCTTACCTACCTCTCCAATTACCAGATTAAAAAAATCAATAATAAAAAGAAAAAAAAACCCTGAAAACCTGTTCTTAACTATTTTCCTAAGGATGCCACTAGCAACTGATGGAAGTTTTTGTATAGCTGTATAGTTATGTAATACCTGATCACAGTAACACAAAACCCACTGTTTCAGGCAAAATACTATGAAATTGCAGGACAAGAAAGAAAAAGTTCCCAATTTTTTTTTTTGTTATTGCCTCTCTCCATTTCAGTTGTAACATATATATAGTCTAAAAAACATATATATAGTCTAAAAAGGTCATCTATTGACCTACGGAAAATATATGCATGTCTTACGTCATCTTTTGGATCAAATCACACTTTTCTTCTCCTACTCCTCCAGGCCTGCATTTTTAGAAGGACTGAAGGACAAAGTTAAGATAACATCTAACATCTCCACTCCTGTGATGTTACTCCTCCCTAACCTTGACTGTGCAGCAGTGAAGGCAAGATAAAAACTTCATAGCATGAAAGGAGTAAGTAGAAATCTGCTACCCCTTTGCACAGACTGAAACACAAAAAATCAGCTGTGGTGTAGACATGCTGAGTGTGCTATATCCAGGACAAATAACAGTACACCACCACATATTTCCTGAATCTTCACTGGAAAGTTGTGTGGCTGTAAAGTTATGGGAAGCAAGGTTTCTTAATCCCTCCAGCAGGAGCTGATGGAACATGCACGTAACATGAATTGTGACTGTCATAGCCCAGTCTGGTCCTATACCCTACCTGTCTGCACAGCATTCTTGGCTTTCACACACACCAGACAGCAGATATGTAACCATGGACTTTAATATGGATAACCTTAGTTGCTTCTGTGTTATTCCCATGGTTCCCCTGGATTTATCAGGCTGATTGTCTAGCCTTCCCATAGAAAAAATATAATTAATTTCTTCCTATTCTTCTTATTCCTTCTTCATATTCTCCTTGCACTGATTTAATCAAATCAATCATGGAATATCCTTGAAAGATAAACGAGAATGAGACAATGTGCAAAAGACCAATTGCATGATTGAAAGACCCAAACCCCAACCTCTGCTTATCTCTGCCATCACCCCATTTAGGACATGGACTTTCCTGGGCTTGTGCCCTCAGTATGTGCATGCTTTCCTTTAATGTTCCAGCTTAAGAAAAATTGTGACAGTCTTTCAAAGGAATACCCTGGATTTTTTCAGTAGAAAGCTTATTGTCCCAACAGTGGCCTGAGACCTGAAATCACCAACTGAACAACTGTGGACAAGTCATCTCATTTTCACTTTGCCTCAGTTTCCTCATTTTGAAAAGGCTTCGAAACAAGACACTGGCGTCACAAAATATTTAAGTGTATGAAGTGACATGTTATCATACATTAATATAAAAGCAGGTTGTGTATTTTTATCTCCATTTAATTTAATACATGGTGTTATTTTCTTCACACATTATTAATGCACTGTTGTGTGGAAGTTTTGTGTAGCTCACAGTAAGTTGGATTCTGTCCCTTGTGAAGGTGGTATTGATGACTCCTGACAATCCTTTGACATTATTTCAGCCTAACTATAAACTATATGAGTTATTTCAGTCTTCTTATTCTCTGTCAGCATAAAAAGAATTTTCATTCACTACCTGGGCTTCTTTCCCTCACATGCCTATGAAAGCAATCCTTACTCAGTACATTACTCAATAAGTTCTTCCCCCACCCCAAACCTACGGCCATTTCTAATCCTTGTCTCAACAATCTTTCACTGCTACATTTTTATGGAAGGGTTTAGAATGTTTATTCTTATCAAGAATGTAAGAGCTGGTATCTGTTTGTGTCTGGAGAGGCATTTTTTCTGGGCCTGTGCCAAGCTATCTTCAACAGCAGTGAAAAATATTACCATCACAATTGCATGATTGTGGTCCATTATAATGGAATTAACATAAGACATGTAGAGAAGCATTTCAAAGCTACTACATATTTGTACAATAATCTGATTTGGAGCTATCACTAGCTGAGGAAAGACTACATGAGGATTTACATGATACCCTCTGTTAATACACACTCTCATGGTCTGACCGGGAACAGTCAAATAAATGCATTTGTCTCAACCAATTCCTAGAGATCTGAGGGAAGCCAAGAAAGCAAGGCTGAGCTCAGGGGAATACTGTGCTTTGTGACTGAAGTCAGCAAAAGTTAATTTGTTATCACATATCTGATGACAATTTCTTCTGAAATGGTATAGAACATTTTTTTTGAAGATGAAATCGTCTTCAAATCAAAATGAAATATTTTTTTGAAGATGAGATGTTCCAAGGAACCATTTTTTTTGCAAGCTTTCAGTCTTTTTCCTTTCTCTCGTGCTAGATTTGGATTTCACAGCCTATTAGAATGTAAAATATAATTTTCCCTGTATTCTTCAGCTCATTCATGTACCACATCTAGAGTGTATAAAGGCAATCTGATACAAAGTCTACAAACTTCAGGCTCAACATGACAACTAACAGCTTCAGAGTATTCAGGAAGCCAGGGCACAACATGGTCTAACTACCTGAAACAGCACAGAGACACTTTCTACAGTATTGCAAATTTGCCCAAGAATCACAGCCCAGGAAAATCAAAATAATTGGAAGATAGTAAGGAAGGTCAAGATTTTAAAAACCAGGAACAACATTTCTACAACTACTGATTTGTTTGCCTCTAATACTCACCTAGTCCCTACATACATCACCTAGTGACCAGCAACAAATTCCAGACTTCTCTGTAGCTGTCAGTAGCTGTCCCCTCACCCATCTCGTGCTCAGTCCTGTTGGGTTCTGTCTGCGTGCAGAATTTGGGCCTCCCCCAGGGTGATGCTGCACTAGAGAATATTATCTGGAGGCATTCTAAAAGAGACCCTGAAATTAAAGAGAGAAGGATCCTTCCTGTTCTGCATTTGATTCAAAGTCCTTTATGTAAATTGCAAATAAAATTTTCCTGGAACAAGGACTGAATCTAGGCTTCATCCCCCCTAGGCTAACATCCTAACCTTGTGTTGCTGCTTGCTTGACCTTTTCTCACCTGTTCGTCAAAATTATAGCCATGCAGGACAAATGTTTCTCAAAAAAAAAAAAAAAAGGTATGTGGGCCATTGCAGTTTACAGCTACTTTGAAGGCAAGGAACTTCCCTACAAAAACTTTTTGTGGCCCCAGAAAACTGTCATATGGTAAAACTACAGAACTGGAATCCCTTCATTGATATATCGTGGTGCAAGACCAATAATTTTCAAACAGACTCTCCATGAAGAGGAGAGCATCAAGAGTCAGAGTCACTTGAAGTGACAGACTTCAACTTCAACACACTCCTGATTTAATGCAAACATGTTCCCTGTTCCTGGCTGTCATCAATACTTGTGGGAACAGGCTGGCATTATAGACACAGCACATAAAATCACGTGAGATGCCACAGTGACTAGAAAGATAACACATCATCAGCATATCAGAAAAATTCATCAACACACAGGAGTGAAGGAGCTTTATTTACATTCAGGGTAACTCAGCACTGAGTCACTGTGAGTGTGGTGAGTGAGGGTGAAGATGAGCAGCACCAGGAGTTGATGGATTTGCCTCAACAGGCAAAATATGTGTTGCACAGTGACAAGGAGGAGAAATGAGATAATGAGAAGAGATGCAATTTAAATTGAAAATAAATATTTTATCAAACCTAAGAAGTCTTGGTAAGGTTGTTACTCATGATTTCAAAATAGCAAATGATTAATTTAATGTTCTTTTGCTGTGTACAAGTAGCCCTGATTTTGGCTGAGTGGTTAGCTCTTTCTTTTAGGGCTGAAGGAGAGATCTTCAAAAGAATACTTTTACATGTGCCTTAGAAAACAGCCAGATGTAAAAAAGTTTTTGTCAGATACACTTGGAAGAAACTGCTTTGAAAAAATTGAACTGTGATATTTTTCAGGACTTTTCAATATTCTGCCAGATGATAGGGTGACAGTCTCTTGTATATCGTCATGGAAAAAAAAAGCTGCAAAAATGTCATTTTGGGGCAGTCTCAGGCTTGCTAGACAGGCTTGCCTTCCTCTTATCTGGGGACAACTACCTCCTAATGCTCCATGCAGGACATTCCACTAGACTTTTTCCTCTTGTTCTAGCGGACAAAATTCTTCTAAACAGAAAAATAAGAACACTACACTTAAAAATGACAAAACAGATATTGGATTAAAAGTTTTTTCTACTTTATTTTTACAGGAACAATTCAGAAAACCTGAGAAAATTTTTGGAAATTTTTCTGTATTGCCAAATAGATTTTTGGGGTTTTTTTAAAAATGGATTTTAAGATATACCAGGGTGCAGCTGGTAGCCTGTGCTCCAGGGGCTGTGTGGTGCTCTGTGAGCAAAGGTTTGAGGCTGGCTGCACACCAGGAGCAAATGTAGCCACACATATCCACAGAGAGAAACCTGGACATCTGTTTTCACCAGTCTGGAAAATTAGGCAAAAAGGTGACCTCTCTGGGTATCTTGCTGGTGTTATCAAGGATGAGCCAGGTGATGTCCCACAATTTGATATATTCAGAACCCTTTAAGCTTTGGAAGTTGAACCAGATATGGCTCTTCTCATTGTAGTGCTCTGCTCCAGTTTCTGTTTTTATCAGCTGTGCATCAACTACCTCTTCCTTTGCAGTTTAAATAGATGCTAGCATCTATATTCAGATAGCCCTGGGACATGAAGCGTTTATGCTTTTTCAGCTGGAGAGAGCTTCCCAATTGGGTGTCTAACGTAGACAAGATGGGAGGTAGGGTTAGAGGAAATGTGGTTTATTGGGGTATCCCACAGTTGCCATGGTAGTGCACAGGGTGCCTACCCTCCTTGGTGCTGGCTTACCCCTGTGACAGTGGCTCCCATTCCCCAGGAGCTGTCACCACTAGAGTTGGAGCTAAGGTTTAGGAGTTACCACACAAAATGTGGAGCCAGTCTGCTTGTGACAGAAACTGGGGGAGAAACCTAAGAAGGCAACCATGTAGAACTCATACAAAACTGATGAGAATTACTAATTTTTTCTGGTGTACATAGGGGCTACAGCTATGCTTGAAAAGAAGTTGATGGCTTGCAAGGCAAACATCCCTAGGGTCCATGTTATCTTTTTATGCAGTCCTGAGTCAGTTCAAGCTCAGGATGTTCTTCTGGCAGATCTTACTCGAGTCCCTCCAGGGCTTCCCAGCTGCTCAAATGTTGGAATATGTCGTCGTTGCTGGACTAAACACAGAGCCCCAGTATTAAGAAAAAATGAGAGATGTGGCATTGAACACACACATGGCTCCCCCTTCAGTAAAACCAACTCCATTTTTGGACAGGGTGTTTGAATCCTGACCTGTGCAGTGCCGGGATTAGATCTCCAGAGAAGTTAGTTCTCATCCAGGCTCTCATCCTGACTTCAAAGCAGCTCTGCTGCTCTCTGCTACCTGGCATGTCCACTTGAATGAGCAGATTTTCAGATTCAAGAACCTGTCTGCATGGTTCAGGCCATGGCTATTTCATCCAGGTTATTTAATACAGTTTTGGTAGGAATCTGACCATTCAGCTGTTCAAGGGAGCAAGAGGATGACTACCGTAAGAAAGAGAAAATAAAAGGAGGAAAGTTTGCTCACAATAAAACACAGGTGGGGATATGTCTGGGAATTGGATGGTTTGTCTCCTCTCTGGATAAGGCTACCATTCTTTCCTGGAGCACACACTGATTTTTGTTGTCAAACAGCCTTCAGCAAGTGATATCCTGGAGCTGGTGAATTCTATTAAGAATTCTCACATTTTTATTTCCAAAAACTACTGACACTTCCTTTCAGGTGCCAGAGTACATCAAATCCCATCCCTAGGATCATTAGCTTACACTGGCAGGACTGAGAGATTGGCATAAGGCAGGATTAGCAATTATGTTAAAGATTTTTGGCATGCCATTCCTTCACATTCCACTTGCAATTAATTATGGCCAAGCCTACCCGATGTGATGTTGAGGCCGCTTCAGAAGGGTAGCATCAGCTTTTCTCTTGACATATTTGCATTAAATATAAGGACTTTCCTTTTTAAAACAGGAAAAGAAAGGATTGTTTGGGCCAAAAATGATGTAAATAGTCTTTTTCAAAATGTGATACTCCCAAGTGTGTAGTCAAACACAGAACAGTTACCATGGTAACACAGTTCAGCTTCTGTTTCCCCAACTGGATGATGCAATACTGATTAGTTATGCTCGTGTTGGGATGGTTTATTTGATGGATTTAGTTAAAAACCAGCTTTTAATGGACACTTGCGTAGATTTGGTCTATGACTAAATAGATCAAAAGGCATTTGAATAAGGTAAGAGCAAAGTTTTGTTCTCAGTTTTTGAAAATGTTCCCAGTATTTTTCTACATTAATTCACTGGTAGTAATTGATCTCAAAAGAGAAGCTTCAAGTGAGATTCATAAAATTATTTCCTACCATTACTCAACATCTTACAGTTTATGGTAAAACTTTTTTTTGGGCCATTCCTAAAAGCATTTCAGAATGATCCTGGGAAACACCTCTGTAAGTGGTGAAAGTTTGCTCTAGACTCATCCTTAGGACCTCTTTTAGTTGTGTGTGACCTCATGTTGGAGAACCAAAGTCAGCAATCTTGAGTTTACTTCTACACTTCAAGTTGTGCTTTACCAGTACCCGAGTCTAAGGTAGATTCCAGCATTATTCCTCAAACGAATAATGAGTCCCAAATACATTTAAAGACATTTGAAAGACCCAGAGGCAGAGGGGCCCTTTGGCATGAATCCCAGCAAAGGACATCTAAGTACTTCAGAAAATCCCACCTGGCACATACCGCACAGTTTCAGGAGCCCAAAGTCTTCACAAAGGGGATAATTTCAGGTATCTCATGCTCTTCTCAATAATGAAGTCTATGGCCATCAATCCACCCCCTTCACGGCAACTCATCCTTGACTTTACTCACTACTGATTGTCTTACATTCTTTCACTTGGTTCTCTTTTACTTGCTTGATGTTAACATCTCAATCACTGAATAACTCACATTGGAAAGGGCTCTCTGGAGTCCTTGGGTTCAAATTTTTTCAAAGCACAGCTCTATCAAATGAAATTTTGCAGAGTCCTGTTTTCTCTGGCAGAGATTAGTTACAAAATTATCCAAGGATGGAGACTCCACAGCTTGCTCCAGTTCTCAGCAGCTCCCACTGCAAGGACCCTTTTTCGTTACATCTCATAATTATTAGCTTATGCTGCAGTCTGTAAAGCATTGTTTCTTATCCTTGTGTTGCATACCTCCAAAAAGTATTTGGCTTAAAATTCTGTGTAAAGTGAAAACTGAGTGTTCATCTGACCAGATTTTTCCTCCCACATGTCTTCACTATGATGCTTTCACAGACATTTTGAAAATTAAGGTGATTACATGGTATTTTTAACATTCAATGTAGTAGTGATATTGCAGGAAGACAGTTTTCTGCCTTAGCAGCAAATCTAAACACATGGGGGTTTTACCACTTTTATCACTTGGAGAACTTTTATTTCTTCATGGGATCACAATTTACTTAAAAGAACTTCTTGAAGTTTTCTGTTCCACAGTGAATATATTTTTAAATGTAAATATATGCATAATATAAGCATTCATGCTGACACAAGTGGGTTTTTCAAGGTATCCCATTAAATCTAAGCATATGCTTAACTTTTATCTAACTAGAAGCAGCCGCCTAAATTTCGATTTTTTTTTTCCTGGCTAATTACTACTTGCAATTCAGTTCATAACTACCAAATGGAAATCTTTCAGAAGTGTCCTGATTTTGCTTAGGTGGAATATCCTGCACCACAAACTGCCTCTCTGCCTTTCTGAAAAACTTGTGTCATGAATGTGTATGAACAAGAAAGCACAGCTAAGGCTTGTGGCCTTATTCTTCATGTTTTCATGCTTCTCTTTTTCCTAATGTTTAAAGCAATTAAAAGATAGTCTTAAATATGATCTCAGTGCTGGGAAGGGAGAATAGTTGCATGAGTTTAAGAGCAAAGTTCTCATCAAATCCCCTTGGCAAAACTGTTCATTTGAAATGTGCTTATGATGAGAAAATTGGGTTGGTTTTTTTTCACTCCTTTTCACTGTTTTCTAGGAAGCTGTTTCCATACTGAATGTACAGTGAGGTCAGGCATGGCAGCTGTGGATGACAAGCTTTAGAGGTGCAGCACAAAATGTGTCAAGGCAAAGGTGGGTGATCTTGGGATCAGCCTGTGCTTTGAAAATCCAGCTGGCAAACAGCTGAACTTCACATCCTGAGGGGGCTCCTACTTTATTCTCCTTTGCTAACAGAGTGGCCATCTGGAGAGATTACATGTAAAGCCTACTGGAAAAAGAGTCTTTCACACTGCAATCATCAGAACAAACTATTTTTTCCTCTACTAAAGGAGAGTGAATGAAAAGGTGCTGCAGAACCAACTCTTTCAATTTACATGTAGGGAAAATAATCTAGCTTGACATGAAAGTGGTTATCAATATGAATTTTATGGACCATATTTACATTGAATCAGTCTGTGTTTCCACTCATACAACTTAAGAATAGGTGACTCTCTCTGTAGGGATTGCATAGGGTTGTAGTTGACCTGAACTTCATCTGGAATAAACTGGGATAATCAGACCAAAGAACATGTGATGTACAGACAACTGCAAGTCTGGCCTGTTCTGCACAGATGTAAGGAAAGATATATCCTCTTTCCAAATGGGAAACCCAGCAAAGTAAGGTGCAACCACCAGGCTGACTAAAATATTATGTCTTGGAAAAATACAATAAATGTGCAGCCCCAAATCCAGTAGAAAGTTTCTCTCTGTTTTAAAACAAAATTTCCCTTTAAAAAAAAGTTTTTCTTAGTGTACAAAAAAAGCTGCCCTTTGTTTCCTAGTGGGGTGGTATTCAAGGTTTTGAGTTAACACATTTTCAATCCTGACCTCTAATGCCACCCAGGCTCCTTTGGGAAATGCTTGTCTCTTCTTTTAGAGTCTATATACTGCTCTTAAACTAAAAACTTGTGGATACAGTCACAGCATTGTCTGTTTCAATTTGGTTCTCAGTTTTTCTGGGTGGAAGCTCCAATAAAACAAGGCAAGGTCCCTGTCCTGCACAGGCACTCTCATTTTCCCCCAGTGTGTTTTGGGCTGGATTAGAAAACTTTTTATGGACATCACATTTGTGCAGGATCTGTACACTGAGAATGGTCCCAGAAACTGCACCAATTGCTCCTCTTTCCCCTCAGTGCCAGTGGCAGCACTGATTTGTCGGTGCCTTATCTGAAGTGCTGTGATCAAGGCATCAATTCATGTAATCACTTAGAGCTACAACACCATTACCTTATCTTTGGAAGATGCATATTCCCACGAGAATCCCTTGTTTTTTACTGTTAATTATTGTTAACAGTGATCTGCAGATGACTCTCTCCTCATACAATTTCCTTCTTTGTATTCCTTTTATTGGAAGCTGCCAGTAGCATTTGGTTTAGGATTGATACATACTCCAATACTGATCAAACACAGCTTTGATTTTCCTGTTTCCTTCTTCTCTCTATCATTGGTTCAGTTACATTTCAGGAATGATGAAAAAGGCCGGCTGGGAACTAATTATAAAAAAGCAAGTTGGAAGAAATATGATTTGTACCATTGTCCTTTATCTTTCAAACAGCTAAAATGATCACTAATATTTCATAAATGAAAGGGAAAAATTAAGATGCAACTGTTAGAATTGGGCTGTATTATAAATAATGGTTACTAGGGAGATTTCAAGAGAGCTTAATTTGGGAGCATAAGAGTCTTTGAGAGGAACTGAGCTGTGTACTCCTAAATACCCCCCATAATCCTTGAAAAATATTCCCTTAAGTCATTAGATCACCTTATAAAGTACAAAGGTCAGTATCTTGCTGAACCACAGGTCAGACCTGGTTCCTAAGTGACCAGGGCTTGCAAACTGTGGCCTTTCTATTCCAGCACAATGCAACAGGCTACAGACTCATCTGCATCTTCTCTTATACAGCTACTTTTCCTGGATATATTCTTTTTCTGAACAAGCACATTTCTGTAGACCTTTCTGTTTCTCTGTAAATTTCTAGGCAGCTGATCCTCTTGCTTCCTTATCTTCCATCCCGGGTCCTGCCGCTGTTTCCTAACTTTCCTTCATCCATCCTCGACTGCCTCAGTGCCCTCCTCACATTCTGCTTTGGTCCTGCCTCTTGTTCCAGCTGTACCAGCAGGTAGTCCTACATAAGAGGTATGGCAAAATTAATTCAATTGAGACCTACTTTGAGGTTTTTCCCCCAATGCTGGAGTGGTTTAAATGGTGAGCCACTATTTCAGCTAAAAACTAGCTCCATTACAAAACAGAGTTCCTACAGATTTTGGCTCTTATGATGCATCATTATTGATTTCTCTGTTGCTTCATGTTGATTCATCTCAACTGAAATGTGTATTTTTGATATAAAGTAATTCACTGGTGTCTCCATTTTAGATCTGTAATTTGAGAAAATGGCCTGAAGTAATGAAAGGCACTTTTGAAAACCAAGACCTCTTCCAGTCTAAGCAGGCTTGGAGAGTATTTCTTTGTCACATGGCAGTCACTGTCAGTTCATCAGAAGAAAAACTTTCTTCCCCCTGATGATAGCAAAGGTATAACACAGTCCATGTTTCCAGCATCCCACCCCTTGCCTCTAGTTTGTGCTAGTGCTGACCAAACACATCTGGGTCCTGAGAGTGGCCAGAAGAGATATTCTAAGGAGGAATATCGGCAGTCAAACACACAACAACATTTCTGTCATGTGCTTCCCAGCCTCCATCTTCCTGAGATGGATGCTGTTTTTACATCTAACAAAGTGTCACAGTGCAGCTCTCTTCATTAACTTTTCCTGCCTCCACTTGAATCCCCTAAACTATTTGCAGCCAAGCTTTGGCCAGGTGTGCCACACACAAGAACTACCTCTTGTTTTTAATCCATCTCCTGCTATTTTCACCTGACATCCTCATTTCCCTCATAAGAGGCATAATGAGCAGTCATTTCCCTCTCCACTCACACCAGGGGCACTTAAGGAACATTCAGGAGCACAAAGCACAAACATTTTAGAGACTCATAAACTAAGAAAAGTTAGAATCTTTTCAAACAAGAAAACAAAGTTTTCTTACAGTTTCACACATATTTTAGATGAAGAGTGGTGATGATGAAAGAACAGTCTCTTGAGCTGAAGAGGAGTCATAATCCTGCACATCTAGGAGATGGCTGCACTTAGCCTTGAATGAGGCTCTGTGGAAGGATCTATGGATGGTGAACATTAACAAAGCCCCTGCATACTGTTGAACATTAACAAAGCCCCTGTTTGTGAGTTTTCATGTACATTAAAAAGTGATAAGCTGGCCACCTACTGTTCATATTTTCGTATCAGATGGTTTTGTCTCACATCAAGAGAAACGAAATGATTTTAGTTTAAAACAGATGGCAAACTGTTGGCAGGAGCTTTAGAGGCATCAACAATTGTAAAGTAAAGTAGGACTCATAGGACAGATGAGAAATTAAATACCCAGTGCTAGAAAGTGACCTGAAATTAAATCCAAGGTATAGGCCATCACACAGCAGGATATTGAAAACTTTCCTACAGATCTGCATTCTGCAACTAGCTCCTGTCTCCTTCAAGGACAGAGCAAAAGCCCCAGTTTGAAAGAAGATTGCCTTTTTGAGAAATGAAAATTCACATCCAAGTCTGGCTGAGGTTATTTGCATGTTTGTCACAGACTGTTTCAAACAGAGTTCCCATTGCTCCTGAGCCAGGTGAGAAAAAATTCCTGGTATGACAGAACAGCTGAAACAAAACACCATAAAAGCAATTTGTAGTAATAAAAGACAGTCTGCCAGCCTACCAAACAGGAGTGTATGAAAGGTATTTCTGAAAAACACACACATCTAGGTTATGACCTGCAGGTCACCCACCTGAAATCCTGAGTTAACACCTGGTTTAGGAAATTCTGCTGTTGGAATGCACTGGCAGGTCAATAGGCACAAACATGCTGAGTGGCAAGACTGAAGCTCTTGCATTTCACCTTGCCTCAGTGCAGTGTCCTCCTGAGCATGGGGGCTGTTCTCCCTCTGGTGCAGGAGCTGCTGCTGGGATGAAGAGCACTCCTCCATGACAGTGAGCCTGCCTACAGGCTATCCCTGCTGCAGGAGAGGAGTCTGAAAGCTGCCACATAAATATTCGTGCTGCTTAGAAATGGAAGCATAGGCCAAGGGCTGTTTAATTCAGTCTTGAGAAAGCCAGTCAGGCAGACATGCAGAGTGACAGCTGTTATGTGGCTCTCAGTTGAGGCTGGCCCCATAGGTTTTTGTCACAGCACAGAACACTCCTTCCATGTGCCAGCTAAGACATCCCCTACCATTATTTTCACTGCCAATAAACCACCATTCCTAAACACACTTGTAGCATCCCTATTCATCCCTTCATGGCACTCTGAACTTTTGATCATCCTGACCTTTGGTTCTCATCCTTTTGAGAGTTCTGAATAACTGCAAGAATATACTAATTTAGAGAAAATCCAAAATAAGTGCTCAGGCTTTATTCCTTCCATAGGCACTGATAAGTTAAAAATTGCTATGTGTCACATTAAGGTTGTTTAACACTTTCAAGAATTCCCAGAATTTCAAGGCTCCTCTTATTCAGGGAGATAAAAGTTTTCTTCTTCATAGATGTATTTTAATTATCACCTAGATAGTAAGAGAGAGGAGAAAGACAGTCCTTCCTGAAAGGGTAGGTGCGCATTCAGTTTCTCACAAGATCATTCAGTCTCTTTTCCTCACACTTTCTCATAACTCTCTAGAGAGCCAAAAGTCCTCTGCAGATGAGCTTAAGCTGAACCAAATGCTTTTCAACCAGGCAAGTTTTTCTTAAACTGTTTGTCTCTCCACACATAGCTCTATTCACAGCCCTCCTGGACTCCTTTTACAGTATCCAGATTTCCCAATTTCTTCAAAGAAGAGACATGGTTAAGTGGAATCAGCAACTGGGTTCCCATTTTCATTTGAACGGTTGTGTGCCACTGGTTTAACTGATCTGGCTGGTTTTTTCTGCATCACTGAAAAATTCTATTTCTATTGGGTTGAAATTCTATTTCAACTCAACAAAGTTGTACTTAATGTTGACGTAATATTTTGACTTTTCACATTCTTTTGGGCACCCTCAGAGAGTTTGTTGACAATACCAAACAGAGATGTAGAGATGACACATTTGAAGGAAGGGGTGCCATTGTCATTGTCTTGTTTTTATATCTGAGCTAATGTCATATATTATGAAGTATTCCTTTTTTTTCAATTTGTGTCATCTGTCCTAGTCCTAAAATTTGGTCCCTTTATATTCTTGCTCTCCCTTTTCCACATGCGGTCATGCCCAAAATACAACACTGCTTATATCTGCATCTCTAGCGTCCTATTGCTGGAAGCAATTTCATGTAGTAAAAAATCATCTTTTTTTTCCTTGAGCAGAATTGTGATCACAGTGCACACACAATAAAGCATCTTCATCTGGCCTGGGCTATGAATGTATTTCAAACAGTTCCCAAACTCTCTGGGAACAGCAAAACTGAAAGCAAACCCTCTAACCCAACACCAGGCTGATACTCCACAAGGATGCGGATCCTGCTCTGTTTCCAAACCAACATAGCTTAAACCTGGGATTCCTTAAAGCACTTTGGAACTTCAGTGATTTTGACCTGAGCCTCCAGGATAGAAAAGAAACTGAGGACAAATCCAGTTTGCAGGATGACTTTAGATGAGATGATGACTTTGCCAAATTCTGCTCATCACATTCAGGGTGCAGCCCGGGCTGCAAACCCCTTCTGTGAGTGCCTGAATTGGGGACAAAGCCAGTGTAGGATAAATCACAGTGAAATAGAAGAGAGGATTTTGGGGCAGAGGAATACCAGTAGGATTAGTACACTGTCCCTGCAATGGTGGCTGCAAAGAAAAGCAGTCATCCTCCTCCACAATACACAACCAGTTTGTCTGGGCACTGGCTCAATCTTCTGAAGAGTTTCCCTCCTCTTTTTATCACCCTCCTCTTTCCAGAAGGAGCACTGACATCAGCATGTACCAGGTCCATACAGCAGGCACCTGATTCAGAGGGGTGTAAACAATGCTAAAGCCTTACAAAAATTCAGAAAAAGATCAATTTTCTTTCTAAAGTTGTACAGCACTCCCATCACAACACCCTCAAACAGACTGCAAGTACACAGCAAAAACCACCCTCTTTAACTACCATCAAGTTTTTCCTTTTACTTTTGATTTGTTATCTGCAAGATTCTGGTATATGGATTGCCTCTACACAAGTGAGTTTGGATTTAACTGAATTTTGTGGTTTTCCCTAAATACCTGGAGGCAACCTGGCATGCACACCCTGTGGTATGAATTAATATCTATTACCTCTATCACTCTATTTTATTCAGCTAGCAGAACATCTAAGTAAAAAGACTTCTTTGGAGCTTTGAGCCTGTCTAAATGCCTCAGGTGTTTTCAATTTTTTTTTATTCTCCATGAAAAATGCATCCCCAAATGATAAATCATTGTGAAAAGTGAACAAACAGCATATCCAGCTTTGTTCATTAACAAACAACGTTGTCTGTGAACACAGGATATGTCAGGCTGCATTTATCTAGCTCATCCCTTCTTTTTAAGAGCAGTCAACATCCAACAAGATCCTTCAGACAGAGGTGGGAAGAACCAGTGCAGGGAAAATTTGCCCACCCATTGATCTTGCCCTGATCCCACAGATCCACTATGGTGCCTCATGCTTTGGGGGCTGAACAGCACACCCTGGCCTGTGAAGTGGAAACAATGCGATGGGATGCATGGCACAAAGGCAAGTATCATAGATTCAGAGAATCATTATGGTTGGAAAAGATCTCCAAGACCATTGGGGCCAATCTTCAACCAAACACCACCATATCAACCAAACCACAGCACTAAGTACGTCATCAAATCATTTCTTCAATAATTCCAGGGTTTGTGACTCCACCACTTTCCCAATGCTTGATGCTGTTTTCAGTGAAGAAATTCTTCCTGGTGTCTAACCTGGCCCTCCACTGGTGCAGCTTGAGGCTGTGTTCTCTTGTCCTGGGAGAAGACACCAACCCCCACCTTGTCACTGTCTTATTTTCTGAAAAATCCCTTTGTCAGGATTTCTTCTCCTGGGAAGCTGAGAAGCCTCAGAGAAAAATGAAAACGATAATTATCTGATTCGCTTCCCCTGTGTTTTGTTGCTTTGGAATGTGGTTTGGAGATTGTTTACCAACAGGTCATTGTTTTATTGGTTTCACATGAATTGTTTTGACTTAATGACCAATCACGGTCAGGCTGTGTCAGGACTCTCGAAGGAGTCACGAGTTTTTCTTTAGTATCTTATTAAGCCTTCTTTAAGTATCCTTTCTCTATTCTTAAGAATAGTTTAGTATATCATATCATATCATAGTAAATTAACCTTCTAAAAACATAAAGTCAAATTAATAATTTCCTCCCTATGATGAGGGACCCAGAAAATACCACACCACCTGGCTACAATCTCCTTTCAGGAAGATGTAGAGAGGGAAAAGGTCTCCCTGGAGCAGTCCTAGGCAGGAGGACAAGACATACCATGAGGGAAGAGGGAGCACAGCATATTAAGCCTGCAAGCCAATCTGCCAAAGATCTGCCAGAGAGTGTGGCGATGAGATTTCAGACACACAACAGGAACTTTGTCTTCTGCTGCAGGATGATTTGAGGAGTTCCTTGATTGAAGTCATATTGTTCTGCTCCTGAGCCAGGGTGAGCTGAGCACCATCTTGTAATGTGCACCATTTCTGCTTCAGCAGGAGAGACAAAAGGACTGTGTGGCTTCCTCACTGGCAGACAGAGCAGGAATGATTTGCAGTGAAACATTTCAGGTCTTGGTGATTAGTACAGAAGCTTACATAGTAATTGTAGGGTGCCCCTGAGGCAGGAAATGATTAGCATTTGACTCCAAGGCTTCAGAATGCTGAATGTTTGTTTTATTAAAACTATATTATATTACAGTATAACTATATTAAAGAGATTTATGTTACACTATACTACATCATATTTACTTCTAACTACTATTGAAAAACTCATGATTGTCTGCTGACAGTCAAGACACAGTTTTGTGTGATTGGCTAAGGAAACAAAACAATCTTCAGCAGAATCTAATTACTAAATTCTTTCAGGTAAATAATTTTCCAACACATTCCACATATGCAAAACAACAGGAGCAGAGAATAGAGATAAGAATTGTTTTTCTCTTCTCTGAGGCTTCTCTCTGCCTTTTCCAGAAAATCCTTGGGAAAAATTGTGCTTTGCTTCTCTCTGTGAAGAGAAATGCGGCCACAAGCTTATGTGTTCATCACATATTAAATTAGTAGTTCCACAGAATAATAGTTATGGTGTGAAGAAAATTACTAGATGGGAGAGAGAGAGATCAAAAGCCAGGCTATCACAAATCCCAAGGTTGCTGAGAAATGAGACCATCTTGAATTAGGAAAAAAATTAAAAGGACAAAAGAATCCCCCCAGGATCTTTCTTTATTTCATGGTTTTAGAGGTTCAGGTTGTCAAGTTATTTGGAATCATACTTAAACATTACAACTTTCCAAACTACCTCTTTATCCAGCAATTCAAACATGAGACAGAAAGGCTTTGAGCATCACATTTCTGGAAAAAAAAAGTGCAGAGCAAAAAAAATTTCTCTTTGATGAGAGAAAATATTCTGAAAATTAGTTCATTGCAACATTGATTTTTCAATCTGAAGAAGTGTGATGGTGGTCACAGGGGTTTGCAGGTGAAGAGAGAGACGAGAATGTTGACTCTATGATCAGAAGGCTTGATTTATTATTTTATGATATATATATTACATTATAACTCTACTAAAAAGAAAAGGAAGGAAAAGGTTCTTTCAGAAGGTAGTTAAGCTAAGAATAGAATAGAAAAGAATGATAACAAAGGTAGCTCTCTCGGACTCTGTCCGAGATAGCTCCGTCTTGATTGGCCATTAATTATAAACATCTAAGAGGGGCTAATCACAGGTGGACCTGTTGCTTTCTACAGCAGCAGATAATAATTGTTTACATTTGTTGCTGAAACTTCTCAGCTTCAGCAGGAAAATCCTAAAGAAAAGATTTTCACAAAAAGATGTCTGCGACAAAGAAGTCTCTCATTTGAATTCCTTGCCATCTTTGAGATGCTTGCTTCACTGTATCTTTAAGTACAGTAAAACAGTAAAGAAAGACGCAACGAAAGCAATATCAGGAGACACTCTTTCCGCTGTGTGGTTCACAATTTGCTGGAGAAGAGAACACATCTCATGTCAGGAAAGGGTATGCAATCAGCTCCAGCAGCACTTAAGAAGCCAGGGCACAGAAATATCTGGGGGGTCTGACAGCCTGTAGGCCCCATCAGCATTTATTATCCATAAAGGAGATGTGATCATATAAGAGGCTGCACTGTGCAAACCACCTATATTTTCTTGATTATAGTATTTGTTAAAACACTTGGTTAGAAAGAAGAGCAATGGAAGCTGAGCTAGGACTCTGAAAAGATTATTCAGTCCTCTAATTTTTTGTGGAAAGAAAATTTAAAGAAAAATGATAAGACACAGAAAGCTGTAATTTGTCTCTAGCTCATCAACTGAACAGCAATTGCTTAAGAGGCACATTACAAATACCATCATAAGTGAGATTATAATGCTGGAACATGAACTTTACTGCAAAAAAAAATTATTTATCTATACGATGTGCCAAAGAAACAATATTAACCAAGTGCTCAAGACTGCAGGTTTTACTTGATTGCACAGTCAGAGAAAATTCACATAAATTCCCTGTGGTGAAAAAGCGTAGTAATGGGAAATTGCCAGCAACTGCTATTTACCTGGGAATTGGTCTTGAGCTTTCTATGGTGTGTATGAGCTCACCTTCCCCATTCAGCTGTTCTCACAGGGCAATGCCCTCAAGACCTGACGATTTGGTAAAGCCAAGGATGTGAAAAAAGCAATTGATCTACAACAAAACCTTTTCGTGGCTGGGAAAAATCACTTTTGAATGGTTTCAGAAAAATCAGAATGGAATAAATATGAGCAGAAACATTCTACAGTTTACCTGAATTATTTTTTTCTTTCCTTTTTTTTAAAGTGATTTCTCTACTTATTTTGCATTTAAAATAATATCTGAACCATGCAGCCAGCAACAGATTTGGAATCACAGCCTTATTCCTGACACAAAGTCCTTGGAATAAGGGCAGGATCTTGCTGGGTCATACAGCAGCACCACACTTCCCTTCAGCTGATGGGACCTGATCTGACATTACAGCTGTGCTCTCAGGGCCAAACTACTGCAACTGGATTAGTGCATTTTTGTCATGTGGCTGCTGTATTTCTTGCTCTATTTTCTGGCCTGCACTTTAGTCCTTAGCTAAACCTTTCACAAGCTTTCCTTCAGACTCAGGGAAGTATCCTGTTCGCAAGGCACAGCTGAAGCTGAAACATCATGTTTGCCCACAGCAATAAGCCTTGGCAAAACATGAACATAAGGGATAAGATCATCAGCTACTGTGGACAAGCTGTTGAGGATCTCCTCCTGTCTTCACAGAGAGCTGGGAGCCAGGCAGTCCCTTGTGGACACTTCAGCTGCTTAACACAGCACTGCTGCACCAATTAAATTCCCTGTCACAGATGCTAAAACCACCAGAGTTGCTTAAAAACTCTAATCAGCACCACAGTAGTGATATCAAAATGGTAATGGCGGTGTGTGTGTTTGACAGAATGAGTCCCTCGGGAGCCGGAGTCGCTTCTGCTCTCTGAGCCCTAAAAAGTTCTGTGTGTAATGGGGGGGGTTCCTTTCCCTTTGCTGAGTGGCTTGAAAGGCACAAACTGAACCTGCAAAAGCCTTGGCAGAGCAAATGTTGTAGGATATAATATTCTCAGAGCACTTCAGCAACTGCTCAGTAGTTATGCTGGTGGCTAATGGTGCATTAGCTGAGTGCATTGGCGGAGATGTGTGCTACCACCTCCGAGTGGGCTGAAAGTAGCAAAATGTTTTGCAGGACTGGATGTGACAAGTACAGGGTAAAACACAAATGGTGCCACCCCCCCCCCCCCCCCCCTCAAAACTGCAAACCTTCTTTTAGTGAGACCAAGTGAAAAAGAGAGTAATTCAACACTGGAAACTCCTGGATTTTGAGGATTGGTTTGTCTGTTTAGAGCTTGGCAAAAATATTCTCAAGGGAGCACATTGGGTCTCTCCCATGGTTTGGGACTGAAAATAAGTCCACTTTACCATAAAATGGTTCAAACATTTTTGAATCCAGTAACAATTCTTGAAAAAATTAAATAACCTTTTTATATGACTGACAGCTGTTTCAATGCAGCAAAAAATCTGTCTAAAAGCAAGCTGAGTGAAGCACTAAAAGTCTGGAAATTTGCTATTAAGTAATTTAAATAGCAAACTGGCATTGCTGGATATGGTTTTATTTCTGTTACTTTTTTCATACAATAAACATTACTTTTTAGAATGCTGTTTCCAGAACAGAGGTGCCAATTTTACTCTCTCTGTTTGGGCATTTCTGCATCCCTCATAAGCCTATTTTCAAGTGAAAACTCCTGGGTCAGATCTTGATGCTCTGGGCTTGCTCTCCACACACCTAAAGCTGGTCAGTTTTCATGGGAAGAAAGGCAGGTCTGTTGCATCCAACTCAAGGCCACCAGATTAAGGACAACATAAAAAGGATTTGCATCCACCTGGTAAAATAATGCTGCAAAGGCACTAGCCAGTCTATCTTGGGAATCCCTGGGAACCAGAGCTGGGAGCCTAAATTTCAGATGAACGTGGTGTTCTTCACATCCTGTCCTGGTGGCGTGGCTTTATGTGCCACTAAATTAATCCCATTTCATTTTTATAGAACTGTTGTGGGGCTGAACCTACCTTCCCAAAGCTGAACATACCTTCCCATATATTTGTTCATGGCCCATTTCAAAATCAAAACGGAGTTTAAATAGTTTATACACCCATTACTTTTTATTATGAACTGCTGCTCATACGGACAGCACTGAGTTTTATGACAACAAATCATTTGATGGAAACACTCTTTTGCTGTAATATCACCCCCTTGGATAAGAGCTTCTCTGCTGCACTACACAGCACCACTCCACTGCAAACACAGTTTTTCACCCACAGTTAAGTTGTTGGCAAGAAGATCAGGTTTTTTCCTATGGTCTTCTCAATCATTGAAAAAAACCTTGTTATGTTTGCTTAAAAATCATTCTCCCCTTTTTCTTTTATTTTCTTCAATTAACAGGGTTTTTTTTTTATTTTTACACAGAAAACAAGAAATCCAAATTGACAAAAAGTATCAAGAATGAGTAACAGACAAATATGAAAGCAGAAAATATTGAGCAAAATTGACATTTTGACACAAATTCTGCTTACTTGGTCTTCTTGAGACAAGGTTGGACATGGGAGTATTCCTATGAGAGAGAATATTTGGAAAACCTGGTTCAGAGGAGAGGAGGAGATGGCAGCAGTAGCAATGCAGCTCATTGGAAATGCTGAAGCAGAACTGTCCTTTCTAGATTAGTACCAACCAGCAGGAAAGCTAACTCTGTCATTGCCAAAACACCATTTCCAGTAGTCTAACATCTGCTGTCCCTGTCTCTTAACAAGCACTGAGCACTTGTTCATGGAACAGAAATCCTGTTATTCCAGTCAGCCCCTGCCTCTGCCTTCTCTGATGCTTTCACAGCAAGGACACATATTTTCTGATTCAACATTTATATGCAAGAATCCTTTACAAGATCCTTTTGTTTCCCTGCCTATGCAAACACACAGGCAGCAATGCTGTGACATTTTTCAACAGTTTAATTATCTTTTTTCCATCATGTTGGGCTAAGACAGGAAGGATTAATCTCACTTTCTATTAGTGTAGAGACTTTGAATAATATTTCTACTAACAATTTTGAATAATTTCTTCTGTTTTTCAATGATGAGGCAAATTTTATTGCCCTATGTTCACTTTCTCGTGTTTTTTCACACAAAAAAATGCACCAAATGAAAAAGAAGGGATTTCATCTGGTACATTTTTTTCAAGTATAAACCACACATTCTTCACAGATATATACAAAACTAACAAATAATTAAGATCTTTTGGAGCCAGCATTACTGAACACAAAAATTTTAGCACTCCACTGCACAGTTATACAAAGAGAAAACAGAAACAGAACAAAACCTCCAACATCCTATTGAAGTCTTTCCATATTTACTCATCTCAGTAGAGTAGTTGGATTTTTCAGACAAACACAGCACACAGCAGTCAAGGTACAAAACCCAAAGAGCACTTAAGGACACAGAAGAGGTGTCAGTCACATTTCATGCGTGCATTTCTCCACTGGAAGTGTTATATTTCTTCTGTGGGGGGTTTGTTACAACAATTTTTTCTCTGTTCAGCTCTTTATTCAGTAGAAGAAATAAGGTTCCATGATCATCGTGATCTGATTCTTTCTGTGATGGATTCACAGCTTCCAGCAGAGAAAACAATAATAATTGCAGACACATTACCCGTAGAAAATTAATTCTCATTTATTCAGACTGATAAATGGAGACCACATGAATGTGAGCTACTCCCCTGCCAGTAACAACTGAATGAAGAACAAAAACTTACTGGATTAAGCGGTTGTAGGAAGCTGAATAACTTTTAAAAGTGCAAAAAATTCCAAACTGGTTGAAAGAAAATTGGCTAGGAAAGGTTCAACAAGATGCCTTCAAGAAAAAATAGATAAAGAAGAAGCACTACTGTGTAAGACCTGTGGGAAAGCAATTAAGATATTTGTGTTGATAGCCACAATGCCCAGATGCCTGCAAATTATCTAAATCTGCAGTCTACTTTAAAAAAATTGTACTTGTACCTCATTGTGTTTATCTTGCTTTCTTGCTCTGTCATTGCCTTATTGCCAATCTTTCTTTCCTATTTTTTTTCTTTTATTTTTTTTTTTAATAGAGCTGGGAAGTGTAACTTTAGACTCCAATCACAAACACTAATATAGATGCTGTTATTAAATCTATTTCTCACCAACATTTTTTTTTCTTCCTCCCTGTCTTAATCCCTGTGAAAGCATGTTTCCTCTTAATTTAAATTCCCTCCACATTATATTCCGGGCTGACAGCAGTCTAAAAAGAAACCCCCACAAACAATAGAATAATACTATTTTTGAAGTAAAAACTCTTATCACATCAAGTTTCAATTAAGTTGGCCTGAAATCATAGTTTGATAACAGCAGCAGAAATATTAAATCTGTAGATATTTAGAATTTAATTTCTCATAAAGCTGTTCAGTTTATTTACCAGCTGCCAAGAAGGTAAACACCCATAAAAGCCTTTCTGGCCAGAGACAGCTAGAAGCTTAGAAAATTTGCTTTTGTTTTGGCCATAAAACATGTTTTCATTCAACATTTCTCTCCCTCTCCCCCAAGAAAGGGATCATTCTTTGCACAAGCTTTTTGCAAAAGCTGTTTTTCCTTGAGGCAAATACTTAAATATCTCGGGGGAAAGCATTCGGGTTTATTTCAAATGAATTTAAACTCTCCTGGCTGCAGATGCTGGTATGCCTCAGCTCTGAGATGTCCCAGGGAGAGGAAGAGCACACAGCATCACTGTGCTGTTGTTCTTAACCCTCTGGCACATTCAGAACTTCTCGTGTGCTCAGACTAGGATTGGGTGAGCTGTCTGGGCTGTAGATGTTGACCACAGACTCTAAGCTTTTAAACTTGGTAGATATTTCCGCACTGAAGGGAATGTTTGCAACAATCTCTCAGGACACTGGAAATCCCTGCCTTGACAACCATACTCCACTTTTCTCTTGCTGTAGCTGGTTTACACACACCCTTCCAGCATGTTTTCATTCAAAGTGCCAATGGTAAAGAAAATTGTATCAAAACAGGAAACTTCCACTGCTCTTCTTCAGAAAGCCCTGTCTCCCAAGCTCCTAAAAGCACTGTCAGATAGCCAATCTCCATCTTGATGTTCTCTTTTCATTCTTCTTCTTACCTTTGGAAATTTTCTCTGCTTTTTTATCCTTAAGGATGCTTCTGCTTTAAAATTAGTATTACTGCTTCAGATCAGCATCACAGAGGCAAAAGAATGACAGAAAACATCAAGTATTCTGAGATATTACTATCCTACAGCCTCTAACTGCCATTAGATACTAAAACCCTGTTTAGTAAATTCTCCCATGACAATTAGATACCTTGTTTTTTGTGAGGTGCTCAATTTTTGTACACTTAGTGTAAGTCCCCTCTACATATTTTGTTGGGTCAGAAGTTGTTGGGGAGTCTGTGCCTATGCTCAGTGCTGCTGCTCTCTTTTTGATAACTGCATTTCAAAGTCTCCACTTGCAAAACAAGGATGACCGCAACTCCTTGAACTGCTATGTAGAATGTGACCAAGAAAGGAAAAAAAATGGTGAAAGTGAGGCCAAGTGTTAGAAAAAAAGCCCTGAACATGCAAGGCATTAAAGCCATCATGAATCAGAGGATAAGCCCTTTCCCAGCTTTTAGAGACTAGAATGAAACATTAATGACTGGCCATGCCAAAATTTGTTGGGCTCAGGAGATGACCCGTGAAAACCACACTGACACTCTTGAGTCAAGCAAAATGTTTGACTGGCCTTGATGGATTTTTATTTATCAAGTCCCCTATAAGCTTTATGTTCTTTACTGGACCTGAAAAAAGCTAGTTTAAAATTATCAAAAATTTTACATACCATTTTACTTCTGACTTAATTACAGTTCAGCAGGGGCAGGTAAATCGAGTGTTGGAAAATGTCAAAAGGATTGATAATAACAAGTAGTGTCAGAGTTGAGAGGGGACCTGGAGTGGTTTTGAAGTAAGATATTTCTGTCTAATAAACTTCAAGTGAAAAATAAAATTTGCAAAGTCTGTTCTTTGTATAATGGAACTTCCCCTTGGCAATGGATAGATGGCCATATGTTATGCTAGACTGTACTAGATCAGGTACACCTGGATTAAATTGGGCTGGGCACAGACTCTGTCTCCAGAGACACTGAGAATTAATGACCCTGGCAAGGTCGGTGTCAGAACTCCCCATGGTGTCAGTGGGGCCAAGAAAAAGTTACCAGCAACTCATTTTTAAAAAACTCTGGTCCATGTTTTGTATTTTTTCATCTTTTTCTTCCCTGGTAGAGTAAGATAGGATTACTTTGAGGTCCACTAAAGCCTACAGACAACAATAATGACTTTCAAGACAGAATGAGTTTAGTATGAGGAAGTTGTGCTGCTTTGTGTGATATGTGTAAAAGTTAGATATCTAGGGTTTAGATGTAGATATATTAGTTGTCAGCGAGGAAGGACATTCACTTTTAGCCTTTCATTCATCTGGCCTATTTCAAATGTCTCGTTTCTATTTCTATAATGGGCTTGCTGGCTTAGCCAGCAGCAAAGCCCCACAGCCACTCTCTCACTGTCCTGACCCCAGCAGGATGGGGGAGAGAATTGGAAAAGTGAGAAAACTCATGGGTTGAGACAAAGGCAGTTTAATGGGATGGAAAAGGAAGAAAATTACAATATTGCTAACGACAGTGATGAAAGAAGCAGAATATGCAAAACAAGTGATGAACCATGCAATTGCTCACCGCTCACTGACCAATGCCCAAGCAGTTCCCAAGCAGTGGTCTCCAACCAGTTTCCCCCAAGTTTGTGTACTGAGAGGGATGTCATAGAGCATGGAATATCTCTTTGACCAGTCTGGGTCAGCTCTCCTGACTGTGTTCCCTCCCAACTTCTTGTGCCCCTGCAGCCTCCTCACTGGCAGGGCATGAGAAGCTGACAGTCCTTGACTCTGGTTGAAACACAGCTTAGTAATAATGAAAAACATCAGTGTGTTATCAACATTATTCTCTTACTAAATCCAAACCACGCTATTTTATCATCTACTAGGAAGAAAATTAACTATATTCCAGCCAGAACCAGAATAGCACAGGAAGCTCATTTCTCCAGTACAAAGTCTGGGTAATCAGCTCATACACACAAATCTCCATCTGGTCAAATGAGACAAAAAACCCCTCTGTCCTATCAGAGTGTGTTACTCCTTTAAATTAATATCCATAGTACCTTCTGACAATATGCCCTTCTCTAGTGTCCTTACAATATGGCAGGAGAGAAGGGATGGATACAGAGAAGTTTGGGGAGAAAGTTGTTCTTATCTCAGTTTCCTTCTCTTGAAGCTAGTAAAATTCTTAAGCAGCACAGAGGCTGTTACTAGACTTAATTATTGATTGCCAAGGATCCTTGAGACCTTCCTAGGGAAGCCTCATGATGAGTACAAACTACTGTTCATCATTATTGTCACTGAAATATTTACAAGATGAACGTTTTCTATATGCATCAGTTACTAACCCAGCTCTTGCACTTAGAGCTTTGAACCAAATTTAACATCTCCAAAAAATAGTAACACTCCTACTGGTGTTGTTTATAAGTTAAGTCTGAAACTTGCATCTCACAGCTCAGAAAGGAAAAATATTTACTTCAAGTATCTAATTTTATTCTTTTCATCACCAGCCCCAATGGCTTAGAATTATATTTTTGCATGTACTTATTACAGTTTGCATTACTGTGAAGCCACTTGGTGTAGTAGAACCACCCTTCCAGAACCAACTTTATGCATAAAACAGACACTGAGTTAAATATCTATCTGTATTTAGAAAAAATTTCCCTCACTATATATTGATGTTTCTTTTGCCAACTGCAGATTGTTACAGAAAACCACAGATCCAGCAAGAGAAAGAGATGTTGTTTCATTGGTAAGGCTCAGGTCTACAATAATGTGAAAAGGAAGTTGCCATCTACTTTTTATTTCTTAAGGAGTTATTATTTTTTGTTGAGTTTTCTGAGAATTTTTTAAGCAATCTTCTGCCCCTCCAATCCAAAGCAGTGATCAGAAATATTTTTTGGCCAGAAGCATGGCTAAGGCCAGATACAAACATCTCTAGATTACTTGAAGACACCAAATTGAACATCAGCTATTGGTGATAACTGGCTGCCATTCTTTGTTGGCATAAGAGTACATTTAGTTTTGCAGCACATACTCCCTCATTTCCATATAATCAAATGTTTACACTCCAGCATAAACAGAAAGTTTTATGTCCTGTTATGAAGAATCACAGGGCCTTTTTCTGCCTCTGCATGTAATAATGTAGTTTGGGCATCCAGTCTGATTTATTCCAGATGAGAAAACAGCCTGATACATGTGAAAACCCCTACACACAGCTAAGAAAGATATCTCCCAAGTTTTTGCTAGGAATATCCTATATATTTTAGAAAGGATAGGAAAGATGAACTGTCTGTTTCTAACACCAGAATTTATTTTGCCTTCATGTTGTTTTTGCAATGGAGGATGTTTAGGGTCTGCTGGCCATTGTAAGCTGTTATCAGATTTAGCTGTGTAAAACCAGAACTGAGTCTATTTAGCTTTGCACCAAACTGTGAGGTCTCAGGGCAAGTGAAATGTGAGTTCATCTGGACTGACAACCTCGTGGGCAACCCCCTTTGCTTTTGGCCTTGTTCTTCTAATGTTGTTTTTACCACCTTCCTGAGGTAGCTTTAGATCAAGACATCTAGCTCTAAACTGATTCACATTCAAGGGTTAGATGGTGGGCTTTCATAGCATGGCCTTTTTGTGGCAAAAAATGCCATGTGTCAGATGGAACAGGTGCCAAGGACATTGGATATCATACCACCAAAAGCGAAAAAACTCAACCAGTGTTGTTAACTATCACAGTTCAGTTGCAGGCCTAGCAATATTTATAGTTTTTCTGAACACTCTAAAAGGCTCTCAGACAGCCTTTCAGATTTCTTTCTTTTTCAGGCTTCTTTTTATTTCAAATGTATAATTTTAGCCTTCTTGCAAATAGGAATCATTAGTGTTAACACAGAAGACATATAAAAATACAACACAATGACCAAATATCTTTCACTGGCTAAAAGTGGTGCTTTTTATCCAATGTCATAAGTTCAAATGTGTCGCTGTTTTTGGATGAAGGATATAGCATGAAATTATACGGTTCTAAGCAAACAGCCTGTCAGAAGTTTTTCATAGGATTCATTAGAAATTGTTTTTGCTCACTGAAAAGTAATTCAGATTTTGGGGAGATAGGACTGCATCAACCAAGATCAATTTCAGAGCACTTTGACAATTTTTCACTAAAGTTGAAGTCCTAATTTTAGAATTCATTTTATAAATCACTTTCAACTGGCTTGTATCTTCACCATTTTGGCATGGGCACTTATTTCTTAAACCAGACTATTTTAATGGTTTGATATAAATGGAAACTCTACAAAATGCCTTCCTTAGCACTGGATATGCATAAGGAAGCTGCAAGCTGACAGCATACTTGCAGTTTTTAAGCTATCAATTACAGCCTTCTTCAAATACTGTGCTCACAGGTGTGACAGAAATCTAGATAAGACACTGTACGATATACTCGATGCAACCATCCATCCTACATTTAGTCTCAAGCGAGTTTCTCCACTAATCTGTTATTCTCTGTATATCTCATGTCAGCACACCACAGATTAACTCCCTAAATTTAGAGTCTGTCACATTTTGTCTGGAGATGCATTACTTTGCTTTATGTTGTGCCATTGAAAGTCACAAGTCACAGCACAGCTCAGTTTAAGGACAAATTGGAGTCCTTCCCCTGTGCACTGCCCCTGCAGTGTTAGCCACAAACAGGTGTTCAGAACTGTGTATAAAAAAATAAGGGAATGCTTAAATAAGGGAATGCTATAAAAAAATAAGGAATGATTCCTCTACCTCTGCTAACACTGCAGGGCAGCCAGCTCCAAGGGGTGGTGAGGAGATAGCAAAATTAGAGTCAGAATTGGGTTGTATTTCACTGGTGTTGTCTCAATCTGCCTCAGGAGACTTTCAACTCCTGAGAGCTGTAGGTATGAGGAGTGGAGGAGAAGTGTGTGGTGTGAGATGGTGAACACCTGAGCACCCCATACAATCATTGAAACTTTAGTGCTTCCTATACATTCTGAATATAGCAGATTTCTATTAGCAAATATTTCTATTTCCCTGGTCTTTGTGGTCTCCTTTTCCTCTCATAATGAGCTTTCATCACTTTCTTTAGAGAGACCTGAGGCAAAATTTCTTGGTCTGCATGTCATAATTAAACTACCCTTAATCTTTGGCCCACCCTCACAGATTAACCACTCCACTTGTTACCATTGTTATATTTTACTGGAAAGAAGAGCACTTTATGACTTGGGACAAGTCTTCCCTTAGCCCAAAACCTTCCAATCCAAAGTTGTGTTCTCACAGAGAAAGGTTCAGCTCTACTGTAAATCTCCCAAATGTGTTATTTTCACTGGCACAGCATTTTGAGGAAAAGATACAAATTATCTCCATTTTCAGTGGTCTATCATTCAGTGCTCCATCCTCATGGATGCAATGATCCATGAAAGCTTAGGACATGCTTTGCACAGTGGCTTCTTAAGTACTCCACTGCAATAAAGATAATGCATCTAACAGTCAGAGAGGCTGTTTTTGACATTTTGTGACACAAAGCAAAGCTGCAAGGTGGTGTGGGTCTTGTAAAACATGTCTGTGCTGAGAACAACATGGGTCTTTGCTTTTATTCACCTTTAACAGGCAGGTAAGCCATGCCACTAGAGCATTTCAAGTATGTGAAATGTAAAACACCCCAAACTTCAAATTTCTCTTAGAGGTCACCTTCTCTTTACCCAGTTGAAGCCAGTATTGTGGGTAAGAGGGGAACAGTAATGATGCAGTATTGCAAATAGTTGTCAGTACTCAGAATTGTAGCAGAAACTTTTGTGCATCACTCATGCCTACCAACTGAACCTCCTAATCTCAAAGAAAATTTGTGCACCTAATAGCCCCCATGTTCTGAGAAAATGTTTCTGTGGAGTTGGGGTAAGTAAGAGAGCAGCAGCTCCTGCTTTCCCTCAGCCTGTACTTCCTAGATGGTAAAAGGCTCCTTGCTCATTCCAGCTTTTCAATGGGAGCAGCCAGACCCATCCTAATCCTCTGTTCCTCACGTTATTCAGCAGGGGGCTTGATGAAGCACACAGCAGCAAACATGCTCTGTTCTGTCTGGGGCAGCTCCTCCATGGTTACCCTTGAAAGATCACCCTCATTTCAGCATGACAGGCTGAAAAGTCCTGGCTTGCACCGTGTGCCAGGAGGCCAAATGGACTCGGCCTCCTGAGGGGCTTGGCTGTGTGACAGTCACATGCTTTAAGGCACAGAACCTTGAGTGCAAGCTCAGTGTCAAGTTCTGAACCCTTTATGCAGCAAACCCAAGGTTGTAGGGCAGGACAAGGGAGAATTCTCAGCACACTGAGTGTGGATCCTATCATAGAAGCAATCCACCCAAGCTTATGCTTGCAAAGGAGCAGAATATTTTGTTGTTAAGCTACTTTAAATAAATCCAGTCCGTGTTTCCTTCTAGCAGGACCTGGGGCTTTGCATCCCGGAGATACTGAGGGGAAGAAAGGACAGGAGGGAGTACCATGCAGATGAGTCCACCTTTACTCCAAACCCCAAAATAAGTACTGTGATCATTTCTGGGAGAGAGAGAAGGACCTGGAGCAAATCCAACTGAATGATGCACTTCAAATTCCCCTGCAGTGCCAATTACCACACAAATACAGCTGATAGTTTTAAGGATGAGACTAACTTAAGGGTAAAAAATAAAACATTACTGAGACATTATGTATGTCCTAAAACCCATCATTACACAGTCAAGAAATTATCATCAATAATTTCACTTAATTGCAAGCTAGTTTCCTCCTTAAATATAACTTCCACACACACTTTCAATTATTTTTAATGGTGTGAATAACTTGAAGAAATTTGGTTACTCTCTAGGAGAACTAAGAACCTTCAGGACAAAAAACCTGGTAGCACAGATGCTAAATTTCTTAAAAGACATAACTTAAAATCAATTTTCAGTCCTAAACTAATTAATGGCCTACTTGTAAATTCTAAAAGAAGTTAATTCCACCCTGAGAAGGGCTGTAAATTGAGGAGGATGCAAGTTTTTCCAGTGTAATGTGAAAGGTTGAGCTTAATTTTAAATGTAACATAAAATTCAGACTGTCCTAATGGAGGGGGGAAGTGATATCTCTTAATAGGGAAAATCTGTATTATTTAAGCTGCAGCTTAATGTCTGAGATGTGGGTTTGAATTTTTGCCCTTTCTCCCTGCTATCACTCTACATTAATCTTAGGTATATTGCTCAGCTTGTTTCTTCCAAACTGTACAGCAATTATTTATCACAATCCAACTTCATAAATATTAAGAAAATTATTTAGATATGTCTGGACTCAAGACCCAAGTAGACACAGAAGTATTCAGAACAAAGTTCCCTATTAGGTGCAGCAGCCATTGACATTTAACAGCACTTATAGCTACTTCTAACAGAGCTTTCTTCTGTTTGTTTGTTTGTTTGTTTGTTTGTTTGTTTGTTTATGAGCTACACTGTGTGGCAGAGTTTAGTGGCTTTAGGCAGGGCAGGCAGCTCCATTCAGACTTAGAGCTTCTTACAGTGAACCAGATTCTTCTGGGCCCAAAAAGTTGTTTTCCTGGTTCATGCCATGATGTGTGGTCTACCAGAGCCTAGAGCTCTCTCTGGGCACATTTCTAGCTCCTGCAATTCACCTTTAACCTATCTATCGGAATACTTTCACACAGACCACAGAGGAGCACCTGGACAGATGTTAGCCAGAAAATCAGGAGAGAAAAAGCCTGCCTGTAAAACCAGGGTCTTCATGATAACATAGGAAAAGGATTTTATTTTATTTAATCATACAATACAGAATCATGAAGCATGAGCTAAGGCATGGCAGAATCAAGGTGTGTATGATGATCATGCCCATGTAGCATGAAAAATAAAAAATAAATAGTCATTGAATTCTAAATATGACACCATGAACAGCAGCAGAGATTCTACCTCATCTATTCAGGCTCCATGGTTAAGTTTCAAGAAGAGTTTAGATATCTGCTGATGGAAAATACACTTGTCCATATGCCAGAATGCCTCCTTTATTACCTTCACCAATAAAAGTGTTTCTATTAAGAAAATGGAATATAATATTTTTATTTTCTGTTGAATAAATTTATTGGGTAGAGGGCACCCCTATTGTTCCTTCCCACATTTTGCACTTGAAAATCCCTAACTCCTCTCTATTTCATATCGCTGGTATATTATAATTGTACAGTGTTATAGCTTTAGGAAAGAATAGGTTGCATTTATTTAGGCACACAGACAGTAATAGTTACTTGTATCATAGTCATTGTAATCCCATTCTATCCCTATGGTTACAATAAACTATTAGTTTACATTAAATAATGTAACTAGATTCACTGTCACTCTAAGAATTAAATTATAGGTCTACCTAGATTAATTTCCAGCAGTTACAATGATTTCCCCAATGAAATTATTCATTTCAGCATCCATCTAAATTGATTTCTTTGGGGAAAGAAGATAGGAAGAAATATGCATGTGCTAAAACTTTCCTTGGCATAAAGTGATATAGTCAGTTGGGTATTGTCTATAGGCTAGCAGAATTTAGGACAGCACTTCTTATATGAAAACTCTGTTCAGCCTGTCTCCTTCAGTGAATGTTCATATCTGAATGTACAATCCTTATAGCAATGCAAAAAAGTTCTGTATCATGTAAAGATATTTTCTGTTATCTTTATGTTAATGCAAAGCTCTTCCACAGTCAGAAGCATGTTTACAGATCTCAGGACGGGTGGCACATCCTAAGCAATCTGTAAAGCTACAAATTTGATGGCATCTTTATGACTCAGAGGATTCTCTACAACATTATGTGCAAGGCAGGAAATAAGTTGTGAGCTTACACATCTAATTCTCGTGGCTCTTTTTTTGTTTGTTTTGTGCAGCAGTGGATAGCTGTCTGCACTGCCTTTGTGCTCACAGCTCAACTGCAAGATTTTAAGGGAATCTTCATGGCATCATTCCTCCATTTTAAAGACAGTGGCCAAAGTACAGAAAAATAATACAAATGTCCATGTTCAGGATGAGAAAACACAAGAATACCTATGATTGTTGAAATCAAAGATTGGTCCAAGCTGGTGTTGTGTCTTAAGATAAGCAAAGCTGAACCTTCCTCACCTGTGCTATCTCATGTCCTAAAACCAGCTTATATTGTCATCCTGGGACAAAGACTCAGGTCATCTTGCTCATGGACACTGGATATAGCCTACATCTCCCTGAACTGATTTATTCTTAACCTGTTCTTTAAGGAGCTCTACAGGTTAACTCTATTGTGCAGAGAAAGCTGTTCCCTTTCCCTCATCTTAAACTTACTGTATGTAGCAATTTCATAGAAGACTTTTAGCCTTTCCCTTTTTTTTGAAAGAATGAATGACTTCTCTCAGTCTTCTGTCTCCCCATCATAGAATCATGGAATGGCATGGGTTGGAAGGGACCTTTAATACCATCCAAGTCCAACCTCTTTTTCATAAATTTCCCTTGCAGCAGTGGAAAAGCACAAAGAGGTCCCTCAGAGCCTCCTCGTCTCTGTGCTGAACAACCCCAAGTCTCTCAGCCTGTCTTTGTAAGAGGCATGCTCCAGGATTCTGATCATCTCCACGGCCTCTTCTCGACCTGCTCTAACAGAACCACATCCTTCTTATGCTGGAGGCTCCAGGGCTGGATGCAGTACTCCAGGTGGGATCTCACAAGGGCAGTGAGAGGGGAGAATCACCTCCCTCAATCTGCTGGCCCCTGTGGCCTCACATCAGCTGTCATGTCATCCAGTAGCATTAGATCACCTCTTCTGAAAGGAAAATAAACACCAAAAGAGTGTATAGAAATGTTATTGCTTATCATAGTCATGTCACAGAAACAGATGGGAGCAGTATATTCAGATTAGTCACCAGAAAAAGTTGTGATGAATTCTAGAAGCAGCTGGCAAAATTAGGTGGAGGTGGGATGAACTGGCAGAACAGTTCAATAAAGGACTGTTGAAGGGAGAAGAGAACAGAAGGAATAAACACAGTGAGGGCATATTTTTCAAAATATATTCTCACTCTATATCCCAAGACTGTGAAACAGAAATGGTACAGAAAATGATAGTGAAATTATTTAATGCATTGAGATAATATGAAGATTGCATTCTCTGAGGGAATCCCATTCAATTCTGGTTATCTACAGGGAGGAAAAAAAAAAAAAAGAAAGAAGAGACAGAGATGGAAGAGGTTCTGAAGAGAGGGATTAAATCAGCTGGAGAACCACTGAAGAAGGTCATATGGGGACTCTTTCACATGAAAGAACTAAAGTAACATGAGAAGAGAGGTAGAAGCATAAAAAGTGGTTGTTGCCCATGAATGTTTTAGGGAAAGTGAGTTGTACTTCTCTTAGCTCTGTATTTAGAGGAGATATTCAGTGAACTAGAAATGTAACAAAGAGTGTAATGAAGGAGGAGATCCTTTTTTTTTTTTAATAATTTCTCTTGCTTCTTCAAAACCTATATACTATGAACACACAAAATTACCATGAATGCACTGTTTTATGATTGCTGCTGTCTTTGTATGAGCCAAGGAAAGGCCATCCTCGCCAAACACTAACTGCTCCTGGAAAAACTAATCCTCACAGAAAACTTTGCACTTGTGTAAAGCTGGTAGTGGCAAGTTGTTCAAGTATTTGTGTGACACTGATTCTAAATTGCTTTGTTCATTAAATGACAGCCTCAATTAACTCAGTCAACTACAATTGAAGGTCAGTTTTCAGCCCTGCCCTGGATGACTCTATGATTCTATCTAAAATCTCAAGTGCAACTTATTTCTTCTTCAGTTAAGCCGATATTAAAAAAAAACAAAAAACCGAAACCAAATCCAAAACCAAAAAACCCCAAAACTAACAACCAAAAAAAACCCCCAAAAAACACCAACAAAAAACCAAAAACAAAAACAAAAACAAAACAAAAAAACAAACAAAAAACCCCACCAAAAATATGAAGCTCACTTTTGCAAATTTACTTACACAAAGCAGACTAATATTCTAGTCTGTCTGTAGAAAGAACAATTTGTTTAGTATTTCATCCAGCTTGAGATCAAACTATGAATTTATTCAGCCTTTCAGTAGGGAGGCTTTCTCAAGTCATAATGTTGTACTGCTCTGCAGAAACACAAACCACTTGTGACCACTTGAATTGGATTCCAAATATTTCTCCAGATCAAATTATACAATAACAGAGTGTTTTGACTACACATTATCTGTATGGCAATTTGCTTGTTATTGATGCTTGTTTTTATATATATATCTACAGGCAAGAAATACACATGGGGGATCTAGAGACTAACCTGGAAAATGAGCTTTTTTTTATTTCTAACCCCAAGTCCTAAATTATTAGGATTGCTTTCCAGCTGTGCTGTGAGGATTTCATTTTAATTGCTGTCTGCTGTGCCCCATTGTATTACAGTCATGCACACTTCTGAACAAGTACACTTAAAGTTCTTCCCTGTTTATATTGGTGCACCATGAGACAAACTTCTAGAATACAAAACTAAAGCATTTTATTTTTGCAAATGGACAAAACTTTCCCATTCATGTAGTACTTCAAGAGACTTAAAGTTCTTAAACTGAAATTTTTGATTGCAGGGAAACAAAAGCTGGCAATAAACTCTGTCTCAGAGGGGATATTGTCCCTCTGTATTCAAGAGGCACATGTAAAGTAGTGGAAAAATCAGCTATACCTTTCCCATTAACTGAAAATGTGACATCTAGAATACAGAAAATGAAGTGGATCAGGTAGGAAAATGGTAGAAACATGGGCAAGAAGGCACAGCTGTACACAGTTCTAATGTTTTGGACTTCTGTTGGAAAGTCAGTAGAAATGATCTCAGCATCACGATTTTGCAACTGAACTAGTTGATATCTGGGAGTAGGTGGACACAAAATTATACTGAGATTGCCTCATGGCCCACCACTAATTAGGATTTCTGAGCATGGTATTGCCTTATGACAGTGGGAGGAAAACACTTTCTCCTAAAGAACATCTAGTGTCTATAAAGAACTCATGTATCAGTTTTAGTTATTCAGTGACTTCTTCTTTCCAAGCATCATGCACATCAGAAAATTAAAATTAAATGCCCCTGTTTCTTTGTAGTAGTCTAAATTCTGTTTGTGGTTTTGTATCCATGTACTGGCTGCTTTCACAGCAATGTGAGATGTACACTGGGTTTAAAGCAACTTGCTTTAATTAGTTCTGTTTCCATGAGACCCTAAGCATTATGAGATGCAGTCAATGGGCAAGGAAAATATTAATAAAACAAGTGAGGTCACTTCTATAAGTGTTTGCACAGCTTTTCCAATATAGGAACTGACACTGTCAGATGGCCTATGCTTAAGATGTGTTGGCTCAAACCCTTTCAAGAAAAAAGGCATAACCCTCTTCCTTTCACTTCTTCCAGATGGTAATTCACTGGGGCTGGAAGGAGAAAATTACATGGAGAACTATACAGGTATTTTTATCTTTGTTCTTCCACATGCCAGAAGGAAAAGCAGGTCTGTGATCTTGCACCAAAATAAACACCAAAACAGACAAATGTAATCATGATAAGGGTAAAGCATCCTGGGGGTCTGGTGATGGAATGCACAGACAGGTACTTCTTCATCAGGTTAAAAGAATTTATAAAATGCTAAGTGGCAGAGGAAATAAAAGGCTCATTAAATGTATCCCCTCACCAGGACACTCCCTGCCATCAGGCAGGAGAACTGCAGAGATTGCAGGTGGCCAAAAGGCAGGGGGAGTGATGAGATTTTTACAAACCCACTTTAGCACAGCAGTCCTTGAGGGGAGTAGGAGGATGTGTAGGCAAGCAATATAAGGGCCACACATGCACAAACCAACCAAATGTCACATGACAGTACAAAAATATAAGCTGAACTCATTACCACCTGATCTTAGATAAATTAAATTGTCTTAATAGAGGTGGCTCAAAAATGATAATGTTTCAGTGGAGTTTTGTTTATTGACACCATCTGATATCCTATGATATTGCTATGGTAACTGGAAAAAATACCCTGCTACTGGCATTTTGTGTTAAATGACTGCAGTTAATGAGGAGCCTGTGTTAAAGGTCACATTCTCAGGAAAAAAAAAAGAAGCCTTTGAAAAATGCCTGCTAACACTCTCACTTAGAGATAAGTCTGGTTCAGCCAGACTGCCACAAACTGTTATGGACATCTTCTGAAAGGCAGGGAACAAAAAAAAAAAAAAAGAAGAGGTTGGGGGGGGGAATCTCACAGTAAGAGCTAATGCATTCTCTAAGAATTGTAGCTGTCACAATCCAAATGACTTGTACAGCTTTCATGCCACTAAAACCATGTGGAAAAAATAATAATTGCTTCTACATGTACAGAACAGAAATTTCTTCTTTCCAGTGACAGTTTGAACCCCCAATTAGTTTGAAAATTGAAGCAGTCGTTTCAGAAAGCTGCCACATGGCATCTGATGAACCAAGATGGCTTGAGTGTCATATGCTGTTGACTTTTGCAGGCAGAATTCCAGTCATAGCAACAGGACATTTGCATCAAAGACAGGCACAGAAACATTGAACTCATGAAGAACTCTGAAAAAAAAAAAAAGGGTAATATAGAATTATAGCTCCTAGGAAACATATTACATTTTAGTGAAATACTTATTTCTTGGACAGCCAATGTAAGTATACTGTAAAACATACACAAAACCTCCCAAAATTACAATTCATCTCAGAAAAAATTTTTAAATGTGAAAAAAATTTTGCATTGGCTTACAAACCACCCCTTTCCCCCTTCAGTATTTCAAGTGAAAACTGTTTTGCAGAATGTGGAAAGTTTTCAGAAAAACATGATCCGGTGCCTTGACCAGCTAAAGGATACATATTTGATATCAGGTGTTTGTCCCCTTCTTTCATATGTCTTATAAAATATGAGTATTTCATATTCATATAAAATATTCCCCCCCAAGCTGAATTACCCTTCCTGTATATTGGATTTTCCAAGGATGCTGAGGTGAAAGGGCAGCTGGACGTTGTAGGAATGTTCACCAGACAAAAGTCTATATGAATACTAGAAAAAAAAAACTAAAAAGAAAGTAAAGAAAGTAAAGAAATAGTAAAGAAAAGCAAAGAAAAAATCTAACTGCAGCTTGAGCTGTTGAGAATGATGTAAATAATCCATGAGAAAGCTGTTACATCTTGAGCCATTGGCAGTGCTGTCAGTGTATTTTTGATGACATCTCCTGTTGTCATCCAAGGAACTTTTCACCACAGACGGGCAGTGAGTGAGTTGACAGTGAAGGGAATCTTTTGGAGGGGTTGTGGAGCAGCACAGTGTGGGAATATTAATCCCAGGAACACTCTGAACAGGAAGACACTGTGAGGTGGCAAGGGGCACAGAGGCAGGTTTTCAAAACGTGGGTGCTATGTTCTGTGTAGCTCTCAGGTTGGAGGCCAGAAGTGGAGACACAAAGTCAATCACATCTCAAACCCCAGCAGAGACTCATCCTAAGCTGGCTTGTGCTTACTGCAGCTGTGATCTTCAACCTTTTACAGTTCACAGGATTTCTCCAGTGGAGATGTGAATCGCTGCAGGGCCTGTCTCCAATAGTGGGCTTGCTTTACTGAATTACCTTTCAATACACCTGTGCAGCACTGCTTAGGCCCCCAGCACTTTCCAGATCAAAACTGACACAGTATTTTGTGGTACAGCAACACTCATCCATGTTCACCACTTTTATTTTCATTATTGTATGATTTGAAGCACTGACAGACACTCATCTTCTAACAGAGCTCCTTCCTGACAGACAAGCTGTACATGCTACCTTGTCTCACTATTTTTGACTTTTTTTTATAAATTCCCATCTTAGATGAGTTTAAATGCCATGGTTGCTTTGTTGTCCACATCTAGTGCAACCAGGAGACTCAGTAAAACCTGAGTTGAGTGTACCTGATGTGAAGCCATCATTCAGCACAACTCAAATGTGTTTAAATCTGCCCCTGCAGGACATCACCTCTCTGGAGAAAACACACACAACCCACGACAGATGAAAGAGGCAGCCTTGCATCCTAGGGCAGGTTGTGCACAGCATCCCCACACCAGGAGATCAAGGCCACTGTCCCCTCCCCAGCATGGCCAGGAGGATGAATGGCCATTTCCTTCCCCGTGCCCTGGCTCTGCAGGTGGGAAGCACATTAACAAGCAATGCAGGCTCTTACCCCAAGCCTAACACAGAAAGAAAAACCCGACCTTCCCAGCCTCCCAGGGCACTCTGTATATCTTCATGGGCCAGATGGTAAATGCCTTTTACTATCCCCAATGGAGCCACATTTCCAGCAGCACTCAATACCTGTTAAGATCTGTGAAAAAGAAACCTATTTTTTATCTGCTTTGTACCCAGGCACCCAGTTATTTTATCACTATGCACTTAAACATCTGGCTTTAAAATATTAATATTCAGCTTTAATAAAATTTTAGATTAATTGTCAAAGTTTTCAGACACACAAGCTGCAATTTATCACTTTTTCTGGAACAGGAGCCTGTATAATTATATATTGCATTAGCAGTAGTAAGACAACATCACTTTGTGGAAGGTTTTCCTTCAAATTTTGTGACAGAAATCTGCTATAGAATGCTAGGGAAAAAAAAAATAGTTTTAGGCTTTGATTTAGTTGTGCCAGGTTACAGCCATTTGGGAGAGGCAGGGGTCTTTGCAGATGAGATCTTTAATTCCTGATTCAAAAGTATAAGAATTTTCATTCTTAACCAAAAGGAAAACAGAGGAAAATGAGATAAAATACCTGTTTTCTTTAGTAATGCCAAATAAAACCTTTCTGCAATATCAAGACAATAAATAAAGTTGCTGCTATGCTTGGAAAAATCATCACCAAATGCATTTGCAGGCCCTTTATGAGGGTGTTTGGACACTTCCACAGCAAGCCCTGGATCAGGGCCCTTGACAAAGCAGTGACTGCATTAGCAGTCAGCTGTAAAATACATCCTGAAGAGACCCAGAGCTCAGCCTGAAAGGTTTGGCAGTAGCAATATCCAGTAGACTAGTAGTCATTAGTTCCAGATGATCTACTCTCCTGGACACAGCAGAGGTCCATTTCAAACTATTTTAATTCAAGAGGTCTCCTCATAATGAAAATGAAAAGCCTGAGGTGAGAGCCATAGATTTTATGACTTAATTCTTCAGTTTTTATGGTGCCACAGCCATGTCAACATCACAACTCTGTTAATGTTTTTATGTTTCATTGAAGAATTATTGTGGAGGCCCCTTCTAGGCTGCAAGTGGCTGCCACCTGTAGACTTTTTGTCAGGTCTTGCATTCACAGAAGTGGGGTAAAAAAAAAGTCACCTCAACACCCTCAGAGGATACTCAGAATTCTAGTGCACAAGCCTTTGGATTTGTCTAAGCAAATAGAAAACAAAGAGCATTCTTCAAAGCACTGATGAAGGTCTAACACTGCCTGCATGGAAATTAAATATCTTGTGTAAGTACCAGATTTTTTATATTCAAGAATACAAGAGTTAGAATAATGCAGCACTTGTCCCAAATGCCAGAAGCACAATTGGTAATTTGCCACTGGCATTAAATAATATAAGCAGAATGCATTTGAGTCCCTCTAAATCCTTATAACTTTACATTACATTTTCTTTAATTTAGAAGTGTTTGTCAGTCTCCAAAGATCTAAATTCAGGCCCAGCAAATAGACTCAGTTTTGCCAGTTAACATAACAACCTCATGTTGTTACCTCAATTTTCATCCCTATTTGCTTCACATAAAGTGAAAATGTACATTGTTAACTCTGCAAATCCTGCCATGCTGGAACCCAAGTTCTCTAAACAAGCAACACAACTGATTACTAATAACACAGGAGAGTTAATTAATAAGTAGATCTTTTTGAAAACATCCTACATTGCCCTTTTTCAACCAGCATGGCATATTTGTGCACAATCTCTTATTTAAGGTGTTTATTAGAGAGACTACATATTTTAATGGAACCATTTAAAGAATTAGAATATAAATACAAATTCCCAAGCAGCTTTTGTATAATTTAAAAGAATACTTTATACAGTAAAATACAAGCATCACCTGAAATAACCAACTACACAGAAGGATAGAGTAAACTTAGACATGAGCTAATCCTGTAATTGTCTAAAAAAGTTGGTATACAGAGAAACTATTTGTTGTATAATCACTACACAATGCCAAGTTATATTTGCATCATCTGACAGCTAGGAGACAAAATGAACTCTGTTATTATTCTCCAGAAATCACAATGTTATTAACATTCTTGAAACTATGAACATAGATCTGTTTCAAATAAAAGCGTGAGTGACAAGTTTGCTTAGTGAAAACATTGGTTCAACTGGGCAAATTGGTTCAAAGAAGCAATATTTTTAGTGTAGACTCTGCTTTTCTGCTGCAAAGTGAATTGACTTGAAATAGAAGCACCTACTACACACCTGTAAGTCCAGGTATCTATAAAATCCTAATGTCCCTTAGCACACAAGAACATGTACAGGTATCCTAACCTACATGTTATTCTGACTGCCAGTAAAAGACCTTATTTAAGAGCTAACTCTGAAAATCAAGGAGGACAAAAGTAGTTTCAGATAATCTGACTGGAAAAGAATGTTGCTCTTTTCCAAAACCTTATTTTCATTCTACATGCTGCAGGAAAGGAGGAGGATTTTGGTGATATTAGTTCCTTTGGTTTTATTCAAGATGTGCTGGTGTCCTCCTCTAACAATTCCACTGTAAATATTTGAATATGTGGATCACAGCAAAATAAGCATCCCCTCAATTAATACATGAAAATGGAATATGACTCTTTTCTCCCACTTAGTAGAAGGGAAAGATCCCCAATCTCATTTGGAGTCTGGGTGATGACAGGAACAGAGCAATGGTTTCCATTTTCCTTTCCCTCAGAAGACCCTTCCAGCCACAAAGTGAGGACTAAATGAAGGATAAAAACTCCTACTTAAATGAATTCAAGAGAACTCACTAAAATCTTGAAATGCCTTTAGGAATTAAGCTCAAAATATTCCAGAAAGCAATGTAGCATCTTTATATATTAGTGGGAGTAAGTTAGTGCTGAATTATTTTAAAATGTATTTAGCTTCCCTTGTTTCATCAACAAATGTTATTAAACTTTAATGAGTAAAAATGGTGTAATAAAAATAATGAAGTCAGCTTTACCAGGAAAATGCAATGAAGGGTATTGCTTATTATAAAATAAATATTTATTCAGTACAGTTTGTTTTATAATTTAATAAAAGGAAGATTTTTGCTTTTCTTAGTTTTGACAAAAGCTTCCAGTTTAAAGTGAGGCCTAGAACAGTAGAAGAACTCCATTTGAAGAAAAGGATGTTGTTGGGGACCCTGTCAAAGACTTTATAGAAGTCCAAATAAAAGACATCTGTAGCCCCTCCCTTGTCCACTGCTGGAATCACTTCATCCCAGAAGGCCCCTGGGTTGGCCAGGCAGCACTTCGATCACCTCCCTCTCCTTCCTGTGCCTTAGGAGGAGCTGTTCCATGATATTCCCAGGAACAGAGGTGAGGCTGACAGGCTGGTAGTTCCCAGCATCCTGCTTTCTGCCCTGTTTGAAGGTGGGTACAAAGTTTCCTTTTTTCCTGTCATCTGGGACTTCACCTGACTGCCATGAATTTTCAAATATCATGGAGGGTGTCTTGGCAACTACATCAGCCAATTCCCTCAGCACTCTGGCTAGACTCATGCACATTCAGGTTCCTCAGGTGCTCATGAACCTGATCTTTGCTTATTGTAGGAATCACCTTGTTACCTCAGTCCCCATCCTGCCATCCATCAGCTCACAGAAAGAAAACAAACCACAAACCACAAATCAATGACAAAATAGCTGGCAGGACGCTGAGCCACCTATGGTGTAGAAATGGATTATCCCACTCTAAATTATGGCAGCCTTGGAATCAGAGTGAGTGATAATCTGCAGAAAAACTTCATAACTATGGGACTTGTCATCAAATGGCACCATGGCCTTATAGACCCCCTGGTGTCCCCTTGGTCACTGTTGTAAAAACTAAGCAGAAATGTTATGTTAATTTTCTGGCAGCCCACCTAGACTGGTTTGTTTTATCTTAGAAGGATCCTGTTGAGTAATGTCATTAGACATTCCAGAAACATTCCTGTGCAGGGATATTTATGTCTCCTTTGGCCCAAGTCCTTCCAAAGCTGTTCTTATTAGCTACTTCAGGCTGTCAGCATAGAGCTGCCAGCTACCTGCACTGCCCTGGGCTGGCCTTCTCATGCACTCCTTGGCTTGCTTTGGCCAGATTCAGAGCAGGGACTCTTGTTCAGACTTCACTTACCCTTTGCTAAGGATGTCACCGAATGTTTTGACACCTGCTAGAGAACAGCTGACAAGAGCTGCTTATGCACAGGGGTTGTACTAAACTTGGCTGTGCTCTCATCAGTGTTAGCAAGCAGCTGCCTTTTAAAGTTATGAATGTGACATGAAATGTAAGGCATGACCAAATTATTTTCTCTTTGGACAGCAGTGTTTAAGTTATGTGCTGAAAATGTTAGAACTTAAATGGTTCATGCTGAAATCCAGCAGTGCTTCTGTATCATTTATCTTCCTTTCCCCTGTCAGAGGGTTATACTCTGCACCTAAAGGTCAAGCTGCTCAAAGCAAGCATTGCTACAGAAAAAGCTGAACCAGCCCTTGGGTGTTGTGGCAATTATCTTAGTCAGTGAGTGAGATTATTCTAAAACTCCATTGAAAAAAACCAAGCAGAATGTGTGGATCTGGGTATGTGTGCATTCATAGACATGTGAAGATGTCCTACATATGAATGCAAAGGTATGCTGAAAACCTCTGGTTTTTAAGTTAGCTACTCTTTAGAGAGGTAAACCAAATTCTGCTGTGCAGTTACAACTGACATTCCAGTAAAACCAGCAGGAAAAGAGAAATACAGCACAGACCATCATTTGATTCTGGGAACCAATATGTAATGAAAATCTCTTGTTTTCTGTCATTTTTCTTTCCCCAAATCTTGAAAATAAGCACAATTGTATAGCAAACTTGAAGTTGGACCGTGGATTTTCCTTCTCTTAGAAATTCCTTCTCAAATATTTCAGGGTTTAGAGGCAATTGTCTAAAGCTGAAGACATCAATACTTTTTAAAGGTAGAATATACATGAATACAGAAGTACTATTATTGTTATACCCAGGTCCACTTGTCAGGCTAGGGGAAGGTTGTTTGATTTACTCTGGGCTGTGTGCAGAAGAAACAACAAAATTCTCAGGAGCTTTGATAAACTTTTGCTTGCACACTTTAGATCATTAAGGTCAAATAAGGCACTTGGCAAATTTGAAAGTGTAGCCATTTTGGTTAGGAATGCTACAGCATAAAAGCATAAAAATAATACCTAAGAAAAAGTATAAGGGAAAAGAAAGAAAGAGAAACATAGGATAAGATTAGAAAGGTATGCAGTGACCACCTGTAGACCAGATTAGATTAGAAAGATATGAGAGGTATGTAGAAAGATTATAGAAAGATTAGAAAGGTATGTAGTGACCACTGTGACCAATAGACATCAAAATTGCAACAAACAAGTCTTGTCAGGTATCCCCTGACAAGACTTGTTTGTTGCAATTTCGATGTCTATTGGTCACAGTGATGGTCACAGTCTTGATCCCTCAGGAGTGAGGGAAGCCCAAGAAACACTGAGTTCAATGGGTTAATATACTCTCAGGTTCAGGTGGGAATGCACAGGTACCTTCCCTGGGCCAAGGAGTTTTACACTGTATGGGAACTCCCTTCAGCTCTCTACAAACTCTAGCACTCTACAAATTTTCCTCCAGACCCTGACTGGAGTTTGGAAGTTTTGGTCATGTAAATGAGATTATCAACACAGAACAGATAATATACATGCACATATACATAAACACCATGACTCATCTAGACAGCAAAATTTCACAGAAAGATATTCATTAAACTCATATCTATCACATCTACTGAAAGATAAAATACCAGTTCCATATGTGTAATACATATTTAATTACAGGATTCTAATTGTCTTCCTTTTTACACACAATAGCCAGTAATTCTGTAGTAATTCTATAGATTAGTTATAAGCCAGCTTCTTATCCATCTGTGCGTTTCCCCAATAAACTCTTCACATTTTCCTTCTCTACCCCCACTCCCTCCCCTGCACCCTTTTAGTCTTAGACCACAATCATCCTCCTGAGACTATGACAACAAATGGCCTTGTCAAGACTCCCACAGTTTACCAGTTTTGTCCTGCTTTCCCAGAATTACTGACTCTCTCTCTCTCAACTGGAGGTTTGCACGAACACAGTAATCAAGTGTTCACACAACTGTGAAAAAGCTGAAAATGTACCCAAAGGATTTGGAGCAACTCAGGCTGCAACAGTATTGGAACAGCTCTACAGCCACAGAGCTGTGCACACCACTGCTTTTCTCCTCCCTCTGCAAAAACCTTCAGTGTTGAAATTGCATGTGTAAGTGATGTGTTCCCTTGCACTGTATCAGCAATTAATTTTGCTATGATTCAGTTTTGTTGTTAGCTAAAGAGCACTGCACAATTTAATAGAAGTACAAGAAGCACCCAAGAGCAGCCCTGGCTATAAAGGTCAGTTTGCTTTTCCCCCAGATGCAGGCTGGCTGTTTTTGTGAAAGAAAAAATTCAAAGACAAAATAAATGGAGACAGCAGGAGGAGCAAAACCTGGACTGCAACAGTGACCTGAATATTACAGCTACACTATTCCCAGCATACAGACAGAAACTTGTCCAGACATATGGCCATCATGCATGCCTCTCTTCTGTATCCTACCATCCACTTCTGTACTTTCCACCTCCAGTAACATCATCTTCATATCTTCAAAGTCCTCATTTCTCTGCCGATACATAATCTGGTCATCCCTTTTCTTGTTTTATGAGTGTATATCCAAATGCTACCTCTGTATATGCCATGCTATGACCACTTCCTCAAGAGAAGGAAAAACATCTTTGCTGAGGCCAACAATGAATGACTGGAAAAGCTAAAGAACAAGCAAAGTCTGTAGGAATACTTTCTCAAGGTACACTATCCACTTTGAGAAATTTGCAGACAAGAGATTTCCTTGCCTTTCCCACTTTCCCTCACCCCATATCTGTTCAGCCTTCATTTCTCTTACACCATGACCTCTCTACACCAGTTGCTCAAAGTGTCATTTGCTAGGCAGACCTTTCACAGCCTCCTCATGCATAATTCCCTCCTTGCAATCGGGTCCTCAGGCACCATCACCTTTCCATGGCAGGGTCCTGATCTGATTTTCTTCCCTTCTACTTTACTAGGCTCTGTCTGTGCCCTCTCAGCTCTTTTTTTCTTATCATTCCTTGCCTATTCTGAATGAGCTCATACAATTTTGGGATTAAGTCTTTCACTTTTCCCTTCCAAATTCAGCATGGGCACTGTCAGCAGGGATGGATGTGTGCTCTCAAGTGATACCCTCATCTACCTGAGGGTATCTTCATGTGGCACTTCAGAGAACATCTCAAACTGTGTCCTGTGGTAGAGCAAGTAAAGACTCATGGGATGGTTTTCCTTGAGAGAGCTCCAGAAAACATGTTGAGTTAGGAAGTTTGGGGCCAAACAGAATGTAACCTGAAGTAAATCTCACAGGATATGTGTAATGGGGATGTGAAAACTTTCAGGATTTGCTGTTTCAGTTCCTGAGGATCTGGCCCTGAGATCACACCTGTGATAGGTTAGTAAAGGAGATACCCTGGTCCTACTCCCTGTTCCCTACCCCAGAGCAGTCATTCACTATGGCACAAATGGAACAGAAAACCAAGTTCCACTGCAGCAGGAGAAGCAAAGAGCTTGCACACAGAAAGCCGAGAATAGGCTTGCTGAAAGTCAAAAAGTCTGAGTGAAGCTATGTGGGATTCCTTTCTGGTAATCTTCATGGTATTGTCTGAAAAGTCTTCACACAGCAAAGAAAAATGTCAGAGATACATGTCAGATGTGTTCCCCCATCCCACAGCATGTCACAGGCTCGATGTGCCCTGTGGCAGGAGCAGCATTTCTGGTCTCCTGGCCTCTTTGCAGAAAGAGAAATTTGACTTTTTCAGCAAAATAAGCTTTGTTATTGGGGCTAAGTCTGGAAGTGTTGTCAGCCTGACCAGTTTTACAGGAATGAGAGCCAGAAGTTACCTGAGCTGCACAAAGCAGGGCAATGAGCTAAGGCACTGGCAGTCCCCCCAGAAACCTTATAGGTGGACCCATGGGGTATTTTCTGGGGTCCCCCAAGGAAGGGAGGAATGATGAATCTGACTCCATGTTCTTAGAAGGCTAATTTATTATTTTATAATCTATACTATATTAAAGAATGCTATACTAAAACTATACAAAAGAATAGAGAAAGGATACTGACAGAAGGCTTAAAGATAATAATGAAAATTCATTACTTTCTCTTCAGAGTCCAACACAGCTTGGCCCCTGATTGGCCAATAAGTAAAACAATTCACATGTTGGATAAACAATCTCCAACCACATTCCAAAGCAGCAAAACACAGGAGAAGCAAATGAGATAATATTGTTTTCTTTTTTCTCTGATGCTTCTCAGCTTCCCATGAGAGAAATCCTGGGCAAAGAGATTTTTCAGAAAATATGACAGTGACAGACCCATATGGGACCATGAGTACACAAAACCACAGAGCATTCTGAACTTTCTTTTGCCAAATACCCTTCTAACTCCTTCTGTGAATGACACACAAAAACCCCCAAGAAAATATCTTGGTTCAAAGCAATTCTGTATATATTATCCCCCGCTCAAGCCAAGAATCTTGGTTCAGTAGCATTTTTTCCTGCTCCACTTTTCCATTGGTTTGTATCTAGCAAGCTGTCTTGGAAAGAAGGTTATTTATCTAGGAACTTAACTTCAAGTCAGAGTGTGTGAGATTCACCTTAGTCTTTTCTCCACTCTCTGAACAGAACCATTTGTGAATAGATAATCTCACAGCCTACACTGTTGGTGGCCCTCTCATCACACCCCACTTCCAGCAGACTGTATCTCAGCTGGAGGTATCTGAAAAAGAGATAGGTGGAAGTGGAAAGCAGAGCACACAAGAAATACTCATGCTGTGTTTATATCCTCCCAGCTCTGCCTCTCTATAAATGGCAGTATGAGACACTTAAATCTTTGTGCAGCAAACAAATCACCTTAATTGAACGTGGTTTTCATTTCAAAACAAGCTGTAGAGCTTAAGGCTGAAGTCCCCAAGAGAAAATGGCCCTCTGATTTATATCAGTGCTGTAAGAACTAGAAGCTATTTACAAGGTTGCACATGGATAATGCATGGTGAGAGCAGCACAGTTGGAAGTCATTGAAAGAAAGTAAATGAAGTCCCCTTAACAATGGCACATATACAGGAAAGTGTTTTAATTTGTTACCAGTACTGATAATACAGCAGAGCCACCTCAAATAAGCAAGTACTTCAAGTCCTGGGACAGCTTTGATGCCACCAATTCCATAAAAAACCTGCCTCTCCCAAAAGGTGCTAAAACCTATGAATATGCAAGGCAACACGGTAGCACATGGAATGGTGTTTAAGCTCTGTGCCATGCAGTGTGAAGCTTACTGAGCTGTATCTCAAACACAAAGTCTAATCCATTTCAAAGGACACCAGCAGGTATTGCCTTATGGGAACCTACTTAAAAACCCAGTCAAACAGCAACGCAGCCAGGGAGAATTTCCTGTAGCACTACAAAAGGACTCCCAATTCAAGCATACTTTCAGCATTCTGTGTTGGACTACATTTTTCAATACACAATAAATTTGCCCTGAAAATCTTCAAGTGTCAGATATTTTGGCTGTAACTATGAGCACTAAGACAAAATTAATTGTGTGGACTATATAGACCTGTGAACTGTAATAAACTAGGAAGGCTTTCATCTTTGGATGCTGAAATTCAGATAGGGTTATTAGTGATAGGAAGATTTAAAAAGTGAATCAAGCTCTGCAGACCTGGCTGGGTTGTATAAATAGGTAGCTCAACACAGCTGAAGGATCCCATCCCAAATCTTTTCATCATCTCCAGGCAGACAGTTCATTCCACACAAGACAAGGGTGGATGGTGCACCCCTCCCTGAGAGGAGATCTACACAAAAATATCCCAAATGCTGAGAAGGTGTCTCACCCCTCGGGCAGATCAGCCTGGAGAGTGCCGTGCAGGTCTGTGGCTGCTCCCACTTACATCAATATCAGTGCTGCCACAAGGAGTCACTTCTAACAGTGGGAGAAACAAAAAGCAAGTGAGACCTTGCTGAAGCATTCCATATGTAAAAACCTGCTTGTCATGGTTCAGCCACCCCAGGAGGCAGCTAAGGGAGCTGCTTGCTCCCTTCCTGCATGTGCCAGGATATGCATCTGACTCTGGGCCATGCTTCCCCCTGCCACATGCAAGAGCAGCAAACTTTCAAAATGGATTCATTGATCTAAAACCACTGACTGCCCCCTGCAATGCTACACAAATTATGGACTGTTCCTTTTGAGGGGTCTGACTACTGCTACACTCGGATTCAGCTTGCAAACATTCATTTTTTCCAAACAAAAAATCACAAGATAGTATTCAAAACTGATTTCAGGCCACTTACACAGCAGAGTTGCTTCAATTCAATGGCATCTTTTTCTAACCTAATAAAATGAATATAAATCTGTATTTACTGAATACAAACCTGTGACCATTTACTCTTTCCAGAGCAGTTAGACAGCAAAGTCTGACGCAACTTTTTTGTTTGTTCCTTGACTAACTGAAAGAGCTCATTTCTTGTGTTCCTTTCAAAAAACCTCCAAAACACCAAAAACCCTAAAAGCTCATTATAAAGCCCAACTTTTACTTGCTAGAATAAGAGCTCTGAGTCATCATTTTGTTCATATTTTACAGCTATGTAACTTACATTAAATTAGTGGTGCTATGTCTCTCTTCAGCCAAGGTGACTGAAATGTCAGCTCAGACCTAGGAAATCTAGTAAAAACATATTACCAGGCCTCCCAGTAATCCACTGGGAGGATTTTGCCTGTCCTGTCACTTGCAGAGCAATGTCAATGCAGTGTATTCACATAATACTAACAATCTACCTGATTACCTACAACTTCCTCTTCAAGTAATTTAGGAGTTATTAAGAAAAAATAGTTGGGTTTTTTGGTTTGGTTTGTGTGTGTATGTGTTGTCTTGTTTAATCCACAAAGCTGAGGGGTACTTTTTGGAAATACAGTCACAATTAAATTATTTTAAATCAAATCACTTTTGTAGAGTTATGCTGGTGCTTGTAGTACAAGATCCAAAGCTATTTTTCCTTTAGGGAAAGGATTAGGCTTGAATAAATTTACATTTGTACTCTTTATACATTTTATACATTTTGTCCAACCACTCTACATGAGCACCGAGCCAGTCATAACACTTACACACATCTACTTTATACAGGGTTTCCAAATTGCAAATCTTCTTGCTTCTCAAGAGGTGCCAGGAGTGAGCACAAACCACCAAGCTTGCCAATTGCTCCAGCTATGCAGGAAACTATTTATCAGGGCTGTTGACATGATAAGCAAAACATTCCCTGTCTCTGAGTGGTAGGGAAGGTATTTCTTGCTCAGCTATAGGTTTTGTCATGGATCAGAGAAGGTGACCACAGAAATCAAACATCTTTTTTTCAGGCAAACAAGTTAGGTCACTTAAACAGTCTTATGAACCAATATCATTTGATATTACATTACAAGGCCAGATACAGCCTGATCTGATGATTACAGAGAAGGAGAGCAGCGAAAGTGACATCAATACACAGATGTTGCTTTAGCACAAAAATGTGCTCTTGGGAGAAGCACAAAACACTTTTGCTCTCCTTTGCTCCCAATAGGAACATGTCTGACAAGTAAACTGTGGAGAATGAGATTATTCTCACCATCATCAAACACAGTTACAGACATTTAAAGAACTGATCACTGCTTTTGCCAGAAATGGGAATTCCATGCAGTCATTCTAGTGAAAGAAGAGAGACCATTTTACTTTTCATCATGGAATGAATATATAAGCAGGGTAGCTGGGATGAAATAGTGCTCATATTCCATCCCAGATTACCAGACATAGCAAACTGGGGCATTTTTCTTCCAATCTCCATCAGCTGAAGATGTATTGGAAAGTGTCTGGGTTTTTTTTTAGTTCTTAGAGTCACCATACAGAAAGGAATGTCATGCACCCCCCACACTGCCTTTTCATGCAGCTGTCTACTGAAATCTGCTTAGAGAAATAGAAGGTCATAGTTTGTGCAGTCAACTCAGGACAGATGAGTGGAGTGTGGGGAAGAGGAAATCACAGCAAGAACAACAGCAGAGAATCCAGAAAAAAAGTCTACCTTTTTTTCTCTTTCTGCATGTATTGTTTTATTGTCTCATTGTGACCCAGCGAGACAGCCCAGTCAATTCCATACCCCACTGATCATTTGCAGGTTATATATTTTAACAGGAGGCAGTCCCTGCATCTGGAACTACTCAAGCAATCTGAACATTTGCTTGAACCTGTCATATAGCAGGCAGAGTTAAATCCAAATTTGTGTGTTGTCCTGCTTGGGGAGACTGCAGGAGTGCAGCCAGGGTAGATATCAAAGGGAAGAGGAAAAATCACAGTCTCCAGAAGCATTAGTTGCTGTCTGTTGGCAAGCAGAAGAGAATGTGAGTCCTCCTCAGTGAAAAGCTTCCAGTTTGCACTGGAAATAGCAAGCATTACAATACATGTGCCAAGAAAGGTAAAGGGAGACAATGGCTAATTTTGATCTTGAGCCATTTGGATGAGGAGTGAATGAAGACTGAGCTCAGATTGTCCCAAGCCCATTAAGTCCTCAAACACTTTGGAATATCTGGATCTCAAAGACAGCACTGAGGCCACAGAAGAAGTTTGGGTCAAACCTAGAGAGTCAGACTGCTTTCCTAGACTCCTCCCTCAGTGCTGCAGACACTAGATGCAGTTTGCAGGGGTTGTGTGAAACACAGAAGCACGCCTAGTCATTAGTACTGCAGAGCTGCTCTGCCCCTGGGACACAGCCACAGGTACCAGCGTGTTTGGGATCCCCCCTCCCGGCTCCATTAGTTGTTCCTGCAGTAAGAGGTGCAGCAAACTCTCCCATCAGGGTGGTGGCATGGCTGTCTTATTACCCTGCCTCTTCTACACCAAGTGTAGGAGGACACAGCCCATTCCCCACATCTCAGACTGGGAGATGGACCCCTGGAGCAGATGCTGGGAAGTGAAACCCATGGGCTCAGCTGACCACTGAGAAAGAAGGGACCTTGGAACATATTTTGTGCCTCTGTTTTGTTGCACATGCAGAGAACTTTTTTCCCTGTAGCATTGTTCAGCAGCTGCTTTCATGCACCTTTTGTTTTGCTCTCTTCTGTAGGCTGACAGCTCACAAAGCTGCACACATCTTACTGAAGTTAAGCACTATCTCCTTTCCCATTTAATGGTCCATGTGCTAGGGTGCAGCTGGTTTACAGGTCACTTAACATCAGAGAATCCTCCAGATACTATTGCTTCATCATCAGAAAATTGCTTTGAATAACATAGTGGTGATGGACAGCTGTTCCACTAAAAAATTGTGCATCAAAGCTAATTATTGCTTACACATTGCATAGTATTCTGGAAAAAATATGCAAAAAAAGTTCCCATTTGAATGACATATTTATGGTCATTTCCTGTGTGCTAGTTGAGCAATAAAGACTCCAAATCATTTTCACATCAGTTGGTGTTCTGTGTTGCCTTAAAACAACAGACTTTGAAGTAGGCAGGCAATGTAAAGGGACAGAATCAAAGTCAGCGTACTATGGTAATGCAGCCAGGTAACAGTAACTGGTTGTTGAATATATAATAGCTGCACTTTCAAAGACTCCACATCCAGAAATGTGATCTCCAAGCAGAATTTCTTGTACACTGAGTGGGATTTCTTTTGGCAAGATGTAGTTGACTACAGGCCTACTTCTAAAACTATTATCCACAAGCACAGTTCAGTTAATAGGTTAGGAAGTGGAGGGGAGGGAAATTAAACCCTGATTAGCTGGAATGACACAGCCTCTCTAATGATTATGCCTTCTGAGATTTTTCTCTAGGTTTCCTTAAAGACCTATCTGAGTTTGCCTGCGGCTATGCTAATTAGCAACGACGACAAATTTGGAAATGAAAATTCATTTTACTTCGTACTCAGATCTCTTATATGCAGGTTAGGTACAGTCTGTATGTGCCCAAGAGTACGCAAATGCATGTGTTCCTAAGGGCTGGAGTCAGCTCTAGATTAAAGTAAAACCTTCTTTAATTGATCCCTTAGAGCAGCAATGAATGGAACAAGCATGGGATTTAACCCCAAACACAAGAGTGTTCCCAGACTGTCAGTATGGCTCATTTAGCAGTGCAGGTAGGCAGAGCTGAGAATCCTTAAAAATTTGGAGAATTCAGTGACAAAGTTACAACTATCAGGAAGTGTTTTCTAAAGAGATGAGTAAAGCAATTTTTAATACCCATTATAAAACTGTTGGATATAAGAAGGTATCTAAATTCCTTCCCTAATTCCTCCTAGGAACAGTGAGAGATGACATTATCCAGCCTGCTGAGAAGAGCTTTCCACAGTGGCCAGGGCTCCTTATGACTCAGAGAAGAATGGATGGATTTTATTCAAGTTGTTTTTTCAGAAGCAATCTGCCAAACACTACAACCTGAGCTTCAGGACTCATTCAAACACAATATAGGGAAAAAGCAGAAACCAGACCAAATCTGCAAGTTATTGCATGTTTTTACTCTCAAAGTTAACTTTAACCCCAAGTTACTCAGCAAGACAGTATTTGATTGGTGAAAGCCATGGTATCAACCTAACATTATACAATTCAGTCAGCAATATTCCTAGAAACAACTCAATGACAAAAGAAATCCTTCAGGACTATACTTGGACATAGTAATGAAAAATATTTATCATGTTGTCTCCAGGCATTTCGGAAACAATGTAAGTTAAGATTGTAAAACACAGCAGTGAAGTTAAGCTTTTAAATCTGTACGCAGTAGAATAACTTCAAAAGTTTTCTGTCAAAAATAAGGCACATCTAACCTGGCCTTGAACATTTCCTGGAATAGGCATCTGGGCAAGATGTTGCAGTGTCCCATCACCCACACAGTAAAGAATTTCTTCCTAATATGTAAATTAAATCTCTATTCTCAGTTTATAGCCATCACCCTTTCTCCTATCACTGCATACCCTTGTACAAGGTCCCTGTCCTGCTTTCTTGTGGCCCCCTTTAGGTGCCAGAACATTGCTATACGTTGTCCCCAGAGCCTTCTTGTCCCAGCCTCAATAGCCCCAAATCTCTCAACCTGTCTTCATAGGAGAAGTGCTCCAGCCCTCTGATCATCCTCTGGACTCATTCTAACAAGTTCACATCCTTCTCATGTCAGGAAATAGCAGGATTTTGCACAAAAATCAGCCCAGGCTCATTTAGGACTTGCAGACAAAATTATTAATCCTTATTTGCTCAATGAATGAATAATAACAGTAGAGGTGAGCTCTTACCATGACCCAACAATCAACAAGTACAGGCATTTCCTAGGGGAAATAAAACCATAAATTCCAGAATTAAGGCTTTTTGCAAGCGCCACTTTCAAGTAAAAAAAAATTTATATGGATATAAATCTACATATATTGAGAGAGTCATGGTTATACACAGCAAACTTCTTCTTTTCCCAGTTAATGCCAGAATCATATAAAAAAAATTACTGAAAAACTCCATCCTCTTAACACTTGCAAAGCAGGTAAACCCTAGTGCTGATTTGGCATCTAGCTATTTCACACACCACAATCAGCACTACAATTTATCTTACAGCAGTGCTCTGGAGGCTGGCTCTCCTCCTGCTGTACTGCAGCAATTAGCAGCTGCTGAAGCATTTAAACCTAACAGCCCTCAGGCTCACAGGAGCAAGGCCTGACTGAGAGATACTTCAATGAGACAGATCTTGCTGCTCTCCTAAAGAAAATATCCTTCAGACCTGACCTCACAATAGGTCTGAGTTAGTGTCTTATTTATTCTGGGGTTTCTCTGAAAAGGGTGAGAGGGTAAGAACCAGTGCTGGAATGCATGACTGTACAAGCTCTAGTAAGAGTATCCCTGCTTGTGAGGCTCTTTCAAGATGGTAATTTTGCTGCTACTACCACATAATGGAAGCATATTTGCTACTCCAGTTGTCAGCTGGCTTATATTTTAACCTCTAAATGGTAATATGTGCTAAAGCATCTTTGCCAACCACTGTACACGACAGACTGTGGTTAAATCCCTGACTGCAAGAAGTTCTCATCTCACTGATAGGAGTATGACTCTTTAATGACTGGGACAACCTATAGCATTTGCATAAGTGATATGTTGCTATGTGTGTTCATTTAATTAAGGCATTTAATGCCTGCCTCAGCTCTTTGAATGGTTCATGCAAATGCCTACCTTCACCATAAGAAAATCTAGACATGCACATTGTTAAAATCCCTATAGAAATAACATTATCACTGGAAAAGAAATCACCCAAATCAGAATGTAAAGCTTAATGAAATCTTCACCTGCACATCAACACAAGTGTAGTAGAGATGATCACCTCATCACAAGGGGTCCTTGCCTGCAGGGCTGGAGCACAGGGCATCCCTCTTTCTTTACTCAAAGCAGCCATTGCACATCAGCTTCCCAAGTTGCTCTCCTCAGTATTTTCATCCAGGCTGTCATTTCCCAGCCTCCCACCCTTCCATAAGAGACCTCTTCCCTCAAACACTATGCAAAAGCAACAACTGTTACATGAGGTAAAAGAATATTATTTTATCTTCCTCATACAGTCCTTCCATTTATCTTTCTACCTTCCCATGAACCTCTGGCAATCCTTTTGCAACTACTTCTAATAAAATTTATTCACCCTATTTGCCTAGGCAAAAGCTCCACAAGAAGGGGTTAAGTTTCTTATCGTGATTTTTTTTCTTTTTTCTTCTTTTCTCCCTTTTTGTCTTTTCTTTTTTTTTTCTTCTTTTAACAGTGAAAAGAATAGCAATATTTGTTTTCAGCAGGCCCAAGGGAGCAGTCTTGTGCCTTAGATGAAGTTAAAATTACACTGCAGGGAAAAATTATGCCTTAGTAATATAGATCCTACTAAATTGCCTTTAACATAGTTATCAAAGTTATTTGGGAGAAACTTCAGTGTTGGTTTGTGATGATAAAAAGAGCTACAAGAAAAAGAAGATCCAAAACCCCTGTATGCAAGATCCACATGTCTCTTGACAAAGACATTTAAAGAAATCAATTCTAATTTCTTTCTGAAGCCCATATTTTGGCAAAGTAGCACAAAGCCATAGATTTGGTTTTATTCTTTTTATTTGAGTACTGTATATACTGTCCCTGTTGTACTTGTTTATTTTGGTTTGAAGAGAGTACAGAGGACAGAATAGATTCTGATAGCCCAAGAGACAACTGTTTCCCAGGGATATACACATGCACAGTTCCTACTGAAATCTGCTGAACTGCTGTTCATTTATTGAAGTCACAAATAGCCATCAAATACCAGCATAGTTTGGCATCCAATCCATAAGCCTTGGTATGCAGACAACTGCTCTGAGAACACACATGGACATGCCTCCTCAAGTCTTCATCTTTCATTACACAGCACCATGCAAAAAAATATTTTGCATGTTTGTAAGGGACTGCTGAACTTGGAAAAACAATTTCTAGGGCCACACATATGTAAACTCTCACAACAGCAAAAATTTTACTCTCCCTGTATTTATACACTCAAATTTTCCCTGTATTTTATTAGAACTTGGTCTTCACCCTTCTTTCTCTCCCAGAGGGAAAATGATAAAAAGACTTGTCCAGTTTCTTCTTCAGATTTGGTGTCGCTGTCTGCTGCAGACAGAACCAAAGCAAGGGGACAGGGTAGGATTTTGATCCTTCAGACCACAGAGGTCCCTTGAATTCTGTTCTGTTGCAAGACTTTCACGTTAGGATCGAACAAACTCCAGAGTAGCAATTGCCACAAGAGGAGGATTGCACTACAGTCAGGTAAAGGAGGAAGTGTCAAGAAAAGATACAAGTGGGGATACTGCAAACACTGCTGGGAATGTCTGCTGTAGTACTCTAGAATCCCTTCTACTCAGCAGAGATAAACTGGTACTTTCAGAGCTGGAATCAGATCATTTATTTTAGATGGACACCCCAGCATGAGGCGCTTCTGCTCGTCCACTCAGTGGCTTGTGCAGTGGGTCCATTTGAGCATCTTATTTTCCCTTTGTAGGGAACTCTGTGCCACAGGAACAACCCAAGAGGTTCTGCCTTAGATTCATATAAAGGAGAAGCTTCACATTCACCTGCATGCAACACACAATATTGGGAAGAAGCTTAAACTCTAGAGCTGCTCAAAGGCTTTGTAGAAAGAGGCTGCCTCTAGTGGGAATAACTGAAGCACAGAATAAAGACGAGGTACACAGGGACTCTGGTGGACAGTAGTATGGCCATGAATTTATCATAATTCTCCTGAAATCCAGTGGTCTTTCTATTAGTTTTCATGACTCTTCAGGCATGAAACTATGCAGTTACTCTAGCCTTGAGCTCAAAACAAACCACTGACCTCTCATACCAGTACCCAGGGGAGTTTAAGGACACAGAACCAGATGGTATTCCCATGATTACCAGAAACATCTGGTTACCAAGTAAACGCTTCAAAACAAACATAAAGGATATTTCCACACTCTTGGCAAGATCTGTGCTTACCTTCAGTGTCTTCCACCTGACTCCCAAAGAAGCTCTCTCTGCCACACAAATTACACTTTACCACAAGGTCTTTCATTCTAATTAAGTTGTGCAACTAACTACAACTGATTTAGCAGTCCAGAAAATATATGCCTTCAGCTACCTACAGCCAGTGAATAATCCTTGGATCTTCAGCAGCAAATATTATGGGTTGGGGCATTTTGCATACTGCCCCCCTACAAGTCAGCTAAGCCCAAGTAGGCACCCATTATTACCTCTTGCTTTGCCTCACACCATGAAGAATCAAGTTGCAGATAAATTGAACTTTAGGGCAAAAATATTAGATTAAAAAAACTCCACAAAGTAAAAAAAAAAAAACAACTTTATTTGTCTTTCTGTTCTTCAGAAATTCTCAACCTTTCTAAAACCTATGAGAACATTATCTCCAAAAGGACTCTCTCAACTAGGTATAAGCTAGAAAAATATTAGACATGGTATTTCAATACCTAGCCTCTTTGAGATAATCTGACATTTGATGACATATCTTCATTCATTCATTCAATGCAGTCTTTTCTACTCCTCTTATTCATTCTTAATTTGGCTTCCTAGATTGGCCTAGAGACACTATGATGTGTTATCAGGCCTTTCACAGGCAATGCATGATCTGTCATATCCATATTTTCTTGGATGCAACACTCATCTAAATATTCTTATTGAACACTCTAAAATCTTCATTTAAACTCTTTTTTTACAGATATTATATATCCTGTTCTATTCTATTTATTATACAATATCTTTAAAGTGTTAATATACTGCAGGACTGATAAATGCCTGTAGCATGGATTCTTCTGTTAATTTTCTGTGTGTACCTATCTATGGAGATGTTTCTACAAACACACATCCACATGCACACAGATATGCAACATTTCCTATCTTCCAGGTTACATGTTGCAAAATAAAATTTACCTCATGCATCAGAGTCACATTGGGCAATCTACACAAAAATTGCCCCAGCAATGCCCATGCCACGTCACCCTCACTCATGAGAGCTGCCAGTTCCTGGTGGGTCTCTTATCCAGTCCACAGTCCATGCACTTGTGCTGCCTTTGCATAGAAATCAGAGTTAATTAAAGTAATCAGATAACTTATAATGGACAGACATGCAGGGGAGTATGAAGTTTTTAAAAAAATCTGACACATGAACTTGGAGTTCATATCATGAAGGAGAATATCCCAGGTTTTGTCAACACTAAGGCATCAGGCATGGCCACAGGCTTGACATCTTGCCAATTGTACCCCAAAGAAACTTCAGGTTCTAGAGAAAAAATACTGAGCAACACTTAAAATTGCAATAAACTTTCCTGAAAGTATTCTAGGTAGATGCATAGCTCTTACAAAATTTGCAATGTACACTCCTCTGGCATCTGAGAAAACCCAAGGCTTCATCTGGGTGCGCATCTGCACCCTTTTACTGTTCTTTTGGATAAGAAATGAATTTGCTGTGAGTTAATTAAAACCATAAATTCTACATTATTGCATGGGAGAGAGCCAAGTAGAAAGGAGATAGCTGATTGTCTTGCACACTGGAACCTATAACCCATCCTACAATAACTGTATAAACCTGGAGAGCAGCACATGCACAGAAATACAGCCTTGAAGCTAAGTCCAGATTGATCCATGCCCGAGGTGCAGTCCAGGACCTAGAGCTGTACAATCCATGGAGAAAGACATGCCATTGTCCAAAAATGTGCCACTATGAAGGGAGGAATGATTCATCTTAGCAAAACTGTAGGAAAGTTAGCTGAATTCTGGTCAATTCAGTGACAGAAATGTGCTGGGGAACCTGCATGGTACAGTACTCCTAAAGTTTACATTTGAATTAAGAGCAATGTTAAATGCGCTCCAGGTTACTGAGGGATAGAAGAGTTTATTGTATTTTGGTGTTTGTGAGGGGTTTTGTACAGAAAGAAGACTAAACCAATCTATCCATTTTGTTAAAATCCCCAGTACTTTGAGGGGAAAACCATTTATCAACTTTTTATTCTTCTTCAATAAATATTATTGAAGAATTTAAATGTGAAGTTCATTACATAAATTTTCCGAATTGTATGTTAATGAAAGATTGCAGGAAAATATAAGAGGAATGCTTTAGAATCACAGAGTTACCACTATTTATATTTTCATGATGCACACAGTGATATTCAGGTACAAGATTATTCAATTATTCCTTTGTAATATTATTTTCTGCAAGGAAAAACAAAAAACTGTTACGTAAGGGACTTTGTTCATGCTGCAGAATTCAGGAGTGTTTAACTGGTGTGCAGTTTTGGATCAAAAGCAGCATCACTCTCCTCAACAACTCAGAAGTTGCACATTTTTTATTAATACTTTAATTGAACTTGGAAAAAGTGATTACAAGCAGATGTCTTTTATTAGAAATTGGCAATCATCAATCACCATTAATGATTTGTTTGCTCAAAGAACTTTCCTCCTTCAAAAGACTACCAACAGCACAAAACAGGTGAAGATAAATACCAAACCAACCTCTGTGAGGAAGGGCTGAAACAACCAGATGAGTAGGGGCAGAAGCATTCACCATTCCTCAGTTTTTAACACAATGTCAAGGATTTCCTGCCAGACAGTTAAATCCACCAAGCTGGAGTCACTGAACTTTAAGCACACGACTGGCCTAGGCATATTTTTTTCTTTTCTTTTTCTTTTTCTTTTTTTTCTTTTTTTTTTTTTTTTTTTTGTGTGTGTGTACAGTTTGCTCCTGGAGACAGAATTGGATTACTCTGTGAAAGGGTTTAGGTGTCACATCTGTCTCCATTTGCTGATACCCAATAAACACAGACTCAAACTCCAGGTTTGGCATCTCTTCCAAACTGCTTTGCTTTTAGCTGTGACAATTCATGATGTGTACAGAAAGATCCAGTCCCTTTCTCAACTACCAGATCTTATGCTAATGAATGACTGTCATCCAATTTACTTGCTTCCAAGAAGGACAAATTAGCAGCCACATTCCATATTCAGATTACTAAACCTGTCCTCACATGGATAATCCCCTCTGCCAGGGATCAACATACTTGTCTCTCCTTCAAGCACACCTAACTTGAAAGGACAAGTGGGAGGAAAGTCCTCCAATCATCCTCAACCTTGTGCACATATGGGAATTAGTTCCCTACCCCTCACCAAAATGATAAAAAATGGACAGATGATATGGTTTTCATCTGCATTTTCAGTGTGGAAATGCACCATGTAGGTTATTATTGCCTGTTGCCCTTTGGTTTTGAATCCCATGCACAACACTTTTCCAAGAGCTTTTTGCGGCTGGCTATCATCAGCTACCAGGAAAGGAGCTGGCTGCAGTGCATAGCGTGCTGCTGCACACCAGATGCTCCTTTCAGCCCTGCTATATCCAGCTCTTTCTGGGGAAGGATCTCAGCCAGTTCCTGAGAGTGGCACAGGATGAGTGCATCCATCAAGCAACACACATCATCCAAAGCTCCTACAGATGACTCTTGTGGCTATTCCATTTAGTGGGGTGCATACCACAGCACACAAGACTGCATAAAACATGCAGCCAGACCTTGGGTGTGGAATAGTCATTAATTACAATAAAAATAGAAATATGTGAAAGTCCTTCAGCCTTTGCCTGTGTCTCCACAGCAAACTCCTTGCCTCAGCCACTTATTTTTCAGCAGTAAAGACAAGATATGAAGCACAGGAAAGGCTCAGAAGTAAAACAGTCTTAATCTGTAATCCTCATCTCTTTTATCACTTCATTTCTCTCCTCCACAATTTCCCTCCCATTCTTTAGATTCACAGCAAAAATTACCTTGCTTGCCTTAATGCCATATATACATGATTAATTGAAAATTTCCAGCCTAAATACAGGCTTTCCAAAATATGAATTAATTCCTTCAGCTCTCAAAAAGCCTCAGCCTCTTTGCTGTCCATTATCCAGTTTCTAACATTAGAAACATTTAGACATTCTCTTGTCTAAAACCTTACTGTGTTTTCAAAATAAATTTTCTATTTTCCACTGTGCAGAAGTGTGTTACAGGGTATGTCTTCTGTCTGCTTTGTTGATTTAAACCTAACTGCTAATCCAGTTTGGATTACAAAAATTAGCTAGTTCTTATTCATTCTCTTTGGCTAAGCACGGTCTTTGAAGCCTTCTGGAAGTTTTTTGGTCTTGGATTTCTAAAGTGACTAAAAGGAAATAAAACAGCCAGATACAATAATTATATTTTTTAGCCTCTATTATTGGGACTGTTGGGAAAGCAGATATTTCAAAGTAATATGTTGTCTCCCATGGGATTTTATGACAGCCCTCAGTACTAGCACTAACCCTTGGCACAACTGAGTCATGTTGGCAGAGGATGTGTAAAGCAGAGAATGGGATTAGAAACACAGATGTTCACATCTCTTTATATGAAGCAGTTTCTACTGACTGGTGGAATGAAATCAGTTCTAATTAATAAAAAATATGACTGATGTTTGACCACAGTGGAGCATTTCCAGGGTATGCAAAACCTCCTCCTCAATTCTTCTCTGCTGTTACCCAACCAGGAGTACCAGCTCAGGAGTTTTCCCAAGAAGTCCTCCCATTTTTCCAAGACAGCCAGCTCACCTTCTCTAAGGGCAAATCCTGCCTGGCCTATCTGGTGGCCTTCTATGATGGAGAAGTGATGGTAACCACTGACAAGGGAAGAGCAACAGGTCACACATTTAGACTTCTGTAGGGCCTTCAGCATAACCATGTTGTCACTCTACATCCTTCTCTGGAGAGACATGGAATAAAAGGGCAAGCTGTTCAGAGGATAAGGATGGAGGGATGTACTCAATGGCTCAATGTCCAGCTGGAGGTCAGTGATGAGCGGTGTCCCTCAGGGCTGTGGTGTGTAACCAGTGCTCTTTAATGTCTTCATCAATGACAAGGAGAGATCCAGTGCACCCTCAGCAGGTTTGGGAGTGGCATGGGACTGAGCAGTGCTGTTGACACAACACGAGGATGGGATGCCATCCAGAGGGACCTGGACAAACTTGAGTAGTGAGCCCATGGGAACTGAATAAAGCTCAAAAAGGAAAAGTACAAGATGCTGTATCCATGCACAAAAAGAAAAGACTAAAACATTCCCAAGTATCTTAATTCTTCTTTCATGATGCAGGAATTTACAGCTAGAGAATGGATACTGTATATTTTCTTATACAGAGAAGACTCTCGAGTAGGCAAGAAAATAAATGGGAGAAAATAGAGAGTGCATAAAGGAGGCAGAGAACTAAATAGAGATGTAAAATATTGCTGTTCAGAAGAAATAAATTGATAAATGGAGGTACACGACAAATAGGCATAACAGCCCTCAATACTGTCTGTGATTTGTTGGAGATCTCTATCATGAGCTCTCATGTATAAATAATTCAGAGCAGATTAAAGTGAGGTTCAGCAGTGGAATTAAATACTTACTGACCAGATGAGCTCATAACAGCATAAGCTTCTTTGCCTGCCTGTTAGGAATGCAGATTTCTACATTAGTAGGGTAAAAGACAGTCCTGAGGAAGTCCATATCTGTTTGAGAGACCTCTAACAGAAGGATCTGTGGGGTCAAAGAACAAGGTTAGCACCAGATTAAAACCAACAAGCAAAAAAATCTCATGCTGAACCCCACCAATATATTGCAAGGCAAGAAAGAATTTCTGAAGACGGCATCAATGAAAGCCCCATGGAGTTTGATGGGGAGGAGCTTGTCCTTAGTTTGGTGGATGCTGTGAAGTTTCACATTCTAACTTGTGGTGCTGCAGCTCTGCCTATCCTCTACACAGGCAGAGGCAGATCTCCATATTTAAAACCCAACTAAAAAGGAATGGAGCCCAACTTGTAACAGGAACCACCTTGGTTTTCAAAACTCCTTAATTCACACCTTGAGGAAAAAGTTGTCACTGATGCAAAATTATATATGGTGGTGATTCTACAAATATGTTTTAGAACAATCAATTACCTTGCATTGAAAGGGCTGAGTACTGAAAGGGCCAGTTTTGTTTTATATTTTTATCAATAATCTGGATGAGGGGATTGAAAGCACCCTCAGTGATTTGGCAAATGACACCGAGTTGGGTTGGTGCGTTGGTCTGCTGAAGGGTAGGAAGGTTCTGCAGAGGGAACTGGACAGGCCAGATTGATGGGCCAAGATCAATTGTATGAGTATGACCAACCTCAGTAAGGTTGTAAAGAAGTAATTGGTTTAGTAGCTGTTTTCATGGACAACAGATTAGTTTCCATATTTACTAATCTCTGTAAAAGTTCACAGAGAGTCTCTGCCCCACCATTTACTGTGGCCACACAACAGCCAGTTTGAAATTCAGTGCAACTCTGGGAACATAAACCTCAGTGGAAGATTAGAGAGATTAATACCTTGGCTTTTGGCTAGTCAGTTACAATGTGCACTCATGAAGCACAATTAGCAGGCCCAGATGGTAACATAGCGTGTTAAAGGGAAGCAGACTGCAGACGAAGCACGTGGAAATGGATAATTCAGCTCTCATGCCTCCCTGTCTTTGAAGCTGCAGCTACTGTAGCCTTAAGTATCTTTAATGGGAAGTTTTGCATCTGGTGAAGATTTATGCACAAGGCAGTTTTCCTAGAGCTACTTAAATGTGTCTGTACTTCTTCCTCAGAATCCTTACTGGAGATTTCAGTTATGCCTTTCAATCTGAGCTGGATGCTTGGAAGCTGGGATATTTGATGGTAAAAACCACAGAATTACTGTTTTTCAGGAGGATGAATGAAACTACAGTGAAACAAAAAAGATGAAAATTGGCAGGAAAGTAATGTCTGCAGATGATCCTGTTGTCCCTAAAAGTGGGATTCATCAACTGTGTGCAGTCAACCAATCACAGAGAGACAACTGATACAACTCTTTAGATGATCTTCTATTAAAAGTTAAGGGGAAAATGAAGAGCCATCAGCTTTGAGAAAAAAAGGTAGCAACTTAGTCTGTTTTTACAGGACAGCCTCTCGCACAACAGAAAGTGCAGAGGGGCTGCTAACAATTCAGTTAGTTGTCCAAATGTTTATCTGAAAGCTGAAAAGTATGCACACCCTCACTACTGTTCTTTAGTATTGCAAAACTGACACCCTGACCCTGAAAATCAGCTGTTGCCCAGGTCTTGCCTGCTTGGGAGTACCTGGGTACCTGCACAGAGGAGGAAATGCTTCACAGGAGTGCAGCAAAACTCTCCTCTTCATCCTTACTGCTTTGCCACATCCCACTGCTTGCTCAGCCCATAATGCAGGTGCAATATGAACCTGGTTAGCAGGATGAAGGTGAATGTCCCTAAATTTAAAAGCCATTAGAATGCCTGACTTCAAGCAGAGTACAAGTTAATCTTACCCTTAACTGTTACTGAGAAACAAATCCATCCAAAAAATAAGATTTCTCCGCAAGGTCTTCATTTGTTCACTTGTGCCTCAAATTAAAAACTTAGAGAGATTTAATAAAGGATGGATACTATCACACTCAATGGTAGCTGGTTTTTATTTGTCTTGACATGTTAACATCTAGAGATTTCAGGATTTGCTTTATGCTAGTTTATATGAAAATATATTCTACATCACCCACAGTCCCTTTCAAACTTCTGGCATTTATTCAATTTAAAGCCAAAATATTTTTATGAAAAATGCACAAAAAAATACAAAATTGTATTCCTTTATGAATGAAAGCCTCATTTAAACCACAAGTATGCAGGTCTGGAAAAGTGTCTGCAATTTAATCCCATTTTCCTCTGTTCCAAGGGCTCAGCTTTTTGTTATGCTGAATTCTCTCCAGTCATGAAAACCATATCAGAGCTTCCCCTGTCATTTCACTTCCTTCCAGTTCAAGCTGGGAAGCACAGAGCATTTGAGATTCTAACCTCATTTGTGTACCAGCTCACCAGCCACTTAATTTTCATTCATAACTCCTTATAATAAAGTGAAAGAAGAGACTTTAGCCTAAATTGTGATTTAAGCTTACAAACATAATTTCAGTAAAGGAATAAAACAAATAAACAAACACACACTAACATAGAAACACTCCCAAAACCCCTCCTTGAAACCATGGGGTAAATTGATACAAAGGTCCCTGCTTTATGAATTATCCATACAGTTATTAGATTTTTTTTTTCAACATCCTTTTTTCCCCTCCTCATCATAGATTTACTATATTAACTATGCTGTTGAATTGAAACAGCAAAAATTCAATGTGTTCATTGAATTCCTTTCAAGAAGCACAGAAAGACCATTTGACCCCTCTGGGAGTGGGGAGAGTTGCTGTGCTGAGAGAAGCTCAGTGCACCTTCCAGGGAGGCAGAAGAGGTCCAAGTACATTCACAGAGCTTAGCATGTACACTGGGATCTACGGCAGCCCAAAGGAGCAGCCAGAATCCAAAGGGAATTTTTCTCCAAAAAGGAGAGGAAAAGGTGCCTCACTGCAGCAGCTGGGCACAGGGCGTGCTGCCTGCAAATACTCCTGGCTGCTACTCATGCTGTGGCAATTCCTCAGGGAGGGCTAAAGCAAGGCAAGAGGCACCAAGCAGATGCTTCAAAGCTTCCTTCAAGGTGGAGCTCCAATAAGGGGAAGGGAGGAATAGAAGTGTTCAGTCTTCGCCTTGCAGAGAGGAAACATTATTATGTGAGCCTCAGGAGAGAAGTAATTTCTATGCTTATAATTACCAAAGGAAACCTGACCTACCAGATTTGCCCACCAAGAGGACCCTGCCTGTATCTTTGCTGGGATTAGACACTTTTTTGCTCTGCTTTTCAACAGACCATTAGAAGGAAGATGATTTCCAGAGCCCTTTTTAAAAAAAAAATAATTTTCCAGCTTTTTCCAAAGATCCTTCTGCTTTCCATTGCATTGGCAACCAAACATATACTGCCAGAGGTGCTCAGCATACATCAAAGTGGAGAAATAACAAAGCTGTGTTTTAATTCTGGCATTCAGGAAAAAGGACAAGGAGCAGCACGGTGGAGAAAACGCTGTTCGAAATCTCCATAAGGGCACACCTTTCCAGGGGGAAAAATGTCCTCAATTGTGGATATGAGCAGTGCTCTACCATTTGCTCTTTCCCCCTGTTGTGCACTCAACCTTCAAAATTCAGCTGCCAGTTGGTGCTTTTAATTTAAAGCATGTTCATAAGTAAAGAAGTCTCCCTCCAGGTTCATTAGAGTCACAGGGTATTTGGCAAGCCTTGCAGCAAGAATGAAATGACAAATATGCCTTTGCATCTGAACTCTCAAGCCACAAATAAATCAAACTAAACAGGCTTCCAGAATTCAAAAATCACCTCAAGTAAATACTGAGCTTTTAACAGTGATGAGAAAGTAAAAAGTGCTTTCTTTTCATGTACATGGTAGCTGCAGGTTACTTAGCTTGCTTTTAAATGGTCCTTTCATTTCCTAGCAACTGTATCAGCAGCCATTACCTCCTGATAGTGAGGGACAGAAGGAAGCTAAAATCACCCCCATACACCTAGTGTAAATGACTGCATTTTTGTACATCACCTTTACTGACATTAAAATATAGCTGGCCACTTTTAAGCTAAGTCGGGTTTTAAGCTAATAATAATAATAATCCTCAATGCTTTAGAGGGAAAATGCATTTAACAAACTCTTTAGAACTGAGAGAATATGACATCTTCAACTCTCAGTTGATCAATCAACATTTAAGACTTCTTGTTTTTGTTCTTTCAGCTGTCAAAACTGCTCTCAGTTACTCGTGCATTTTGTACAGACTGTGCTGAATTTCCTCAAAGCACGGTCATTAAAAATAAACAAACAAACACCCCACAAACAGCACACCCCCCACCCACTCAGATGCTTTCCTCACACCATTTCACTGAGACCAATTTCCTGGGTCTAGTTCTTCATACAGGTGCACAAACAGCTGTGCTGGTACAATCAAGAAAACACAGGATAAAGTGTTTAACAGTGAGGGGGCTGGGAAGGAGCAGGAGATCTCCTGGCTTCAGTGCAGCACACAGTAATTCAGGAGTATGCAGGCAATTGTGCATGTTTATTCTAATTTCCTTCACTAACTTGCAGATCAGCAAGTTCTGGAGCTTAGTACTCTGGAAATGTTATGAAACAAAACTACTTCACCCAGCCTGAGGCAGTCCCTTGACAGAATGGGACTAATTCAAGGACTTCTAAGTTGTGCATTTAGTAACTCCCCTAGGGCCTGGCATAAACCCATCATCAGACATCTCTGAGTCATTTCATCACCTGCTTATTTGATTTCAAAAAGGATTGATATTGCCAACGAGCAATTTTATCCTTTCCATTCCCAGGCTGTCCCTTTGTAATTGTGACCCTCCAACAGGCGCATTTCCAATATGCATTTGATTCAGATCTGACATATAAAACACAAGGGTGACATTAGCTAGCCAAACTAGTCATTCAAAGTTTATGTAAAGTTTACTCTAGCTGAAAGATAAGACAGAATCCAATTCAGGATAAGTAAAGTTGTGTGGAAAGGCAATATTGTATTTGACTTAATACAGCAACAGCAAATTAACCTTTTACCATTTTCAGAGCAGCAAGTTTATCAAAGGCCAGTGATGGGCATTTTTGTCAAAGTTCTGTGAGTCTTAACTCAGATTCAGCATGACCCCAGTTTTACCCAGAATGGTGGTTTTGTTAAGGGTTATTCCCCTGCCTCCACCTCAATCTTTAGTATTGATAAGGAAATAAATAGAGGGAAAAACAATCACTGTATCAGCGTAGCTCTTATGTCAAGCACAGTGTGCCTAATAGTGCAGAAGAGCTTTTTCAAAAATTTCCAATTTTGATAATCCCATTTAGGATGTTAGTAAAAGAAACACATCCATGCATTTTAAGATTTTATTCTGTATTACCAGGAAAACCAGATGTCTCAAAGTGTGTGTTACATTACAGGAGAGAACCAATAATCTATTTTTTCCTCATTAGTATAGATTTTCACACATATAATACTTGAATATTTTCATGGAAGATATATTTGAAGGTCTGCTCTACAATTCTCTTTCTCATTGGGCAATCAGTGGCTTCAGCAACTGGAGCTGGAAAAAAAAAAGACTGCTTGCAGGGGTACCTAATCATATTCTGAGCCATGTAAACACTCATATGGGCACTATCTTCTTTATGTAATTTGAAATCAAATAACTAATGTGAGTAAGTAGAAGTCAACTGAAAACCTGGGGCTGTAAATGGCCATCTTGGTGTCTGTTATTTTAAGGAAGTGGTCTCTTTCCTATGATATTTTCTGATAACAAGATGAAGGCACGACAGACGTTAAGCACACCACAGTGAGGGAATAGCAGTAAGGTGCAAAAAGAGTTCATTTAAAAAATAAATTGCTTATTTGTAAGCAAACAAGGCAAAGTCCCAGTTTAAGCAACTGCTTTGGAATACAAAATAATGCAAACTCATAAAGTTGTCAGCACCCTGTAAAATAGAGCTCCATAACACTGTTGGGCTGTGAGTATAAACCACGTAGGAGCTTCAACCCTGGAATGCATTACACATGCATATTAGTCTCTGCCTCAAGGTAAAGCAGGAGTTTAGTACAAGGTTGGGGAGACAGCTGTATATATATTTTTTTTCTTGGAGAAAAAGCACCTAAGATCAAAATGTAACATAACTGGAGTAAGGGTGGGAGGAGAATGGGGAGATCACAAAAGCAGAAGACAGTCTGAGAATGTGAGGAACATAGTGGCTGAATTTAGATGACTTGATGGTTTATGAACCCCAAATCATATATTTTTAAGCTCTAAACAAGTGTAAATCTGCATCTGTTGGAAAGACACCCACTAGGCAGCAAGGCCAGTAGTAGTTCAGGAGCACAAGGGATTTCAGACATGATAGCCAATTTCTATTATGATCTCCTGCCTTCTTAGTCCTGAGATGGAAATAAGGAAACTGATTTGCTTTCATTGTTGCCATCCTGCCATTCATTTGCTTAAGGGGAAGAAGGAAAAAGACAAATTCAAGCTTTCACATCAAACACTGGTTTCTATCTTGATCTAGAAGTCTGCAAGATGGGCATTTCATGCTCTTGAACAGTTTAATCTCCTTTCAGAAAAAAATAAGAGGTCTGAAGGACTCCTTTCCTTTAGGTTTGTTTGAAGTATCTGGCCTGCCACAAGGGGTACAATCAAGCTTAAAAACAAGAATTTAAGACCCTAAATCTTTTTATGCATACAACACTTGTGTTCATAGTAGGAATAGCATCCCTTGCCTGGTTTTCTGTGTCACTTTGTGAAGAGTACTTTAGTTCAGAAACAAATCTTACTTAGAGAACAATGTGGTGTAATGCAATGTTTAATCTTGGACCCCAAAAAAAGACATTATCTGAAGCCATGTTGCACTTGAGAGCAGTGTTAGAGACAAGTCTGAACAGTGCACTAATCACCATCAAAACTGGCTCCTGAGAGGAGAATTTCATATTTTCTGCCTGCAGAATTAATAAGGCAGGGGTAAAGACTGACAAGGTTTCCTGGAACTTTAAGTCTTGGCTCCTAACAGCCAAGGTCTGTGGAGACCATATCTCACTCATGCCATTACTCCCATTTATCTATCCCTTGGTGTTATCCCTAAGCTTTCCCTCTTGTCCCAAAATACAAAAAAATGGAGACACCCCATATGACCATTCAGTCACATTGTTTGAAACAGACTTCAGGAGGTCATCCAGTCAGTCTCCTGAAGAAAAGAGTTCCAATCAGAGCAGATAGATCAAACATTGTCCACATTTGACATCTTGAAGGATTTCCCCAGGGATTCCTTTTCAGATGAAATGGAAAGCCTGACTTTGAAACTAAACCTTCCAAAATGCCACCATTCTGAAACTCTACATCGTGACAACAGAAGGACTATGATACATTTCCCAATGCCCAGAGCTCAACCACACATTTTCTTAAACAGGTCATTAGTGTCTGTAGTTAGGCTCTTAATCTGTACTACTGAAATTAAAGCAGTTAAATTAAAGTTCCTTCAAAAGGAGAATTGAAGCCAATACAGCAAAACTTGAAACTTTCCTGTCTTCAAGGCAAGCCATTGAATCTTCAGTTCAGTGGGCGCTGAGAGCAAGCACCCCCTCCTCTTCTCTACATGCTCATCCAGATGCCTCTGAAGTAACAAAAAAATCTCCTGACTCTGTTCTTGCTCCTAACACATTTAAGAAAGTTTAATACAATTTTGTGCCTTGTTCTTCATATTTTTCTTTGCCCTTTCTGCTTCCATTCTGAAGTATTATTACATTAGACACCCTGAGAGGTCTTCACCAGAGGACAAGGTAAGAACAGGAAGATAAAACACTGGGCATTAAAGCAAATATCAGCTGTTTCTGAAAAGAACCTAGGTGACTTATTTTTTGCTTTTCAACCAACTTTTAAATTTTTTTTTTACAAAAGCTCTACCACTCAGACTGTAGGGGTATTTTCCTCAGGTCTACTCTCTTAAAGTGTCTACTTTCTACACCAGATAGCACCAAAGCCAAAGAAACACTAACCTAATTTCTGGAGAGTGAGAGGATTGGCAAGATGAGATTTATTGTGCTGTCTTCTAATGAAGAAGTAGAAAAAGAAATTGCTTCAACTTTTTTTCATTCACCATCTCTTTTGACTATCACAAACCAGGGACATGGCATGTTTCAGTGGCAACTTATGGATTGCAATGACCTCAAAAATAACATTCCTTTGCACAATACCTGAACAAGCTCATTTCTTGCAAATGGCAGACTTTCTCATTTGAGGCCTTATTGTTGTCTCCACTAATGGATTCCCTAACAAAAACTGAATTATATTGTCTAAAAAATATCTTCATCTAGGACAGACAAATAGTAGCCCTACTGATGTCTTTGGAAAAAATAATTACCCTGAAATATCTCTCCCATTACTCACTAGCTTTTTAATAAAGAAAGCTATTTCCATCTCTTGCTGGCATTCAGATTCTTACCCAGGACTTCACAAGTAGCAGACTCCATTAAATGTCTTGCATTTGCAATTACATGCAAATCTTTCAATGTAAATTATTCCAAATATTGCACTGGAGCCACAGCTGTGCAGCATCCCATCAGCATCTACTAGGTGCTGTTGTATTTGTCGGAAACAGCTCCAAGTTTTCTACCACAACTCTTCCTCCAGAAGCTGCTGACCCTACAAGCAAATAACCTGCATTGGGTGTTTTGTTGCAAGAACATAAATTAAGATATTTTGCCTTTTCTGATATTTGCTTTGGAGGGCTAGGTGATGGTGGTATTCTTTTAATTATTCAGGCATTCTTCTAGTCCTTAATTTCACACAACTTTGAGAGTTATTCCAAGACCACGTGTTTTCCATGAAGCATGGGACAAACTTGTAGTGGTATATCAGAGGAGACAGCACAAAAAGAAAAAAATGAGCCCCACACTGACTCTCTCACCACTCCTGACAGGGCACCTATCACACCAGGAGAAGGTTCATATGCAGAGATCACCAGTAACTGAATGGTAGTTTGTGGCATTTGATTAGGGACAACATGCACAGGAAGAAAAAAAATCTCAGGATGACACACATATCATTGCTCAAGCATTTGGGAAAAGCAGGTGTCAAGGAAAGACAAGTGGGGTGAAGAGTACTTCAAGTTTTGCATAATCAAAAAGTGGATGTTCATGCAGGGTGTGATTTAGCATCCCATAAGCATCCTCAGTGGTGTTCTTACAGTTCTCTGCTGTTCAGCAGACCTTTCTTTCCATCCCGGGCTGCACCATTACTGTCACATAAAACACATCCTCAGGATACATGTAGGTATCCATGCTCACAAAAGGGAGGATATAATAGTCTACATTCAGCCTGCATTTATCTCAAAAAACAGTGATGTCATTAGGGCTAACACTATTTTTCCCTAGAACTGGAGCTGAGGCAGAATAATCACACAGCTGGTTACCAAGGTTTAGTCACTGACAGCACTTCTAAAGTCACCATAACTCAATTATGCTCAGTTGAGAACTCACAGCCATACTTTCAGGAAAGAAGTTGTAAAGGAGATGAAAAAGAATGTTTGTAAGGAATAAGCCAACCTTACCAGCCAGAGATCAAAGCTAAAAGTGAATCAGCATTCATTTCATCAGGCCCCTGAAGCAGATTCCTCTCTACTCTGCTTACAGCATGTCAGAATCCCTACAGCTTTCCATGAAAGCTGGAGCCATTTTGTCTTTCACCAACTTGATTAGTAATCCAGACGGGAATCAAGATGAACTGAATTTTATTTAGTGTGGAGGGAATTTCAAACATTATTCGCATATAGGAAAAATTTAATTCAACCTCCTAACAATGGTTACTAGGGGTATTATAAAAAACATTGAAACAAGGGAATTTCAATAGTGTACAAAAAACAATGACAACTAAAAGATGTAATACAGATTCAGGTTCAAATTTTCACAACTGAAGAAGACCAGCAGCATTCTTATATGAATGCTGCAGCTGTGGACACTCCCTTTTTCCATGATGTGAACAATAAATTCATCTGTTAAAAAAAAAAGGCTTCAGGCTCCTTTCAAAACCTGTCATGAAAGCACACAGCTGGTGTTTGACAGGTTGGCTTCCAAAAGTTAATACCATATATTGAGTTCAGAATTAAATCTGAGCATAATTCACTCATATGCTCCTAAACAGACACTTCAGTTTAGAAATTAAGGTCATTAATTGAGCCTGCTCTTCAAGTTTATTGCTTCTTAGACTGTGATCACTGAAATGATAATTCTTTTGAGGAGAAAGGTACTCCTGGCACAAAAGCCAACTTCAGAGATTTATATATAATACACACACAGGCCCCTTAGCTTTAACTGCCTTTCAAATGGCTTCTCATCACAGATGTGCTGTGGTTTAACAGGTAATATGAAGTCCATTGCAAGGCATGGGAAGATATTTTCTTGCCATCTCCAAATGGGATTAAGAACCCACTTTTTCTTTTTTTAAAAGATGGAGACTAGATGGTCACATGTAATTAGGTGAAAAGGCAGTCAATAAGTACTCTTCAGCAAAGTGTGTTGTAATATTGATCTCCACTCCCTCTACTTCTACAGAAATTAAGCACTACTTAGTGTAATATGATAAGCAAAAAAATTAAATAAATGAACTTCTGTTCCACAAAAAACAAACAAGCAACCAAAAAACCCAAACAAACAAAAAAAACCCAAGAAAAACCCCAGACACAAGTATACAATCACAACAAATTTTGTACAAGAGCTGCACGTTTAAGGTATCAGTTTATTTCTATGCATTTGGAGACTGTAGTTCAGAGGTCTTACATCTCCAGCCTTTGCTCCCTCTTCTCCCTTGGGAAGAATTCCAAAAAGGAAGCTGAACTTTGGGGGAGACAAATGCACCCTGAGACACGAGGCTGATCTCAGACCTCAGACTCTGGAGGAAGAAAGGTCACCTTCGACTTTATTTTCTGGAATTACAGACACAGAGGAGCACAAGGAAAGCCAAAGCTGGCACAAATGTGTCATTCTGCCTCTGGCAGAGGCACGGGAGTTATCAAACAATGGTAGGAATACTGATTGTCTAAAGTGAAGGGAAAGGGAGGACAAAGGGAGGAGGCAAAAAAAAAGGAGGACAAAAGAACAACATGCAATAGGAGAGAGATGACAAATTATGCAGCAGATGCATGTGCATTAACCTTGGCAGATGCAGGGCAGAACTCAGTGGGTCCAATTCTTGCATTTACTTTCCTTCACCCCAACACAGCAGCACAAGAATCAAGCACAGGACATCCTTTAGCCAAAATACTTAAAACCAAACCACATAAAAATGCTGTCAAATATCAGAGATCTGTAACCCCCTTGGCTGACACTTCACTGTTGTTTTCTTTTCCTCAATATTTTAATTATTTGCTAATTCCTCCTGGGAAACTTGTGTCCTAGTTTTCTCAGGAAACACAAGGCTTCATAATTACATAAACCCCTGACTACTTCACAGTTAAAGGAGCAAAAATCACAAAAACCTCTGTGAAGTTTAAAATGTTAAACACATATAAACTAACAGCATAAGGATTTATTATGCAGAGCATTAATAAAAATGAACACAAAATATAATGTAAAATCCTTTATATCAATTTAGGTCCTCTATAAGTTCTGTTGATTTAGAAGGATGATTTACCATTGATTGAGAGATAGAGCACTTCTCCACATATACTATTGTGCATTTTCATTTAAGTTACATCATCCTTTATATACTCTATGAGCAGGGTTTTTATAAAGAAAACCAAAGTGAAGCAAAAGTGTGCAAACTGCTTCAAAATACAGACACCTGACATTCATTACACAGTGTTTCTTTTCAGTTGGCCAGAGCAAGGTCAAAGTAACATCATAACGCATGGCAGGCTGTTCCCTTGCTGAACAAACTCTCTAATCTGGTCTCCTTTTTCCTCTTAGCTTCAGCAAGGGCAAGTACAGGGAGGACCACATAAGTTATGTCCCTGCTTCACTCCCACATTTATTTTATTTTGTGGGCATTCTTCAGTCACCATTCACTTCAGGTTTACTCCACATTTCTTTCTGTTACACAACCCTTGTAGTTCTGTAGTTTTAGTATGGAAAAGAAGGACCTTCAATTTTGATAGCACTTTGAAGTGGCAGACTGTCGGTAAGACTTTAGTTTTTTGATAAAAATTTATAAAGATTAGAAACCCAATAGTCACAAAAGTGATTACAAATTAGTCTATTTCCTGAGCAAGACAGAAGTGCTTCTTCAGAGGTCAGGCACAGCTCTTCTGAAATATGAGATGTTTTCCTGAGGTGTCGTTCACTTTGCAAGCAAGAACTACTTATGACTTCTTTTTTTTAAATTAAGTATTTGTTTTGTTTTGTTTTGTTGTGTTTTGTTTTGTTTTGGGTTTTGGTTTGGGTTTGGGTTTGGGCTTTTTTGGCATTGCAAAATAGACATTCACTTCCTGGCACTGTAAAGTGGACACCTCAGAAGAGACAGGACAGAAAATGTCCCAGCTGTACTTGCAGGGAAAAATCAGGGGAAGATGTTGATCCAACTTAGTTAAATAAAACCACAAATCAGAACCATCATCTAATAAAAATCTTTCAGAGAGGCGGCAGCTGAGCTCTCGGTGAATCCATTCTCAATATTAGGTAAGAGACTCTTTGATAGCTATAATGGGAATTTCCAGCTGAGCTAGAGTGACAACTCTGCCACCTCCTAGAGCCACTTGGACACCACAGGGACTATCAGGTGCACCCAAGGTCCAGTTCTGGTGTGGCCAGAAGCTCAGGGAGGAACACAGATCTCTTGCTCTCCTTCCTTTGGTGACCAAGTGTCACTTCATTCCTTAACTCAGGCTTCCTCAGAAGCTCCTAAACTCTTCCTACCCCTAAATAAGAAACTAGCCTACGGTGGGAGGAAACATAAAAGGATGGGTGGGCTAAAGTCCAGCAATATTAAAGGTAGATCTCTCTGACTGTTGGAAAGATTAAACCTGTCACAGCACTGCAAATAGCTTGTTCCTGTGCCAGTTCATGACAACAGAATCTGTCTTTTCCCCATTAATGGATGAAAGCTTCTCCTCTGTCAAGTCTTGACCTTTGGGTTTCCATGACAGGCTGGCATGTAATATGTCTATATTCTTCCTAGGAGTGTGTGTGAGTGAGTCTGTGGAGAAATGAGAATTCAGGTTTGAGGGGGATTCTGTTTTATTTTTTGTTTGTGTACTAATTGGAATTTACTGCTCAATATATTGGTCATTAAGGAAAAAAGTTATCCTTTTTGTCTGAAATGATGTTATTCCATCCAATCTCTCCCCTTGATCCAGAGAGTCCACAAGAGGCTGGTACAAGAAGAAATTGTGACTAATGAAGAATATTTTCAGTCTTGTGTAATGAAACACCACGCTTCAAGGTCTATTCTAGAGAAAATAATCTTTAAATCCACTAAGTTCTCATAAATCTAGGGACTTTTAGAGCAAGCAATGCTAATTTGGAGTTCGTAACTTGTACATTTATGCTCTGGTACAGTTATGTGTTAACAAAGAGGCGAGGAGCTTGAATTTTCAACCTTACAGGACAGGAACACAAAATTCAGAGTATATTACTGACCATTGACCCCAAGGCCAGGATTGCCAGTCCAAATTAACAATATCCCTTTCCTCTTCTCCCTCAGCTCCTGAATTCCTTAGCCCTTCCACGGCATCTCTGAAGAGCAGGCAGTTTTTAAGCCTGCATGTACACAACAACCTCTAGTGATCAAAGAGGTAACTACAGATAATACAGGCAGCAGGGACTTTTCTTTGTTTCCAGAGTGCAAGACCTCTTTCTCAGAGTGAAAAATACCAGGATCACAACACTTGTGACAAAAATCCTGAGCATTTTTAGCATCTAGGAAGGATAAAAAGTGCTGACAGCACCCACAATAAAAGTCTTGTAATCACAGAGATTTAATTTAAAAAAAGGTATATATAAAAAAGTATTTATTCCATAAAAGAGCCCTGTGGACCTAGCTATTCATGAAGAAATGAGAGCCTGAAAACTCTATGCCCATCAAGGAGATAGTTTTTTCCCAGCAGGGTGAGACAGAAGAGACAGAAGAGAAGCTGTAGGTCAGCCAGCGCTTTATAACTTCTTAGGAGGCAGAAGAAGATGAAAATATTTCTGAAGAAATCCTTGCTGGGTGCAGAGAATGAGCAGCAATCACTTCATTCAAGTCTTTGGTGGGAAGTATACTTTGCAGAGAGCATGGCTCCAAACACCCCATCAAAGATGCCAAGAATTTGTGACAGGACTGGTAAAAGCAGCTTGACTGTCAAGTTAAGAGAAAGATTTTATTCACTATAACACAGCTTTTGTACAAGTTGCTTCTAGGCTCTCTGCATATGTAGACTGGTAAAAAAAAAAAAAGCCACAGAGCCCAGATTTTTAAAAGTGCTTTTAGCTTTATAGATAAGAAAGGACCTTTTAAGTGAAAAGCATGCTCCTAAGCAGATTTTTCATCCACTCTCTTGCTTCACAAATGTGCTTTCCAAGTTAGTGGCATAAGCTTCCTGTCCCTGAACTTCTGCTTTTAGACTTCCTCCATTTACTAAAAAGCAAGTTTCTTGGCATGATTAGAAGGAATTGCACTCTGGACAGAACTTGTTCTAATTTGTCAGCTGCAGAGGGAGTCTAAGACAGACAAACTTCAGGTGGGGTTAATATCAGCTAAGGGGGTAAGAGAGTCCCATCTCTGTCTCTGATTTAGCTTACACTATGTCGAGCCACTTTATAACCTTTTTAACAGTACTCCATGGGCTTACAAAGATCTGACCCCACTGTTATCGGTTTAACCAAAGCCTTTCACAGTCCTCTCAACCATAGTACCATTCACACCATTTCACTAAAACTACATTTTCATTCATTTATACATTTATATAGGAAGCCAAGAGAGAGAAAAGTACTGACTAAAAAAACCCAACAACAAAGAAGCAGAAATCTTGGCAAATTTATAAATAGCTAAAAGTCACCAATAAAAGCAGCATCTCCATCCTACTGCTTAATTTGCAACCCTTACATACTTGAAAAAGAGAAACTCGTAAATTTCCCAAGAGCATACACATCATTCTAGAGCAAAGCACTCACTTCACAGAAGCATTAACACAGACTCAAAATAAACCTTTCATATCCACAACCAATTTTAAAATACAAAGGTGTGGGGGAACAGTTTGGGTACATGTTCAAAAAAGCCTTTGGAAATCCCTACAGGTGCCTCTGGGCCCAGCAGATATCTTTATCTCATGCCCTAATGCAAAAGGCAGCATTTTTGTCAAACTTTCTCTCCTTGGGAGGAAGGACCAGACCATAATACCCCACTCACCAGGCCATAACCACCTGGTGAAAGGAATGTGTAATCCTTCCTACTAAGGAGCAAGTAAAACCACAGCAACCTCCTGCAGCCCCTGACAAGAGAGACGGACAATCCTCCTGAAGACAATGGGAGAACATTTCCAGCTTCACTGAGGCCTAAGTGTCCCAACACTCACTGTATCTGTGCCATCTACAGATGTGCAATTTTGTCTTAAACAGCTAAGTGCAAGCTCCAGGGAAATAAATCTTCCATCTGTTATTTTAGACACAGCTCATATCTAATGCAAACATCGAGGAATAAGATCTTTCCTTACTCCCTCCCCATGGTGCACAACAAACACTGGGCTCTTTAAGCAGTTTCCCTCCCCCCCTTACTGATGTCTTGAGGAAATTTTTCCAAGTTTTGATAACTGCCTTTTGGCTGGACATTGAAGAACCAATCATTTGACTTTTTCCATTTCGGAAAATAGGTCTTTGTCAGCCAAGCTTTGCTCCACTTGTGACAGCTTATGTGAAAGTATACTATTACAACTACAATAATTTCCCATTTTGGGGTATAAATCAGATGCATTCCTATTGTGGAGATCACTTTTTGCAACCTCTTTTAATTCATGCTTGAATATCATTAGAAAGCAAAGAAAGCCTGTGTGTGGCTTTTAGGCAGCAAGTAAATATTAATGTATTGTGCTTTAACATGTAAGCTTGTCAAGGTGCTGCAATGGTAAAGTGATTTATAAAATGAAAAATCAATATGAATAAACTCCAGTGAATACACACCATGGATTTATCTGTAGCAAGGGGCAATGAGGGACCACATTTTTGCTGTATCCTACAGCTACAGAATATAGTGCTTCTAATAGGAAAACATGTTTTCCATTACAGCCCATCTAATGCTACTGAAATCTGGCATCCCATCAACTCAGAGAATTAAATAAAGCCCTTATTTGCAAATTCACTTCTGCTGTGATTTCACTATGGTTGGTACTACTGCAGAATAAACATCATGCTGACAAATTGTATTGGGTCATTTAACACTCAAATGTAGGTGTTAATTCTCTGAAGGACAGACTTCAATTAGATGGCATATTTATATGTTTTTTCATTCAAAATCACCTTCAAGGTTAATGTATACACTGAAAAATGGAAGGCTCATCTACTGGAAGAATATTCAGATACTAAATATCCACAGCAGAGAGGAAGTGGCTGGATCTGTGATTTAGCTTTGAGTCTGCTTCTGGTTAGGATGCCATTGCTCTGAAATAGTAGGAAAATAACTGGCCTCCAATAAAAGCAAGCAGTCCTGGATAATACATTTCAAAGAGCACAAGGACAGAAATTAATGATGCAAAAAAGATAATCCCCCCTACATCGACCTAACTGACAAACAAGCCAACCAACGTCAAACAAGAAGAAAAAAAACCCCACTTTTTAAATGGATACAGAACAGTCTTGCAAATATTCCATTTTAAAAAATTAATTTCATCTCTCTTTTCTGTCTCTGCACGTTCCCTTATTGTACTGGAAAGAAAACCCTGAAAATTCCTAGAATGGAAGATATGCTACCATGTCTGCACTTATTTCAGCTTTTGTCAACATAAACTACAATCTGCATTATAACTGAATTTACAACAAGATAGAAAAGTAGCCTCAGGACTTTTACTATAAAAGGATTTTTACTATAAAAGTTTTACTATAAAAGTTCAGCTGAAGCACTTACCTATTTAACAGGAACACACCTCCTGAAACTCTGTCAGAGCCTGAACTACGTATCCCTAGATTCACCTTATTTCATAGTGGTTTAATCCTGTTTAGTGACAAAACTCATTTCTTTCATCACCCTAACTGTTGCAGGGTCCTTCCTATTCTTCTTTTTCAAGCCATGCAGCTTTTTGTTTTTCAAATATGTCTGGAACTAGAATAGTACTGTGAGCAGAGAGAATCGGTGTGGGAGAAGAAGAAGAGGAAAATAATCTTTGCCATAATCTTTGATTAATTCATAGAAAAATCTTAGCATATGATTTGCAGAGTGCCTTTCACAACTCTCCAGGCAAATTAAGCAAATTGGAAATACAAATATGTTACAATAATAAGAACAATAAAACTTTTTAACCCACAACTCTTAAGCAGAGGAAGATAACCTCTCCTCATCTACCAGAAAAATGACTCCTGAAAGTTAGAAAGGCTGACAGATACTCTTTTCAGAGTTCTCCAAAGAAAACACTGCATTTTCTTTGGTGTTTCTGGTAGAATAGAAGTTATTGGTGTGTTTCACAGTTGTTCCAAGTAGCTGCAGAAGAATGTGGCTGTGGAGGTAATAACTTGGATTTGGTATAGCAGAACCAACTGGTCACCAATTCAACAATACTCCAATGGACTCCATGTATCACCTACAAACTCTAATCCCAACTGAGATGTGTAGATGCTCTTCTAAGATAAATAAACAGCCTATATAAGTAATATCAAAGGTAGTGGCAAATCCAAAATGGAATCCATAACCTAGGAAATTATTAATTTCTGTGCCCTGTCCATTCTTCACTCTGATAGCCAGGACTATCCTTTCACTTGCCTGCACTTGGGTCTGATTCCCTTGACAGTGAACTTCCCATACCAGGCAATTCAATCACATAGAATGAAGAGTCAGGGATCCCTAAAACTGGATGTTTAGTAAGCAGGATGATCCAAGGGAACTAAATCGTTTCAGCACTACCATGTCATGAGCTCTGGTTTCCACAGTGACTGCACTGCACAGGAGTGGAGCCCTCATGAAGCAGAGCTTTTTAGCAGAGTGTAACCAGCTACCCCAGAGAGTGATGCACCCTGTGCCCCAGTAAAGGCAAGGAAGTGACAATATTCACAATTATTTTTCCTCATTCTCTATATTAAGAAATTTTTGGAAGTGATATAAATGTTCCAACCTTACCCATTCGGTGATTCTGTGAATACTCTGGGTGTTTTAGACTAACCTACCCTAATGAATTGGGGTAGGTTGGTCTAAAGTGACAAGAATACTTGTCACTGATGTTTTTTGGTTGGTTTCTAAGAATACTTGTTATTAAGACCAACCAACCAACTTGTTTGTTTGGTTTCTAAGAATACTTGCATATTAAGCCCAATACAATTTAAAGCATGAACCTTTTTAGAGCCCAGGTATGCTTCCACTCATGCTGAGAAGGAGGTATCCTTGTCTTTCCAGGCAGTAGATAGTCTGAGATGATTAGTTTTACAGTAGCTGCACTTCCCTGACAAAGTACTGTTCTGAATGAATTAATGGCGTAATGAACAAATGAGTCATTTTCTGACACACTAAATTAAAACAAGGACTGGATTTATGAGCTGTGCAGTGGCTCTCAGGGTGACATGCTTCTTTAAAAACAATTTCTGTTTCTTTTTAATGGGAAATTGCAAAACTGACATAAGCTACCAAGACCTGAGAATTTAATATCTCTTTATTTGATATGCTATGACTTAAAAGGACCTAATGGAATTGCAACTAACTTCCTTATGTTGCTTTGAAAGTATTAAGAGAGAAACATTTTACTGAAAAGAACAAGGGAGTTGAATGAAGGCAAATAAACATGCAATTATTACCTTTCTACTCTGATTTCAGAGCAGGTAAAAAATTCCATTTACATACTGTGAGCTGAGGAAAGCAAAAGTTACCAATAAATATGATTTTGGACAAATTTTGTTTTCCAATATTTTATACATTAATTATCATCATAATATTCAAAGATGTTTGAATATCTTTGGAGTTTGGATTGTAAACCAGTTATTGAAATTATTCAGGTGTTGAACCACTTCCAAACAGTCAGTTGATCAATCACTTCTGCTATGGGGTTTCATATGAAATTTCTTAATTATGTGGCTTATGTGAGCAATGAGCATGATACAAGTAAAAATTTCACAAACCCAACTTCAAAAAATACTTTTGTTGGTGAACATTTAAGCACAGCAACATCAATTTTTTTATATCTACCAATACTGTATTTAAGTCAGTAAAATTACACACTTGCATATTTACAGAACATGATCAACAAGAATCCTCTCATTATTGATATAATTAAGAATTTGTGGACAAATGCACCCCCTATTAAATTACATTCTTGCATGCTTCTCATTTATAAGGACTGCAGAAATGACAGAAAATTGAATGCTGTCATAAATATGTTTTCTCTTGAAGAGAAAATAATGGAAAGGCATGCAGTGTACATCTGTAAGAAAAGAGAATGAGGGGAGTGACTTTTTTTTCTCTTTTATATACAAGCTTGCTTTGCTTCATAACACTTTTTATAAAGAAATCTATGCAATTATGTCCCGGGTGAGCTTCCCAAGTTTATAATCTTCAAAGCACTCAATTCAGTTCAGAATAGGACCCTTATATAAATACACCTGCACAAGATGCCTTGGAGCATTTATGTGATCAGAGACATTCTATGGCAAAGAGATTAAAATGTGAAATCTTTATATCTTAAGGTTAGAAGGAGTGAGCTGGCTATTTTTACCTAAAATTGAAAGAGAAGGGGAAAATGGAACAATCTATTTATCTATAACCAAAATGGTTGCAAAGTTAAAAAGCTAATAAATGTTAGAATTTAAGGCACTCTAAAGTGCTGGAATTCGGCTATCCTGTAGTTTCATTTTTCTGAATATTTTCACTTTTAGACACACTTTTGTCTAATCCTTTTTATATGGGTTTTGGCTATTCTACAGTAAATATCATTTCCCTTCACAGAGTCAAGATGAAATGTCTGCAGAAAAAGACCTTTCAACCACTACCTCTGAAGAAAAGGAAGTGTTTCTTAAAGGTGAAACGTCTATGTTTCTCAAGATAGCACAAGCAAGTATAAAAAATATCTGTGGGGCCCAGTGAGGCCATTTCCATTTCCATTTCCATTTCCATTTTCATTTCCTTTTCTTTGGGTCTGTCTGTAACTTGAGCCCCCCTGTAATGTCAACTCTGAAGAATGTGATACTATTAGTGAGTTATGTTACAATACTAATGTTTTTTCTTCTTACACAATCTGGTAACTTTAGATAATGTATAACCCAGAAGGCCAAAAAACCCCCACAGTTTAAAGAGAGGATGGAGCATATCCCTTATCCTGCTGTCTCCTGGAAAATGAAAACTAAGCAAATATAGAACTGCTGGAATTTCATGAACCAGGCCATGTAGGTGTGTCCTCAATGGACCTTTACAGTTGATAAGTGATGCAATTTGGTTTTCTGCTTTTATAGCCATTGATGAGAATGAAAGCACATGTCCAACTGTCCTAGAAAATGTCTTATCCTCACTCATCCCCGCTGTGGTCTTCTGAAGGATTACAATGTTTGGAAGAAGGGCTTGATGCTTGGTCCTCATACGGAGTTATAAAAAGCAAAACTTCCTTTGCAGTCTCAATAGCTGGAAAATAGAGGTACTTGGAAAAATACAGTTTTGCTTCTGTTCGAAACCAGAAGAGAAGAAATTAAAAAATCCCAAGGGAAACATTAAAATCCCATGAAAATATCATTGTGTTGAAAATAAGAAAATTTAATCCTTATCAAGAAATGGGTTTGTGGTTCTTTAATGGACTAAAAATGCCATTTAAAAATACTGATAAAATTTCATTTGCAACTGAATGTCCCTCTCAGAAAATTGACTTGCCTCTTCTAGAGCTCAGGGCAGGTCACCAGCTGAATGAGAAACAAAGAATAGGTTCTCTGAGACCAGACTTACATGCTAGACTGTGTAACCCTCATTCATTCTGGTGTTCCTGAAATCTACCCAGATGATGTCAATGGCACAATTTATTAATAAAAATGTCACTTCAGCTTCTTGCAAATCCCTAATAAAAATGCTGTGAACACTGAGATCTCATTTTATTTGCTGTCTGGATCAATCCATGCATTCATTATGCAACTTCCATGTTGCAGGTGACAAAATGATGGACAGGTTTAAAATTATCTGATTGTTTCATGTTGATTTTGTGGCACTGAAGAGGTAAACGACAAAGATGAGCTTCCCATTATGATAGGAGTAGCTGAGCTTGACAAAAAAGTGACTCCTCACCACATGCACCACCTGAAATGAAATGGCTCTGTGATCTAACAGTGTTTTTCCCCTGCTGGACACAGGCACATATGACTCTAAATATATCTGATGTGGCTCTGACATTTCATCTCATCCCACTGCTGTGTTGTGCTGTGCAATGCACTGCAACAGAAGGATGCACTGGCATGACAAGCTGCCAGCTCTGATAAAAGTGTACAGAAATAGATGTGCTTTCAGCTGAGGAGGCAAACTCCTCACTCACCCAGAGGTGTGCAAGCAGAAGACAGTGCTGCAAATAAATGGCAGGCAAACCTGCTTCATCTTCCCTCTTCTGAGCTGGTTTTCTTCCACTTCACCCCAAATCAGCCACTTGGCTCATGGTTGCCACAACACCATGTGGTCAGATTGTTGCTGTTTTCAGTGTGTCCCTAGGTAAAAACAGCTTATCTCCTGTTGCTTCTAACAAGCTAAAAACTTGTCCTCATTGAAAATGGGCTCTCTTTTATCTTAGGCTATATATATATATATATATTAATTCAGCAAAGACACTCAGGAAAGACTAGCAGAAAAGAGATGCAGCAGGGAGACAGATACACTACAGGAGGAGAAAAGAGAAGAATACAAGGCACAGGAAATAGTAAAGCAGTGTACAGATATTGAAATTTCAAAGAATAATAAGTTTAGATGGCAGAGCAAATGGCAACAGGACTGGGATGGTCAAAACTTGAGTGTGTAAAGAAAATTTGCTGGTTCTTTACTTTTTCATGTAGCTCCAAAAGATATATATATATTAAGGAAGACAAGGAGAGTTAAAGGTTATTTTCAAACAAGCAGCAAGCCTATAGCATCCGTAGCTTCTCTGAGAGCTGGCAATGTATTTTGGAAGATTTAATAAGAAATAACCTCATGTCCCCCACTGCCAAAGACAGTGGCAGCAAACTGAGCCATATTAAGTTAAAGTTTTGAGCTATGACTGCCCTTTTCAGAATCCCTTTTCAATGGATATCTTTTTTTAACGAAACTCAGCTGGGAGAATTATGCATAGTATGGCATTTTTAATATTTTTCCCTTTGGTAAATGGCCTATGGTTGTGCTGAATGTTGTTCTTGCTCAAAATTTAAAAATATCAGTGGACTTTTCCCAAGTGATGGCTCAAGAACTTGAGTATTCAGTACCTTCTTTGCCTGCATAGTCATCACCTGGTTTCTTTCCAAATGCAACAGTCAGATTTAAAACTGAACACTTGACATTCTGCAAATAGCCCTAGATATCTTCTTTGATTTCAGAATGGTGACAGCTCATGAAAAGTTCACAAAAGATTACTGAATATACCGTCTAAGGAGCTGTCCAACAGCTACCCTTTTCCTTTGCTGAATGTCTGATCACAGGAATTTCTCCACATGGGTCTGAAAAATGTTGCCAACCAGTCAATCAGGCAAATAAATTCTTGAGGGTGTCTTATCAAAAATTAATTATCTCTGCATAAACTAATTTCTTAGGCATAGTAATTTTGAAAAATTCAAGCTTTTTAATTTATCTCTCAGGCAACATCTATTGAAATAATACTAACCATATGTTTGTTTTCCAAGTGAAACATTTGTACTCTGTTACCACTATATATATGGAGGCTGAACTGCTTGGGACTTTCTAGCTTGAAGAGGCTGCTGGAAAATCCAGAAATTCTGGAATACAAAAGATAGAAATTCCACTGGATTAGCTGCATTTTGGTGATTGCAGTTCACTGCAAACTGGAGATGGAGAACTGTCACCTTTAGGCCTTTCAAAGATATAAATGATCTTAGTTTTGGGGGCTTTTTTTTCCTTTTTATGATTTAGTTATGATGTCCCATACACAATATTTTGCAGGGCCTAGCTGGAGGAAAGCCAAATAGAAAAATTTACTTTTAAGCTTGAGAGACAGGGTTTAAAAAAACCCCAAATTTGGTTGTTTTTTTTTATTTTTTATTTTATTTTGGGGGGGAGGGTTCTTTTGTTTTTTGTTTTGTTTTTTTTTAATGGTATTTTAGTATCTAATTCCCCAGGTGTTTTTCATTGTCCCACCCAAATACACAAATATGTCTGGTATTTATGATAGGTGAAATTGCAAAATCCACTAATCTTTCAGTTAAAAAAGGTGGTATTCTTGGAACCAGACATTATATTTAAAGATTTACCAGTGATGCTATTCTTGTCTCTTTTTTTCTCCTTTGAGCTTTCTGACAGTTATTATACTTCACCTGGAGCTCCCCCTTCCTCCAAAGCTTAAAAGCAAAATCAAGTGATTATCAAAGTACCTAATATCCACAACAAATAACAAGTTAAAGCCAAGTTGTTAAACTCATAGGAAAATGAGCAAGATTATTTGAGCTAGCAAAAATATGTAAAGCCATGATAGAATTTTCTCTGACATGCTGAAGTGCAATATTAATCTCACTTTTCAAACCTCTTTGTTTTAATGATTACATGGTCCTTTGAGGATAGCTCACTTGAAAATCCTATACAGAATTAGCATGCTGTCCCTTGTTTAGCTTGTTAAAATGCTGATGTTTGCATTTTAAAGTATTCCTGATTTGTATATGGAGTACAGACTGCTTGTTGCTATAGAATTATTGATACTAAAAATAAACAAGCAATTACAGAGGAGAAAAGCCATGTTCAGAGACAGAAATTATTAAATAACCAGAGTTGCCTTTCTATCCCAGTTTAGAATATCTGAAATAACAACTTGTGTCCACTGACCTTCCTTTCTCCTAAAGCTTAGAAGATTGTGAGGTGTAATTAACCACACCCTCCAACAGAAAGTTGAGGTTTATTGTATAAACTCAATGCCAAAATAAAAACAGCAAACAGAACTTTTGAAAATTTTTGTCAGAGAAGTGTCCTTTGCAGCTTCCACTGCTTCAGATAAGGAGAGAATTTGTGTGGCCTTATGTAGCTGGGCAGCTGTCTTAGGCTGGTAAATGAAGAGAGAAGTGTTACCTCAAATGCAATTCCAATTGACCCAAACCAAAAAATTTCCTCGGTCCTGCCACATCCTGAGATGATTCTGTCTCTGCAGGAACTGGACAGGCTTTCTGGGCATTGTCATTATCCTCCAGTACATAATGGGGGTGAAATAAGTTCTGATGTTTTCAACTTGTAACAGCCTGATACTGCAAGCCTAATATTATTTAAGAACAATTTTTTTGTGTTATTTGTTCAAATGTTTGATGCAATGCTAAACTGAAAGGGCAGTAACTATGTAAGACTTTTTGCATTCTAAATAGACATTACAACCAGAGAGAACACAAATTAAAATTATAGTAATCTTCAGCTTTCAGGAAGAAGTAAAATCCTGCCCAGGGAATCCTTAATGGATGCCATTACAAAAGGCATAATGTGAGCATCAGTTTAACTTCAAATTTCCTGCTGAATGCTTGCTAGAACTCTGTCACCATATCTTTCATGTTTCCTTGCCTATTTGTTCTGCTCCTTCTTTTAAGAGCACCTCAGGAGCTTGAAAATGAAATATGGTTTGTTATTGAAATTGATTTTGCCTCAACTTTTTTTGAGTACACAGTTTCTTGCTTTTGCAAGAGTGCCAAGCATCTGGCTACAATTTTGCTGGGAGTTTTCAGGGGGCAAGGGAAGTTATGAAAAATATGTAGGGAAAAAATATAAGGAAATGCAGCATAAGTATTTCAATGCCTACGTCAGCCTTAAGACATAAAATAAGAGAGTGCTGCTCTGATAAGGTTACAGGTTACAACCCTAATCCTTTGACAGGTTTTATCAAAGTTGAATTTAGTTCTGCTGCTAAGACGGTTTTGAGAAAAACGAACAAATATCTGCACACAAAATCCATCTTTCTTGTCAGCTCCCTTCAGGTACTGCAGGGCTGCAATCATGTCAGGTCTCTTTTTCAGGCTGAACAACCCCAATTCTCTCAGCCTTTCCTCACAGGAGAGGTGCTCCATCCCTCTCATCATCTTGGCCTCCTCTGGACTCGCTCCAACAGGTCCATGTCCTTCCTGTGCTGGGACCCCAGAGCTGATGCAGGGTTCCAGGTGGGGTCTCACCAGAGCAGAGCAGAGCAGAGCAGAGCAGAGGGGCAGAATCCCCTCCCTGGCCCTGCTGGCCACGCTGCTCTGGATGCAGCCCAGGACACCTTTGGCTTTCTGGGCTGCGGGCACACATTGGTGACTCACATCCAATCTCTGATTTCTGATGCTGAGTCTGGAATACTGAATCTGTGCCTTGGAGTTAAGAGAAAATGAGGGGATGCATCACCTGACAGAGAGTTCATACAATGTTATAATTTATAAAGACTTCACAGTGCACTGGAGGTGAAAGGGCATTAAGGTAGTGATAGATGCCCTGGAACTTGATATTTAGCACTTACCAATCATTTGAATGTGCCTCTTCCTGGGCACTATAGCCAGATTTTTGACTGAGAACTCCTGAGATATTTCCTTTATTTGGGAAAAGATACCATCTCACTTGAGCAGCTGCTGTGAGACAAGACATTCTATTTAACTCTTATCAGTGAGCAGTGAGATGGGTACTCTGAGGGTTTATCCTGGTATTCCAGTTGAAGGTGCCTGTATATTTTTTGGGAAAAAAACCCTACTAAAATACTGGTCCCATACAAACATCCTTTCCCATGAGAGAGACAATTTTGCAAGGCCTTTCCCTGTGCTAGTGGCCAGAGTAGGGGTGAGTTAAGGAGCTGTTCTGGTCGTTGGGTGTTTTTTTTGTGTTACACCTGGAATGAGTTGTCTCCACTGTGACCCAGAGCAAGATCCAGATGATGAGTAGAAAGGCTGTCATTACCATCAATGAGCTAGGGAGGGAAAGGGAATTGCTCCAGCAACCACCAAGGGACTGCAGAGTTGGAAGATATATAGGAGATTCATCCAACAGCTCATACAGCATAACAGAGCACAAATTAAGATCTCCTCACTCCCAGTCAATAGGTCTGGGCCTGTTGCATGGTGCTGTGCATCTTCCCACCAGTAAATTGTTCCTCCTTGTTTTACTTCTCTCCATCCTGGCACATTGTGTAATTTATTTACTACAAAGGATTTTCAGAGTAATGATAATTTACCAGTCTTGCTCAGGCACAAAGATTGTTTTGAGACACAAGCTTCTAAGCACTTCATAAATACACATTCCTCAGAGCCATTTCCTTCCATATACCTCTTTCCCAGGACAGCAAAGCAGGGGGTTGTGTGCTGACAGGGTTGGGAATATAGAAAATGTATCCCGTGAGTCGTAACCATTGTGTGTGCTGCTGTGATGTAATTAAATATCCCAGTTCCCCAGGGCTTTGGTACTCAAGTGTGTGAATAAAACATAACTCTTAGCAAAGTAATGCCTTTGTGAAATGGAGAGAGTATAAAGATAAATTGTGGTCCCAGGCCAATTACTTCATTCATATTATTTCACTCAATTGTGAAGCCCGTTGCGTTTTCCAAATTAATTGAATATTTGCATCCTTAATTAGAGTCACTGTTAGGGAGATTAAATGGCTCTGTTTTTCACAAAGGACAATAGCATTGTAAACCTGCCTTTGAAACTACCTCTTATTCTTGACCTTGGGGAAAAAAGACAAACACATATACCATTCACATTCTGCAGCTGACCCATAGCCCATGCAGGAGACAGGATGCTGTGCTAGATGTATTGGGGCCATGAAGGGAAGCTGGAAGTTCAGAAATGCAGAGACAGGCTCAGTGAACAGTGTTTTGGGTTTTTTTCTTCATTTCCTTTCTTGTTTGGTGGCCAAATGAAAAAAACAGACAAGCAAACTGTGCTTTGCAGCTTAAATTTCTATGTTTGTGGAGAGTCTCTTACAAATGAGAGAATCTCTTCCTTTCCTGACCTAGTGATACATCTTAAGAGGTTTTGGCAATTTGGATGTGTTTCAAGCAAAAAGGTTATTTCTCCCTGCCACACCACCTTAAAGTCCAAAACCTGGATATCAGGTGATTTCTTGCAAATGATATTTATTTTTATTTGGTTTTTAAATCAAGCATAATTTTAATTTTGTTGTGGAAACAAAGCTTTTAAAACTTAGTCTAAATGCACCCTGAATTCAAAAGACTCTGAAAGAAATCATAAAGAAAAGCTTTTTTTTTTTTAATGTGAAGACAAATAGTTGATTTGCTAACATGTTATTTTGTAGGGTGGGTGGATGCTGGAAAGTCAAGAGGTGGAGAATATAAGAGCTTATTTTTTTGTTCTGGGTGTTCATTAGAGGAGGCATAAATTGAAGGGAATTATAGGGAATTATCCTTGAGAATGTTTATCTATACCATTGTTCAGGTGTTCTTTTTCGCTGCCATTTCAGTTACAAAACTGAAGCGCTACAATCTGCTGTGAAGTGCTGATTAGTAAAGTTGACTTGTTCTGCCATGACTTCACAGTGAACACTTGGAGCTAATAAAAACTCCTAGAGAAACTTACCTGAAAATAAAGTTTCTTTGCTGGAAAATATTTTCATCTTATTTTCCATGGAGCATGTTGTATCTTCAACAAATGACATTAGCTCAAGAAGAGGGAACAAGGGAAAATGCCCCAACTCACTGATACTCACAAGCACATGGTATATTATGGAAATGCTTTATTTTCTCTGTGGCTTAGCTGCAAATCAAACAAAATTAACCCTCTCAAAAGTGATTGCTTCTGCAGTTTGCTGCTACAGGTCAGGTTAAGCTGGAAAACAGGAATTTCAATTTTCTCCCTCCTTAGCGGTATTCTTTGAGGAATAAAGCATAGTTTCATGTGTTACATGATCCACTGATGAGTACAGATTTGGGGTCAGACTCAAGTGTCTGGAAATTTACTGAATGACCTGAAGGAGAGAAGGAGGGAAGATGAGGACTGGGAACATACCTGTGCAAAGAGTGTATTTTGAAGCACTACTACTGATAAAGAGATGAGGCACCACAAATCTCGTCACTATGCAGAAATTCAGTGGCTAAATTGTTTGGTTTTGAAAAGTTATCAATACCAAAAGTATTGATTCCTTCAACTGTGCCAGTCAATCCAGAAAAGGTAGCTCTGAAATGCCAACGATTTTGAGACAATCATTGGAAGCACATTCCCTGTGTCAGCACAGCCAGCAGAGCTGAATATCCTCACTCTCTGCTGTGCTCTTTGTCTCTTTTTTTTTTTTCCAAGTGAATTTGGACATCAGTCATGCAGATTCCAGCAATAAAAACTTGACATGGGCCACTTTTGTTCTCCTGACATCAGGAGCACAGGGCAGATTTATGTGAGCATAGAGGTTGGCTTGCAGAAGTTGTTGGTACCTCAATGTCTCGGAAAAAGGATGTGCTTCATCTTCTCAAAAAAGTTATTTTTAAGGAACAAGATTTTTTTCTTTTGGCATGGATCTTAGGAAGGAATGTGATGAAAAAAGTTGTCTTCACTGGGAAAAAAAGGAACACCTCTCTTGCACTTGTTAAAAGGCAAATAAATTTTAAGAAGTAGTTCCTTGGTTTTAAATAGAAACTTGAGAAGTGGAGAGAGTCCCTCCTTTTAATCCCTCCTTTTAATTTAGGCATTAAAAGCTCAGAAATTATATTTTCCTTCCCCTGTACAGTATGATTTTTACTTCCCCCACTCTTAAGGCCACACCAAAAGTACTGTGGCCAGTTCTGGGATGCCCAGTAAAACAGAGACAGGGATATTCTGGAGACAGTCCAGTGGAGCTGTGCAAAGATGGTGAAGAGACTGGAGCACCTCTCATATGAGGAAAGGCTGAGAGACCTGGGACAACTCAGCTTGGAGAAGGGAATGCCTTGGAGGGGGCTTTATCAATGTGTGAAAATACATGACAGGAGGGTGTAAACACTGTGAAGTTGGGCTTTTCTCAGTGATGGCCAGAAGCAATGGCACAACATAGAACACAGGAGATTTGCCCTGAATGCCAGGAAACACCTTTTTACTGTGAGGGTGACCAAGAACTGGCACAGGTTGAGCAGAGATGCTGTGAAATCTCCATCCTCTATGATATTCAAAAGCAGTCTAGACACAATCCTGGCCAACTTGCCCTACTTGAGCAGGGATGTGGGACCAGATGTTCCTTCCATCCTGGATCATTCTGTGATTAATATGGTTAAAATTTTTGCCACCCTGTATATTTCACCACTTGTCAATTCCTTTTGTTAAAGCAGTAACAATCCAACACTATTACATGAGGACTGAGACAGCAAAATAAGTGAGTTTCTGTCTACTAATTATCATAGATGTCACAAGGCCAGTGACACATGTTACATCTTAGGGATGTCAGGCTAATTAAACTTAACCCATTTGTACTGTAATTCACATATGTGAGAAGATCCAATGTAATTATAGCCAGTTCCGGATTTTGGAAGGTCAGGTTCAATCAGGGCTGGAACACAGGTTATATTCACCTGCCACAAAAATATATTCTTCAAATATTGCAGAAGAAAAAAAAATATGCTGAAAACTGCTTTCTTTCCCTTTAAAATAGTAACAATGCATGAAAAAAAAAAACCAACAAATATCCTACCTGTGTGAAATCTGAAGAGGGAATCAGATCATCAGAGTGACACATTTCAACAAATATATTTAAATTTAGCTTAAAAATAACTTTAAGCACTTTTTTCAAAGGCAATTAGGCTTCCTTGTTTTTCAAAGCACTAAGTGTAGAAAAAGAAGCATAACCATTTATTGCAATGGAAACACCTCCTGCCTCCCCACACACACCCCTTCTCCACCTGCTTTAGCTGCAATTAAATGTCAGAAATGGGGACGTGTAGTGATTTATTAGGATAAAGGGAAAAAGGAGATGTACCCTTCTGGACAAAGAGCTCTTCTCCTAAAGTGTCCCTTTTCGACACTAGGTGATGATTTATTTCAAAAGCTTCAAAGGTCAGAGTCTAAAATTATCCATATCTAAAGCAGAAGTCTTTTGGAGGGACGTTTGATGTACAGATTCATAAACATCTGGTTGCTAGGACAAAATTTGGATAGCAGTCACATAAAGATAAAGCTCTTTCAAGCTCTTGAAAATTAGGGAAGAGCTAACTAGCTTTTCTTCTTCTCTAGTTCCTAAAGATAAGAAATCATCTTTCTCCAGATCATACACTTAAAACACATGGAGTAGATGTGTTTAGCTAATAAAAATGCTGATAAAGTTTTGGTTTTCAGTTTAAAGTTTTGGGAGGTTTTTTGTTACCATAAAGGGGGTATCTTTCTTCCATTTATAAATGCTGAAGAACAGAAAAGGAAAACAAAAGAGAGTTTTATTTTACAGATTTGGTCTTCCAAATTTCAGCATAAAGAAAGATAATATTCGAGCTGTAATAAAGGTTAAAATAATTGTCTTTAATAATTGGTACTTTTTAATGGAATCTAAAAGAGCTGAATGATTTAAAAAAAAACAACTTTGGTTTTGTACAAGTTGTAAGCTGAAGTAAGGCACTATATTGCATTTACAGTTTTTGTTTTAAATATTGAATAACTATGTGTACAAGGATTATTAATAGAAAGGATGATTAAGAAATATATTGCAAGTTTAAAGGGAAACTGCTACAATGTTTGTAATGTGCTGAGGCCCATTGATTTTCTATAAAAGAAATGTAGACAAGGAAAATTAATAGAAGTTGCAGATAAGAAATAAAAATATTTTTAACATGTAAGTAGATCCAGAGATTTCTTGGGAAAATTCTTGATGTCCATCTGTTCCCACTGTAGTGGGTAGGTATGTAGATGTGGAAATCATTTTAATATTTATTTTTTAATATCTGTGGATAAACTTACACCCAGGAAAACAGGTGAAGACAACAACCTTTCTCAGGTTCATTCATGCACAATACCATTACTTGATATTCCTGATTGTTTTACCTCTGGTCTAGGATTTGCCAGGATTTCCCAGTGCACTTCATCTCTTTGTATGTCAACCAATGTGCCTCTGTCACACCAGTTACCCCGGGGATGGCTGTGCCTCTGAGCTTCTAACCTCTCTTGGGTAAGGTGTGGTTTCCACACTCTTTGCACGTGTCCCATGGGCACCTGACTCAGTTCCATCTTCAAGACAAGAAATTCAGCCCTTTGCAATCTCACCCTAAGTTTAATGTGTCAGTGGAAAGTGGCCATGTTTTTCCATAACTCCTCTACTGACAGATCATGCACTAGCTAAATCTGATGCTCCCTTACTTCCTTTTCTCCTTTTCTTGCACCCAGAAAAGCTCAGCACTCTTATTTCTGAGGAAGAAAGTGTTTGAGTTTCCTTAAATATGGAATGTGATGCAACACTTGAATCCATGCGATGCATCCAGAAAATGTGCACAAAAACCCTTGAAGTGTCTCTGTTTGGCAGAATCCTGTCTTAGACCTTTGTCTGTCCTACACAAATTGCTATCTAGAAATTAGAATTCAGTTAGCAGGAGGAAATGAAATGTTCTCACTAGAAGAAGAGGCCCCTAAAGGCAGAAAAAATCATCTGATAGGGGAGTGATAACATGACAGTGAACAGCAGGATTGGAATAGCTATATAGCCCTGACTTGATCAGAACTGCCTTTCTATGTTATAGATAGAAATTGAGTTTACAGCACTAATCCCAATCCTAATCCTATTTAACAAAATAGTCACTGGATTTCTTTGGACTAGAATTTTATTCTGATTCTTTAGTGGAAAATTGGACCAAGAGGGCTCTTTATGCAAGCTCTCTGACTTTTTCATGGCTAAAAGCATTTGTTGTTGTCTTTGTTTCAGAGAGAAACATTTCATCCTAAATAAAAGACTGTGGTTATGAATTATGTACTCTATTGTCTAAGCCTGTGCTACCCACTTCCATGATAACACGGACTCATTATTTTCCCTTTCCCTGAATTCCAGAAGATAAAACACTTCAAAAAATTCTCAGATTAATTCCTGCTTGTCTGGCCCAAAAAGCAAACTGTCCAGACTGATGAGAATTATTAAAAGTTAAGTCTTTAGTGAATATGAATGAGAATTGCATTATTCATTATATTTGAATGGCATTATTTCATAATTATACAAGAAATTAGAAATTTGTTCAATGTAAATTTGCCCAGAGCAATGTTTCACAAATTTCTGGCAAATATGGTTACTGTTAAATTTCTGTTACTATGACAATGTAAAACAGCTTTCTGCTGCTATGGGTTTTTTTGCTAGTTTTCTGGTGTTTTCAGCTTGATTAAAAAATAAAAGGTATATTCCATTGTAGTGAAAACATTGTGAAGAACCAGTGTCATGGCTATAGAAAACATGACACAGACCAACCTTTTGAATATAGGCAGTTGTTGCTTGCATTTTGTAGTCCAGCAGAACATGAGCCTTTCTTTCTCCTTTCATTGTGTTTTTAAAGAAATTCTTCTTTCTCGTTTTTTAAGCTTCTTATTGTTATCTGAAAAATGAGCAAATTTTCATGCAGTTCTGAACAGAATAACAATTTTGCGGACAGTGATTTCTGAATTGTCAGCTTTAGATGCTGTAAAGATGCTTGTTTACTACAGCTCTAAATACAAGACACCTTTGAGTACACCAAGATACTGGTATTTGTTAGTTGTTATAGTATTTGTTGCTGTTGTTGTTGTTTTCCTTGTTGTTGTAGTATAACTCTTTGGTCTTCAGGTCTCCCACCCTCCACAGCACACCATTCTCAAATAGAAATTACACACAAATATATATTTCCATTCAAGATGAAGACAAAGAATATTACATGTCATCCGTGTTCCAGGATTATGCATATGCTGAGATTTTTGTGATTTTTGTCAGTGATGTCTTTCAAAAGCCAGGATGATTCCTTTTCTAAGTATTGTTTCTAGCTAGAGAAGCAAGCTGATGTTCTCCCTGCTGTGTCAACAAGCAAAGTCACAAGGTCAATTTGTGTGTCAGATTTTGGCAGACGTGGCGTCCTCTTCATGGATCCAAGGGAAGCTTTCCCATGTGCATTTCTCTTCATGGTTTGTATGAGACTGGAGGAATAACTGTTTCACAAAAGATAGAGGAAGATGAACATTTAAAAAAAAATATCAATATACCTGAGTCTGTAAAAATGTGTTGGATTTTTCCCTATTTCATTAACAGCTGAAGGAACTATGATTTCATTGCTCTGTGGCAGCCCCTCTGAAAGCACCTGTTGGGCACAGACTGTCAGTTCACAGAAGCAATCTAAGTGCTTAAAACTTTCTAGTTCCTAAAACTGACATGCTTATAGAAGATGGACAACTAATTGTGAGACACAAAATGAACTGTTTTGCACTGGCAAATTCATTATTAAATAGCCATCAGCTTTTAGCTTCAGAATGATGAAGCACTTGGTGAAATCTCCTGATGCCACAACATGATTTTTGTCTATTCATTAAAACCATGTGGTGTCCATGTCTTCAGCTAAGTTTCCCAATTTTGAAATGCCTTTTCTTCAGTAGCAGAATAAACAGTTTTCATGTAAATATTCTGTTAACTGAAAAGTCTATCAAGTAATGTATTCAGTGTTGAAAAGTCAGTATATTTAATTTCATTTTTTTAGGCTTTTCTTTATATTGTTTTATAAATATGAAGTCAAGAAATTACTGAAATTTGTTATTTCAAAATAGATTAGAAGGTTTTGTTCCACAAAGATCAAAATAAAACATTTTCACCTTTCTAAACAGTTTTTTTTCAATTTTAATTTCAGGAAACAATTTAAGAAAACCCTTTACTTTTGATGAACTTTCTTTTCCTTTTTTTTTTAAATAAAGTATATTGCAGGAAGAAAAATCTGAATAAATATATATGTATCAGTAGGAAGAAATACAATTTTCACTGTTGTCAACATAAGGACTAACACAAATGCTTAAAGGTTAGAAGAATTCATTCTAAAATCAAAGAAGGGAAACTAATATGTGGAAGACCATTATATATCTCAGAAATCACATGTATGGAGAGAGGGGCAGGCATGAGTGAGGAAAGAGAGGCCTTTCTACAGTGACCATCTGTAGGAGCACTATAAATTTTAACTTTTGTTTGAGGAAAACAAAACCCAACACACACTCACAAAACAGCAATAACAAACTCTCCCACGTGCTTTTCTCTTTATAGTAATAATTTTGATAACACAGTTCAAATACAAGCTGACTAATGGTTGCAGAAACTTAAATTTAACAGCTCAGAAATGTGACAGACTTTGCAGCCTGGTACCTTTTGGGACTGCCCAGAGCTGAGCACTTCTCACAGCAAGAGCAGCTGAAGGCTCAAAGCATCCAATGCTGCAGGACAAGAGCTCCTCAATCCATTCTAGTTTCAAACTGGGCTAGCCAAGACTATCTTAGAATGCAAACACTGCTCTATGTCAAAACACTTGCAGGAGCAACAGCAACACCAGAACTTAATGAATTTCATAGACTGTGTTCCTGCAAGCAGAGCACTGATCTTTTTTCAGTTTGCTGTCACTGGGTAAGGATGTGTGAATAAGGTCATGTGTGAGGACAACCGTGGTTTCTCTCACACACAAGGCATCAAAAGTGCTGATTCATCAGCTGAGCAGCTCAGTAACCAAAGCCTAGGGGTCTGTGGAGATATTGGCACAGAGAGCTAACAGGCAGCCTCCTGGGCTTCTGGTATCTGTGGAAGGAAGAAGCTTGTGAAGTAATTTTGCATCATTCTCAAACTTCATTAACTTCACTAGATTCTGACAGATTTTTCTTCTAGGTCATTAATAAGACTTCAGTAAATTTGGTGTATAACACTTTTCCTCTGTTTGCTAATCCAAAAATTAATTTTATTTTCTTAATAGAAGCTGTTAAGGAACCTATGTTTCTTTTTGTAACGTGCTCATGATATAGAAAGCTTTTGCTTATTAGTCTATAAATATTTATTGTGCTCATTAGTTTACTGATGCATACTTTGTCTGGTTTTCCAGGGAATGTTTTTGGATTAGAAAATCCCATTCTGCCCTTTCCTACAATGTCACAAAAGAATTTCTACTGATGCTCTGCATGTCTTAGATTTCCAGACCATACACCAGGCCTGGACTTAGGTAGGACACCACTGAGATATTCAGGATCTTTGATCCTGGTATCTGCAGTGCTACAGGAGTCACCATGTCACAGCACCAACCTGGCAGCTTGCCTTTGTCATCTTCACAGCGAAAAGGGAAATGGGATGAGCTCCTGGCTGCTCTCGCTCTCAGTGGTTTGGCAGATATCTGCCCTTGGCTGGGGACAGGCAGTAAGAACATGCTCAAAACCAGCCTTGCTCATGTCTCCAATGTGGCCAGTGCTGAGATCCAGTTGCCAAAAGATGTCTGGCTGCTTTCTGCTCCTCTCTCCTGCCTCCCTGTAGTGTGGCTGGCTTGGAATAAGCAATTTCAAGCTGTTTGCAGTGGCTGGTATAAAACTGGTGATTACTATGTGCTGCCAGCTTTTTGCCTGAGGCACCTGTGGGAATATTTGGGCTGGTAAAAGAACCTGAAACAATGTGGCTTTTTTAGAAAAAAATATTTTAAAAAATTCCAAAAGAAACCCACAATGCCAAAACCCCAAACCTAAAGACTCATTAGATCTCCTGACCACCTAAAGTAAAGTAAAATTGAGCCTTCTTGTATTGGCATGGTTAATGGCATGAAATTTAGCAAGTCCTGGTGCCAGGTTCTGTATCCAGGACAAAGCAAGGCCAGGCAGAAGTGTAAATGGGGAGAGGAGTGGCTGGAGAGGAGCCTGCAGGAGGCAATTTGGGAATATTGGTTGGCAGCAGCTCAGAGTGAGCCAGCAATGTGTGCACCAGCAGCCAAAAAGGCAAACCCCATCCTGGAGTGCATCAAACCCAGCACAAGCAGCCCATCAAAAGAGTGATTATCCCACTGCACTCCGTGTTGAGACAGCCTCACCCTGAGTGCATTTCTAGGCTCCAGAGTTTAAGCAGGGTGTGAAGGTCCCTGGATGCATCCAGAGGACAGCAAAGCTGGTGAGAGGGCTAGAAAGCACAGCAATAAAGAGAAAAATATCACGTGTCTCACCAGACCTTCTCTTTGCCTTCTGCCTTTATATGTACTTATATGTGTACAGACACATCTTTTCAATGAGTTGCAGCTAAATAATATTCAAAAATGGTGTGTGGACAATTTATAATAGTAAAGGCAAGACACAAAAAAGCTGGTTAGAAGCAATTCTCTGAAGAAGAAGAATGAGTTCCTGAGTTCTGTTTTCTGCCTACAAGCCAACACACCTTGGATTAAGTGTCTTGATCAAGAAGAGCATCTGACTTCTGCCTTTGGCTCAATATAAAACAGCAAAGATATTTCTGACAATGCAAGTATTCTGAGATGCTACTTTACCCTTGTCACCCACAGGTCAGAGCACACAGGTCTTCCTATTAAAGTGATCCTTAGATAGGCAGCTTCATCAGTACTTTTAGATTAATTCCTTGAATTAGTCTATTCCCTAAATTAATTTAATTGTGGATGTCTTAATGTTTCTACAGGTCTTGGCTATGAAAGGAAAGTGTGTTCATCTAAACAAATTTTCCTTGTAAAGACACAGGACTGAGAAAGGAATACACTGACAGAAATGGGGAAGACAAACACAGATGAATGTCAAGTATTTTTTTTCCACTGACAGGAATTATTTTATTGACAGCTTTAAATAAATGTGCTAAATCCACATGTTTTGAGGATGCCTGTAATCCCAGAGGAAATTAGCATAATTGTATCTAGACGCTGTTGCTTGAATCAGCACGGGGAATATTATTCCTTGTGGAAATGTAGCAAATTATGAAAATTCATGCAAAAAATTCCATCATTTTTTAGACAACCAAAGGCAAAAAATGACAACAGCTTGTTTTCCACCAGGACCCCCAGGTCCTTCTCCACAGAGTTGCCTTCCAGTTGGTCAGTTCCAGCCTGTGCTGGTGCCTGGGATTGTTTTACACCTGGAACAATGCCCTGCACTTACCTTTGCTGAGTTTTAGACTGTTCTTTGCCAATCTCTCCAGCGTGCTGATGGCTGCTGAGATCCTGCTGAAGGGCTGCACATCCCTGTGGGGAATCAGTCCCTCCTTCCAGCTTTGTGTCATCAGTGAGCTTGCTGAGGAGGAATCTTCCCCTTTATCCAAGTATTTGATTAATAAGTTAAACAACACTGTGCCTAGTATTGAGCTCTGGGGGACACCGCTACTGACAGGCCTCCAACTAGATATTTTTAAAATAAAAATGTAATTTGAAAGTTCTTAAAAATAATTTGGTAAGGAAAGTTACTGTTGTGACACTATAGACACACCCACCATGAAAGTTTCAACCCATCTACTGCAATTTGCAATTTGAGATAGCAAGAAGCAAAGAAACATGAGAATGCAAATTAAGATGGAAAATGCATGACTGTGGCAAACCCCTAAGGGCAGCTCTAATTCAGAGCTCTAATCCTGTTTAAGTTACATATAGATCTGAGGTCCAGAGTAACATGTTGGAACACCTACCCTGCCTTTTCCAAACTTAATCCATATTCTCTCCACAAATTCAGTGCTTATGAAAGGTCATAACAAAAGGAGTAGAAGAAATGAAAGGCAAAAGAAGATCTGCTCAGATCACTCAGTGTCCAGATCCTCCTAGGAAGCATCATATCCAAAACTATGAGAAGCAAAACAACTCAGCTGCACTTTTAAGCCTGACACAGATGAAAGCTCCCAACTCCATCTAGAGGTACACAGCCTGTACTTAAGGAATGCACTCTGCAATCAACATCCATTTCTGATAAGTACAGCCAGTAACCTGTAAATCAAATTATGTACTGAGGAATGAATGAGTGGGGGAATGACACTGAGTGTCAAGGCACTGAAATTGCAGATAGCGTTCAGTGTAAGGTGAAACAAGAAAAAACAATCCTGATATAAATGTACGAAGTTCTGAGCTGACTGGTACCACTTAGGAAGGAGTCATAACGTAAAAACAGCTAACTGCATGAAAATGTAAGTCTAGTGTTCAGTGACACTAAGAGGGCCAAAAAGAAGTTTGGAACTGTTAGGAAAGGAGCAAAAAGCAGATTATGGCATTAAATGTGTGCAGCATCTGAATCTGCAGCACTGCACAGAGTTCTAATCTTTCCTAAAGGACACAAGCAACGCAAAGAGGGGTCAAGATGGTGACAAGATGAGCAAAGGCTTTAGCAGCAGGAGCAACTTAAGAATTAGATTCATCAGCCTGGAAAAGGAGTGCAGCAACCCACACAAGCAACTTCTTTAGAGGCCTTTCAATTCTTCTGTGCCATCAATGAGAATACATATGAGAAAGAAGAAAGGATACAGTTGTTTCAGACTTAGCAATTTTGAGAATAACAAAAGCTTGGATCTTAGAGGTAGGATGTGGAAATTTTGGGTTCTAAGGCTCTTTGAAGATATAGCAGTCTTTGAGGCTTAAATTCTATATTCTGGATCAGATCACAAGTAGTGTGAATTCAATCATATTTTTAAATTGAAAAATTGAAGACTTATAGTGTGCAAATTAATTTCAAAGCTTTTTCTTAAAAACCTAAATTTTCATGTGCTTAAGCATCATGCCTGCTTAGTCTGCTATATCAATATCTAAAAAATAATGCTTACAGTTAGCCAATTACATTTCTTTTTGCTATGCATGCAATGCTTTCAGACCCTCGAGTTTCAAATTCTTGTACATGCTTTGAAAAGATACTTGGGGCTTTTTAAAGTATGCTTCTCCCATTTTTTTTTTACTTTCAAAGAGCATCTGTAGCAAAATCCAAACTGCTAGAAGAACAGATAATCTTTCAAAATAGGCACAAAGACTGGACACTCATATAACTGCCAAGCCCTGAAATCCTTTCCTTCCCAGAGAGGCTGGGGGTGTGGCATGCTCAACTCTATTTCTTTGACTGGGAATATTTCTTTGGCTTGGAGTTTCTCAGAGCCTATTCTGCTGTGCTTACATGAAAAACCATCAGGCTGGGGGAGAAGAAGGGGGACAGGAAGCTCTGCTACTAAAGTCAGCAGCACTAAAAGCTTTGTTAAGAAGAAGACCAAAATCTTCAGGTCACAGTCAAAGGCTTTGTCCAGTTAACATATTGATACCAAATGCCCTGCCCGAGTTATTTTCTCTTTTTTCCATAGGAATTATTTTAAAAATATCGATTACAGTCACTTAAAAAAAAATCAAAATTTAAATATGTATAAGTTGCAAAATTACAACTATATTGTAAAGCAAAAATGTGTCAGCACTTCTTATCAGGCACAATATATATGAAACATGGGTACCAATTAAGTTACTGTGAATTAAATCTATGCATTACATAATCATTCTCATTTCTTAAAAACAATGGTTGCATTTAAATAGTAAGTCTTTGAAAAAAGATGCTAAGTGATCATTTAGCACAAGATTTTTGAAACCTTGAGTTCCATTTCTCCATGCTTTATGATGTAGGCATTTGTGCAAATACACAAATAATATTTAGTTGTGTGAAGCCTTTCTCTCTTCCCAGACCACAGGGCACATTTTATTCAAAGCTCTCTGTGTTTGGGATGCAATGTCCATACAAAAAACCTGTCTGGTTTTCTTCTTTTTTTCCATCTTCAATTCGTGACAGTGACACCACAGAAGATGCCACCACTAATGAATATTCAGAATCATGAGTATCATTACTTAGCTAGAGAAGACACTGAATCTTAAAACATTCTGAAATTTTCAAATAAACTACATAAAGTGTGGTGTTTCCAGGCTTAAAGAACAGACTGGAATATGCCATCAGATAGTGTCTTTATGTAATTTATTTGCCAACATCAGATTCTTTTAAGAGTCTGTTTACCACAAGGGCAATACATGGTGGGAAGTTCATAAATAGGGGAACTGTTAAGCTGATTTGTAGGAGAGACCTTTCATGCCTCCTATTTAAATCACCATGAATCTTCTCACTGACTTGCTCAGGTTTAGGTGGCAGAAGTCATTTTAATGAAGGGTCTCAGGTAAAGGGACTGCTCAGCCTCCATGACAGCAGCTCCAAGACAGCAGAGCAGCTTTTGCTTCATAATTCTAAAATGTATTGACCAAAAGTTTCAGTGGTGGCTGGATTTAATTGCAGTCTTGGTGGAAATGCCTCAGTTGACATTGAGACAAGTGCATTTCAAGAAATACATTGTAACTGTGAATCAGCATTCACAGTCAATTCAGAGTGTGCAACTGCAGACCCAGCCTGTCCTTCACATACCTTTTTAGCTTTTTTTAATGAAGAATAATCATAATAAGGACATATCCTAATCTCAAAGCAGATATTCAAAGACTAGAAGCCATTGGAAAGTATATTTAAAGATAATAAAGAGTTTGAAAGAAAAAAAAAAGGGACAAGAGGAAAAAAGGAACAAAATTCATAAAAAAATTCAGATATTAACTACAACATTAAACCAAACTCTTTATTGGACCCTGCTTATCACCAAATAGCTCCTGCTGTACACAGAAAAGATCTAAAATTTCCTTTTGTACTTGCAGTGTAAATGATCGTGCAATCTACTTCCTGGCTGGCTCTGAGGAGCTCATGAACAATGCAGGATATATACTGAATAAATCCCAAAGCCCATGGGCAAATTTTAAAGTAACCTCGAACAGCAGTCAGGCAAATTACAATCTTGGTATCACATTTGCATCTATGTCTCTTTTTGAAATCCCACTGAGATCAAGACACACATTGGAAGGGTGTTTGCAAGCCACATTCACAGCCTCTCATGTGAATGAAATAAAATTAGGCAATGGATACTGCTGGGAGTTGAGGCATGAAAGATTTCAGAGAGCCTGTGTGAAACAGAAGCTAATCTGTACATTAATGTATAAAAACAAGGCTCATGTTTGTAGAGCAGAGGAAGGAGAGGAAGGAACCACAGTATCTACACTGCATCAGTACTGAAATATTTATGTAATGAAATCCTGATGTTTTTCGTGGATAAGGAGTTTTAAGTATTAGTCAAAGAGCTGTCTTTCATAACAAGACAAGACACAATTAAGCTAGCTTTTAATGATTCACATGCTTAATGATATTTTTCAGCTATTTATAAATTTGCAGCAGTTATAATTAGTAATGCTATGAGTGATACCTCATCATAGCATTAGCCATAGTGCTTTTACTCCACGGAAATTACAACATTAACTTTGGTAATAAATCTGTTTTTCTTGTCATCCTGTAAACTTAATAGGGAATGCTTCTCACTGAGAAAACCAGATTGATTAAAAAGGTGTCCTGCACTGACACAGAGCTGGTAGTCAGGTTCAGTGGAAGTGTTGAGCTAAATATTCAGCTTCCTCAAAGGGCAGAAGCAGCAGATCACCTTGACAGGTTTGAGCATTACAAAACCCAGCAGGCATGAGGAACGGGGGGGCTGGGACTGTGAGGATGGAACAGATGCTGTGTCCCTACACCCATCACTAGCAGTACCTAAGTAATTCCCAGTAACTCCAGATCTCTTTAAAACCTCAACCAACCAAGCCGCTTTAGTGAAGCTTTCTTTTCCTTGGCTTATTTTTATAACACTTCCCCTTACTTGTTAACAGAGCTGTCTGGGCCTCAGCTAAGTACAGAATTATCCATTGACAAGACACCTCCTTTCATTTCAGAGTTTATCTAAGGAAATCATGCTAAGATGTAAAAAGAAGAAAGGAGCAGCTTGGTCACCTTTACATATCCATCACTCTACAGCCTCTAGCACACTTCAGTCTGTAGCCCTGATAAATCAGAGAAAAATGCAGACCAGGAAACATTAAGCTACTTTAAATGACAGTACATAAATTCAATGTATGTACTCATGCATTCATACACACTTATATAAGGTGTATTATCATACATCCACAGTCCTATCAGATATTTTCATCTAAAATCCATTGCTTTGCTGAAGGAGGCAATGTTTCCAAAGAATAAAAGATGGAGAGGGATAGATACAGAAAATTCACTTCATAGGGCTTTTATAAGGCTTGTGACAGAAAAAGGCAGGCATCTCACTTTGTGATGTGGCAACATGCCATGCCATGTTATCATGCTAAGAGAGTAACAGGGGGGACCTGGTCTGACCTTCTGCAACTAAAAACTTCACATTTTTTGTCTCACTGAAGCAAACTGAGAAGGCTGGAGGCTACAGCAGAGCCATGTTTTTATTTTTAGTCTCAGGTATCTTCACTTGCATCAGAGCAAATCCAACAAATGCAATGAGACTCTATGACATCGCCAGTCAGCATATTGTGTCAATCAAGGCTGGGCTTGGCATTTGACTCTGAGTGCTCCCAAAGAAGACTCAAAGATATCAAAGTAACACTGCAATCTGTGATTTACTGTGATTACTTTGCCTTAGTTGGACAGAAATGTGAAAAACTGCAATGAGGACCAACTAGGTATGTTTCTTTCCCCACAGCAGTGAATATTTTTAAATGTATTCTTCTAGACAGAAAACAAAAAGCTGATGCAACTGATGCCCAACTTTTATTCCACACAAATTCAGATGGCAGCTCAAACAATTACTTTTGTGACCACCTGTCCATTTTCTTTCTGGAGGAATAAAACCAAATGTAACAAAATTTCAAACCACCAAACATTTTGGAGTGACACCATCCATTTTGACTCCTGAAGTGTTCATTTTCCAGTCAGTGCTGTATACAGTGTTGCCAACAACAAAAGAGATGCTGAAATGAAGGCATGGCCCCTTATTGTCTTATCAGTCCACAGAGAATAGAAAAGAATATCCGGGATCTTTTCCTGTAATGCTTTTAGCTGTCTTTGTAGTAATTACTAGGTTAAAAAACTTCTTGTCAGTTGAAGGTAGGACATGTATTTGAAGAAGCATCATTTCAAAAATTCTAGAACCTACACCTTCAAATGTAAACCCAAAACTCTTCAGGTTTCAGACTTCCTAAGTTGCAGTTAGTCATCTAATATCACTGAGTTCACTGACAAAATAACCATTCAGATATTTAAACCCAGGAGCAGGGTAAGATGCTGCTAAACTATTTTTCTCACTTATCTCAGTGTGGGATATTGGTGATTCTATGATGCTATGAATAAAAAAAGAAGAAAAGAAGTGTGTATAGATTTAACTGAACCTGAGTATATGAATATATATTTTTTTATAAATATATCCAACATTTTCTTCCTCTCTCTCCTAACTGTAATTCCAACAGTGATTCCCAATCCTTCTCCATTCTGATCCAGAGGTAGGTTATCACAAAATCTTAGTGATTAAGGCTGAACAGACCTCGGGAGGTCCTCTGGTCCAACCGCCCTGCTCAAGCATGACCATATAGAGCCACACAAATTTAGAACTTGCTCAGGACTGCATCCAGATGGCTTTGGGCTCGATCCAAGGATGCAGACTCCAAGCCATTTGCTGTGGCAATTCTAGCTCTTTTTGCACTCCTAGGCATGAGAAGGTTTGCTTCTTCATATCTCCCTGACAGAAGGAGTTAAGTTCTGATATCAAGTGATGGCAGATGCTTTCACAAACCAAAGTACTACAGAGTTTTACTTGATGAAATCAGCAGTTGCCAATCTGCAGGATATTCACTAAATGAAATCATTGCACAAGCACTTATATAAAGGTGGGCCAAAGGGAGGACAACTGGAGAAAAGATAAAAAGGGAAAAACAAATTAATTCCTGTAACATCTCTAATGCCCCAGCTGCTTCACAGCATCGGCTGAGCAAAACAGAGAACTGCAATGAAAAACTGAAGCAAATATAAAAAGTCCCAGCTGTGGAAATTATTACACAAATACTCCTCCATATTGTGTAGGTCCTGAGCAAATCTGTACACCAAGTTTATGCCCATCCTGGAAAATAACTTCATTCCTCAAGACAACAGACACAATCAACATCCAGAGCCATTCTACAGAGAAGTATAATGTGTTTTCAGTAGAGTCTTAAAATGTGAAACTTCTCGTGAACTGTACAGTTGCTATTCTCACTGACGAAAGAAATGAACCAACAGACCCTTTCAGAAAAAGTTGTTTTGCTCACAGATACTCCCACAGCAGTAAGCACTGGCTTGTAAAATGGGCTTTGAACCCTGTTTTCTCTCCCTTTTTAATGAATAGACACAGTGGGCAGCACACAGCACCAACATCTGAGCCAAACAAAATCGAGTATCAAGTTTGCTTAGCTTTATTTGTTAAGTGACTTTTTACTAATGAAGAAGCCTGTAAACCTTTTTGTTGCAACCCATCAACAGGGACTATTATCAGGGTCTCATAATGTCAGCTAGATTTATTGTTGTCTACCAGGCATTCAACCAAATGAATAGCTCTGTGCACAATTTCGTTGTAGCTATAATTTCGTATATAAGTCATATGCTGCATAAACATTTCTCAAGGAAAAAGGTCAAGTTATGCTCTGAAGGACAGTCTCTGTAACAACTTAAAAAACTCATGAGAAAGCCATAACATTTTTCCCCATGCCAAGGGCCGGATTCTGATTTCAGCTGTTTTAATATCACATCTCTTGATTTAGACCAACATAAATGAGATAGATACGGGTTGTTTTCCAAAGTTATTTTGAGAATGTGGAGTTGAGACAGTCCTAAAGTAAATGTCTTTATTTCTTGCACAATTTATCACATATCATCTGTAAGAAAAAATCGTACCTGGGTCTGCAAGAGACTGGGGGGACAGGGCAACCCAGGCTTAGGAGAAGCTCCAATGCCCATATTGCTTTCAGTGCTTAATATGACACTTTTGCTATGTGACAGTCAAACAGAAACTCAGACATGCATAATGAATTAAAATGTCATTGCAACTCCACCCAAAGCATGAACTCCAACCCAAACCCCTGATACCTGACATAATTGATAACTAATGCCACAATTTCTAATAAAAACAAATTTAAATCCTCTAAGCAGCTGCCATAAGGGAAACAACATAGGTAGTAATTATGTGAGACTCAGGAAAGCAAACACTTCATATTTTATTAATTCTACATATTTAACAATTGAGCAAAGGGCTTCAGTTTCCATTCTTTCCATGTATTGTGTGAAGATTTTTACCTTTGAAAAAGAAGGATGCTTTAGATCTTCCTCCTGGAGAAAAGAAAAACAACAAACTACAAAGCAAGGAACCTAAATATTGAACAATGAATTTCTGAACAATTCAGACACAGACTGAATGTTGAGGGGCTCAATATCGAAGCATTATTTGCTAATTTTGGAGCAAATGTTAAAGCACCAAAGTAAGATTTGCAAGTTTCTGATAAGGTTGATGGTTCTGTGATAGATTGTATTATTTTGCTGTGACCTTTTTCAATGTCCTTCCTTCTTCTTCAGAAGTATAACATACTTGAGAATTCAACAAGATACTTCAAAGGATTGTTCATTCTTTGTGGAGACACACCTCTTTGAAGTAGGAAGGGAGAGAGAGCAAAAGTCATCTCTAAATTGTAGTTGAATCTCACATGGAAATTCTAGGACCTACTCTGGCATGAGGTCATTATGGCTACTATTTAAATCTAGAAATGCATGGTGCTATTTATCTGCGATGTAAGTGTGTCTGTACACACAGCAAGGCTCTAAAGCCTGCAGTGAAGGAAGTCCTGAATCAGGGAAGTAGAAGGAAGTGAATGCCACCATACTTGGGCTATGATATGTGATTGTAAAAAAGGAAGAGAGACAAATAACTGCAAACAGGCCCAAATAATAAAAGTGAAATAAAATTTGGGTTTCTCTTCACTCTGAATGTAGACACAAAAAGTATGGTCTAAACCCATTAAGGCACAATGCTTGTCTTTTACCTCTTTAGGTGGAAAACCTTTTTCCTGATATCCAACATAAACTTCCCCCAACTCAGCTTCATGCCATTTACACAGTACTTCTCTTTTGTGGTAGTTGACATTCTCATATTTGGGGTGCACTGCAGGGCAGCTGGTTGCAAGGAAGAGGTGAATTTGATCATCCCTCACTGAGCTTTATTGTACATGTTGGACTTGATTAGGCATACATACAGGAAATGCCTCTCATAGATGGTAGCTACAGGGTCTTAATAAAACCATGCATGGCTGTTGTTTTCCAAGTTTAAGAAGCAGACAACTGCAAGTGAAATGGCCTGAGATTCTTTTTGCTCTTGAACCTTTGCTGAGTCCATTTCAAAGTAAAGGGAGGGTGTGAGAGGGAATCTGTATTGCATTACATTTCACTAGCAGAGAGATATTATAGTGTGCATAAGTATCTGCAAATACAATTTCATGCTCTCTAACAAGACATGACAAAGATCATAATTTCCAGATTCAGAGAGAAGAATGGCATTAGATCAGAGGACTTTTAGCTGACATGAAACCATAATGCTATGCATAGCTTTATCCCTGTAATACAAACCACTGTGCAAGTATAAACCTTTCCAATACTGCTAGGACAGTCCTTTCAGAGGTCCTGCTCTGAAAGTCATCCCAGATGAAATTAGACAAACCTGAGGTCAAAGAAAGGGATGAAATCCATCTCCAAAAGACCAGTGGGTTTGCATTTCCATGGTCAGTATCAGTAGTCAGAGCCTTGTTTATTCCTGTGTGCCTTTTGCAGTTATTTTTACATGTCAGCAATGGTATCTCTTATAAAACAACCTCTTTTGAAAAGGTTGCATCACCCCAGCGACACTTACTGTACTGGGGATCCTTGCTGCATTTATCAGTACTTTTGAGTCCTCTCAGTGTCTCTGAGATTCAAATTCTAAGTCCCAAACCAGTATCCAGTGAATTGAACAACCTGAATCCACATGGATTTCTAGTTTTGTATGTCTGCACACTTCCTAAAGCAGTTAAACAGGCAGATCTATGTTGAGTCCTTTAATAGCAGAAGCTCTATCATTCTTTTCTCAATTACTTAATACTCTAAGATCAACTTTGTGATTAAAATCCCTCAGATTTTAAGGCCAGACATCAATTACATTCTCTGCCCAGTGGTCATGGTTGCATTATATCATCAGGAAGATCGGCATGGCCATATCCTCACCCACTGACCCTGTCAGTGTGTTCTTGATTCACTCAATGCCATGTTTAAACAAGCAGGTTTATAGCCCAGTTGCTGATGTAAATGTAGTTTAAAATAAATCCCCTCCCTAAAGAATTAGTTCACTTAAACAGAACAGAGCTATGAATGGATGAAAAAGGAGGGAAAGAGGAGGTAAGGTGTCTTGGTGTTTCACCCCTTGAAAAAACATAACAAACAAACAAACAAAAAAAAAGAGGGGAAAAAAAGGAAAAAGTGAGGTTTGAAAGCTAGCTTCTGCCATCTCTGGTCTTTTTCCATCTGACAAGCCTGTCAAAACATGGTTTGAAATCAAGTCTCCTGCAAGGCAAGTGGGTAACCATGCTAATCGCTGAGCTTCTGGCACTCCAGGGAGAGATCTTCCACGGAGTTTTGGCAGTTGCTGGTTCCCTCCTGCAGACATGCACTCCAGGTGGGAAAGCCATTTCCTGTCTCACTTCACTCCAGGTTTAATCAAATCCTCTTCCTCACATTATGTATAATAAATTGAGTTTCAGTGTAACATTTACTTTAGAACCTGAAATAATATTCTATAAAATCACTGCTCACAATAAATTTATACAGACTAATAAGAAGTTTGTATTATATTGTATTATATTGTTTGCACTATATTGTGTTATTGCATTTTTTCCAATAACACAGCATAAATTTCTTGATTGCCTCAATATACCTTTCCACCATTTGTTGTAATGTGACACTTAATTGAAAATTTTGATAACATTTCTTTCAGGAAACCATGATACTTCTGTAGAGGGGTAACAGGTTTCATTTCCATTTTATCAATGTGGGAAAACAGGTCTCATATCATCACTGTCTGTAAAGAATCACCTCTTGAAAGAACTGGATGACAATTTTGCAGGGATTATCCTCAGCTCTCCCCATCCCTGCCAGGAGGCAATAATCCATACATGTTGTCCCTTCACTGCATTAAGGATTCAGACTAGCAATTCATAGAGAGTGGGAAAACTTTTCCTTGAAAATTAGCCTCAGAACTTGTTGAAGTTCTGGCTTGAAGAACTGGCTTGAAGTTCAGAGATGCTGTGAGTAGGCAAGAAGTTTGGAAAGCAATATTTATAGGATTTTCAGTATGATCACCCATTTCAAACACTGATTGCTTTAAGCATGGATGAGAATCATTTCAAGGTACTTCCTACGGGAAAATCTGCCATCCAAGGGTTCTGACCTCAGCCTCAACAAAACAGATCGTGGAAACAAAACAACTCTCTGCCATGACAGCTTTTTTGTATAGGATGTAATCCTCTTAAGTTATATATCAGGACAATAATTAATCATTTTCAGGAAAAAACCTCACAACTGAGGTTTTACATTGAGATCATGTCAAAAAGTTTGCTTAAATGACTTGTTCAAGTTGCCTTTGAAAGTGGCATTACCACAGAACACAACCAAACCTTGGAAAAAAGAGATTTTGGTCTCATTTGTTTTATGCCTAGAACTTGCAAAAATTTTTTGGTGCTTCTCAGGGTGTTTTTGCTGCTAGCTTTCAATTATACATCATAATTTTAACAGAGGTTATTAGCATTCTGTGATACTTGGTGTATCTCTCACTCAAAAAAGGACTTTACGCAGCACTTAAAATGACACCTCCTAAGTACAGCCAAAGCTGTCCTCTGAAGACAGTGACTGGAAGTATGTTATGACATTTTCAGAGAGACTCTAATTAAGTAAGTTTCAGGATATGATTGCCATCAGTCAATAAGGCAAATAATTTATCTATTCTAGATTGCAGAGGCTAATGATGAACCTGGAAAATTACTCGAATACCATCTAAATCAGCAGTGGTTTTTTAGATTTCTTAAGTAAAAGACAGCCAGAAACTATTTATTTTTATGGATTTCTTTATAAAGGGGACCTCCAAGGCTTTGGGCAGCAGAGCATTGGGCAAGTACTGTCTACAATTTAAGTGGTTTTTACCCTCAAGCTTAAAAGTAGCTGTTAATTACCAATTTTTGCCACCCCAATCACCCTTTCTTAGCACTTCCATTATTAATTACTAACAACGTTCAAAGCCTTTCTCTGTTGTCTACTGATGAAGAGGATTGACACCCCAGAAATCCATTTTCCCTGAGCAATCAGACATCTTGTAATCCTGTTCCTCCCGAAATTCAGCTATTTCCTCGAATGCCAAGTAGCTTCAGCCAGTAATTCTCTTTTTGTTAGATCACTGTATCTATTTCCACCTCCAGTTGTTTTGTTAGACACAATAAAGGATGACACTAGCACAGATGAATTCCAAATAACATGGCTAATTAAATACAGTTGGACATGCTATTCCTACCAATGCCTCTCAACATTGACAGAACACGTAAACTAGCATTGCCTGGTTTAAACTATTTAAAAGAATACTACCTTATTCCTGCACATTTCCATCTACTGTTGAGAGATACCAGTTGTTCAGCTTAAATAAGTATGTTTTAAATAGAATGAGTTGCACAGAGTTACAATACCATGGGATTTAATATGCTATTTGCTTCACTTTAATTGATTACCACAACTCGCTGTATTTGCTGAAGCCTCAGGCTGCAAGCTGGGAAATTTCACCTAGACACCTTTTCAGCCAGAATGGAGTTGATTTTCTTAGTACAGTGCCGTGTTTTGACTTTGCTATGAGAAGAATCCTGATAACACACTGATGCTTATATTGTTGGTAAGTAATGTTTATTCTGAAACTAGGGCTTTTTTAGTTTGCCATGCTCTGCCATCAAGCAGGTGCACCAGAAGCTCAAACCAGGAGGAGAAAACAGCTGTCAGCAGAAGCTGCAGCTTGAAAAGATTAGGACAGTGAATGGCCTGGCTGCATGGACACAGAGGAAGTTTCCACAAGGTAGAGGAAGACTGGGAGATGAGGTTTGCCAGATCAGAGGATCAGTGCATCAAAAATCAACATATGAGAGTGCTGTTTATCTGGTACAGTTGCAGAAGCTGCAGATGATGTGCTTATTCTCATAGTCCAATAGCCTGAAAATTCATTATGATGGAAGCACAAGTTAGAGTTTTGTAAATCTCAAGCATATATTTTATTTCATTAACTTCGTGCACTCCCAGTGATATCTGAGATCAATTGCACTTACAGGTCATCCTCTCCATGAACAAGGACTTCTTTTATTACCATTTGAGAGACACTGAAAATATAGCGAGAGTTTATCTTATTGCTGAGTTTGATCTATGTTGTTTATACAGTAACAAAAAATCTTCAACAGAGAAGGAAATCACTTTCATACAAGCAATGAAAATGCTCACACTTTTATTTCATCTCATATTTAACATTTGTTCCTCTATGTGCAATAAATGACTTTTATCACATGCAGTCATTAATTTCTATTAAAAGATATTTATGTATGAAATTAAATATTTCATATATTCATTAATTTTATAATTTTAGAAGCTAGCCACTCTGATGTGCACTAATCAGATTTTCCATTTTGTGTGAAATTCAATTTTTTAATGGGCAGTAATAATTTTCTCTGCCTAATAAGTGACAAAAGGTGCTCTGAATCCTGATCTCTCTAAATATAAAGCCATCTTCATCAGCTTCAGCAATATTGTCTTGCATATTTACTGAAATGGATTAATCCCCTTCAACATTTTCCCCTTAGTTCAATCTTTACCTAGATTAATCAGACCCTAAAATGTTCTTGTCCTAAAAAGTTTCTTGTTTTTATTATACACTCATCACAAAGTGCACTTGTTCATCCCCATGGCAGAGGCAAGTTTCTGAGCAGGAGCTGTGGGTAACTTTCTGTCAGGACCAGAACAGTGTTGTAGCCTGAAGTGTGAGACATCCAGCCAGGAGATTATCAGGGTAAAGGTAATTACACCCTTATTCCTATCCACCTAAAAACTTGTGTTCAGGAATTCTGTCTATTTTACTCTTCCAGCTGTAAAGCACTGAATAGAATAACACATCTTTTCTTTCAAACTTTATTGGTCAAACTTTCTGAAATAGAATGATTAAAAATTGGGGTTTTCTCCTGTCCTGTAATACAAGGTAGGCTGTTGTACTACAGAAATATATAGAAAAATATTTAAATATTTTTGTGACATTCCAGTATTTTGCAATCCTGAGATCTGTTTAAAAAAAAAAAAAAAAAAAAAACCAACAAAAAAACCAACCAGGCAAGACTTAGCACTTGAGTAGAGAGATGCATAGGCCCAAAATGGAAGAGCTGAAGCAAAAAAAAAAATCTGGTGATTCTGGCTCTACCATGGCTAATTACATTGCCTCCTCAATCACACAACATCATATTTAGCAAACAGCAAAAGCGTCAGAAAGGAGAGATCACTCACTCAAATAAATTAAAAGTGGCTGTCATAGGGGAAAATGTATTCCAGATAACCACAGCCTGCTTGCCAGAAGGTTAAATAAATAAATAATTAAAATATGACACTGCTATATCCTTCACTGTCAACAGTAAATTAAGGACAAGATAAGGCACCTGAAGAAAGCTGGAAGAAGATTTTTTTATGAAAGTGAAGGTATTTTATAGCTATTTGCCCTCTCACTACAAGAAAGCATCAGTCTTCAAGATGTTTAGTACATGAACCATTGGAAGGCCACAATCATAGCTATATAGAAAGATTGGGACATCTCTCCTTCCAGAATGCAGTAGCAGGAGAGGAAAGTGGCTTAACCCAGTCCCAGCACTCTGGTCTTCTGGCCTTCTGAATTTCAGGTTTTAAGTGTTGATGTGATGTGCTTTAAAATCAACCCCCAGTTCCTGGGAAGCTCAAGGAGTACAGCAAATATTGCTGTAGTGTCAGAGGTGGTGTGTGAGACAGTGCCTCTGTTGTGAGACACTTCCCTCTGCTTCATCAAAGTCAGGAAACTTCATTAATCACATACCTTCCCATTTTCCCATTGCAGTTCTTGGCTGGAGTTCCTTTTGCTGACTCATCAATAAAAAGTACACAAAATCCCACTTTGATGGAATTTCCTCTGCAACAATAAACCAACGTGAAGCCCTTTAAAATCTCCAGTCTTCAATGTGCCTGAGGTTGGCTCCCCAGTTTGAATGTGGGTGTTTCTCATAACCTGGAAACCATATAAAAGCCTCATCCAACTTTCAATGTTGTGCAGTTCTCAAAGACTTCATCTACTTATTGGTGTTTCTTGTGTGAAAATGGGTGAATAAAACTATTTCTCCATAATTAATAAAACATTACAGCTTGAGAGAGAAAAGTGTATTTATTACAAACAGATACATTTGTATTTTTAGTTTTAAATACTGCTTGGAAGTTCTGCCTGGGAGGAAGGCCTCCAAAAGAACTGTCACATCTTTTGGTGGCCTACAAAATAGAAATGTCATCTTCTGGGGAAAAGAACTAGTATTACCTCCAGGATACTGACTTCAAAAATGTCTGTTGCCATTCTGCACTCTGACTGCCTTTCATCTCATTAGCAAGCCAGGAAAAATAACCCAAATGACAGATGCCAATTACAATTCTTCATTTCTCAATTCCTTTAAAAGCCCTGTTCAGATCTGGGTCCAAGGTCCACTCTTCTGATGCCATCTTTGCACTAAATATATCAAGTAGCCCAGCAGAGCATGTTTAGCTTGTGCACTACACTGGCAATCACGTAAAATGCAGCAATCTCAGAGAACTTTTACAACTCTGGAAACCTAATGGTGGAGTGAAGAGTTCATTGTGCTTCTTGGACTGTTCTCACCATTCATTCAACACCAGTATCCAGCATGAGCAGGTTGCTCCACCAGGAACCAGTTATGTAGGTGAGTTTCCATTTCAGCAAGCCTCTCTAACGACAAGTTCACCCAGTGGAGGTTAGTAGATATACAAAAAAAATTAAAAAGGATGTGTGTATATATGTATATGCACACACACATATGTATGGAACACTCCATAGATCTTTTCCAGGGCTCTTGGAAACTGCACACCTCGAAGTGTCATGGTTAGACCAAGTTCTGACTGATTATGAGTCATTATGAGGCAAGATTCATTAGCAGCTGGCAACTCCCATGGAAAACAGAAAACACTGCAAATATAATTTGTTTTTGAAACCCGAACAACCTAACATAGACATGGAATAGGAAGACATAAACAACCATAAAAATTACAAACTCTCTTCACCCAGAGACACAGTGTAGGCTGAAAAAAATCTGTTGCCTTACACTACCTATAAAGCTGTAAGAACAGATGAACCTTTTCTGACAAAACAAACAAACAAGCCAATCTGGACATGAATATGATTCCCAAATGAAGCTTCTGTGTCTAGAGGAAATTGATCAGCAGGATAATTGCTCATGAAAGCAAGTTTTCTTCCATTATCTATGTCCAAAGATATTTTTTTTCACCGTGTAGTCTCCATGTGGATTGCTCAGGCTGTTAGCAATTTACTTGCAGTCACAATGTGCAATCAACATGGGTGCTTCAAGTTTCTTCTATAAATGCAGGCAACTAACAGGAGACTTAAACAGGAAAAACATTCCCATTGCAAAGTTTGACTTGTTCTCTTCTGAATTGAGCTGAATTTTTATTTCATATCATACATATCATACGGAAGATATGGCTCAGATCTTCTATTCTAAAAATGAAATATTTGTCAGAATGAGGCAAAATACAGAAGAAATCAAAGTTCCTTCTTTCTCAACCTGACACACCCTTCCTACTTCCATTCAGTTTCCTTCATCATCCTCTGCATCCTTTTGCCTTTTTTTGGCTTTCCTAACGTTCAGGTTTTCACCTTTTACATTCAGACTCAAAGGCAATGAGGGAAGTTATCCTATTTTTTTTTTCCTAATGAAAATTCAGTCAAAATAGGTGTCTTACCAACAAGAAATTGCTTTTCATAAAGCATCTCAATTTTCTACAGAAAACTCTAGTTTTCATAGAGAAGTATTTTTGAGCTTTTTGGCTATGAATGATGACTTGTTTATCAAATAAAGTGAATGTTTCTAACCAAAACTTAAGTGACAGCTTACTTATCTCCAAAAATAAACATATTGCTATGAGGACTGAATAATCTCAATCTGGTTCTTTTGGCCCTGCATCTCTTTGCTGAATTTTCTGGTAAGCTTTTCCTGTATTTAAAATATTCATTACATCTCTGCCTGACTTAAATCCAATAGCATCTATAAAAAATGAGTGCACTCTGCAATGCCTCCCTCACAGCACTAATAGGATATTTCCCCTTTCCCAGTCAATGGAACCTTCATCAGACTGACATGTCTTCTCAAATATGATGGACAGTGGCTTAGCCACTTCCTTGACCAGCTCTCTCAGGAGGTGCCATGGACTTGTGCACCTTCAGGTTCCCTCAATGGTCCTCAGTCATGAGGGACTGTCTCCTGCGAGTGGGATCTCACTCTGAAGTAGAGGAACAGCATGGGGAGAAAGGAACATCAGAGATGCAGTGTTGTGAGAAGACCACAACACCCATTCCTCATCCTGCTGTGCTGCCTGCTGGGTCAGGAGAGAGGCTGAGCCTGGCAAGAAGAGGGAGTGGTGGAAATGCATGGTGGAAGTGGCAGTTTTATGCATGGTGGAGTGGTTGAAGTGTTGGTTTTATTTCTTGCTATTCTACTGCTTTGTAACTGATTGGCAGTAAATTAAATTTATTTCCCCAAAAAGTTCTTTGCGCCACTTATTTTCCTCCAGTGTACTAAGAAACCCATTATAAGGTCTTCCCTCTTCCCTGCAGTTTCTTCTCAGTACCACGTGTCAGGAAGTCCACCCTGAACATCCCACAGGATCAATACATCTGGGAATGAAGAGTTCAAACACGCCTTATAATCTCAATTTCCTAAGTGAGAGACTTTGAGCTAACATCTCTCTTTAGTTATTTGCAAAGGCTAATCTGTAAGAGCTTGATGAAGAGGTTAGATCCCTCCCTTGTACTCAAGTCCCAGGAGATGAGGTGACAATACCTGAAGCACGTGAGGTGACACAGAGCAGCTGTGTAGACAGCTACTTTTATGCCTGCTGGTTTCCATTACTACCCTAAGAAAACCCAACCAAATCCATGGACATGTGCTCTCAAAAGAAAATGAGAAACATCTTCACAACACACAGATTGGCACACCTGTGCTCTGCCTCACTTGCTCTCTAGAATCTGGAAACAGCAAGCAGCCCACTAGAAACCCCAACGAGCTATAAAGTATGGAAGCACCTTCAGACACAGCAGAAGAATAGGAGAATTTTGGGGGTTTTCAGCTTATCCACGATATTTTTTTCAACTGTAGCCACAAAATGCCAAGTTTATCTTTCTTCTCCAGCTGCTAAGTGGTAAGAAAAGGCTAACACAGTAAAGAGCCATGTGATTCATGGCACCACTTCCCAATGCTTACACTGTGTACATATATGCCTCAGCAGCAAATTCATAGCAAATTTGGGTCAAGAGTCAAAAAGTTTATGTACAAAACTCCACAACCCAAGTCTGTTTCAGCATCACTAGTTTAAATGACACTTCACACTGGCAAGTACATGAGCCAAAAGAAGATATAATAATTGCTTAGGCATGCCTACAGCAGTGCAACAGCCAGAATTATCTAAATTAGCTATGTCAGAGCATTTACAGCCATTGGCATGTCTACATTAATTGACCTGCATCCTGCCCGAACTGTATCACCCATATAAACCAAGAGTTTAAATTGCTGTTGTTGAAGTTAAGCATTAAATTAATTAGTTGCTGAGTTTACTGGAGTCTGACTGCTAATAAACAAGTTGTCTGGACACTATTTGTAAATTAAATGCGCTTAATAGTGTTGGTGATAAGTTTGAGAACTGCTTCATTCAAAACTTGAGAAGAAAAACAGAGCAACAAGTCAGAAATCACATGAGAGCCTACTGCACTTTCTCCTTGAGATTATGGATGAAGCAATAAAGCTAAAGCTACACTTGGCCCACGCACTTCTAATAGTGGTTTGCTGCTGCAAGTGCTTCAGCTGCTGACATAAATATCTTCCCTTGGGATACCCCACTTCAGTTTTTCAAGAATTTCAAGCTATGGCTTATACCTGCTGTCACCTGATGATGATCTGTACTGTTGCAATGTGTTACAAACACAAGCAGCAGTAATAGAGGTGTGACAGGATGGAAAGCACATAGGTCTGGTATCCACAGTCCACACAGATCCAGTGTGCTGCCTGGTGTATGCTAGCCAGTCAAAGAACAGGTTTAAGTTTGAATTTCTACAGCTCTGAAGAATTTTTGCTCTTAAAACGGCTCTGCTTTGTGATGGTTAAAAGATAGCATTTTTAACTAATGCAGAGACCTAGCAGCAAGACCCAGGGAAAACTGCTGCACAGGCCTTTCCTCTCATGCACTTGCACTGAGAACTGGAGATTGGTATCATTTGCATGTTCATGTTTCAGCAGAGCCATACTTCATTCCACTCGGAGATAAACCAGCATGATGTTTAGGAACGAGGCACTCAGGGATTTGCTCCCCAGTGGGCAAGCATATACATTGCAGCTTGGGTACCATCCTCAGAATCCCATGCTTTTCAGGAAAGAGATGATTATTCTGTGTAAAGGGATGTTCTCGATTCACTAGAAGTGCCCTGAGATGTAAGTGGGCTGTGTTACTCCATTCCTTTTGTTTGAAATTACTTCTGAGTAAGAAACTTCTGCCAAAACAGCTTTGCCAATTAGTTGTTCTTGGCTAACAGGAGGAAATACGAGCGTGCTGCACGGTCATGTATAACATTTTAACACCTCTCTCCTGTCATCTACATGAAAGTGCATCCCATTACAATAAAAACAGACTTCAGGAAAGGAAAACAGTGCTCAGCCTGTGTATCAGCAGAGCGGATGAACAGCTTAGTCTGACAGCAAAAACAATTTTGCTGTTCTGCTAAAAACCAATAAATTAAAGCTTATTCTTCCTTCTTTGCTGTATACTTGTGTTTTGAGTACAGAGCTCTGAGGCACAATCAGGATGTATTTAGATTATTTACCCTTAGAACTGTTCAGTGCTTAAGATGGAAGTATCTCTTACATCCAAATGTATAATAGAAAAAGAATTCAACATGATTAATGTTTTTGCAATCAATACCAAATGAAGTGCAGGTAATTTGCCACTTGTTTTAAAGCATTTAGATTATCCCTCAGTGATATTTTGATCACAGATATATACACTGCTACTTTCTGCAACATCAGCATAAGCGGAGTGATAAAATCCAAGGGGCAAGAATGAACAAAAAAGCCAGACATACCAAACAGGACCACTGGGGTCTCCCTTCTTTTTTTCAAGAAGTAAACTCATAAGAGTTGATTCTTGTAGTAATTTTCTTGTAATTTTCTTTCTTATCTTGTATTAATAAGTCCAAATGAGCACTGGATACCAAACCATGACCACCATACTGTCTACACGTGCTTGACTGTCATCTTTTACTCAACCTTTATGCCCAAACATTGCTTGATCTGAGCTGGACAAGGATTTATAAGTAAACTTCCTTATTGACTTGCCCACAGGATATGCTATTACACAGAAACACAGCACAGCCCTTGCTACCCAGAAGAAGAACACTTTTACTGCCTACAGCATGGAGATAACCCCACAACCTGTAGCAACCTGAATTTAAAGCAAATGACAACTTTTGCCGCTAAAGGAAAGGAAACCAAAATGCTAACTCTAAATCCTAACTCAACAGTCACCCTGACCATAACCACAACTCAAACCCAGACCCAGATCCTAACCCAGATTCTGATCCTAACTCTGATCCTGACCTTGAACCTAACCCTAAATTTAAACCTAATCCCTAACTGCTAACTCCCAGCCCTAACACTAACTGAACCCTAATTCTAAACCTAATCCCTAACCCAAATATTTATGCTAACACTAACTAACCCTGGCCCTAACCTCTAGTACTAACCCCTAGCCCTAATCCTAGGAAGGATACAAACATATCCAGATTCCACAGGATATTAGTGTCAGACATTCATGACCCCTAAGCTGCTGTTCCATTCAAGACAGGTTCTGCCCCAGTGCTGTATCAGTACTGTATAAAGGTCTTGAAAAGTGGCAGAATTTCCTTTTTTTTTTTTTTTTTTTACAGTCCATGCAGAAGGTACACAGGGAGAAACGTGTCAGAATCAGAAGTGTGAGAAATACGACTTCTGAGTCAAAGCAATAAACTGGGGCTCAGTGGACAAAATATCTCTCACTTAATTTAGGAGACTTTTGGGGGAGGAGAACATACACAGGCAAAGTCTTCAAACCTAAAACCAAGACAGACAAGTAGCTAAAGCAGAAAGAAGAAAAAAAGCTAAAAAAGATAGGAGATCACTGGCTTATCAGACTTAGTTCTGAGATGGCAATGAGATTGTGACATTTAAAGTAGCATTGTCAAGAAGCAGCAAGAAGCCAGCAGGACGCCTTGATCCATTGCTATCAATTTTGAGACTTTTATCGATGTAAGATTCTAAAGATTATTAAAAGGTTTTGCTCTTTACATTCTTGTGGGATGAACCACTATTCTGATAGTTTATTGCAAGGAGGACAAGTTCAAATATTACAGTGTCCAAGAACAGTATTAAGAATTATAGCAGAGGAAAACATCCTTTCTGGAACACACCAGATAAAAATCTTTGTTACATTATTCAAGGAATTTGTTAAGATGACTAGTCAAGGAAATGGAGAAAAGGAAATGAGTGAAATAATATGGGGCTATTTGGAGAAAAAAATCAGCCTAATCAACAGTCAAAACCAGTTAGAGTTGTTGCAGCTGTACAAACCAAACTCTTCAGAAACTCATCAGTGTTTTTTTATCTTCGCTACAAGACTAAAAAATGTTTTAAGGGGAGCTGATTGCTTCCAGCACAAGCACTGTTATCTTGTCCAGCTGTATGGCCTGGCTCACTTTATAACACAGCCTTGCAATTCCTTTTCCTGCCTTTCTGCACAGCAGGGATTAGATTCCTGAAAGGGCACAACTCCCATGTGGGAAGACAAAAGGAAGCAGCCAAACAGCATCACCAGATGCTTCCATCAGTCTTAAGAAGATGGATTCTGACACCTTCCAATGCTTTACCAGGAAGAGTTTGAGCTTAGGTAAGTTTCTTTCAGCCTTTGCCACAAAAGCATCTTGCCAGTGGTGCTCCAAGCCCTGGTTATGGGCTGCAAGGAGCAATTCAATCACACTGCCAAACCCTGAAGAGACCAAACAGATGACTGGATAAGCAAATTGCAATGAACACATATTTTAGACTTTCACGTAGAGAAAGTGACAGTCTTGAGATATTTCCATGGCATTAATATGAGATTTTAATCATCTGAATGTACTTCAATGCCACAGATTCCATTATATACACCAAAGGCAATATCATTGCTCATCATTTGGCTCACCATTGCTGTCAAAAAGACAATTTAAATGAGGAACTACATATGAAAAAATACTATTTAGAGATGAGTAATATATTAAAAATATGTTTATTATCTTTTCCATGATTCCTATAAAAAAGTGCAGGCACGTGCATATGGATAATCACCCTGTGGCTTTACAGTATGATTTTTCCAAGTCCTGAACAGTCTAAGTCTCAGAGGCCACCAATTAACTACCTGATATCACACAATTCCCTGCTGGGAGGTTTTGGGAACTGTGCTCTGAATCCACTGCTACCAAGCACTGCCAGGCAGAGGGGCAGAGCAGGTTTGGCACTTTCTGTGCTCCCAGTAGTCCCACAGATACACAAAATGGATTCTTCAAGGATGAAGAATCCATTCCTTCCATGATTCCCTGCAATCACAATGAATAGCTATTTCAGTCATTTTGTCTATAATGATTTGTTAACCCTTCAGCACAGGTGCATTTTACACAATTGTCAATAAAATTGTAATGATTTCAGAACCCGCAAGCAATACATTTCAAGCAGTTATATTCAATGTTAAGTCTTTCTGTAAACAAAAATAATTTTTAAAATTCTTGTCATTGGCAAAGCATTAAAAAAGGAAACCAAGTTGTCTTTTCATCTACTTATTAAAATTAACATAGATTTATTATTTTAAAAATAATTGATATAATATATTATTCAGAACTTTTTATACAGAATTAAGTAGGATGTAAAGCAAAGGTTATTTCTTTAAAGGAAAGTAATAGATATGAAAAACTGCAGTCATTCAAGAATAGCAACAAAGTTGCAAATATATTGAACTTTATATAGCCCTGCTCTTGGAGGGAAGCCAGGTTTCCTGCTGTTTCATGTTCCCTTTGTTAAGGACTTGACTAGGAAAAGAAAATCCTAGCTCCCACACATTGAAAAACACTGATTTATCTACAGGAAATTATTTACTTGTTTAAATCCTTTCAAGAGTCATGTGCCATAGAGCTACTACTCTTTTTTTCTTGCATCAGAGAAGACTCACAGACAGCACCAAGCAGGGAGGATTCTCACAGTCCACGGGGCACAGGGTGGACCAGTTTCTCAAGTCATTCAGAATCCATCTGAATGGAATCACCAAACCATAACCTTCTTGGAAAAACAGCCAAATTCAACCTCAATATTTCCTGAGTTTCTGACTTTCAATCTCTCACACTTGAGAGGTTCCCCAGGACCTCTTATCTAACATGATGATGCTTGTGCTGGGCTTTGGGATCAAGTTCCTGATCTCTCTGTCTCTGTGTTGATGGTGAAATATGATCCTTCTGGCTCAGTGCCCAGGTTTCCTGGAGAACCATCCTCATGAAATGAGCCAGGTCATGAGCCAAAAATGTGGGAGTCTGGATCAATCATTCAAGATCAATGGCTAAATTACACATTTTGACAGATATAGATTTAGTCTCCTGCATGTCAAGGTAGGTTCTCCATTCAGAAAATGACCCTCAGGATTATCCTCTCTACTTATACAATTATTTATTCCAGTGACAACTGCCTGAATGACAAGAACCTGTGGCTTGGATATAGGCTTGTGAAAACATTTCCTAGTCCCAAAGAAATTTAAGTGATTGAAACTAATATGTTTGTCTATTTGCCTCAGATTTGCCTGCGTGGACTTGGTGGAGTTTCCTCTACTCAGGAAGCTGCTGTGCTGGCCTTGAATTGTGTTTCTGTAAGGAACTTTGGACTGTTTTTTTTATCTCACACTGCACATCTGAATTTTCCCTGTTTCTTATCCAATAAGATAATTTTAAGAATTTAAAGTCTTTTCCATGCACTCTCTTTATGGAATAGGTGCATATAATCCAGCCAGTGCTGGGTCCCAGGACAGATGGCATCTGTTTTCCATATCCTGGGTCATGTCCTCCTTTGTTTTAACTTCTTAAATTTCCAGTTGCCTAAATCCCACTTAGCCATTCTCCTCCTTTGTAAGGAAGATTGAAGACCTGTTTTCTCCCACATCTAAGCAGCCCTCCTGGTATCTCATCTGTTAGTAAGACTGAAATCAGTACAGTGGACATCTGTCTGTCCTCTCCCAACTCAGGGCCTTGCTATCAAGTTGTAGGTCTTCCTTTGCACAGATACATTCAGAAAAGGACAGGAATTTTATGCTGCAAACAACCTGACCATCAGGCACAGCAAGATGCAGTGTGTGGATTCTGTTTGAACAGAGGGCATGCACCTCCTCCTGGCCAAGAGAAAGAGGGGGAACAGGATTTGCTGGAAAGCATGGTAGGTACCCAAAAAAGGGGCCATGAGAGGATGATACAAGATTTGGGAGGAAAACACAAGAATTGCCATAATCCCACTACCTGTGCAGAGGTAGGACTCACTGGCCAAGGGCTGTCACTGCACAAGGGGCACTTTTCCAGCGTGACACCCTTGCCTAGGCAGGCTGCAGAGCAGGTGCCATCAGCAAATGACAGCAAAGAGAAGTGCTGAACAGCAAGCAGCACACAGTGGCAGTGGCACAGAAAGGACAGAATACAACTTTCACCTGGACCTCTGTGGCTCCTGGCTATGTCATTTATCCTCCTTTCTCAGCAAAATAAAGAACTGTCTATGCTTCCCTACTTTCCTTTCACTGCCCTTTCATCTCATGTCTTTGTTCTCCTCAGGCTACAGACGTGGCTCAGAAACCTAATGAGGGATGGGAGGACTCTTCCATGGGTAGAGAGATTTAAGTAATTAGATTGGCTGCTCCACAACTCCCTTTTATTTGCTAGGCACTGAGTATATAATGTTTTCTGTAGGTATTTGTTAGTTACTGAGATCTAATAAGTATAAATTAATGATCTTGTGTAAAGTATCTCTTGTCTTATTTTAAAACTAAATTATCAATCTAAATAAGTGAGGTGAAGGAAGTTAGAATAAGTATTGTCTATTTTTTAGAGAAATTATTTGTGTTTCTCAGGACTGAGGAAGTCTAGGGCACGGAAATAATTTTATTTATTGGTTACCGTAACTTCAATTATACTGATCTATAATAAGTCCTTTAAAGGTTAATCCTGAAATGCCACTTGCATTTCTTCTTGCTCTCTTTTGAAAGATTAATTTTCCCTCTAAGAAGATCCAAACGCTCACAAAACCAATTGTCATGATCACAGAGCTGGCTTGAATTATGAGAAAACAAGTACTTTGCTTCCACTATAACCATTTCTCACACCTTTTGTCTATCCAAACATATTACAGCTAAGAAAAAGGAAAAAGACAGTTTGCAAGTATAGCTAACATGGAAGAGTACCCTGACAACTGAGCTGATTTTTCAAGCCCTGTGGTGAACATGTTCCTCCCAGGCGACAATAAACAGTACAGCAATGCTCTCCAGGGGAGGTTTAGGTCAGATATTAGGAAAAATATCTTCACTGAAAGTGCCTTGGAACAGGCTGCCCATGGGAGCAGTGGAATCACCAACCCTGGAACCGTTCTAAACCCTATTTGTCACTTGGGATATGATTCGGTGGTGAGCAAGGTGGAGCTAGCTTAATTCAACAAATTAGAGGTCTTTTCCAACCTTAAGGATCCTATGATTCTATGAAAAATAAGGACAACTGCATTGCCAGGTCCTCTAGGCATCTTCAGACAGACAAAAAATTGAGTCTTTTAGGCAAGAGGCAGAAAAGGAGGTAAGGAAAAGGAAATGAGGTAAATTAAACAGAGCTGCTCTGTGTAAGCTTCCACAGAAATTGGAGCAAAAGGCCTTTCAGCAATTTATAGAAAATAAAACAATAAATAAAATAATAATTAGGAAAAAATTATCAGGATCTGCCTTTTCTTAATCCATGCTGATTGCCCCTGCTTCCCTGGTTATCCCTTCTACATGATGACACTCAAGATGATCTCTATAACCTTCTCTATAACCTATATAGCTCTATAACCTTCCCTGGCACCAAGGTCAGGCTGACAAGCCTCAATTCCCAGCATCCTCCTTCCAATCCTTCTTGTCGGTGGGCATTATATTTGCTAAATTCCAGCCAACTGGGACATCTCCAGTTAACCAGGACTGCTGGTAGACAGGAAGTTAGGATATAAACATTGTGGATCTAAACCTAGTTTTGAAATGTTCAGCCTATTAATTCACACAACATGGCTTATCTTCCAATTTTTGCCAGATTTATCCAGCTTTATAGAATTTACTGACCCCAACTAAAATCAGGATATAAAGTCTTGGAAAAAATACCAAGTAACAACAAAAGAAAATTAATTTCATAGCTTTTTAAAGCAGCCCCGAAGGTCTTCAATGTTCTGCATTGGTGCACTAATTAGGTTGTATTCAGAAATTTCAAGACAAGTTGATAAAGCTGCCCAACCATCTCACAGCTCTGGTTGGTTGGGCTTGCTGTTCTGTCTAGCCATAGGAAGCCAAAGGAAATGCCAAGACATATGTTTCAACAGTCCGTGCTTAGAAACTGAAATAACTGGTCCAACTTAAAAAAACATTAATTCAGCAGCTTTTGGGGAAAGCCTTGTCTTTTTGTTTGTTTGCTTGTTTTTTTGGGTTTTTTTTTGGTCTTCTATGGAACTTTTCCAATTAGCTTGTAGATATCTTCACTTCTTTTAGAGGAAAAATATTTTCTCTCCACTGGAGAAGAAGAGGTACAAGATTCTCCCAGGAAGTTTATGAAAAGATTTTCATCCCATTTGCTGTGACTTACTCAAAGTACAGCTAAATGGGAGTTCTGCTTTGTTTAAGTTGAAAGTTGCTCATTCTTTTCTCCCTTACACAATTCAAGGGGCATCAGAAAATAGTGGAGCTATTCAAGGCCAGAAGGAGTGGGGAATAATAAGAAAGAATATTGCTATTCATTAATTAAGTCCTGTCTCCTTTGTGATCTTAGCATTACAGCTCAGTCAAGCTGGGAGAAGTTTTCCTTTCAGTCTCAACAACAAACTTCCTTTGCTTTCCTTTCCTTCTAACTGAAAAGTAACTAGCATTGCCATAACCATTCTTCTCATCTCCACACTGGTCCCCCAACACCCTCACCCAATGAAATGGAAAATGTAGATATTTTTCAGCTCTGAAACTAGTTTGAGCACACCCATGAGGAGGTCTATTTAACATTTAATCCAATGGTGCAATCCACATATATCAATCCCCATCATCTATGGCTAGCAAATATTTGTACGAGAAGAAAATACTACATAGCTAAGGAAAGCATGAGCTAACCACCTCTGAATATATTTTAAATGCAAATATTTTTGCCCTATGTCCAGTCCTGCTGGCAGGTCATTTGCAAATCAGGTTTCAGTGATAGGTTTTTTTGGTAGATTATAGAAAGTCACTGACCCTGAGTAATGAATATTCTCTATATAATCTTTGTGAATACATCTTTATATAAATATATATTCTGCTGTGTAACTGTACCTGAGCTGATTCTGAAATGCTGTTGTGGTACCTCCTGCCTGCTATAGTTCAACCACCTAATGATCCCTGAACTGTATTTCCCATAAGATCCTACTTCCCAGGTCTTTGCTGGGATATATGATGGGTGTCTAATATATGGATAAAGAGATTAAATATATCTTAACAGCAGGAGGAAGCAATAGTATATTTTGTATCACAGGTCCAGTTATATTAATACTGGAGACTTTATGGGTAAAGGGATCTGGGGCACTATGCATTGTCCTCCAAAGAGGAAGCTACTTCTGACTTAGATAAAAGGTACAAATTAATGAGAATAGACTGTAGGAGGCTAAAGACATCCTAGCACAACACTAAATCTTGGCCTTCCTCCAGATTCCTCAAGGAATCAGGGGAAAATTTCTGGTCTAATCAAACGTAGAACCATTGAACTATGGAATGGTTTGGGTTGGAAGTGACCTTAAAGACCATCTAGACCAAGGCCCTGGACATGGGCAGGGACACCTCCTACTAGAGCAGGTTGCTCAGCCCTATCTAACATGACCTAAAAACACACCCAGGGACAGGGTGTCATAACTTCTCTGGGCAACCTGTTTTAGGGACACACCACTCTGATGTGAAAAATATCTAAATTAAACCTACATCCTTCAAGTTTAAAGCCATTACCCCATGTTGTATCCCTACATGCCTTCATACAAAGATTCCAGATTTCTTGTAGGTGCCCTTAGGTGCTGAAAGTCTGCTAGAAAGTCGACCCAGAGGTTTCCCTTCTCCAGGAAAAACAACCCCAACTTTCTCAGCCTTTTCTCATAGTAGATGCTCCATCTCTCTGATCTTCTTTGTAGCCTTCCTTTGAACTTATTCCACCAAATACACGGCCTCCTTCTGTTGGGGTCCTTGGAGCTGAACTCCAAGTGCGGTCTTATGAGAGCAGAGTAGAGAGATTTAATCATCTCTCTCTCAACCTGTTGGTCATACATCTTTTGATGCAGCCCAGGTGCCCTGGTTTCAGCCAGGGTAGAGTTAATTTCTTCTCAGGAACTGTTGCAGTGCTGTGTTTCTGATTTGGAATGAGAATGGTATTGATAACACACTGATGGTTTGGGTTCTTGCTAAGCCATGTTTATCCTAAGTTAAGGATGGTAAGGATGGTTTTTTCTCCCTTGTCCCATGCTCTGCCAGTGAGAAGGTTTGCAAAAGAAACTGGGAGGAAGCACAGCCGTGACCAGTGACCACAGGGATAAGTGACCAAAGGGATATTGCACACCATGGAATGTCATGCCCAGTACATAAACTGGGGGGAGCTACCCAGAAAGAGGGAATCATGTGGGTTCAGGAAGGAGAGTCTGGCATTGGTCAGTGGGTGGTGAGCAAGTGCATTATGTATCACTTGTTTTACCCTTTTTATTATCATTATTATTATCATTATTTACAGAAATTTATATTTATAATAAATATAATAAATATAATAAATTTATATTTATTTCTGTATATTATCTTATTGTCAACTATTACATTGTTCTTACTAAACCTACAAGTTTTACTTTGATTTTCTTCCCCTTTCCACTGGGGTGGATGGGGCAAGTGTCTGAGTGCTGCTTAATTTCAATCTGGGCTTCAACCACAACACCAGGACACCGTTGGATTTCCAGACTGTAAGAATGCAGTCCTGGCTCATGTTGAGCTTCTCAACTCAGTAAGGAGTATTGCTACAAAAAGTGAGTCACTTCACAATGCTTAAATGTAGAGAACATTTGCAGTTCACCTGAAGTAGGGGGAAAGTTAAAGGTAGAAGTATTTTATTCCACTCAACTTTTGGGACTACAAGTACACATGAAAAGTGCTGACTTTTTCATGTTTGTTCATTTGGGTTTTTTTCAGTTTGTTTGCAAGTATTTTGCAAGCTTTCCAGATAACATGAGGGGGGAAAACTCTTTGTTGTTTCACTAGTGGACAGGGAACAGACCCTATTCTTTTTGACTTTCTCACCAGCTGTGTTTTCCAGCTGTGTAGATTTCAGACTGGCCTTAATTCAAAGTCAAGGATTAAAAATGTATTTGAATTCCACCCATCTCTAATCAGTGCTGAAGAACATGATTCTGAAGACTTTCAACTTTCTTTTCACTTTGAGCACTGTTTTATTGTAAGAATATCAGAAATGTGTCCTAGTCAACACTGGGGAAAAAAATAGTAAGGAATCAATACAGATAATTAGTATAGTCATCAGCTTGCTGCAATACAAATCCAGATATGGCACATGTGTTGAAGAGGTTTCATTTACCATCATCTTTGATGAAAAAAAAAATAGTTTCTGATTTTTAATAGTGTTTTTAACATATTTCTGATTTGAGACAGTAGGAATGATTTAATGAAAACCTCAACCTCAGTTGGGAATGTATTTGTAGTAAATTCTTCTTGTTCTGGTATCCTCAGAATCCTAAATTATTTAAGGCAACAATTTAATATTTTCTCTGTATCCAGTGAAGTGAGGCCTTGTTCTTTCTAGTCACATTTATTTCTATTAATTGTTATTACTGATAGGAAGGAAACATGACAAAAAGGATCAAGAGTGTATGATAGCTAAGTAAGTGATAATCAAAGGTCCTCTTGACCTGAATTTTCAAGATGGTGTATGATTGTTAATCAAAACAAAATCAACAAAATCCCTATCATACATCTTAAAAAGTACACATTTAAAATGATTTTGACAGTTTTCCTGCACTTTCTGTGTTCAAGAATGCCCGAACGCCCAACACACTGATGTGCTTCTGTTTGAAGTTGGTCTTGGTTTCTGAAGTTTCATTTCTGAGAAAGAACTCTTACTGGCAGCAAAGACTCCAAGCAGTCAGGTTGTGTTCAAACCAAAATGCCTGCTGACTGAGGCACACAGTTAAGAACTGGAAACTGCAGAAGTGGGAACACACGGGAAATTAAAAAAGTTGAGCAGAAGAGATATTTCCTCACAGAAGAGAAAAACAAGTCAGTAAACCCTAAGAGTTCATACTCACAAAGAAATCATGCACATTCACCTTTAAAAAAATAAATAATGGTTTCTAGAGAACTTGGGAGAACCTGGATAACCACTCTGCTTACAGTTATTTGCATGTTCTATATTCTGCAAATCTTACACTGTGAGATTTGTGATATTACAATGTCAGTATTTGCATGCAAGCAGTGTATTTTTGAGTTGCAGTTTTGTCTGGGCCTGCTGTTCATTCCTCACCTGGAGCCATAATGTACTCTCCTTAACATCATAATCACACAGCAACCCATGCTGGTGTCACAAAAAAAGGGCTATGGCTTCAGCTGAGTGATTGGTAGGAACAGAAGGGTTTACATAAAGAGAGATGCTGTCTGCATGCAAATGTGTCCATTTAAGAGGGGGAAAAAAAAGCAAGTGAGAGCCATTAATTACAAAGCTGTATGTTAGCTGAATTGCATTCTCGTGGAATATTCTTCATACTCTATGAAGCATTCAGCACATCTTAAAAGAAATAAAGAAGTACAAGCTGGCTCCAAATCTCTGTTGTTATTATCTGGCACAGACCACTGGATTCTGTCTCACCTGCAATCTGCAGGGAGTTGTGGTTTGCCTTTTGCTCACTCTGTGAGGATGCTGATGATTCACTGTATCTGTTTTCATCATCCAGTCCCAGTTTCAGTTCTTTTCTTTATGGGAAACTCTCTATGCTCAAAGGCTGAGTATGCCAGAGAGGTGCCCCAGAGTCTGGCATCAGCTGTTATCAAATAAAATAGTTGAACAGCAGATGGACATTAGAGACCTTGGTTGCTCACACAGCACGTGCCAGCTGAACCTTAATACCACTGAACAAGCAAGAGATGTGCAGTGCAGGTGATAGTCAGGCTGTTATCCTTGCTGCTTTCTCCCAAAGGCAGGGAGCATGAAAGCACATCTACACACCAAGGCATGTAACCCTGCTCCCTCAGCCAGGAGAGCTTCTTGCCTTTTCTCCATGCTCTCAGGTTATGCTTTAAGACTGCTTGGACAGTCTTAAAACAAATACGTGGAAGCCAAATTTAATGACAGTGCTCAGATAAGGAGTGGACTGTTTTAAACCTTTTTCAACACTCTCCAGCCTAGCAAATGGATTGGACTCTGCCTGGAAGCTTTTGACAGGACCATCTTCACCTAACCTGAAACAGAAAGGGCATTAATTCACCCATCAGCTTGTATACTGAAACCCAGCAAAAACCAGGGCTGATAACAGAAGAAGTAAAAGTAATAGGAATTGGGCATTCACATAAAGGGTCTCTAGAAAAATCTAGTCCAAGACTGAGGAGGTGCCCAAGTACTAGACATACCTGATAAAGGCTTAGGCAGCTGATAAAAATACCTGTCCTCAGCTCCCTACAAACTGAGTTGAGAGAAACTGGCATGTACAGAGAGAAAATGAAAATGAGTAAGTGAATCTCTTTGCACTGATGGAATCAGCCTCAAATGACTGGTCCTCTGCTTTCAATATCTCAACTTGGTGAATAAACCACTGGATGAATTCAAGCCTAATACTAGTTGCAATTGTGGGCAGTTAAATGAATTCAAGCCTAATACTAGTTGCAATTGCGGGGAGTTAAAGTGGGGCTTTTTGCATAAATAATTATGTAGAAATCTCACAACTCATTGTCCTTTAAAGAGAACTGAAACATAAAACACTGTTTTGTGTAGACATTCAAAACCAATTGTTTTAGAGTGTGATATCATTTTTTTATATAAAGTTTTCTGTTTTCATCTTTAAAATTTCATTTCATATAGATAGTTTTTATCCTGGTTTTCTCTTCTGAAACTGAACTGAAACACACAGTTCTTCAAAACTGAAAAATTGCAGTATTAAAGAATACTTTAAGTCCTAGTTAAGGAATGAGAACTATTCACTCTAAAATTATTTGATTTTGCTATGAACATTTTACTGAAAATGAAAATGTGGAGAAAACTTTAATGGAAATATAGTAAGATCTGAGTCTGAATAAATACTTTTTTCTTAGTATTAGATACACGTTGATTAATTGCTGAATTACCTTCCTTGCTGCATAACTTTTGACAGCCTAATTAGAGTCTACATTACAATTTCAGATCTTTTGATCTTGATCTCAGAGATTACTTGAAAAAGTTTGCCAGCTGATGAGCTGCTGAGAATCTGGTACACCAAAATGAAGACTGCTTAGACTGACAAGATTTTTATGGCTTTCCATTTAGAAGAAACTCTCAACTTAATTAATAATGGTTCTAAAAACACTAGTGATGATAGGCAATGGAGCTGGTCATAAAACTTTCCAACAGAAAACTTTCCAATGAAAAGATGAGAATACTCCAAAGCCTCAGTCTTATTGAGAAACCAAAGAAAATAATTAAAGGTGTTAGTATTGCTCCCTATTCCATCACAGAAGGCAATCAAAAAAGGAGTTTAGATGGATTCCATTGCTGCTAGTACAGCCTCTGGAAAAGCTTTGGGAGCTGCAATGGCACCAGAAGTTTTCTTCTTCTACCAACAAATATATAACAGGACATATCTTCCAGTTTTACACCAAAACTTACACACAACAGACCAGGCAAACACACAGTCCTTTAGTGAGAGTAGTATTTGACACAACATGTCTTTTCTCCTTATGTCACCTAAGGTCTTACACCTTCTAGCTTACACGGAACAACAGAGCTGTGCTGGGCGTCATCTTCTCAGGATTCTCCTATACTACTACATTAACCCTGCACTTTCTACTCCTTTAGACAAAGTGAGGGATGAAATACTTCCTCAATTATTATTATTTTTTTTTAATAAATAGCAAAATTGGCAGTTCTTAACTCATTCTGTTCTTTGTTAGTAATAAATATGCATAGTACAACTTTCAGTGATTAATTACTCTGCAAATGCATCACTCTAGACTGTTTTTATGTATTCCAGTCCTCACATTAGTGTTCTGTCTGCAGTCGGGTAGGGTTGTGGTTTGGGTGCTTTAATCCGTAATTTGCTTTTTTTGGTGTCCACACTAGCAACTGGGAGAAAAGTTGCATCTCTGTAGAAAATGATTTGGCTTTAAATTGTCACAGTTGTAACCAAAACACAGCAATATCCTGAGATACCTTTTGTCAAAGAACAGACTTTGTTTTGAGCCATTCCAGAGGGATTTAGCAGCAGAACAAGATGTTCTACCCCAGGGTAAGAGAACATGATGGAGCAGAAAACCAGCACAGCTGTGTGGAAAGAGGGAGTTCCCATTTCTGGAAAAGTCTACCTGTTCTAGGCATATTGCTGCAAACCAGACAGAAGCATTCATATCTCAAAGTTTCCACATAGTTATTTCATAGAATTCCATGCCCATGATGGTTGGATGGCCAGCTGCATCTGTACTACTATCTCTGTGTCATTCTTTGTTTAAAATAATGTAAACATGAACAAATCATTACTTTCCTCAGGTAAATATTAACATTTACATCCCTCTTTCAGCCAACCAGATTAATGGATTATGAATACAAAGACAGCATGCAGTGAGAGGAAACATCAGCCCACACACAGGGAGGTTTTTGTGCTGCAATCCACTTTTTCAGCTTCTTTACATTAGGGTTGTATGTTCTTTTGCTCTCAAGTTCTGAAAACTATTTCTAGCAAAGTACAACAGGCCTGATATTTCAACATTTCATCACAAATTGCATTTAGTTGTGTTTTCACCTATCCTTTCAGTAAATTCTTGTGAAAACTGACTAACAGTACTGGAAAAAGTGTATTTAAAAAAGCAGGACATTACATCTGTAAAAAAGCTTTTTATAGGAAAAAAATGCATAGATGAGCAAAGGCCAAACAGCAGTATTTAATAGTAAGACAGTGGAGAGAAAAAAGGAGATGCACTATAAAGCTGAAGTCTAAATGAAACACATTAAGAGGGATAGTAAACACTGATCTATGTAATGGACACCACAAATTCAGTGCCCATAAAAGTAAGTAATAAGGAAATGCTGTGTGAATGGAAGAAAGTTTAAGCACAAGGGATACTGTTAAAAATTTTATGTATCTCAGGGCTGATATACAGCATGCAAGGGATATGCCTTCAAGGGCATAAAGGGTTTCCCCTGTGGTACATTATCTGGAAACCATTTGTAAAGTAGAAGCACATTATTCAAACCACCACAGGAGAACAGTTTTTTAAGGATATGTATTTTCATACTTTCTAGAAGCAATAAAGGAGCTGTTGCTGTGGGTGATTTTCAGTCTGTTTAAAAGACATTGCTAAGAGAGGAAGGAGGTCTTGTCATGGCATGCACTAAGGCAAGAATCCTGCAGAACTGAGACACTGGCATCATTCCTCAGAAGGGAGAGGCAATGGACGACTTCTGAAGGACTTCAGTTCTGGCTGTCTCCACTCAGAATGGCTACACAGAGCATTTTAGTCTGTACTCAGCCCACATGAAAATGTTGCACTTGAACTAAACAAAGCAAACAGAATTTTCCAACTATAAAACACTTCCAAAATGTGAATTGGTTGAAAATGTATTTGTGGCCACCTTGCCAATTTTTATTAATAAGCAAAGCAATGTGATAACAGTCCAACTTTTGTCCTATTTTTGATTTCACATTCATCACTCTATGAAATTCCACAGAAAATGTAGGAAGTAAAGGCTAAAATGCACTCTTCAAGAAGGCAGTTCATAGCCACTGTGCTTTCATTAATTAAGAGGAATGTAAGATGATAGCTTTGCAGACAAATTATATTTCCTCTCAACAACTGAAAAAAAAAAAATTGCAGAAGGCAAAATTCTTTTCTGGAAAAATTATATTAATGGGGTGTTGAAGGTGGGAAGAAACATAGTTTGCCATTATGAAGAAGATGAAACTAAAGTAAGATAGCAACCAAATAACTCTGAGAACAATAAAACTCATGCATGTGGTAGATACATAAATTGAAGCAAAGATGCAACACAGAGTTAAGCCAAGGTGTCTGAGTCAAGCAGCACACAAGCATTGGTCAGTGAGCACCTCTGCTTCCTCAATGAACTGTGGTGCTTCTGGGGACCACAACAACCAGGAATCATAGAATGGATTATGGAAGGAATCTTAGAATGAATTGGGTTGGAAGGGACCTTAAAGATCACCTAGTTCCACGCCCCTTCCCTAGGCAGGGACACCTTCCACTAGACCAGGTTGCCCCAAGTCTCATCCAGCCTGGCCTTGAATGCTTCAAGGGATGGGTCGGCCACAACTTCTTGGGGCAACATGTTCTTCCCTAAGATCTAGTCTGAACTTATTCTCTTTCAGTTTGAAGCCACTTCCCCTTGTCCTGACACTACATCCTCTGGTAAATACTGTTCATCTTGTAAACAGTAGTGATCTCCAGCATAAGGTAGGGAAAGACATTAGCTTTGGCTGACATGGTGTTTCTTCATGTTGTGCTTGTGTCACTAAATTAACTGTCCTGATGGATGCATTACAGTAAATTACACCTAATAGAAAAAAATCCTGGAAATTTAACTAATCATTTTTCAGTGGGTAAATATTTAAGTGCTTGCAGAAGCTTGCTTTCTTTTTTCCAGAAAGATCTAGCAACCCTTTCCCCAAGGTAATCAGTGGAGCTCAGGAATAATGCAAATGAAGTGTTTTGAGAGGCCTGTGCCTTAATTTTTAAATGTCTAATTTTACCACAAGATTTCTGGCTGCAGGAAGAGTAAAGTCCAGTTTCTAGTGAAGTCTCATGTCTCCAGTGGGCCTTCTCTCTGGAGTATTCTCTAAGTATCTCAAAACTGAAAAGAAAACGTACTGCTGTGTTTCCATTCTGCAGTTTTTAGGAGGTTCTTTCTGAGTGCCTAAGCCCATAATTTCATGGAAGCTGTCAAATAAAACATTTTTACATCATCTATTCTGTCAATTTTGATGGAACCATTATGGTTTGAAAGTGGGTTTGGGACACAGAGATGTAAATACACACAGCTACACTCCATGATTTTATTCACTGTGATTTTCAAGTCAGACAAAAATCTGTTCAGTGGGCACTGAGACAAAGATTTTCAGAGGTACATACCCTTAGAGCCTACAAGTGATTTAATTGGCTCCATCCGAATTTTAGGACTCTGACACATGTTTAAAGTAAACATTTTGTTCAATAATTTCTGTTGTCTTTAAGAGGATTTTCTACTTCAGTAATAGAGAGGCTCTGTGTGGAAGAGAAGCCCAGACAATACTGAAACAAAGCAGAACTCAGGCTTAATTCTCACTTAATACTCACAAACCCCAGTGTTGAGAGCCACAGTCCCCCAGACTTTCAGCAAGGCTTGGTTTCCAGATTTTGGAGTTTCTGGCTCAAGATGAAACTAAAATCTACCTTTAAGGGTCTTTCTGAGTCAGCTCACATATGGAAGCAGTATTTCTCTTGCATCATTTTAGGAGTGGGAATTAGACATTCCCTTTTTTGTCACCTGTCTATGCTAAACAGCAATTTCAAGAGTAACAATGCGAGGTGTTTCTTCATTACTTGCACACAAGGGATTTTCCAGAGGCTTTTAGGAGAGAGGTGGGAAGAAAAACTCTCGACTAGTTCTTCATCTGACATAAGCTGATGGAAACCTGGTGAAAACAGGGAATCTTGTGAATTTACATGAGCCTCCAGACTTTACATTAACAAAGAAGTGCCATTAAGCAGCTACATGTGCTTTCACCTGTATGAGCATTATTGCAGATGAAGGCAGGAAAGCTCATCTATAAAAGCCAGAGTGGATGGCAAATCAAGTTAAGTGAAGACTAGGATCATCAGACATGCAGGAGAATGACAGCACAAACATGACTGATTTAATGGGAGGGGATACATTTAATTCAAAGTGACAGTGAGACAGGAAACCAAGCCAGGGGGCTGAATACAGAGACATATGGACAAAAAGACCAAGGGAACAAAATTACGCTAGCCAGATCAGATTACCTGAAAGATGAATAAGTTAAGACACTTACAGCTTTCCCAAGACAACTTGTCAGTGTCTTGAGACCTCAAATGCTATCAACTCATTACTTTGGGTAGAGACACACTGGAGCATTATGGAGCAGCTCAGGATGCAGAGGTGACCAGTTAGCACTAGGAATGATCTCAGCAGTGAACCAGCTGATATACAGACAACAGTACCTTCTGTGTGATTTTCCAATGCCTTCTTTTTAATCCACAAATAGTTTAATGATCTCCTGCTCCTGTAATTCATCAGAAAGAAAGGGATTCCTGCAGGTTAGCTGCAACAGGAAAGTCAAGTCTAGCACTGGCATGAAATGCATCCCATTTGTCTAAAAATGTCTGACAGCATGAGGTGCCTCAGAGGCACAGAGGGGTGAAATGACTTGCCTAAGTCTCTTCTGGCATTTCAGAAAAGAGTCTAGTGCATTAAATATGTCTAAACAGTCTAATTTCAGATTCATCCCCACAGGCAACCAAGAATATTCTTCAAGCATATGTGGATGATAATAAGATGCATGTCTTTACTACCACCACTCCTCCCATGTGGCTACACTTATCCTAGGAAGAGGAAGCAGGCAGGATGGAATTACCTCAATACGGATTCAGAATTCAGGCTCTTTGAAGGCTACAGTGCCTTTGGATTCATTCAGTCTCAGGGGAGGAAACAATTCCTGTTTATTGGGAGTTGAAGGTCTCTCACTGATGTACTGTTTCAGCTCTCTAAGAGCAAGCTAACTGAAAGCAAAGAGAGCACTAATACTCTGAAACAAACTTCAGAAGACAAATGTGACACCCATCAAATCCACTTGATCCTCGGTTTAGTAGTTCAGCAAGATTAATCCAGTCGGGGTAAGACCATGCTTCTAAATGAACAAAGACCATGCCTGATTCTTACGTCCTTGAACACCCTTAGGCACAAAATTCCTTGTGATTCCTCGCGGCCTTGAGACATCTGGGTGAAAGGCAGACAGAAACAGAGCAAACGGGTGGCAAAATTCAACACTGAGCCCAAGGGCACTCAGCATGGGAGCCCAAGGCACTTCAGTGTCCAGAACCATCTTTCTCCTTCACTGGTTCCTGTGCATGCTGTGAAGCTGGTTCCAGTCCCTCCCCAGCAGACTGAGGACTCTCCACCTCCAAAATCTTTGAGGCAAAAAAAGGGTGTCACATATATAGAAAACCATCACAGTGGGGAAAATGAATGTTTTCTCAACACACCTTAACACCTGCCTAAAAAACCTCAAAGCTAATAAAGAAATATAAATCTGCTAGGTAGAAGTAAGCTATGGAAGCATACTGTGAAAGTACAGAAGCATACTAGGTATTATTACTTACCTAATTGAAAATGTGGAATTGGCACTCCAGACCTTCATTGAGAAATGGTAATTGAGTCAAAACCAGAATGTGAGACCAGTGACTTTCTATGAAGGGAAAATTTTCATTTCTTTTTTACAGTTGACATTTCAGCTATAACTTGATTGTGTTGGGTAATCTGAGCATTCTTGTTAACAAGCAGAAAGCCCCTCATAGCAGAATGTTTTATATTTTATCAGAACACACTTAGTATAAGAGGAGATAATTTTCTTGAATTTTTCCCATACCTATCTCAATGTAGCTTTATTTAAATTTTCTTTTCACACACACATGCACTGTCCATTCATTATCCCCATTTAATATGGCAAGGAGGGCTGACCTCATGTGCTTTTGATATCCGAAGAAAGACAGAAAAAACTGCAACACTCTCAATCATCCTCCCCACATATCTTCCAAAATCCTTGAGCAGAATTAAACTATAATAGGTAGGTTGCAGATCTCTCTGGCTTACACAATCAAAGTTCCAGTATAAACCAAGTGTCTTAATGCTAGACAATGTTGAGCCCTGTTTAAATCACTATTTCAGCTTTAACTGCAGGCAGGAACTTGCTCTTTGAGTTGGTTATAAAGATACAAAAAAGTTACTCTGTTTTTAGAGATGTGGGAAAAAGAAGATTCTTCTAATGGGCTGAACAACTTCATCTCAGGGGCAATAGGGAAAGATCTTATTAAGACAACTGCAGAATCAGTCAGCACAAAACAGTTGGAGCTGGAAGGGATCTCTGGACATCATCTGGCACAACCTCCCTGCTAAAGCCAGCTCACCTAGAGAAGGTTGCACAGGATCACATCCAGGCAAGTTTTGGATACCTTGAGAAAAGGAGACTCCAGAACCTCTGTGGGTGACCTGTTCCAATGCTTGGTTACCCTTGACACTGTTCTTCATTCTTTGTGTGCAAGGGTTGAGGCAGAGCCTGTGGTCTGGGAAATCTAAGACCTCTTTTCCACTAAGGAACAACAGAAAGCTGCTCTATCCAGGATCTCCCAGCTGTGTAACCAGTTACTCAAAACAGGAAAAGGCTCTATCCAAGCCCCAGATGCTGAGGAGGGAATTGCACAGCTTTGAGGAATACACTTGGGAGAAGGAGCAACAAGACACAAAGCATGAACACATTTCAAGAGGATGCCTAATAAGAAGCTTAAGGTTGTGGACAAAGGAATTATTTTCCAGGACTTGAATTCTTCCATCCACAATGAAACAGAAGCACAATACTACATTTGCAGCACAACTTGCTTTCTGCTGCTAACAGATAAAGATGTAAAGAGCCAAACTTTGTCTCATGATTTGGGTGAAATAGGAGTTTGCTGTATTTAGCACCTGCAATTCTTTAGTTGGTAAGTTTTATGATGCTTATGCTCTTGCAGACCTGGATTCAGGTGTTTTAAGTTCTGTGCTCACATTGTCCACAAAATAGGAATATTAGAGATCTCTTATGCTGGACACCCTGCATAACCCTAAGAAGGGCTTTCAATTAAGATTTTCAGTGATGCAGGTTTGAGAAAACCAAACCCAAGGAGCTTTGATTTTTTGACCAGTATCTCATAGATGTATTGCTTCCCAGAAAAAAAAAAAAAAGTAAGTGTAGGAAGAGCATATGCATGTCTAATCTCTCAGAGGAAATAATAAAGTGTAGGTCAAGAGCACACACATTTTTTGCAGGCAGAAAATTCAGCTTGTTTACACTGGAGGTTGTATTAATTCCTAGGCCAGATTTCAAATGCACCTTATGGAAAGTATTTTTTTCATACTACGAAGTAATAATTTAAAAATCTTTACATAAGCACCAGTAATTACCATTGCCATGTAAAATCAGATAACACATTATTGTCGGTAGTTCAAACTTTTAGCTGTAAAAAGGTCACAGTGAATCTCAGTTTCATACACCTGGCAGTATATTTTAGAGGATAATCCTCACATTCCTTAAATATTGCAGATGTTGTGGATGACTGTCTCAGAATTATTTTTTCTAGTAGGTGGTAGATTGTTTCATATGTGTTCCATATTCAAATATGGGAAATAAAATCACTGGTAAAATAAACTGCTGTTTATCCATTCCAGATTAGTAGGACTGTGAGCATTTGACCAGAGAAATGGACATAAATATTACAGCAATTAAAGGGTGGGATTCTTATCCACCTGAATTCCCTACACCTATCCACCAATATGAATACTTTAAAAAGGTCTTCCTTAGAGAAGAACTGACCTAAATTTTTTTGACAGGTTGGAAACATTTCGTTTAGAATTCAGAACAAGATAAGACTGATGTAGTTTTTTAGGTAAGATGGGGTGCTAATATTTTGATAGAACCACTTTAGCATAGCAGTTTTGGTATGACTATGGGGACACAGCTTAAAGGAGGGGAGACACTTGTTAAATCATGCTCTGAAGATCTGGGATAAGAAAAATATTATTTTTTTTCTTTAAGAGAGGGCTGAAGAGTTGGTCTGGGCAAGATGAAAAGCAGATAGGGGATCTATAATTCTGGCTACTTAGGACTGCCTTGGGCAAGCAGGGATTTACATGTGCACTTTAAATGATCTCACAAAGGGGTCATTGAGTTTGGCTGGAGTTAAGGTACAGTAGCTCAAAGCCTGCTCATATTTCTGATCTAGTTCTGGTTCCAATCAGAATATTTTTGAACACTTCCAACTCTTTAAGCTCTTAATGTGCTCACATTTTTTGTCTAATGCAGAGGAGAAAAACACCATACATCATGTTGGAAAAAGCACACATATTGCATGTGTATTTGTATTCATTTTTCAAACTATTTATATTTCCTTTCATCCGGTGAAGCTCTAATGGTTTCATGATGAATACTTGTCCATTCATATGTAGATGTAGGATGTAGATAAAATATGACAGAAATTTCCACAAAGAAGAGATTGTATTTTATGCTGTGACATTTCTGTTCTTTTCTTCCCTGAATGTTAGATGCTTTTTAAGTGTAGAATAGATACATTTAATATGGAAGCTTTTGTTTCAGAGGGGAAAGGTGGCTGGTTTTCTAAAGTGATGGGAAAATATTACAATAACAAAGAAAACAAATAGGAATTGTTAGCATTTATAAACTGGCTTTTCTCCAAGTGTCTCAAAAGCATGTTACAAACAGTAGCTAGGATTGAATTTTTACCCTAAAATAAAAGGGAACCTTTTTCTCTCTAAAAACCAAATTCTGGAAGTAAACATGAAAGAGGTGGAGGGGCACAGTAATGACCCAAGTTGTATACTTACAAAATGTCTGTCTGTTTTCTGCATTTATGCTTAAAAATGTCTGACAGATAACATTTGTCTGGAAATTAAAGTTGGTATATTTCCCAGCTTGCTTGTAGTTATATGCCCTTATTATGAATAGATATGGAATTGTAATGTGTCTAATTACAGCTTCATTACCAAGACAAAATATATTTTATCCTATTGTCTTTCTGAACATTTAATATTTTATGAGTTAGCTACCAGATTATTCCCAATTGGCAAAGGGTTCAATTAGCAGGTCAATGACAATAAAGCTAATGAATGACAGCGCAAACCTATTATAACACTGAGGAGGGAGTTCCATGCTAGAGAGCAGAACTACAGTTGATATGGTTTATTAGGGCAATAGTTCTCTGCAGGTTTGATGAGATTAAGTTCCATTAGAAGAAGCTTTACTTAATTTTAGGGAACCATGTAATGACCTTCCAATCCATCACACACATGTTTTGTTACTGACAATATGCTGGGGTAATTATTGACATCCTACTCTGTTGCTGACCTATGCAATGGTGCAGAAGGAACTGTGGATGTCTAAAAATCCTGGAGAACTTAAAACTGTGCTTAAATGCAGCATTCTAGATAGCCAGAAAGAAAGGATGCTGGTAGAACAAGCCTAGTAAATGGCTGACATCAGTAAATATTTATGTCATGTTGCTTGGAAAATGATATGACATTTAAGTCTTGTGCATCCACGAGAAAATAAAGTGAAATGGAATAGTCACAATGAAAATCAACTTTGAGAACTGAACTCATCTGCCCAGAAAGACATTTTCTGAGTACCCACTGCAAAACAACTTTGCTTCCAACTATTGAATATTCACTAGGAAGTGCTTAGGGATCACCTATAATAAAGCCAGAATTATCCAAAAAAACTGTTTACTGAATTATGCTTAATACCAAATACAACTAAGAGAACTGCAGCTTGCTTGTTGACAATACACTTACCAGAAAAAAGCTAAATTTTTGGTGATGATGAATTTCTCCATTCATTCCAATAATTAAGTTGTAGTTTTCAGTCCAGATAGGTCAGGATGGACTGCCCATGAGGAATTCACAACTTCCAACAAGAACCAAAAAGAGAGCTGGATCACCCCAAAGACCTTGCAAATCACAAGGAACATTTTGAGGGCAGCATCATAGTTTGAAATTCATCTCACTAAACATTTCTCATTAACCTATTCTGGAGTAAGAAGGGAGATCATTTTCACCACACAATACCCACCTGTTGGAAAAAGCATCCAACCCCCTGCATCTTCCAGCCAGTGGCAACCCTACACTGTATGAGAGACTGAGAAGTTTGACTGATAAGTTCTAACTTGGGATACGAAGGCCCGAGGATTTACACCCTGTCTCCTGAACTAACAACATGGAAGCATCTGTCCTTGTGCTTTGGATGTGAAAGCTGAGCTCAGCCCCTTTTCAAATGGGCTGGTAATACTCCAAGTCTGTGTCAATTGGGGTGAGGTGTGACAGAGTCAAAGCTTTAAAAAATGTACACTTAGGTTTTACACCTAAGCTTACAAAGCCCAAGATTTCTGAGACATCCTTTCACATCTTGGAAGAGAAATATTGAGCCAAGATAGTAGTAAGACTCTTACAGCTTCTTTTGTTTCCTTTTAATCCCAAGAAGAGATCATGATGTAAATGCTAAAATCTTCTGTGTCCATTTTTTTAAGTTTATTTGCCTAACAACTCAGAATGCATGCTGGATGCCCTGGAGAGTTTTCTGACCTACTTACTAAAAGCAGTGCTGAGTATTTGTTTTCCTTAAATGAAACTAGACAAGTTCTCAGGTTTAATGTTGTTTGTTTTGTCCTACAGATAAATAGACAAGGCAGAAAGTAGACTATAATGACAACCTTTGGTTTCCATTTATTTTCTTTTAAGGCATGACCATTCACAAATGGTCAGCAACAGAAAGTCCTGCTTCCACAAATGTTTAGGCAGCCTAACTCCCTTGGGGTACCATATTGACAAGAGATGTGTGCATTCTGTGATAAGGTTCTCCCTTATCACAGTCTCTCTGTATCAGGATATATTTGTAAGAAGTTGACAGCAGTGACAGCACTATCCAAATGTCTGGGATGTGGTCTCAAAATCTAGAATTTTGAGGAGTTGGAGTCACTTCTCTTTACCTCTTTCATGTTCTTTTCTAGGAATCAATTTTAGTCACAACATGAAATTAATTTGAACCAACACTGAGTCAAAGGTCTTGGCAGAATGAGGTCATGTTCCACTCTCAAAACAATGTAAAATACTCTAGTTCCATTCTATTTAATTGTTATGAGTAACCAAGTAAGTAAAAAGCCCTGAGCAGTATGTGCTGCTAGTTACAGAGGTGGGAATTTACATGAAAACCAAGTCACAGATAGCAAATCCTCTTTGATGCTCTTCTGCATTGACTTCAGTGGAATAATGCTGAGGACCTTGTTCAACTGTCTAACAGACTTTGAACTTTCTTTTAAACTATTTTTAAGAATATTATAAGAAGACCTGCATTAGATATTGAATTAATTATCAGGCTTGTGATAAATAAATCATGTCCAAAGTTCACAAACTCTCTCCTTCCCATACAACAAGCTAGAACTTACTTTAATTACACCCCATTACTTGGCAAGAAATCAAATTAATAAACAATAACTCTAGGCCATGCAGAGACATTTTTCCCATAAATTACCTTTTTTGAAATGTGTGGAATTTGCCTAGGACTTGCTTCAGAGCCTCCACACAAACATTTCTGCCTAGATCTGTCTAGATTAGTCTAGTTATCCAAGGAATAAAATAAACAGCTTAAATTAGCTAGGTAACATATTTATGTCTGAAGTTACAGTGTCATCTGTTAATCTGTTTAAGCAGTAATACTCTGGTAAAATAAAAATATATCAATGTATAATAATATATTATATATTAATAATACAATATAGACAAAAATTATTAATAATAAAATCTAAAAATTTTAGTTGGCATAAAGGGGGTATGAGTGCCTCTGAAAATATATTATAATTTAGAATCAATTTTAAAAGTGGCACGTTCTCTTGTCCCGTTTGCTTCTGATGGTGTGGGGAAATGACATATCCATAAATCAGACTCCACTAGGCATAAGATTATTTCTCCAGGACTATCATTCATGCCTCCAAAAATTTTGTTATTATTAATAATTTTGTTCATTATTAATTTTATTACCATAAAATCTTAAACAAAGGATTTGAACATTTTTTTCTTCTAGGCTTTAACTCCTTTAAACTGTTTTTAAACCTCTTGGGTTTTTTTCTCAGCTGCTTATTCAGATTCATCTTTAGAATTTAATACTGATCAGTTTTCTTTTAGATATTTAACATGTGGAGGGTGTAATGTTCAATACCAAATCACCTTCTTTAAAGATAGAATATATTGCATAAAACAATATTATTGTAAGTTACACTTCGAAAAATACACAGTAATCACAACATAGAGTTTAATCAAAATATCACTGTGATTCCCACTGTCCATCTTTTTGATGCTGTGCATATGTGGCTTGAAGCCATTGCTCTGTTCCAAAATTTTTTGGTCTGATTTTATGCTCTGTGTTGTCTGGAGCCACAAAATGACTCTGTGCTTGTGGGCTGGCTAAGCCAGGGCAGTCACATTGTTTCAGTAAACTGAGTTTCACAGGCATATCTCCCTTGGCCATCTCTTCTGAACCTTCTTCACAGCCATGAACAACAAAACATTGTTTTCAGTGTTTGGATGAAACTGATAGTGTTTGGATGAAACTGAAACGAAATACAGGGGTGCCAGAACAGGACTTGAAAAGATTTGAACATTCAACAAAGATTTGAATATTGCAACAAACATTCATGCGAACTTTGGAAAAAGCACAAAATCTACAGAAGGCAAGAGCTGATAAAACTGTGAAAGACCTCACAGAAAGCAAAATCAGACACAGTAACAAAGAAATAAATAACTGCAATAATTTAAAATGCACTCTTACACTCCAGGGGATTTTTATCTTTAATAATGGCTTTCAAAATAGCCCTTATGCTCAAGGTTTGAGCTGTAAGATGAGTGGAGTTGATGAAAATCAATAAGAAATACAGTTTCTTTCAGCAGTTGAATATTTCAAAGAAGGGAAAGCATTCTGTCTTGTCCTCTTTGAAGTCTCTGCTTAGAAAGGGTGTGCTCATTTCTGAAATGCCAGTGATCTCCCCTGCTCTCTTTAAGACTTGGTAGATGTCAAGGATGCTCCCTCCACACATGGCAGAACTGTTCAACTCTACATGGAGCTGAGCTTTGAAGGAGTAAAACAGGCTTTAAATCACCTCCTTCTGAAGCAAGAGATGTCTTTATTTCTTTGTTATGCTCTTTCAGAGTTGCTTTAAGCAGTGCATTCAGCAGAAAGGTTGCTCTTATGATGGGTAATTTAATTTTTACCTGAATCTGCCCAATCCAGCACAGCTTCAAAGAGGTCATAATTCCATTCCAAGAGGGATTTTGCATTTTTAAATATACATCAAAATCAAATGTTTCATTAGAGATAGTGTACTTTTCACACCTCTTTTAACACTGCAACACAGTTTTTCCTTAGGGACAGGAAGTTTTTGAGGAAGGGAACAGTGGGCAAGGGAATCATATATGTGTTAAACTAAAAAAATATCTCAAGTGAGTTATTCCATTTGCAGAGTTAGGAAAAAGAAATGATTATGCTGGACTTTTTTATGAAAAAACAAACAAACAAACAACACACCAAATATTTAAATAAATTTTCAGAGTTCTGTTTCCCTGGATGAGCAGCAACTTCTCTGCATTGATGAGCTTCCTGTCCTATAGACTGAAACACAAACATGGCTTGATACTAAACATTTCTGAAATAGTGGGTATTAATTCAATATGTTTTTTGAAAGGATAAGGAGTCTTTTGCGAAAGGGTCTCATGATCTACTCTCCCTTCACTTGTATGATTTTAATTAGGCAGATCCTGTTTCCTCAGTGAAAAAAAATCCAAATATTTTCCAATCATTTTATGTTTCAGAGAGAATGTACTGGTACCTGGTGCTGAATCCTGAAGAGGGGCCATTTAATACCAATTGATTGGCAAGTCTTCATGGGGTTCTGTGGTTACAGAATTCCTGAAGAAATTACCCTTGGCACATGGAAGTGCCTCAAAATGCTACAAACAGGGGTCCCTGTTTCCTGCTTGTACCTATCTCTTCTGGAAAGCTCCACTTGTAATTATCCCTACTCTGCCACAGAGCTGCTTGATCTTTGGGAAATCATTTAAACCTGCCTGCACTGCCAGGAGCTGTGACCCCATTGGAGATTGTTCTTTTCTGCATCACAGAGCTGAATATGAAAGTCTGGGAGATACACAGATGTCACAAGAGGATCAATGTAAAACCAGTTGAATGGCTGACTGATAACCTCTGCATAGCAATATTCAAAAGTATGGTGGTAGGGGACCAGACACAAACCTGCTCAGACTCAGAACTGGTTTATGCCTCCAGAAATTGAGCAACCCTGCCTGCTTTTCTTATGTCATAGGAAGAGATGCCCAGTTTTGAGGCAATAGCGATTTTATGGAGCAGTGAATCTTCTCCTTTCCACGTTCAGATTTCAGAGACTCATAGGCCCTCCATGGAATAACTGTCATGCAGAAATTTTGGCTCCAAGCTAGTTGATTAAACTAAACATATGTCTATAAATTACTGATGTGTCCATCTTCCTTCTTGTTTAGTTTCCAATGCTCTATTCCTTCCTTCCTATATCCCTTCAGTCAGAGTTCCCAAGATGGCACACTTTCAAAGAACAAAATATAGATGTTTCAAGCTGGCTTAGCAGAATTTTGTTTTCCAGCTGGTGCTTTCTTCATCTTTGAACACAAGCATGAAGAAAATGCACTTTCACTTTAAACAGTAGGGGTTATTTATCCTGTCCATGTTCCTCTGGGCATGAACATTTGCGTTTGGTGTGGTAGAAGTAGGACAGACAAGATGTTCTAAAGATATTACAAAGAAAACATCTGAAAGGATATCCTACTTGAGATAAATTGTGGAAAATAAAGTTTAAGACAAAATTTAAAGACTTTCCCTGGAAGATGATCTGTGTTTTGTGGATATATCAACTGGTCTAACAAATAAAACCACAGCTCCTTATAAACCTTGCTTCCTTTATAAAAGGAATCATGCACAGGTTGGGTGAACTGTGATGGCCAAAACAACAAGGACTGAACTGGGAATTTCCAGACAGGATGAATGGTATTTAACTCCATAAACAAAAGAATTAGGGTTTCAGTATCATGGCCCTAACACACTCACATGCTGTGCAACTCAGGGAAAGGAAAATTTTACTGCCTATTCACCAGTGGAATATAATAGAATACCACTCTCCTTAGTAAAAAGGGTACATACTGATAACACATTACAATGTGCAACAGAATGTATCTTAAATCCATCTTCTAAGGAAGGTAAAACATTAAATAATTTTGGATTATAAAACCCTGTGTTAGAGCCTTTCCTCCTTACGCTGGAGACAGCAGTCAAAAAACTTACACTAACAAGCAGTTTCTCTTTACCCTGCTGCCCCTTATTTAAACACCTTTATTACCTTCAAAGTCATCCAACTCTATGCATAATAATTTATTTTCACAAAACAGGGATTCAAAGAGGCAATATGGGGTTTCTGCACGTCAGAAATGTGTCAAGAAATGCTGAACATCAATGGACAAGGGAAGTAAAGATAAAAAAAGAGAAAAGAAGTGGCAGAGGGGAGCCAAAGGCCGAGAAGAGAAATGCAATGGAAGGAAAATTGTGGTGCCTTCTCACAGCAAAGATTAAAGAGAGCTGTCTGAATATGGGAGCCACACTGTATGATGAGCAGGGGAGCCTAAGCTGTAAAGAGGCATCCAGGTGCTGCAGAAACTTGTACCTGGGAAAGAAAAGAAGGAAGAAGTGAGTTAGCAGAAATGTGCTTGGACTCTGGCCATTGATGACTGAGCTGCTAACAAGAAAACTTCTTTCTATCACCAAGCTTTAGAGCAAAGCACCAGGGAAAGGCACTATGGGGAGGTGAAGCTCTTGCTGCAGGTTGAAAATTGGCAGGAGTACAAAGGTAATGCTCAAGAAATGGCTCCTTTGTTAGTTGTGAGAGGCAAAGCTTTAGTCTAAAAGACCAGGTCCTCTAAATAAACTTCATTATCTAAGAGTGTGTTGAGGTATGCAAATAAAAAGAAATGAAATTGTTTCATAAAAGGCAGATGTCTGGACAATCCTGGCAATTAGCTTGCTCATGCTCTTGCTAATATTTTGGTCAAACCATGTCAGCAGCTGTCTTTAGAGAGAAAAGATAATAAGCACAGAGCTGAAGTTTCGTCTTGTAACTTCAGGTTCTGTGTCTGTCATTAAGACAGGATTTCTGCCCTTAAAACTGTGCAATTACACTTGCTTTTTTTTTATACAAAGCTTGTTTATTTCAGTCCTGAACTGTTTCATCAACCACTTTCCCATGAAGCTTTAAGCGAGTTTCAAAACTTGATAAACACTTTAAGCTTTCTTTTTTTTTCTAGTTACATAAATACATACATTTTTCTAGTTACACAAATACCTACTGTGATGGACTGCTGTTACAGAATGTGGAAAACACTCACTGCCATCAGTTCTTGTTCTGTAAACATGCAAGAAAATCTTTAGGAATGGAGAGGCCTGCTGATCTCAGTGTTATTCCATCAGTATGTTCACAATACTGCCTGCTTACAGAGAAAGCTGTATGCATTTATCATCTTTACTCTCCCACTTCCTATGGTATCCAGCAGGCTGTTGATAACAACAGATAGCAAATTGAGGATGGAAAAGGATATGTGCAGACTTAATATAGATCCTTGGAATAATATCATTATAGGGCTGTTATTGATTTTCCTCCTGCTTTGAATGCTTCAGTGTTTTGTACACTGTTGAAGAGAGATAATGGATTTTAAGGGGTGGATGTCAAAATTGCACTCATATGCTTGGCCAAATTATAGCTCTGAGACAATGAAGCAGACAACAGTTATTAGGCAGACTCTGAGAAGATTAAAAATCCTGTAGACTCCAGTGATGACAGCTGTGTCATGGTTCTTTATTCTTTAGCCTGAGATCTGGGGCTCACAGCTTACATGCTTTGCAGGGATTGAGCTGAGACTTAAATTATAGAGGCTGAACAATAAAGGAAGTGCTAACATGGGAGATGAAACATGTAAATGTCTTCACCCTCACCTCTGATTTTAAGGAATCTGTATAAATAAAAGGTGTCTATGTTGGTTTAGTTTTATTCAGATAGCAAAATAAAACTCTTAAGCCTTTTTAGTCTAGAACAATTGACAGACATCAAGTTTTGATTAAGGTTCGAAGGACTTCTGATATTTTGTGTTTTTTCACAAGAACCACCAATTGTGCTTTTGCTAGCACTGAACTGCCTTGGCTGCCTTGAACAGAAGAGCAGGTCTCCCCTTATTGCTTCAGCCTTCTAGAGCTGTTAGAAACTAACAGTAATTACTAACATTGTAGTACAAAATAGGCTTGTTTAAAGCCAGGCTGGAGTAAGCTGCAAAAGTGTATGAAAGATTTTCCCCTACCTGACCACATTCTGTGGACACCAGCAAGGATCTTTGTTTAAGAACCCTTTTTGTAACCATACAGTTACAATATGAGATATTTTGAAGGGTAATTTCCATCCAGAGGTACCACAAAGGAAACAATGTCTGTCATGGAGGGGCATTTTTATATTTCCCTTGCAGAATCAGTTTGCATAAGTGGGTGTTCATGCATGGACGTACAGGTAATATGAGCCCAGGCCCTTGGGTGAGAATTATGTAGTTCAGAAGTATTGATGCAAGATGACCCCCTCCAGGGAATAACATGCTCTGACTCCAAGATTGCAGAAGGCTGAGCAAATGCTTTATTGAGCTATCTTATATTACATACAATACCATACTAATACTAAACTATACCACAGAAAAACCTGTGACCCTTTCAGACAGTCACAACACAGCTTTGATCCAATTGGCCAATCAATCCAAACAACCATCAGCAGAGTCCAATTAACAAATCCCTTTTGAGTAAACAATCTCCATAACACATTTCACATGTGCCAAACAACAGGCGCAGCAAGTAGAGATAAGAATTGTTTTCTCTTCTCTTTTATCTTTCTCCTTGCCTTCCCCAGGAAAAATTCTGGGAGAGAGAATTATGTCTCTCTCTGTTCAGAGAATGTGAATACCACACAGAATTCGTCTGCTTCCCCTGCTGTACAGATGACTTGTCTGTATAATACTTTTCACCAGGTCCTTGAGAAAGCCATTAGGAGATCCACAAGCTGTAAAAAGTCCAGATTTAGTCATGATTTAGAAGATATCCAAATCCCCTTTTTCTTTTCAATATGGCTACACAGTCAGACCCCCAGAAAGAAGAGCTCAGCTAAATTTAGGCTGTGCACTGGAAAAGGAAAGAGGGAGATGAAAAACTCTAGAAGTGTGGTATCAGTGACTGCTGGCAGACACTGAGTTGGTGTTTGGAAGTGCACCTGGTGTAGTGTGGGTTTAGAGCCCACTAAACCTGACTTGCTCAGTGGCCTAAAGGCTGTCATATCAGGTCAGGTTCTGGCAGGATGGCATTGCCCCCCCAGGGCAGCCACTTTGCATGGATGAGTTCACTTTACAGTGTTTGGCCTTAATTTTCAGGAAATTATAAATTCATTTTCTCCAGAAACCTTAAAACAGTCTTGCACTGTGGGCTTAGGGTGGAGTACCTTCTGTCCTTTGTGCTGCTTTTATTGAACAAGTGTCTCAGAAAAGCAAAAAGAGCTTATGCTGGTAATTACTTTAAAATGCAGAAATTTCTAGAACATAGAAACAATTAGTTATTATGCTCATTGCATTTAATTGTTAGATTCTAGTACCTGAGAACATTCTTGTGCTTAACCATGTGTGCAAATGAAATTTTAATTTAATTTGTTTAATTTCATTCTGTACATAGATGGTGTTTAGTAAATTTATTAGGATTCTTTTTATACTTTGTACTCTTTGCTAAAAAAGTGATAGATTAGTTAGTCATTCTGAATAAGCAATTTGTCAAGCCTGTAAGCCATATAAAACTAAGTGCATATATAATTTATTGCCTACTCTAGTAGTAGAAATAGTGTACATTTAGCAAATTCTAATTAAAATAATCAAGAGATTAATCATTTGATAGAAATTTATTAATCAGAATTCATTCTCTTTAAAATGTGTTTTAAACTCAGAGTACTATTAACCTGTAACTTAGTAAATTAGAATTGTTTTTTTCTTTTTTAATCAGCAATTTAATAAAAAGTCTGGCAAAACAGTAACATATCTATAAAATGTATTTTATAATACTTCCTGATGTTGCATACGAAGAATCATTAAGATTTTTCTCAGCTGAAGTTATCAGAGCAATTTCTTATATTATATTTTGGATTTAATGTAAGGTACACTTCATGAAAATTTTTCTTGGTAAGTATTTTCATATGGAAAATATCTGCAGCATAATTTTCAGTGCAGACCACTTTTCATCAGATAGAATTCATCTTGTTTGTCATAGCCTAATTTGCATGCATGTATAAAATGCAGACAGAAAATAAGTTTATTTGGAGGCTAATAGACACCAAATATTGTGAACTTTACAACACACAGGTTGAGAGGTTTTCTATCCAGTTATAGTATTTATCATTAAAAACACATAACTTGAAGAATGAATTTTTTAACTTTAAATTTTGATTACCCAAATTACCAGGACCACAGGAAAACAGAAGCTGAAAGTTACATTTGCAGCAGTTACTGAAGTATTCTGATTGTGCATTGCAGGAAGGAATCACTGTTTCAAGTTACTCATAAACCCTTCCTTTTAGGGAGCTGCTAAATAACATGGATCTGAACATGTCACAGACTTTTGAGTTCAAGCTGTATTCTAAGCCAAGAGAAGCCAGTATTTTGACTAAAACTAGAAAGGTTTTGATCTTAGGAGAACTTTATCATCCAAAAGCTGAACTCATTTTAGACTGCCTTAACTGATTGTTGATTGCAAGATCCTTATGATTTTAAATTAAATATACCAGAGAATCTCAAATACTGTAAATTAAGAAATGTTTTGTGATAATACATGTCTCTGTGACACAAGCAACATGTGTAGCATGTTGCTACATCATAAAAAGAACAATCTTTTTACAATTGCACTTTCCTCACTTCCTTTATCAGTAAATACACAATGAAATTGATCTAGGAAAACTTAGTGACACTGGGGCTTTTCTTTATCCAGAGGTGGGAGAGGCAAAGAAAATTTTTTTCCTTTAAAGTAGCTACTAAAAAGTTACAAGCATATCAACTATGGTGCCTGAAGAAATACTGCTGCAATAAATTATAGAATAGAATTTCAACAGACATTACACAAATATTTGCAGATGCTGCTGTGGAAATAAACAATTTTCAAGTGCACAGGTTTTCCATTTAAGGACAGGTGAAAAAAAATTTGTAAGTAAATTAAACTATATCTAGGGTATTTTTAATAAATCAAATGTTGAAATGGAAATCACTGAGACACCTGCAACTGCTTGCCAAGTTTGAAACTTGGAGGAAACAACCCTTGAACACTAAGAGCTTTTTCAAAAAATAAAGATGCATATACTCTTTTCCAAAATTCTTACATGGGATCTGAGTCCCATATCAAATGTAAACGAAAGCATCAACTGCAAGAATTCAATGTGACATTAATTTTGAACATGCTCAGCCAAGACAACGTTTAAACAAAGATTTCTACTGTATTAATTATGATCCTTGCAAATGAGTTCTAAACTCTGCATTCTGATTACTGCAGGGAGATGTACCAGCCATTCTCAGGGCACGTCTGGCTAAGCACCTGCCTATCTGAATAGACAGGTATTTAAACCTCTTTGGAATGCAAGACCTGACAAAAAAAAGAAAAAAATCTACTCTTCTTTCCTCCTTCCTGCGCAGCCAAAAGTACCCTGAGAGATGTCACTGCCTCTGCTTCTAATAGTACATGGTGCATAAGGAAATAATTCTGTAAATGTTGACTGTGATTTATCAAAAGCAGAAAGGAAGCAGAAACCTGTCTAGTGTGACCAACATGGATCTGTACATGGACAAAACACTTTGAAATGAAATGTATAATCTTTCCCCTATGGAGTTATGTAACGTTTTATTTGATATAAAGAAAATATCAGTGTATATCTAAATGAATCCCTCTTTAGCTAAGTGGGTTTTTTTATTGTTGAAAAATAGATTTTATCTAGAGTTATATATTTTGGTTGATTCTTACTATACTTTCAGCTCTTCCAGCAAGAAAACTCCATCTGTGTAATGGATAACTAAGAGATTATTTTATATATCATGCATTGTGATCTGTCTTGAAATATTTGGACTATTTTAATCCTTAATAGCCTATATATGTTACATGTTAACATATTAACACTTGAAATTTAATTAATTCAGTGTGATTTTTCACCTAGAGGCCTGAATTGACTTTGTCTCTGAAGCAATTTCATAAGTACTACGATATACCTTCATGCATGGGTATTTTTGTGGTTTTAACTGCATCCTATGTTTGGATATGAATGAGGACAATTGCACTTCCCTTTTTTGCAGGAGATTTTTTCATTAAGGTTTTATACTGAAAATAGGTGTGCAAAATGTTGAGATTTATAGAGATGGTGAATATTCTACTGGTCTCACATCAAAGGCTTTATTTAGTATCTGTGAGGGATGAAATAAAGACACTTCAGCTTAGGTGCCAAAGTACAGATTTGTCTTGGTGACAACCCAAGGCACGCAAGTGGGAACATTTTGGCCCAAGTTTCAAACTCTTTTTTTTTTCCCTTTTTCATCTAAGATGTGATGTCATGTAATCAGAATCTGTCATTCCCATCACCTCATGGTAGTTCTGCAGTCAGGCTGGTGCAGCTCAGATTTAGTCTCTGTGTGAATTATGTTAAGCAGCTTAAGGAAATTTAAGTAAGTAAACTTGTTACTTCACCAGTAATGAATACATGATCTTTTGGGGACTTGAATGCTTGTTTTTCTTGCATATTTCTGTTTTCTCTATCAAAAATTCTCTACCATTCATATTCTGTATCTTAGCATTTTTTGCTATTGGTACAAAATATGCAATTTAACTCCACTGGGGCTTTTTTTCACAAACTCAATAGGGCTAATAGCAACTGGTATGCCTCAGTGAATTGTTTCTTAGACTTCAGAGCTAGTATTTGAGAAAATATACCTATATGATCCATATCTATATATTACTTTTTTCCCCACAAACTTCCTGAAGTTTTATTGCCTTCTGTGTTCATTGCCTTTAAGCTTTTAAATGCATACACTTGGTGGTGAATTCATAATTTTCCTCACTTTAAATGTAGTGCCCAAACTTGCTAGTTCTTCTTACAAACTGTGAAATATTTCTGTGCTTTTTGCAAATTTAGTCCAAGTACAAAGGTGACTGTAACTCATAGGAGGCTGCTCTGTTGTGATCACCTTCTTTTTATTCAGGTAACTAATTGCCAGTAAGCTGCTCCACTGACAATCTGACTCTTTAATCAGCTTTGTGTCTGCACACCAGGAATGTTTTCCTGTATTTTGGATTATGAATGAAAAGATATTATCACTTGCATACAGAAAAGCCTGGAGTATCAAGTGTGGCTTGTTTCTCCACCCACCCTTGGTGCATGTTGTGTGTGCTTGAGTGAGGACTTGCTTGTGTGTAACCAGGAAATAGGGTGTCCATAAACAGCCCATAAACTGGGGCTGCATTTTCAGATATTTTTATGACTATGTAAATTGGGCACACATTGAAATCTGATAAAACTCATCATTGTCAGATATTATGTAAATACTGGATGGATATGAATAGTCCCTTTATCATGCTGTGCAGTGTTTTGTCCTCCAATATAATAAAGGTAACAATGCTTGCCTTAAAAAGGTCCATTGATTTATTATTTTTTGCAGCTCCTTGGATGGAAATCAGCATTATTTGTAATTTTACACAGTCTAAATAATAAAACTTACAGGTTACTGGGAGACTTCCCTTTTATTTAGAATAACACTTTTGTGTTGAACTTATTGATTATGCTTCATTTTGTTCCCCATCCCTAGATTAATTTTACTTAAAAAAAACAAAAAAAAAAAACCAAAAAAAAACCCAAAAGAAGCCACACAATAACTTTCAGCTGTACTTTAGCTGTTCATTTTTTACCTTTGTCTTTGAAGTAAAACTGCACATGTGATTTTTTTATATTATTTTTACACATAAGCAGCTTCATAAACTTTCCCAGTACTTCTTTCTCAGGCACAGTTCCTGTGTTAGCCAAACTCAGGTTCAACATTTATTTGTCCCAGCCAATTACTGTAAGAACCATTGGTCTGGACATCTGCTCCAGCTGAAAGATCCCCAGTGGAGCCTAAGCAAAAGAAACTAAGTTAGATGTCAAAACTAAGTTTGTTATCCATAGTTTTTGGGTGAAAGTTATATTCAATGTCTCTCTTTTTTTTGTGGTATTTTTTTTACACCTATTCCTGATTCACATATTCACATGACCACATTTTCATTGCAGATGCTTGAAAGAATATTTTTTAAGATATCCATCTGGCTGGGCAGGAAAGTTCTAGCAAATTAATTGCTCAGTAGGTAATCTGTTGAAAACAGGTATTGTAGTTGAAACCTTACACTCAGATGTCATGGATGAAGCTCTGCCTTCCCTTGTAACAGAGAAGTAGCAATACATTTATTGATATAAAACAGTGATTTAACAAAGTTTGGTTGGTCATGTGGCAGGGTTTTAACCAAAATCCAGCGGCAAGGTACACTTGATAATTTACTGCATAGATAAAACTGCAAGGGACACACCCCACTGAGTCATGAGTTTCAGAAAGAACTCCTTTGCTTTTTAAACTCCCTTCTGAGGGGAATTTGGGTGCAACTGGATCCAGAATTAGTCTGAGATTGGTCAAAAGTTTGTGTCTAAAGGATTATGTGTCTACAATCCACCCTTTATATCACGTATCTGAAATTTCAAAGTTTAACATGCTGTTATTCAAATCTGTTGCAAGGAATTGCGCTGCATCAATTTTGAGAGGTTTCCCCAGTCAAGGGGAGATCCTGGTGTGCATGGAGAGTTCTCCTGCCATGCTGGAGAGTTCACCAGGCTGTCTCCTAGTTATGGAGTAAGATGGCTGACTTACAGTCATCTTTGGATACCAGCTCCACATTGGGTTCTTGCATGTTTAAGCTCAAGAGACTTGGAGAGGTCTCTGGGGAGACCTTGTGACCTTTCCAGGCTCAAAGGGAGCCTATAAGAAGGATGAGGACAAACATTTTCAAATAATAAAATTGTCCATAATAGCTATGATTAAAGCAGGGAAAATACAAGGGAAAAGCCAGCTTTGACCAGTCATCAAAAAATTCCTGAAATACATGACAGGGACATCATATTTTTCAAAGCACTTCTTTCTATGCAAGTTCAGCAATAAACAGATCCAGTGTGCTGGATCTGTAGCTGATGTGTACTGAGTTATTTCTATTGAAGTCAATGATTTACAGACCTGAGGATATAAGCCAGTATTCTAATAGTACAGCTATTTCAGACTTGGCATGTTAACAAGGTGCCATCTTAAATGAGGTGTGTCTATAGGAGAGTTAATATTTAAAATATGGAAACATTTGTTTGTCACAGAATCACAGAATTTCTAGGTTGGAAGAGACCTTTAAGATCATTGAGTCCAACCCATGTTCTAACACCTCAACTAGATCATGGCACCAAGTGCCACATCCAGTCTTTTTTTAAACACATCGAGGGATGGTGACTCCACCACCTCCCTGGGTAGATGATTCCAGTATTTGACCACTCTTTCTGCGAAAAACTTCCTCCTTAATTCTAGCCTGTATCTCTCTTGGCGCAGCTTGAGACTGTGTCCTCTTGTTCTGTCTGTTGTTGCCCAGAGAAAGAGACCGACCCCCAGCTCACTGCAGTCACCCTTCAGGAAGTTGCAGAGAGTGATAAGGTCACCTCTGAGTCTCCTTTTCTCCAGGCTGAACAACCCCAGCTCCTGCAGTGTTCTTCATACAGCTTGTGTTCCAAGCCCCTCACCAGCCTCGTTGCTCTCCTTTGGACACGCTCAAGCATCTCAACGTCCCTCCTCAACTGAGGGGCCCAGAACTGGACACAGCATTCAAGGTGTGGCCTCACCAGTGCCGAGTACAGGGGAAGAATGACCTCCCTGCTCCTGCTGGCCACACCGTTCCTGATACAGGCCAGGATGCCATTGGCCTTCTTGGCCACCTGGGCACACTGCTGGCTCATGTTCAGCTGACTGTCAACCAGCACGCCCAGGTCCCTTTGCTCCTGAGCACTGTCCAGCCACACCGTCCCCAGCCTATATCGTTGCAGGGGGTTATTGTGGCCAAAGTGCAGGACTCGGCACTTGGACTTATTAAACTTCATCCCATTAGATTCTGCCCATCCATCCAACCATTCCAAGTCCCTCTGCAAAGCCCTCCGTCCCTCTAACAGATCAACACACGCTCCCAGCTTAGTGTCATCTGCAAATTTGCTAATGAAAGACTCTAAACCCTCATCCATGTCATCAATAAAAATATTGAACAGAGCTGGCCCCAGCACAGAGCCCTGAGGGATACCACTGGTGACTGGCCCCAGCTGGAAGCAGCACCATTCACCACCACTCTCTGGGCCCGGCCATCCAGCCAGTTCCTGACCCAGCAAAGAGTGCTCCTGTCCAAGCCACGGGCTGCCAGCTTTTCCAGGAGTGTGCTGTGGGAGACAGTGTCAAAGGCCTTGCTGAAATCCAAATAAACATCATCTACAGCCTTCCCTGCATCCACCAGGCAGGTCACCTGGTCAGAAAAAGTGACCAGGTTGGTCAAACATGTCATCTCACATATTGAGATCTGGCTACAGGGGAAATTGTTCTCCTATTTATAAAATGGTGGTTGCTTAAGTAATGGTTTAATTTGGCAGATCCCTCCCAAACTCCAATCCTGAGGATTGTAGCTTCAGAGGGCAGCTTGGGATAACTTGATTTAGTGGGAATGGTTGGCTGCCTTGCATTTCCCCCATAATAAAACAGGGGATTGCTTGCTGAGCTACTTTATCTTAAGAAGAATGAAATTGTCTGTGCTTTGGCCAGAACAGGTCAGCAGATGCTTTCCCTCCTTCTTCCTCATATGCTGATTAAAACTTCTGTGCCATTGGCAGAGAGGAATTCTGGGCTGCCTTGAGGGGGCATCTGTGGTGTGCTCCTTTTACCAAATGCATCAGAGATCAAAAACCTGCCTGCTCCAGCAGACAAATATGCAGGTATTTTATTTCAGCCTGTGTCTCCAGCCTCTAAACTGCTGCAGAACAGGCACCAGTAAGGCAAGGACAATGAGAGGCACAGTGCTGCCATGTGCTGCAGCATATTCCCTCAAAGGGACTTCTCAGGATGTGGGGGAGAACAGTTCTGAAGATGTTCTTGCCACTGCTTGAGTGTTCTGCTGCTCCAGGCTGGACATTGCCATGCTGTTGCTGAGTAGCACTCTTCAAGGAATGATTACTTCATATGAACCAGTTGTCTTGCCTAATCAAAGAACTTAAAAAATTAATTAAATTAATTTAATTAATTAATTAAAAGCAGCAATTTAATTTAATTTTTTTCCTTCTGTTGCACCCTTGAGATCTAAGTCTGCTCGGGGTTCTTTTGATTTAAGAACTTCCTCTGGAAATAAAATCTGGGGTTTTCTTCCTTTGCATGGCTATGGGCTTGCCATAGTCTAAATGAAAGTGTAATGTTGAGAGAGACTGGTGTCATAAAGCTCCAGGCTAGCCTGATGAAGCTGATACTGAAAATGCAATAATTGTATAAATCATAGAATACCTCAAGATGGAAGTGACCAGTAAGGATCTTTGAGTTCATGTCCCAGATAAAACTTGTATTTCCTGGGCAGCCTTCTACTGGAAGACCTTCTGTGAAAGGACTAGCTGAGAAAACAGTGCCAGACTGTCCTTGAAACTGCTCTATCTCCTCAGTCTGGTCTCAAGAATTCATAAGTTGACCCCTGTGTCCCACAGATACAGTACTTTCCTATTTCCTATAGATTTATTGTTTAGTCTTTGTTTGACACAAAATATATGTCATTGCCTGGTTTCTATTTGTATATAAAATGTGGCAGTTTATCTCATGCCTCAGTTTAGTCTCCTCTGTTGTATATGCATTCTAAAGAGTGTAAACAAATCTATATTTCTTAATTTGCCTGCTCCTGCTACTTAGGAAAAACCCAAACAAACAAAAGTAACGTATTTAACCTATTTTTAATGCCATGTTTTCAAAGGGGAGTATTATGATTCATATGAGATTAATTATTGTTTTCTGAGTTAAAAAAAAGGCAATCCTTTTCTGGGTAGATGCTTCTCCTATTTTATATAGGACATTTACACTGTATTCACAAGGAAGAATTAATAAATTTCTCATTTTTTTCACTGACAATGAAAGGGTGCAGAGGTGGAGAGACAGACTCATGGATCTTAAAAATTTTAGTTGCCAGCCATTCTCCTGATCTAAAAATCCTGATTATATAAGTTCAGGATGGTATAAGAATTTACTCAGGGAAGTTTTTCATTCTTTTTATCACACAGGCCCCAACACTTTTTGAGGCTGTTGAGTGTCTCTTTAGTTGGACATCCCAAATTTTAAAGTACTGGATTGAAGGTTTTGTAAAGATTTCTTTGCCTGTTGTGATGTTTTACTTGTTCTCTACCAAAGGTGATGGATCAGCTAGAAATAATATGTAAAAGTGCTGATGGAGGAGCTTCATATGAGGAACTGAGGGAAATGTACAGGAATTAGAATACCTGCAGATTGAAATAAAATAGATTGAAGATTTTCAAAGGCACTGGAGATTCATTTATTTTCTACTTGGGGGAAATGCAGGTTAAAAATAATAACAATAGCAGAAATTTGTTTCATAGTGTGAAACACCAATAATACTGTAAGTAAAGTGAAATTCCTATCCTAAACTCACATTTTTGAACTCAATTTTTTCCACTAAAATGACAGTCACAAACATTACTGATAACTTTTTTTTGGTCAAAATTTTTTTGATATTCAGTAGATATCATTACATAAAAGTTCTACTTCTTTTAAGTCTATTCTCTCTCATACTTTGATCTTTTACACTTCTTTTAGATGCAAATATTTGCTTTGGGGAGGAGGTATCATGATGTGTTTTATTTAAAAATATTTTTGCTTTGTTTGTTCTTGGTTACTGCTGCTACTTCATAATATCTGGTGAATTTTTGCAATGTCTGAGAATGCATGCTGGTAGAAGTAGCACGTAGTTTTTTAATTAATCCCAAAGTTTTCCCACTCAGTATGCAGGCACTGCAGTTCCATTTCTCCAGATATTTTTCCAATTTAACATGTTTTTGACATGACATTTTCTTAGGAAACAAAGTTTCTTCCACCATTATGAATTATTCTGCAAATTAAGAACCAGAAAAGAAGGTATCTCCTTCACTTTGCTATGCCATTGTATACTTCAACTTTTAAGATAATTATAAAATAAATTGCAAAGATGTAGGTCTGAAAGGTACTGATTTAGGCTGGGAAAATTCTAGGTAGGGTTTTTTTCTGTCTTAGGATGCAAAGATTATTTGTTTACGCCTTTTGTTGTTATCTGTTAAATCTTTATAGACCTCAAAAAGCATTGAAAAAAGCTCAAAAGCAAATAACATTCAGAAACTTAGAATCAATGTTTTATTCTGCTCTGTGAACCTGGGGCTATTTCTGTATTTTACAATGAATGATCAGTGAAAAGGGTCCCTGAGCAAGGACTCTGAATGTGACTCTTTCAATTTTCCCCAGCTCCCTGGGTGTCTAGCTACGAAATTCAAGGTTTGGTCTCCAATAAACTAATTTCTTTAACTTTTTTTAAATTCTTTCTATGGTTAAGTTGTTTTGATGCCCTTGCCATAAAAGCAAAAAAACCCACCCAAAACCACCTCCTCTTGATTAGCGTGAACTCTGAAAAAACACTTCTCTTTTTTATTGCAACAAAGAGAATTTACTGCTCTTTGTTTGGCAACCTAGAAGTCTCTGACTAGAGAGAGGATTTGCCAGAGAAACAAAAACATACAGAAGTTATTTGCATAGTCATGCCTTGGGAGCGTGGCTCATGAGGTAGCACTGCTTGAATTAGGCCCCACTCGGTGTGAAACCTCTGTTGCTAAACTCTTTGTTATTCCTCTGCAGCAAACATCACCATTCAGCATCTCAGTCTCCTCATCTGTAAAATAGAGTACTGGTATTTATAAAGTAATTTGAGTGCTCTCAGTGAAAAAATGCAGATGCACTTAAGCAGCAAATAGTATAAGAATACCTTCCTGTAATTTCATGCTTCATTGGCTTCAGCTTTATACCAACATCCAACTAGAATATTCATTTCAAAATGAAAGATTAAATCTAATGGTTTTGGTTATGAAAATATCTTGCTACCATAAAACAGTGTCTTTCTGTATACGTGCTTGCTTCCAGAAATGTTTCCATCAGTGTGTTGTGAGATTTTACTTCTCTGTTGTTCTGTTACCCAGTCAATGATCAGTGTGTCCTAATGCTTCACCAAGTTACTTTAAATGAAATTTTTTCTTTATAACAGGTGTCATGAGAAAGGGAGGATTTCCTCAAACCCTCTGTGTTTGATGCTCTATCAGTGCCTCAGGAAAACTGAGACACCTATGCCAAACCAGTCTGTCACTGTCCCCTCATGGGGACTCTGCACAGAGCAGCCCAAAGGTGTAAAATTCTCTCCCTTGGCTCACAGATGTGCAGTCAATAAAATAAAGATCATATGCCCACTGAAGATATCTTTGGGATTGTCCTGGTTTAGGGCAAATTTGGAAGAAAACCTCCAAAAGGGGGCCTTTCCAGAAAGCAAGCCCACATGGCCCCTCCCCCCAGCCAGTTCTGGAAGAATTCCTCGGAGAGGAGTGGAAAGAACCTGTTTATTTAACAGGCACAGCACCCCCCAGCACACAAAATGAACAATACCAGATGACAACACTCTTTCACTGCTCTAAAAAAGATGACAAATTCAGAAAGTCTCTCTCGGGGGGTGGTCACTCTGTTCTCAGTCCCTCCGGTGCTGGGGCAGCTGCTGCAGCCACAAGGTGCAAACTCTCGGTGTTCCCAGGTCCCAGTCCGGAGCAGGTTCGAGTAGGTCCAAAAAAGGGAAAGGAAAAACAGTCCAGGGAAAAATTCGGACTGCTTAGCTAAACCAACTAATGAGCAGAAGCAAAAAGCAAGAGCAAGAGCAAAGCAAAAAGCCAAGCTAATGTACTTCCCTGTCTATGTGTCCTGCCAGCCATGGGGGAGCAGGCTGATAACAAAACCAAAACAAAACATTCACTCTTCAGAGCCAATCTTGAAGGCACAGAACATAATATCCAGCATAAACAGAACACAAGCATCATAACATCACCCTAGGACAGGGATGCAGGTGTGAGTTTATGACAATGACAAAACAACGAGCAAAGTTCACCTGAGGAGAGTGATTTCACCACAGTTGCTGGCTCAGCAGCAGGACATCTCCTCTCTCCCTTGGTTGGCAGCTGCCATGTGGTTTATCATCTGCCTGGGAACATCAAGTTCCCATTCCTGCAGGGATTGAAACAGAACCTGGCCATGGTGTCCTCATTCTTCTCCACTCTTTTTTAAATCTATCTTAGCATATATTGTGTGGGGAGTGTCACAGAGGTTTAGAGCATTACATTTAGCCACTTCATTTCATCCTAGAATTCCCTTACTATTATAATTTCTGTTGGAATTTAAATTTAACTTCCCAGTTTTCTCTAATTTTACTTTCTGTCATGGTAAGCAAACCTTGTGCCTGTTTGCTTATAAATTTAAACAATACAAACCTTACTCAGTATAATAAAAACAGATTTTATTTGCTGTCATATAAGTTACTGCAAGAGAGGAGTGTTCATAATTTTTTAGCTTTTTTTTTTTTTTTTTTCCTGGAGAGTAATGAAAGAAGCAATTATTTTATAAAGCCAATCACTGAAGGTAGATGGTAATAGCTCCCTTCTGAGCAGTTCTGTCTTTACATTTGCCAGGTGAGTTCCTACAAATTCTAACTGAAGTACTGAAATGAAGCACTTTTCTGAAGTAATTTTATAACAGGAAGGCTCAGAGCTAGTCACAGTGATTTTTGGTACCTATTTGAACATGTACTGAGCATATCTATCACATATGACATTGCTGCGTCTTCTGCTAGAGACAAAAAAGGAGCAGCCTTCAATAGCAGCTACATGGTGGGGTTAAAGGGCCAACTTCTGTGGATTGATTGTTCTTTTTGCAGTGTTCCTCACAGGAATGAAAAAGATCCCAGTGTTCTCTGCAGAGGATAACTCCCCCTTAAGATGTTAAGTAGTTTTATGCAGCCCAGTGAAATTTTTACTGCTGAATATTCAGTAAGTTATTTACAACCAATGGGACACTTCAAACACAGATTTTCCCAGAATAAATTCCACTAAATGTCACCTGGTGGCTATGCCCATTAGTGTTTTTCTTAAACAGAGATTGGTTTTATGCTGGACAAAGTGCATATTACAGTTCTGCTGGGAGTACAAAGGACAGGTCCCATGTATGATTTAGTTTTGCCTAAGCAGAATTTGTTAGAAGAAAAGCAAACAAAAAGACATAAAATATGTGTGAGTTGTGCTAATGCAAAATGTTGGCAAATAGGGCATCAGGAGTGTCATAATATTCATACCCTTATAGTTCTATTTTATTCTGGTTTATTGCATGGGCTTTATTGTAATGGTGTGCTGTTGGCATTACAGCATGTTTTCTTTTTTATTTTTATTATCTTCCATGTGATCTGAATATAGTGAAGAAGTGAAAACTGGTCTTCTTTTTCCCAAGTACTTTGTATATAATGTGGGAGGGAGTAGACAAGCCCAAAACTGAAATTTATTCTTTTATATTGAAACTTTCAGAAAATTATGCTGATTTCTTCCCTTATAAATCTTTGCGTCCAAATCCTCTCAATTGAGTGGATAGGAAATTACCCTAACATTTTAATATGTTTAGCCGAAGCCAAAGTCATTGCTACTGCTCCTTGTTTGTCTCTGTCCCTCTGGGAGCCTCTCAGGAGCCCTGGGCCAGTCCCCAGTCGGCAGACACCGGGGAGGCAGCCCCGACACGGCCGACAGCGGGGAGACACTGTCTGTGTGTGTGCCCCGAGGGTGCTGAGGGCACCTGGGCTGGGGGGAGACACTCTCTGTGTGTGCCCTGAGGGTGCTGAGGGCACCTGGGCTGACAGCAGGGAGACACTCTCTGTGTGTGCCCCGAGGGTACTGAGGGCACCTGGGCTGACAGCAGGGAGACACTCTCTGTGTGTGCCCCGAGGGTGCTGAGGGCACCTGGGCTGGGGGGAGACACTCTGTGTGTGCCCCGAGGGTGCTGAGGGCACCTGGGCTGACAGCAGGGAGACACTCTCTGTGTGTGCCCCGAGGGTGCTGAGGGCACCTGGGCTGGGGGGAGACACTCTCTGTGTGTGCCCCGAGGGTGCTGAGGGCACCTGGGCTGGGGGGAGACACTCTCTGTGCCCCAAGGGTGCTGAGGGCACCTGGGCTGGGGGGAGACACTCTCTGTGCCCCGAGGGTGCTGAGGGCACCTGGGCTGACGGCAGGGAGACACTCTCTGTGTGTGCCCCGAGGGTGCTGAGGGCACCTGGGCTGACAGGGAGACACTCTCTGTGCCCCGAGGGTGCTGAGGGCACCTGGGCTGACGGCAGGGAGACACTCTCTGTGTGTGCCCCGAGGGTGCTGAGGGCACCTGGGCTGACAGGGAGACACTCTCTGTGCCCCGAGGGTGCTGAGGGCACCTGGGCTGGCAGGGAGACACTCTCTGTGTGTGCCCCGAGGGTACTGAGGGCACCTGGGCTGACAGGGAGACACTCTCTGTGTGTGCCCCGAGGGTGCTGAGGGCACCTGGGCTGACAGCAGGGAGACACTCTCTGTGTGTGCCCCGAGGGTGCTGAGGGCATCTGGGCTGGGGGGAGACACTCTCTGTGCCCCGAGGGTACTGAGGGCACCTGGGCTGGGCGCCTTTGCTGCAGAAGAGACTCCAGAGACATTGGTAGAAGAGAAAGGCCTGGCTCTTAGCAGGGGTCAATCCAAGGTTTTATTAGGAGTCCCAAAGGAGCTCCTGCACCTCCGGGGGCCTCCTGCCGAGAGCCCCGGGAGATGTGCCAAGGTCACATTTAAAGGGAGGTGGAAACCCAAAGTAGATAACATTTTACCAACCAATGAGTGACCCTAAGGGATGGGTACTGGGGGATAGACATATAGGACAGCGTATGGGGCAAGGCTTGGGGGGCTGACCCCTGGCCTCTGGATAATCGCTTGATGACCTGGACCAAAGCTTCTGGATGGAGGGATTGACAGAGAGCCAGGGTGGGGCTTTGGGGATGATCTCATCCCAGGAGAGGGATAACACACGTAAAAGGGAGTTTGGGATAAACCATTTGGGAAAAATATGGGGATACAAAACAAAACTACTTCAAAGTATTACAAAGTATAAAAATGCACTACAACACTTGTTTTGTAGACAAAATCAAAGGGAAAGAAAGACAAGAGAAAACTATGTTGAATTTTAACACAGTGACTTGGAATCATTTTCCATCCTGCCTAAGATGTGCTGTCTGTAATTGGCCCAGATGGCACTGTCTCTATTAAGCAGCTTTTCATAAACTGATAACACAGTGGGCTACAAATTCCAGCTGTGCTGCTTTGATTGTGTTTACTGAACTGCTAGGGCCTGGTGCTACCAATATATTACACACAAGAACTGTTCCCTCACACTATACCCTGGTTTTCCAGTTTTGTTTCTCCCCATATGTAAACAAGGTATTTGCCACAGTAAGGGGAATGTTTCATGTCTTCTTTCTCTCTGTAAGGATCTGGTCTTTGCATAATTTTTATAATTTTCTTCTATATTTTTTGGCAGCTATTAAGCTGAAGAAAAGTCTCTGTGACACCCTGTAGCTTTAAAGCAATACTATTTGGCCAGCATTATGGTGACTTTGTCATAATGGCTGCACTCAGTGCCTCCCCTTTTTCATCTTCTGTGAGCTGCTGCTCCTATTTCAGAATCCTCTTTCTTCATGTTTCTCCGGGCCCCTTTGCATTGTGTTGGCTGAGCAAATCAGTTCTCTGAAAGGCAGGTTGCTTGTGTGAAAATATGCTGCTCCTAGTCATGATCTTTCTGTTAGAGCAGCACAGTTTTGCTAGGCTGGATGCATTTTCACTGCTGTAACGATCCCTTATCCTTGTGTGACTTTGTGTCAGCTTGTGCGAGCAGCTTCGTGCTCCTGTAGCCACACAGACGTGTGGACTGGGCTGCAGAACTCTGACAGTCCCACTGTAGCCAAGGCAGCACAATTTGTGTTGGCAGGAAAGCTCTGGGGGAGTTTAATACGCACTTAAATGCAAATCTTCTCAGAGCTGATAGTGCTGCTCTGTGGTAGCTGTGTTCATCGGCTCTGTCAGTGCTGAGGTGCAAACATTCTTTCCTGCCTTGTGCTTTTGTGTGGTGAAGTAATTGTTGTTCTGCCTTGGTGTTTTTACCCTTTTCACATCCCTTTAACAGCAGAACATGGGGGAGCAGCCAATCTGACTTGCTCATTCTTAGGCAGTTCATTATTTGTGGGTGGCAGATGCTATACAAGTACTTTAGGGAATGACATGCATGGTAAGCAGAGCCACTGTGGAATTTTTTAATGAGGAGGTCTTATGAGCTCTAATTCAGTATGAATCACTTCTGCTTTGGAACCTGCACTGTGCTTTTGTGTGCCTGACACCTACCATGGAGCCCCAGCAGCATCCAAGAGCTCCAGCTGACTTCAAAGCTCTCTGCAGGGAGGCCTGCAAATACACATAAGTCACTGCACTCAGGAAATTAAAATCTTAGTTGACAAGACAGAGGAATGAAGGATGTTTGTTTCAATTTATGTACTGGGGACTGATGTGTGAAGAGAAAAATATATCCAAAAATGACACTTAGGAGCACATGTTTTCTTCAGCACAGGCACAGGTTGAAAAGTGGAGCTGGTCAGAAAAAGTCTATTGGAATAAATTGACCTAACATGATACAAAAGTTGTGAGTTCACTTTTATTTGGCTTAAACTGAAAATTTTTATGGCTGGATGTAGGTAGCACAGAAGAGGTCAAAGGAAGGGAGGAAGCATTTCCTGTTGCTAGATAGGGAAAGGCACTACTTTGGGAGACTTAGATAGCCCTGAGTATGACACCATGAGATGTTAATTCCTATATTACCTTTATTTATATGCTCAGGTAGATGCTTAGGTGCAAAAGTTGCTTTTATTGGATGAAATATATTTTTTTTAATTAAACCTGCTTCTGTTCTATTTCATCTGCTTTTACATGTTTCTGGATTTTGAAAAATACCTTATGAAAAGATTAGAGAATGAAAGTTAAAAATTAATCTGCTTTCCAAAACAAGCTAAATTTGACAAGTAAAGATTCTGTTTTACATGTAGAATTGACATTCTATTCAGTAAAAAGTATTCTGTTTTTATTTTGAAATGGAATAATGTTTTCCTTTGGAGAATTCATATCAAGTGCAGAATTTTATTATCTCTGATGCAGATCCTTAGAGCATAATTTCTGAATTTTTGCTATACTTTCATTTTGACTTAGCTGCAGAGTCTTGAAGGTATGTCAGTCAGTGAACTTTGATAGTCAGATGTGCTCCTGTGGATATTAGGCACTCTGGGATATATTGCTTGCAAAGTGTTTGTTATTAACATTAGCCTGTTCCATCAAATCTTTATAAATGATGTTTCAAGTGATAACTTGTTCTAGTAGACAAGCTTTAACTCCTCTTATTATCAATGTTTAGTTTAAGACTATATTAATTAAGAAGTAAATTTCCTGGTGGTTATTTATGTTAAAGCCTTTTTATATTTGCAATTAAGTAGAGAATTAGAAAGTGGTAAGATAGGTCCTGACAGTGCCACCTTGAAATAAAGTTTCTCTTGATCCCTAATTTATGTAATGCTCATATATGTGCACTGTGTGTACACATTTTGTACTTTTCTGATAGGTGTACCTTGTTACTCTGGGCAGTGTTCCTGTCACTGTTCTTATTAAGTATAAAGTTCCTTAAGGATATCTTGAAAAATGGAATCAGACCTCAGTAGTGTCACATAAACATATCTAATACTTCAGTATTTATTGCTCAGTTTGCAAATGTCTAAAACCAGGTTATAAGTGTACTACAAGCAGGGTGTAGTAAGGGAGTAAGTTGGTCTTGTCTAACGTAAGGAAAGCTCTGGGTATTTTTCACTGGTGTTCAATGTCCAGTCATCTTCATCGCTGCTGTGAAAACCAACAGAATGTTTAGTGAGGATTAGCAAAGGTATAATGATTTCTCTGTTTGTCTCTACACTGCTCTGTGAAGTATAAACCCTGGATACTTCATAGCCATTTTTATACTTTTTATACTTTTTGGTAGCATTCTTTCACAGTCTTTGCATAGCAAGCTGTTTTTAGGAGTGAAGTTCATAGTCAAGTTCCTTGGAAAACTTCCTTAAGTATCAAATGTGTCATAATTCCTGAGCCTGGAGCATGTATAACATTGTAGGTTTTTAGTTCCAGCAGTTGGCCTGCAAGAAGACAGAGGAAAGAAAACATTTTTAGAAGTGGAGTAGTACTGCTGCCACATACTGTCATTTGCAGTGATCTTGCTTCATATTTGTAAAATATTTTTTAATACAATCTGAACTATTTATTTTATAATCTAGATGGTTCAGGAAAAAATCAAGTTAAGGATAGTAAGGTTGTTGCAGTTGTTGTGATGTGGGAATACAAGCAAGATGAAGTTCTGTTAGAAGAGCAGTATCTGACATGATTGCAGGGAAAGCAGACAAGCTTTTGAGCACACAGATCCTTTTAGACAAGGAAGAGAAAAGCAAAAGTTCAAGCAAATTATGATGGGAATCATTGCTCTAATTTTACAGTTCAATTTTTCCTGGCCTTTGCTTGGTAAGCAGTGTTTAGCTTTGTTTCCTTTTTCAGGTAATCAAATGATTTGGCATGTTTTCTCCTATTTTAATCATGGCATTTGGTAGCATCCATTCTTTTTCCAGGAGGATTTTGGTCTTTCAATAATCTATCTGCACTAAAGCTTGCAGTAGATTATTGCAAGAATATTCCAGAACTGCAAGTTCTAAATAGCAGTGTTACCATTTCACTAAATCCCCAATAGTCTAAAGATATAAATCAGGAAAACTGGGGAGAGGTGGTATAAAATACTTTGAAAAGCCAATTTTAGAATATGAATTCATAACACAGATATTAAACTGTGAACAATACAGAGATGTTGGTTTTATTGCTCACAGAAATTTTCGTGCTGGCTCCCTTCTTTGGAACAGATGCCAACAGCTTCCCCTCCTCTCTATTGACAGAGGTTAACTACCTCTCCCTCTCTTGTGCTCCAATTGATTTATGTAGTTAGATCACATTAAGAGTTATAGTCATTAACCTGCAGTTAAGCTGGATTGTTCTATTCTTTCTATGAATTTATGAGAGAACACTAATTGCAAAATTTTGTCTGGTTTTCGTTGCTGTATCAGCTGGCCTAACACAAGATAATTACATTTGAGTTTTGCCTGTGCTATTTAAAATCTATAGCGTAATATGAAATATTTTCAATATTTTATGATCCGTTTTCTAGGCAACAAAATTTTCTCAAATTGAAGTAGTATGGTACAGAACATGATTTTATATTAATTTACAAAACTTTAATTTATCCATATTAGATGATTTTTTAAGCTACCTTCTGATATTTTAAGTTTGCTGTTTACAGAGTCATAGAATCACTAGGGTTGGAAGGCACTTCTGGAGATCATCTCATCCAAACCCTTGCCATGGCAGACTCACCCGATGTAGGTGACACAGGAACAACTACAAATAATAAAGAAGCTATGGTTATATTTTCCATGATCTTAAGTGTTTGCTTTTTCTGTGTGCCTGGAAAGGATTTAGAAGTTTATGTCTGTTGAAATCAATATTATCCAGGTCTTCCTCATCTATGACTTGTGTAGTGCATAATATACAGTGCATACTTAAAAATAGGTGTGAATATTCAGATGAAAACTCTCAGTGTGAACAAAGCAAGATATTCATTCCTATAAATGTATTATTATATTTAGTTCCAGTTCTACTTAATCATTTAGGAAAATCTCCATAACATTTCTTATCCTTAGAAATAATGCAGTGCCATGACCAAGGAGATGAGTAGATCCTATAAGGCAATCTCATGTCTGCAGTTATGTAGTGCTGTGCAGATAAACATGTAGGGCTGTGATTCTAAAGCATTGGCAAAGGTTTTGATTGGCTGCAGAGGATCTAAGCTTAGGATCTAGGTGCAAGGTATTGTGTTGTCTGCTTTGCTGTTGTTACGGCGTGCTTTGTTCATCATGCTGCAGTGGTGTGGTCTTGGACTGAAGTTTTTTAAGTGCCTGTCATCCACAGCTATTCCTTCTCATCCCAAAAGGGCAAGGTGGAGGAAGGGAACAGCTTCTGTGAGTCAGCGCAGGGGCAGAGAGTTAAGGAAGGAGCAGCATATGATAGGAAGCATTAAATAATGTTTTAGCACTCACTTTGCCCAAACTAGTTTCCTTTGCATTTGAAACTGCCCTAAGATGGCAATAACAAATATAAAGATAATGACAGTTTTGAAGTACATAAAACATATTGTCATTTTAAAAATCTCCATTTCTTTTTCTGTTTTTTGTTTTGACCCATGTCACTGTGAAAATCTCACTCAAATGTAGAGTGAAATAATCCCTCTCCTCCTCTCAAACCTGGTAACTTCTTTTTCCTGCTCTACATGAGTGCATATACAATGCATGCTCATGTGAAAGAGAGATTTGTCTGAACAACTCCTGGAACTTGTGCTCTTAATCATGAACAATGCCACAGAGGGTGGGAAACCTCTGTTGTGGGTAGGTGCCACTCTGTGTTGCCGTACAGGCATAGGAATAAAAAGTGTTACTGACCAGGTCAAAAATCTCCAAGCATCACTTGGAATTTGTTTTAACTGATAAATCTGCAATTTAATTCAGGGTGACAACTTCCCAAGGCTCCACTATCACCTGTACATATTAGCTTCTTACACAGTCTTGTTATGACAATCAGAGTCAGTGAATATGCAAAGGTTGCAGATGAGAATACTTCTACTGATGTGGATCAGCTCTAGAATTCCAATCTAGAACCACCACTTATAGCTCTAGAATCCCCTTGATGGATTTCCAACTGGTTTATATCTTATTCTTCTATTTTATCACATAGAAGCTGGATAGAACAGAAACCATGCTTTCTCCAGCTTTTAAATCAGTTTTTGAAATTCTTGCTGTTGGGTAATTTATATATGATCCCTTAAGACCTCACAGAACCCTTCAGAGAGAGGAAGTTTTTAAAATAGGAGTGTGGTAGATAAATAATTTAAAGGTAATCTTTATAGGTTTTAACTACTTTGAGGCAAGGCAAATGTTTTCTTTGAGATTTATAGAAAAATCCAGGGGAAAAGAAAAAGAAAGGGATTTACATGTGGAATATAATATTACCTTTCAGAACACTCGGTGATTCTGAAGCATTTTCATTTGATTTGAGACAGTAATGCCCAAATGGAATTTTAATATAAAACAAGCTGCAGCAAACATGAAAAGAGCAAGCCTACTATAGTTGGAGATTTTAATGTTGCTTGTGGCTTCATCGTCATCTTCAAACCAACTGAAGTGTACCGCAGCAAAACAAAATTCCAGCTCAAGAGGGATCAAAAAAAAGACATAAAGGGCTAGACTAAATTATGAATTGAATGAAATAATTAATTTATTCACTTACAGAAGCTGACAATCATAGTGAATGAGAGATGTGATGAATTTTTCAGTCTTTATCAGCACTGAAACATCGGGAAGCCCTGGACATGTATTTTTCATTTTGTTGCACTGAGATAAAAAAGGTTGAGTCAAAACTAAGGTCCCTGCCAGGCATGCATGATGTATTCTTTCAGAAAAAAAAAAAAAAAAAACAAACAAAAAAAAAATTCAAACCAGAAAAAGCACAAAGTTAATAATTTTTATCTGACTTAAATGATGACGCCTGACAGAGGGTGTTAATATTGCATGCAGAGGATGAGACTGAACTGTCTCCTCTGGGCCCTACACACACACTGTACCCTCTCCCTCATACACCCTTTCTTCTAAAAAACAGAAAAACAGTCCTTAGGTTCAGGTGTTTGCCACAGCTCCTCTGTTTCCTTGGTTCCACACATGCAGTTCCCAGTCAGCATGGATCCGTGTCTGTGAGAACTCCGGCATTCCACAGCTGAGCGCTGCTTTGGCAGTTCCAAGCTGCTGGAATCAAGTCCCATTTCTGCTGGAGTTCCTTTCATTCCTGTACTCCCTCACTCTCTCTGCAGTGAAGCCTTTAACTTTTAAGCCACTTAACTTTTCCTAAGTTAAGTGCATTTCAATATTACTTGACTGTAAAGGAGCCACAGTTCAAACCAAGTTGCTTTTTATTTCAACTGAGGTTACAACTATTGTGCTCTCCAGAAATGTCTTCTGATAATCCATGTCATGGGAATTGATTTTTCTCTTCTGCCATGAGTTTTGTAGCCTGCACTGAAAGTAATGGTACTGATCTACTTATTTTTAAATACATTTCAGGTTCTTCAGGAGTCCATTTAGGCATCTTCTCACTCTGGACTTGTCATTAGACCTAATGGAGTGGGTTTTTGCTGACCAGCCTTTAAAATCTCGTCAGGCTGAGGTGATTTGTAAACTTGATGTCTACATTTCATCTACATTTTTATTATCTGCCAAGATGTAAACTACATTCCAGTGTCCTGGAATGCCATGTTCTGACCTCCTAGATAAATCATCATCCTTTCACTCATCATGGTAATATTGCTAATAAGTCTGTGGCAAAGTGGTTTGACTTTGGTCAAATCAGTGGGATTTGGGCTTTGGAAATTAGTGATTGACTAAGCAAGGCTTTCAGTCCCACTTAGAGCAGTGTGAAGAGAAAAGAAGAAATGCAATATTTTCGATCTCCATGTCTTGGAAAGACTTGCTAATATTGGTTTGAAACTGAGCAAATGGATCCTACACAGATGTGAATTTTGAGGAGTGGGATGTTGAAAGAGAAGGCTGACTGAAGATGGATAAGGGAAAACAATATTTGATGTTCATTGAGGGAAGAATAACAGAAAATTGAAAAATTGAAATGAGAAATGTATTTTGCAGCTAAGGAAGAGACTGAAGGATGACAGCAATTTCATCTCAGAGCCATTTCTTTTTTATTTTATTTGACCTTAATTTTTTTCTATTAAATTACATTAATTTTATTTTTCTTTTAATTTCAATTTTTAGTTTTTTCTCTTTTCTTTTCTTTTCTTTTCTTTTCTTTTCTTTTTTCTTTTCTTTTCTTTTCTTTTCTTTTCTTTTCTTTTCTTTTCTTTTCTTTTCTTTTCTTTTCTTTTCTTCCCTAGTTTATTTTCATTAATTTAAAATTATTTTTATTTTATGAGATTTTGTAAAAAAAATAAAATAAGAATACTTTAAGGTAAATAAATTAACTTAAAAAGCAATAAAATAAAACTAAACTAAATAAAATAAAACAAAAATTGAACTAAATTAAACTTGAAATAAAATTTAAAAATATTGAATAAATAAAAAAATAAGTGTAATAAAAATAAAAATATTTTTTTAAAAAAATTAATTAAAATTAAAAGAAAGTTTTTAGTTTGGTCAGCTTGGCTTTGTTTGCTCTTTTTATTTGCATCTTCCTAAGCAGAATCAAAATCATTAAAGGACAAACTCTAGAATTCAACATAAGCTTAGAAGTGACTAGACTCACTGAACTTTCAGAAGTATGAGAAGGCCTTTAAGGCCTTTTAAGTGACTTTTCAGTTGGTATGTTTATTGGAACTAAAATGTATTTTCCATTCCAAAGTGTCTGTCTTGAATATTTCTTCCAGAGTATCAAATTGATTCTCTTTGTGCACAGCCCTTTTTCTAGGATGAACTACTGCTAATGAATGAGTCTTGCTAAAGTTTTTTTAAAACAATTTTTTCTTCAATTTTGTGTTTATAAATTACTGAAACACAGCTGAAAACCTACTGCACAAACCTGCTTTGTTTTATAAGTCTGAAATGTGCAGGAATTGCAGTGCATATCTGAAGGTATGAGAAATGTCACCCTTAGTGCCCTGTGGTTTCCAGTGCTATTTCCTTGTTCAGTTTATCAGGCTTAACCCCTGATAGTGTATACATTCATTTTCAGTGTTGTGTTTTATTTCAGATTTTCTGGTTTTGCATATTTGCTTGTGATGTTGCTCATTAATCTATTCCTTCTGCAGGTCCTTGGACTGTTACAGAAACTGAGATTTAAATTAGCATCAAGTCTAATGATTACAAATGCCTCTAATGGTCTAATTTTGTAATGCATAAACAGTTAAGAGAAGATGAGTAGCTGTTGGCACAAAATAGCACTAGGTGTTCATGTGTTTAAGTAGAGATGCACCAAAGGTCAGAAATTAGTTTCATATTAAATAGTTCTGTATTACTGGAGGTTAAAATAGAGGGGTACAGATCTCCACTTGGATACATCTATGAACTCACACACATATTTCCCTTCCTCTTTGTGATGCAAAATACAAAAGCCTTGGGCAAGGTCCTAAATAATCACAAAAATACCTCTTATGAAGCAAATCACTGTGTTTGTCATGCTGGCAGAGGAGTACAGGCATTACTACCATTCCTCACGGAACAGAAAGATCAGGATCTGCCACTGTCACACATGAAGAAGTGAAGAAGACCCTTCACAGAAAAACAGGTTTTTATATGAATGGGGGAATGAGGGAAAGGTCATTTCTATGGTTATTGAAGTAGCAATTGTAACAGTATTAACGGCCACCAAAAAAAAAAAAAAAAAAGAAAATTGCTGCACATAAGTTTGCAGCAGGGCAAGGGAATAAAGGGAATAGATGCCAATCTTGAGTTAGAGAATACGACTTGGATGTGCTGCCTTTCAACTCATTTTACCACATTTGACCACTGACCTGAAAAAAAGAATAGCATTAGAGTGTGTTTGAAACCTAATTGTGCTTGGGTACAGTTAACTAGAACACTTGCTGCCAACTTGATGGCAAGAAACTCATACAGCAAATATTGATCTGTGCAATTCCCAAAGGAAAAGGAATCAGCTTGTTATCAGGTGTGGAATTTGACGCCAACGAAAAGAATGAGGTGAATTTCACAGGAAAACTCTTTTCTGAGTGTTTTTTAGAGGGGATATGCAGGTATAACTGTCATTTAGTACCTTGAACCAGGGAAGCAATTGGGTACTTCATAAATCTACCTTATTGAGGAAAGCACTTAAGCACAAACTTAGTCTTTAAACTTGATTACAAATTTTCCTTTCTGGAAAGGATGGGAAATGTTTTATGACTTCTAAGGCAATCTTACCCCAGCAAGACCAGGCACACCTCACATCTGTAACAGGCTTTGAACAGAGGGAGGAAGGGGAATGAGAATAAGGCCACAGATGCTTTCTTTCATAAAAATAATTCCTATCCTTTATGCAAGATTGTGATACATGGTTTGGAAGGGTAAAAACTGCCTCCTTTTTTTTCCCCCTTTTTTTTCTGTACAGGGAGTGCTAACAACAAACCCCTTTCTCAGTGTTTGTCACACAGTGATACCATGGTCTAACCCAGAATTGCAGAGCTTGAGTGACTGAGACCAGGACACGAAGCAAGCTGTGAAGGGATTTACAGAGTGAAAAGATTTACAATGTGAAATGTCTGGGATGTGAAAGCAAAATTTATTCTCTATGATATAAACAGTGTCACAGCTCCTATTATAATTATGCACTGAGATGAAGATTTTACTAACACATCTAAACTGTCCTTTCTTTGTTGATTTAGACCAGCAACAAAAATCATTCACAGGTTCATGTCCTTGTGCTAAGCAGCACTAAGTCAAAAGAGAAAATAAGAGAGAAAAAAAAATAGCAAAACCCAATGAAGAATAAGATTGTCTTTTCTTTACATGAACATTTTATTCTTCTGTCCATGCTACTGATAAATAAAACGAATAAATATGTGTTCTGCTTCTGGACAATTTACTGTTTGGTCACTCCTCAGCAGAAAATCTGCTTTTCCTTTTTCCCTGGTTCCTGATCCTTGAGGTTCTTCTTGGTGGTCTTACAGAGAGTTTGAATCAAAATGTTCAAATTCCAAAACTGTTAAAATGGCTCAGCACTAAACTTTCTAGAAAGACAAAATTTCCAAAGGCCCATAACAAATGCTTTAGAGGGAAGTACTAGAGCATAATGTGACACTGATTCCTGGTTGTTCATGTGTGATAGACTTTATAGATAGACCCTCCAGCATAAGATTTAATTTATATCCCCAATACAAAAAGTTCATAGCTCTGACCGACAGACCAGGGAGCAGCTCTGTGGTGTTTCCTGCTTCATCCAGGGCTGTGTGTGATAACCAGGTCATTGCTGTTTGCTCTCAGTAATGTAAATTTTCTGCTTGGAGCAGGTCAAACCCATAACCAGCACCAGAACTGTGCCCTCTTGGACACAGTGTGAGCTGGGAAAGGAGGAGAGGACAGCAACTTCATGTCCTCGGACAGCTCATCCACAGTGTCTTTGCTATGGTTGAGAGACTGAGCTGCAACTGGTACTGCCTTCTGTGGCATTCATGGGCTCAAAGTATTCCCAAGAGAAAGCTTTTACTTTTACCTTCATTGTTTTATTAAGGTTTGGGGTTTCATGGTGATTTCCTGGAGCAGAGTTTTGTCAGCTGGATGTGATGCTCAGCTGCTGACTGGGATTCAGGCCAAATGGAAAACTAGCAGCAAGCTGACCTGCTCACAATAAGTAGAGCAAAGAGCTCTTGATTCTCGTGTGAATGGCTTAATCTGTTTTATACTGCAGTTTTCCATCAGTAAATCGGGGATAATTGCACTCTACTGCCCTCAGGGGTGCTGTGAGGGTAAACACATTGCAGGTTACAGAGTGCTCAGATGCATTGGCTGAGAGAACTCGAAAAATATTGGGAAAGAGAACGATTTGCACAACAAATAGGCAAGTCAGAAGCAGAGACAAGAACGTGCTGGGCAGAGGCTTTGAAACTCACTTCCCACCCCGCACTCAGATTGAGACTACAAGTAACAGTAAGGCAAATGTAGTGCAAAATCGGAGCGTGCTGCTTCTGAACCGGCTCTGTAATGGCTGCTAGTGATAGTACTGACTTTCCTGCCATCAAAGCCATTACAATTCTGCAGCAGCAGGGAAGGTACCCCCAGCTGGGCTCCCCTGGACCCTGCCAACACACACTATTCCCTATCAGTGCCTTGAAGCTGCCAACAAGCTACAAGGCATAAATGAATCTTCTGCTTTGTGGGGTTGGAGAGCCTCCTTGGCCATGTTGGCTTAGCTGGGGGACACAGTGTGGGTTCCTTGAAGTCTTTTTTTCAAGGAGAGAATGCCAGATGATGAATGGATATTGAGATACTGCAATGATATGGAATGATTCACGGGTTTGGTTTTCTTACAATGCTGTGCAGACAGTTCTAAAGTTCTAGGGCAAAGAGGTTTCCACGCTTGCAGGGACTTTTAGGGAAGCTCACAAAATGTAATAGATCTTCTATGAATAGATTTCAGCTGACTGGAAGGATACATTTCAGGATACAGGAAGAAGCCTTTCCATTGATTTCAGGGAATTTTATTGCAGGATGCAATTGAAAGAAGAACACAGCCAGATTTGTGCAAAAAGTGCTAAGTGCCTTTTGGATAGAATTTGCAACTGCTAATGTTTTCTCACCTCTAAACCTTGCTGTAATGGTAGGCTTGCTGGGGAATGCTACTCACACTGGGTCAAGGTGAAATAAAAATAAGAAATCTTTGCTGTCCCTACTGTGAGAGGTACAACTTGCTACTATTTTTCCTTCTGGCAGGACTTTGGAACTGACTGTATCCAACAAATGCAAATTGCGATGCTAATTTAATTAAGCAAGCCATATGAAATCAGAAAAAATTACAGTCCATGATCAAGAGCAGTTTTTTATTTATTGGCAGTACATCAATACCTAATTGAAAAAGATTACATAATTGCTTTTGATTGTGATTTAACCCCAGCAGGGAATTTGGCCTCACATAGACACTAATTCAACCTCTCCTCCACAGGGAGATAGAGGAGAGGATCAGAATGGAAAAAGTGTAAAAAATAGTTTGAGGTGCAGTTTCAGAGGTAAAGTGAAAGTTGTACACACAAGCAAAGCAAAAAAATCCTACACATGGGCCCTTAAAAGCTACTATGAAGAAAATTAACTCTATCCCTACTAAAAAAAAAAGTACAACAGAAGACAGAATATGATGCCTGCAAATCTATTTTTATCTTTATTATGGTAGAATTTGAGTATTTAATGACCTTTCAAATGCTTATCCTTAGAGCATGCCAGTGACACAGGAGATTTAAACCTGAAGGACAGTAAGGACAAGGGTCAGAACTTTGCCATTTTAATCACAGGTAAACAGGCTGCCACAAGCTGACAGCAGTTCAAGTTAGGACCACAATACAAGGCTTTTGTATGGCTATCACTTTTGTTATGCAAGCCAATTTAAGGGTTAATCGAAAAAGTTAAATCTGTGTTGTGATAGAGTGGAAAGTGTCTTTGACTCTGAACTTGAGATGCTGAAAGTGAGGCTTGTGATTTCTGCTCTTCAGTTTTCTCTTTTCTCTCTTCATTCCCTGACTTCCAGTGGGCTGTCTTTGTGCTTCCCTCCTTCCTCTTTTCTTGGCCAACAATAAAACCTGTGAATGGCAAAGAGAGGATCAGAAAACCAGGGACACTGTTTTCCTCTCTTCAGGACTAACTTTTGCCAGTTTATGCTACATTTGTGTCAGTTTTCAATACTTGATAACTAATTGCCTTCCTTTCTTCTATCTTTAATAGAACAGTCAGGATTCACATCAATTTGTCAAATATCACAAGCCAGAGTTTAATGCATATTTACTTGGGAACTGAGATTTGAGGAAGGGGTTGGAGGGAGAGATTTCTGAGCAACCTCTGGCTTGATTTATGATTCAGGTATCTCAGGACTTTAGAGTGCTGCTATTTCCACAGAAAGAGCATAGAAAAAAGGCTGTGGTACACTGTAAGCAGCTGTTTGCTTGGTCACTACCCCCAGAGGGAAAAAGTGTTTATTGATGCTCAGGAGTAACCTCTTGTGTTTCTGTTTGTGTCCACCACTTCTGATCCTGTCACTGAGAACCACTGAAAAGACCCTGGCTATGTCATCTTTTTACCTTGCCTTCAGGTATTATCTAGATTTAGTCAAATTATTTAGTTAATAAGGTTAGTAAGATTTAATGGGATTCAATAAGATTAATTAGATCAATCATTAATAATAATCCCCCCAAAAGTTTCCTTCTCCACAAAGAAATCTATTTCAGCCCTTCCTCATAGGAGAGATAATCTAATATTTTTTGTGTATTCTGTTCAATAAGCCCATGCCTTTCTCAGAGCTGCTCCTGTCCTAAAGCTTCATACCACAACTCGTAGCACCTTCTCTTGCAGGGCTTTAGGAGTTGGAGATTTGAGAAAAAAGTAACAGAAATTGCTGCCAGAATTTCTGCTCAATCAATTGTGAGACATGAGAGTTGGTGCTGTAAGGGTGTGGAATGGAGTAACCACAGCACTACTTTTCAGCAGGACTGGAAAAAGTAGAGTGGGAATACAGGATCCAACTGTAGTCTGACATGGACACTTTTCTTGTCTGTCTGGGCTGATTTCAGTGGCATAAGACTGTGCTGCTGAGTTTGGAATAACACATGAGATAAATAAAGGAATGGGGCAAAAAGAAATTCTATTTTATAATAAAAAGATGATTTAAATGCTGTTTTCAGTCATCCATGAATGTGTAAGCTGACTCAGGACTGGGACAGCTTACATTTAAAGGTTTTTTTGTTTCTTGCTTGTTTCCTTTTTTGGGGATTTTTGTTTGGTTTACTTCTTTGTTTGTTTTTTTTTAAGACTGAGATCATAATTACTGTAGTGCCATGCTGAATGGACAGGGGAACCTGTCCACAGTAGTGTAGCTTGATGACACTTATTTGGAAGTTTTATAGTATTAGGAGATTTTGCAGGTGGATTTTTTGTGTGTTTTTTTTGAAGCATGACTTTCATACAGAAGAATATTTTATTTACTCTGTGATAGAAACCCACACATGAATTAGTAGACTAAGACTTTACCATGGCATATTCCAATTTACTCATAATGCATTTAAGTATTCAAATCCTTAAATAATTATTCAAATACTTAAATAAGCAGGTATCAGAAACACAGAAAACATTAAACTCCCTGAGATAAGAAGATACAGGGGATTTCCTGGAATAATGGAAGAGAAATTAAATTTAGCACTTAAAATGAAATACATAAACAGTACACATGATTCAGAATTTCAGCTGTGCTTTCAAAATTGCTTAAGGGAAATGAAAAAATTAATAAAAGGAAAATTATAAGGGAATGAAAAAAATAATTAAAACAACAAACAAAATAAAAACCCCAACAAACCAACCTGCACTAACAGCTAGAACTTTTGAAAGAAGAAAAATGTTTGCCAGCCCTGGTATATACTGCCATTTTATCTAAATAAAACTACATCATGTCCATTTGTTGGGAAATAATGTGCTTCACATGACAGTATTCCAGACATATAGTTCAGTACCTTGTGTGTGTGCACATTTAGAAGATTAAAGGTAAGCACTTAAAGCCTTTTAATGGTTGAAACTTTAGCTTAAGTTTAACATCAGTCCTGCTTTTTCATGAATCAGTGCACTGTGCTTTCCAGTGAAGCATCCTGACTTCCTCAGGGATCACATTGTCTGCTGCTTAAAATATTCTCACAATTCAGAGTTAACACCCCTGTGCAAACAGAGGGGAGCTTTCAGCTCTGGGCTGCTTTCTTCTCACTCTTCCTGCTGTTCAACATTTCTGCCTTGGCTTTCTGTGCTTTCCTGTGAAGCCCTGTGGCGTCCTTTCAGAATAGACCTGCTGAAGTTATCTTTTCAGTTTTATGGAAAGTTCTTCATGAAGCTGTCACCATAGACTGAAGAAAGCCTTTCCTTTCAAATATCAACAAGTGTTGCCCTTTCAGTGGTTTTATTTATCTATAACACTTCCTCTTATCTTCTTTTTTCAAACCCTCATCATTTCACAAATTCTTCCATTCCTTGACAACACACATTCTCAGCCCCCTTATTTTAAATTGGAACAATGCACCTTTGTCCCCTGTCCTTATATAGGTTTGCATGGCATTTCCTTTCCTTATTTTGTATGTATGCTCCTGTTTCTGAAACCATGCTTAATTACCTTCACCTCAATGCTACAGAGGTGCTCTTGTTACCAAGGATAGCACATATTATCACTGCTTTCTTAATCCCCCAAGGACTGATAGAGGGTTAAAGTGAGAGCAGCATCCCCAGGAACTCAAAGATATTTCCCTCATATTATTTATGGTTAGATATAAATAATATTAGCTATACTGATGATTCTGTGGAAAAGACATTCTTCCTTCTTTGAATTAATTAGCTAATGCAGAGCTGAAGGTTGTCCAGCAGACACAAAAAGGAGGTGCACCATCCTTCTTGAAATTAAAGAGCTGTGGGGGGAGGTAAACTGAAATTTGTTTACAATAAGTGATCATTCTTATTTTAATACATCAAGCTGTCAGCTTCTTTTGAAAATAGATGAGGCAATTTCAAAGTTAGCAATTAATTTTGTTTTTATTAATTGATGAACTGGCGACTATGGGATCGCTAACCAAACAGCTTTTTTATTATTCCTTTCCAACCTTTCTCTTCAAACTTATTTAAACTCTCTATTGCAAGCTCTGGGATGCCTGTGGTACCTGTTTGCATGCTTATCTCAAAAGGCCAGCTGCTAAGTGGCCATGTGAGCATACCTGAGCAGTGACAAAGCTCTACATACAGTCATACTGGATATTGCTGCTGATCTGAGGCACTTGATCCATCCACTTCGGACGGATTATGAGGCTCAATTGCTTACACAAATTGTGGCAGAAGCCTTAGAAGGTCCAGTTGTGGGTCCAGGTGTCCAAGACTGTGCTTATAAGGACAGTAAGGCAGAGCTTTTGGTTTAAATGTACTGAGATTAATTTTCAGCCAGTCCATCGCTGGTGGTTGTGTTGGCGCCTCTTGTCACCAGTAGAAGTTTTCCCACTCATGAATGGCATGAGAAATATCTAAACTTTCTCAAAGGATGTTGAAAGACTCTGTGCAATAATTGAGAGCTTTGGATCAGAGCCTGAGAGTCTCTAGAACTGATCCATGTCTTTGACCTTTCTTGAGAGGACTCCTGGTAGTCCCTGCCAGGAGCACAATGGTGGTTTTGAAGTCCTGGGAAACTGCAGGATGTTCCCATCTTTCTGAAGCAGAGAAATCAATGAGGGAGTGAGGAACATGAGGAGGTTTTTTAGCATCACTTAGGAGGAGGGAATGAAAAAATGAAAAGGTAAGGGTAATTTAGAAGTTTCTCTGTCAATAGCTGCTTTATGGTGAAAAGCGAGGGGGAGGACTAGAAAGCCTATAGTTCTTAAGGTCAACAGATAGTGTCCATGATATTTTTTCACAAAAGATAAGGCTTTTTAGGTCAGAAATCAGAGATGAACCTGAAGACATGTCTGAAAAACAGTGGAGACTACTCCTGTAGCTACAAACACACAGCTCCCTCCTTCCTTTAAAACACTCTTAAAGGCACAAACCTACTCTTGCAGGCCATGCCCTCATGTTTGTATTCACATCGTGTGTGACATTTCAATCCCCAAGCAATTCACTGAAGTATATTTAATTAATAAGCATCCAACTCTCCTATACTTCATTGTCCTACCAACAGACACAAACCAGTGGGAAACAATGTGCAAAATATCTCTAATGCATATTTCTCCCTTAAAAAATAGATAGGCCAGGCAATACACTGCAGACATTGCTGGGTCTGCTGGCAGACTGTAGCACTCAGATGGTGCTGCTGTGCTGGGCAATATATAAAGCTCTCAGTCAGAAACACAGGCAAATTAATGTGGCAGAAGTGGTCCCTTAAGAGTATGCTGTTTTAATGATCAGCTTCCTATCATCATCATCATCATCCCATCTAATGGCTCACCAGCAGCCTTGCCTAGAGGTCTTTATACTGGGTTTTGTGGTAATGTGCATGTCAGAATGCCAGCAATGAATTTTTGTTGCTAATTTAGAAGGCTGGATATTTTGCAGGACTTTTAGATATTCAGTTTCAGTAGGTCCTTCATAGGGAAAGCTCACTAGTCGTTCACTGCTTAAAGAGAAACAGAAATCAGTAACTATTATGAGGCCTTTGCAAAATAAAACCTCAGAGAAAACCAAAAGAAACAAAATATAGTAAACAGGCACTGAACCCTGATTTGTCTGCAAACAGGATTGTCAGGAATTAAGCAATTGTTTGGAGTCTTGGCACTAAGGGTTTATTGAAGAACAGGCCACTGTGGATTTTAATTTTTTTTCATTTTCTTCTTGCCTACACTTTAGTTTAGCTTTCACTGTGAAATGAATATGCCTTATGTTTTTATTTCAGATATCTTACCAGCCAGTTTGAAAAATCAATAACACATAAAAAAAAATTGATCAAAAAAAAAAAGTTTAAATAAACCACCTGTCAACCAAGACAAATGCTCACTCATTGTTAATATGATAAAGGTAAAACTCTCTTTCTGTTTTGATAGTATCTTCCATATCAGTTTCTGTCATGCTGTTGATCAAACTCTGGATTTACCACAAGCCTTTTGTGAGTTCAAAACTAATATTAAAAATTGAGATACATATATTTTTCTTGCTATGTCTTGCAAATTTTAATAAATTGTCAGGATTTTCATCTCCCTATGCACTGTCATCTCTGAAGAATAGGGGATGTAGGTACATGGTGAGAATGACTAAGTTTAACTCTTGTTATTACTTCTGAAGGAAAACATTTTGTCAGTGTAAGTCACCACAATTCACCCACTATCCCAAGGAGTCTTCAGACTGGATAATGAAACAAACATTCATTTAGACATTTAAATAAACAGTTATGTTTTCAGAATTTCTGAGTATTTCCTATGGAACTCATCCACATGCCTAAATAGATGGGTTTTTCAGAGCCCAGTGTCTGCAGCCATATGAAGAATGAAAGAAAATTACCTCTTTTTTCATCAGAATATTTTGAAAACTTTCATCTTTTGTTTTGTTGACTAAAAGTCAACTTTAGTAAGTTGGAGTTGAACTCCTTTGTAAATATGTTCAATGTGACTACTGAGCACTCTGGAAAAACTGTCTCGTTCAAAGTTCTATATAATTTATGTGAGTCTGGATCAATGTTTCTTTGCTCTGTTTGTCAAATTTAAGAAATAATTCTCAAACACAGGTGGATGTTTTCTGCGTTGGTGTTTAGCAAGTGAGTTGTAGCAGAAAAAAATTGTGAGGGCCCTTGTTATACACATTATTATTTAAACCATTGTCCTCAAAGTGACACTATTCTCACATTTGCATGCAAATCCCTGTTATCAATCATTGCAGAGTTTGTGCGGAACACTGAGCAGTTGCATTTCCAAGTAAAAGAGGTTGGCTGCAGACATGCTGGATGGTTTGTTTTGATGGTGAGGTATGAAAGTCTGGTAATGGTGACTGCCATCTCAGGAAAACAAAAAAAAATGCCCTCCAGGAGGATTTGAGGTTTCACTTTCAAGGGTAAATATCCTCCTCTGCAGAGAGAGTGTTTTGCCATGGCAAGACACCTACATGTTCCAGTAAGCGGATTTTCCAAATTATGTCTTTGCTTCGTGCCCATTGCATTAGCACAGTCACCTTGTCACTCAAATCCCTGTAATGATCACTTCTGAACCATTTACACCCCGTGTTTGGCTGGCTGGTTGCTGCTTACTCAGTAGGAAGATTATTGATTGTGGGCTCTTATTAAGAAAGTACGGAGCAATAAGCTGTGAGAGCTGTTGATAATTCAAAAGGTGAAGCTGGCAATTATATAGGGATCAGGAGGATTATTATATACAGGGCCTAGGAAAATATGACTGATGGATGTGGCACTGCTGTTATGACTGCTTGAAATAAAATGTATCATTATTGATTTCTTTTGTTGGTCTTTTTTATTGCATTTTAAATCTACATATTTTTCATGCAAACAGTCTATTCTACACTAGAGCTAGAATATACTACTGTAGCTTACTGATTTATGAATATATCCCTCCTTTATAGTACTTTCACCTCTTGCTACAGATTTTTTTTCCAGTTTTTCATTCCATGGTAACTATTTGAACGGACAGAAATCAAGTGTCTGATTTTGAATTTTGCCACTTATTCTGTTGCTGCTGTTGTATCACTTTTAATGATTTTTCTTCTAATGATGAGAAAATGAAGAGTGAAAAAAAAAGTTTTAAAAAGCTCCATATTTTGGGCATCAAATGTATGGTGAATACATTTTTTTAAATTATTAATTCTTGCTTTCACCTGTCATGTCAGGTGGCATGTTTAGCCTTATAACATTTTTCCTTGGTTTAATTACTTCTAGCTAGTTTCCTTAGTTTTGCATTATGTTCCTCCTGCTCATTTCTTATGCCATTCCCTGGTCTTAAATAACTATATTAATTAACATCAGAGATTATTAACATTATTAACATGCTAACATTCCTAGTGAAAAACATAGAAAAGAAAGAAAACATTTTCTTTTGAGAAAAGTCCACTGGCACAGCATAGTTTGTACCTTCATGAAGACCCACTCTATTGGAAATTATCTCAATTCCCACAGTTTGCAAACCAATGTCAAATCTAGTTCTAGAAGTGGATTTCCTTTCTGCTCTGCAAAACAACAAATAACCTGAAGCCTTTTTTTAAAGCAGAATTCCAGATACTCAGGTGTTCTCTCTGTCTGTGAAAATGTCATATATCTTTTATTCAGAATTATTTTTTTCTGGTAGTTTCCACTCTTAGCATTTGTTTAATAAACAAGGTTTTTACCTCCAGTGTGGTTTGTGTTAATTGTGGAAAGAGGTGGGGGAAACAGCAGGAAAATTGTATGCAGTTGCATGCCTTATTATTCTGCATTAAACTAATATTCTGGGAGACTGTCAGCTACATAAAGCATTACAGCTACCCTAGTCTCTTGTCTACTGTTTTTGCATGCAGGATTTGGTCTTATCACTGCAAAAAATCTATTCAGTCATTATTTGGGTAAAGTTGACTTTTAGCCAGATCCAGAACGAGCCCCACAAGCCAGAGGCCTAATCAATACCACTCTAACTGCTCCATTAATCCTCTTTTACTGCCATTTCCCTCTCATCTTTCCAGGAGACTGTTGTTACCTCAGAACAGATAATTGATTTTTTTTTCCTAGGTAATAAATGCAGCAGCTTTTCAGCAATACTTCCCACACACCCCTGTACTGTACCCTGCAGGTCCCTATCATGATGTGACTGAGCAGAGCTGCTTCCTGATTATTCCAAAGCTGGATGTGCACCTAATGCAGATGCACTCTGCTGATGTGACTATCAAACAAGCCCAACTGGCTCATACCTGGACATTTCCACCTCAGATACTGCAGTAAGACAAGCAAATTTGCATGTTCTCATATGCAAAAGAATTTTGCATGATCTGTCTCTTACATAAATAAAAATAAAATAAAAGGCCTAACAACAGCGAAGGACTAGGTAAATAAAGTTGGGGCTGAAAGAGTTGTTGGGCTTAAGGGTTTTAATTCAGGAGATGATTTCTGTGCTGTGCACAGAGTCCTGAAGTGTTTGGCCTGATAGCCCTGGTACAAGTACAAAAGCTGAGCAGAAAAGTTTGAGGCCAAAAAGATGTGGGTTTTGTCCTCAAAAATGTGACTATGTTCCTGAAAAAGTCATGTAACACTACGCACTTCCATTACTAATAGGGACAGTGCTGACTTGCTTCAGTTTTGGACCTCATTTAAGCCTCTTCTAAATTTTTATTGCTTTACTATAAGAAATACCTGTTTGATTTAAACCAAAAAAAAAAAATCTCATTTTCTCTGTCTTTCCTGTAATTCCTAGGTACTTGCAGCTAGGATGTGGAAGACAACTCCAGTAGAAGTAACAGGATTTTTCTACTGGTGATGTTCTCACAAATCAGGGAAAAATTACCTGGTGCTTATTTGTTATGTTTAGTATTTTTCTCCAAAAGACTTCTTGGTGTTACTGGCCTTTAATATTAGGAAGAATTTTTTCAAAGAGATGACTAGATATTGGAATGGGCTGCCCAGGGACGTGGTAGAGTCAGAGCACTGGAAGTAGGACTTTTTGATGTAGCTGGGTGTATTATTGACTTTAAAATACACTTGTGGCCAGTGGGAAGTATGAAATCCTGACCTGATATGACTTAAATAAGCTAAAGAAGCTGAAAACAATGAAGATGTTCAAAATTCACTTAAAATATTCCCACACTGCTCCTTGGAGAATCTGTAAAGTAACACAACTTTTGAGAACATGACCATTTTATGTTCAAAACAATCTCTTAAAAATAATAATTCTTCTCTTAGCATCCTACTTACATTAGAAAAATTAAAAAGCAAAAGTAATTAATTTAATTCATAGAACACTGGGCACTGGATCAAATGACAGTGTTATGCCAGTATTTATTTTTTGGGACAGTATCACCAAGCCAGAGTTCTGCCCAATGGCCAAATAAATAAATAAATATATAAGTAGATGAGACTGAACTCAAGTTCAAGTTCAAGTGCTAATCTACATTCAGAAGATAGATAGAAAAAAAGGGGAAAATGAACACTATTTTTGAACAAACCTTTGATACAATGCTTTTTCTGTGAAGTTATTGCTTACCCTGTGCATTTCTCCCCAGCAAATAAAATTAAATTACCAAAATGTAACTCTTTTTGCTTCAATCAGGAGACAGAGGATGGTCAGATCATGATAGAGCAGATCCTTGCTAGAAAGACTCACTAACATCCCGCAGGAATCTTCATGCTTCTTACTTGAGGCTTACTGAAGCTTGTCAGAATTTTTGTGTTTATAGAGGGATCTGGGGAAGTTCACAAGTGTCAAGTGCACATGGTGCAGCACAGCTTAACATCAGCAATGTAACTCCATGTCTCCTTTTTCCAGCTAGTGCTAAAGTCACTCAAGAGAAAAATTGTTTAGTTCCTAAAAAAAAAACCCCAAATTGTATTACGAAAGTATTCCGTGTGTTGTAAGTACTTTTCCTCATGCAGAATAAGATATAATACTTGCTACAAACACTGCTTATTCAAGTCAGAATGTCCATAATCAGTATTAAAAGCTCTTGTAGCTTTCAAGAGGTTGTGCCCCTGTACAGATTTCTATACCCTGAGAAGGCTCATAGTGCCACAACAACAATAAAAGCAGAAAATGTGAGTAACTTCTTTAGGCAAGGATTTCTTTATTAATTTCCATTAAAGTAGGGTCACACAAGATGTCTTTTATTAACTGATAACAGCGAGCTGGGATTGATCAACACTCGCTATCTGCAGAGCCATCAATTAGTCACTGTGAAAAAGAGATTTCAGAAGTACCACACTGTTAACACATGGCTCTTGCTGTTCACTTTTTAAAATAGTCCAGCTTTTGTACAACAGAGGGGGCTGGATATAAAATACTCAGCTGAAGGAAAGACACATGTCATATTTTTGCTGTTAGTTTTAGCCTTTGTCCCGCTTCCTTTCCCTCTATAGAGGAGCATCTTCTTCTACATCTTCCATGTTGTAGTCAATGGCAATAATGAGGTTTGTAGCCAACAGCTCTTGTCAGATGGCCCTCAGAATAATAATTCCCTTATCTTGAACCTCAACAAGCATAGCAGGCCTTTGGAATAAGATCCTCCTTGGTGTCTTATGACCTTAGAAATTATCCTCATGACACCAAACAAGTGGATTAAAAATTTCAGATTTTTCCTTCTGCCACTTTCAATAATTACTGGAGGAAGAGGATATAAGTAGATATGGTGCAAGGAAATGTTAAATTCATGTCATCTTTAGCTGAGGAGAATATATTGAAGACAAAAGGAAAATAAAGACTGCAAATTAATTTGAAAGTATTCTAAAAGGAAAAGGCTAGTTTTCAGATAGGAGAAATTAAAATAAAATAAAAATTTAAAAATTCAAATAAAATACAATTAAATTAAAATTACATACAAATAAATAATATTAAAATAATATTTATTGATATTGTTTACTTTTAGTTTCTCTTTATTTTGTTTAAATTTATTTGATTTTATTTGATTTTTATTTATTTTATTATTTTATTTTATTTTTTAGTTTAGTTGACCTTCCACTGGTTAAATCTACTTTCCTTTTGAGTGGAAAGCAGAAAGCACAGTGCTCTTAAATTCAAGAACAAGACTGGCACTTGAGATATTTCTGAGCGGATGATCCTCTCTTGCCCTGCTCACCTTCATTTCATCTTCTTGGTATTTTTTCCATGTCTCCATGCAGTAGCACTGAGAACAGACACTTTTACAACATAACAGGAGAAAACTGGGTGATATTAGAATGAAATACCACAGAGATTTCTTTATGCACACCACACCCCCTGCTGGTTTGGGAGCAAAGTTATCAATCTGTCAAGAGGAAAATTTATAGCTTGATCGTAAAATATAGGGGAGAGCTCAAGGCAGCCAATGCTGTAATAAGGGTTATGATACTGTATTTTGGAAGTTCTTTAATTTCTTCTAGAATAAAGAAGTACTGAGAACTTTTAACCTTTTAAGTAGAATTTTTGCCAAGCATAAATTTACTCTTGTTTCACAAAACAACTCCTACCAATAAAATACATTAAAATTTTGGCATGCTAAATACATTGAATGTTCTTTTTTCTGCTTTTTCTTCAGTAAATATACTTTATATCCTTACATTAGTCTCAGAAATTCTTTTTGCATGTTTTCACTATGGACAAATAGCAAATAAAAACAAAATTCACTGTCATGAAAAGTTAAATCTGGGTTTAATGGGTTTAACAGAAGAAACTAACTTTTGGATTGCTTGGTATTATGCCAGCCAACAGAAAGCTTTTCTGCAGAAGAGAAGTCTGAGGTTTAACTGTAAAGTATGAGAAAAAACCTTTATTAATTTTGCCACAGGAAATCAATGATTTGAGTTTCAATCTTTTTTAGGTGCATCTTTATTCTTTATCCCCCTGTCTGGCCTCAGAAATTACCTCCCCATATATTTTTTCATATGATTTACAGGTTGTTGGTTTGACACACAAGGACAGTAAGTCAATAGTCTCTCTCTGAAAATCCTACTGAGAGTTAGGGCTGTCTGGTACTAGATGTGCAATCAGAGCCAATCTGCTGCTGAGGAGTTGTACCCTCTACTTTGTATAGAAGCACCAAATGGAATAATTTCCCCAGAGTGTGCTGAAGGCTTGTCACTGAGAGCTGCAAGGAAATTTGGATGGAGTTCTGCAAAGTTTTGGATGATTTAATCAAGAGCATAGGAGTATCACCTTGTTAAATCTTCATTTTTAGTTTCATTACAGAGGCTGGTGGAGTTCCCCTTATAAAGAGCATTTAAAAAAACCCATGATATTCTTGTATGTTCAGTGTTTTTTATGACAATATCTACTGTAAATTACTTACTTAAAAAAACACTGTTCCAGTTGAGAACAGAATTTTAATACTGACTTCATGATTAAGGTTTTGGTCTGCTTCTGGTAAGGGAAGATACAGAATCCTTGCTCTACTTCCACTTGGGTAACTATGTTGTTACCTACACCAAATTCTTTTCCAAGTAAAACCCTATTGAGCACTGGCTGTGCTTTATCTTTTATTTCTTGACAAAGAGAATGAATATTTTTGAGATATTTCCTATTCCAGTAGAAAATTATCAATAACAAAGACTAACCATGAAAGTTGCTGATGTGAGAGAAGTGTTGTGTGTGTCAGATGAAAAATGCATCTTGGTGCACAGAATATATTGCAGGGCTCTTCAGCTAAGAGCTACTTCAGTGATTGACTACCTCGCACAACAACTGAATCAGGATAAACAAAGATTGAAAAGTACTTTGTATTCCCAAAAGCATTTAAAAGCTTTATGGAGTTACTAGGATTCTTGGAGGAGTTTTAGTAAAATGGCAGTGGACATGGCTGTGTCCAAGCTGTTCTGTGAGCCTCATCACTGGGATCTGCCAAAGGTAAAACTAACCTTTATAGATCAAAAGCAGTGATGGGTCCTGCAATAGTTTTCTCTGAATTGCAGTCCATGATTAATCTCTCTGCTTTGATATTAGTGAGGTAGCAAAGAGTTTGATCCCTCATAATCAATGATTCTTTGGCAGTTGTTGAAGTCAGTTGTGCTGGCTTTGTTTCCTGAGCCAAATGGGAATTCATGCTGTCATTTATTTACTGTTTGCTGAAGGGAACATTTTAATCAATGACCTCATCACATTTTTGATATTTCATTGTCTCAAGATGGTTGCTCTCTTTCTGGATTTAAAATTATTTATTTGTTTTAACTGCTGTGCAATTTAAATGAATAAATAAGGTTTGGGTAATTTAAATGATATGAAAGCAAGAGCAGCAAAAGAACAGACAAGTTTTACCTCCTGATTTTCAAAAAAAGAGCACTTTTAATCAGAGTCGGGGTTCAGGTTTGGTTAGCTATAAGGAAAGAGACAATTCTGAGCATTGCATGCAGAATTGGGACTGAGATTGATACCACTAAACTAAGCTCTGGAAAAGCAATACAGTTGAGTTTATCCACGATTCTTTGCCTTTCCAACCTTGTCAACCTAGCCAGAACTGATAGCTGCTGGTAAAGCTGAGCCTTGGTGAAAATCTTACCAAAACTCATGGTTCAGGTGGGCTACAGAGAATTAATCTCCCTGTTCCATGTCCAGCGGGGACAAACCTCCTCCTGTTCCTACTCCTGACCTTTGAGTTGTGAGTGAAGCCAAAAGGAAAGAGCTGTCTGGGAAAGTCAGTTTGTCCATATCTCCAGAAACGTCTCGCCTGACAGTCAATTGCATTGTCATAATGCACTGGCCACATAGTGTGCTTCCAGATGAGAAGTCTCCTCTCTAGTTTTGTGATATCTTCTGATGTTATATTTTAACATAATAAATCCTTAATTTATGACTCCTTTGCAGCTTTGCCTTTTAAATTAATTGCCCTGTGGAATTCTCTACATATTAATGCAGAGTAGAGCTTCTTGTCTTATGAATTATCAAAACACTGATCTGAAGGAAATGAATGATATGAAGCATAGAACAGTACTTAACAAATTGTCTGCCTTGCACATTGAAATCTTGCTCTGTGTGCTTCATTACAATCTGTTCATTGCTTTGTGACCTTTAGCCCTCACTGGGTAGAAGCACATGTAACCTTCCTGAGCATTTGGAACTCCAGTTTTGCTGAAAGAAGTGTCAAAAGCCTGGCAAACACACAGCTGATAACACTGGAAAACTGATGCTATTCAAGGAAGTGTTGGCATTTATTTGTGCTTTCAGCCTTACCCCTGGATGCAGCTTTTGGTGATGTAGCAGCTTGTTTTAGGTTTCTGCCCATGGAGATTTGACTTGCATTTCTTGAAAACATACCTTCTACATAAAGGGAATTTTTCAAGCATTTACAATGGAAGAAGAAATCCAAACATCTCCTGGGTATCCTTATTAACAAATTATTTCATTCAGGAGAGAGTTTAATCAGAATACATGACTTTGATTCTGAATATGTTTAAAACAGCAAATGTGCTGTGTTTTGGTTTGTTTTGGGTTTTTTTCCATTCCCTTTTCTTGCACTTCTCATCCTGGATATAACTGGATACAAAGATTTCCATTTGTAGATTACTTGAGAATAGCAGTGGCACTAGGAACAGTTTGCTCTTAACTCATATCCTCCTTTCTTCTCTCTTTCCATGTTTCACCATCCCTTTCCAAAGCAGAGAAACTTCAATTTTCTACTCTTGTAATCTGTGTTCAGATTTCTAGGACTTCTTCCCCAACCCCCAGGAAAAAAGCTAAAAAACACCCCATGACCATGAATCAACTCAAAATATGAATGGAAGTAAATTAAGAGACCAAGGATTAGAGTTTTTACATGACATTAGGAAATAAATGACAAAGGAAAGAAATTTGTAATGCCTTTTCTTCATTGTGAGTGGGAATAAGGACTGTTACCAGTTGCTTACACAGCTCTTCAGGGAACTTTGGAGAACTTTATAAGCAATATATGTGCCATGTATGCTTGCTGATGCTTTAGCTAAGCCCATGCTTGAGGTTTGGAGCAGTTTTATATCTGTGATTCATGTGTTTTGTCTGTGCTTCAGTACCTGGGGTAGAGGAAGACATCACACAAACTCTAGAGACAACAGCTTGATGTACTTGGACCATACTTAGTGAAAACAGCTGTTTCTCCCAGGCTCTTCCTTTCTGACAGCTCATAGAGCAGATTTCCTTTTGCTTTCTAACAAAAGCTTTTTAGCAGCTGTACTTGGAGAAGCTTAACTTTTCTTAACATTTCTGAAAGTTTCAGCATACTGAATCCTCTTGTCTGGCACACCTAAACCCCTCCATTATGCTGTCCATTATATATTGTGGAAAGAGATTTTCTTGGAAATAGAATGAAAACTGGTCTGTTTACATGTCTTACTTTTGGAATCACACTGTATTTTGAGGCACCCAGAACACTCCTGGTACTTGTGTGAAGATACACATTACCTGGTTGGTTCCATGTTTGAAGAAAATTAGAGAGGGTTATTTACCTACTGTAATGGGAATAACATCATTGTCTATGTCTTACTGTCTTTTTTTGGTCAGGGGATTTTCTGATTTAATTGCATGGAGTTGCTGCAGCATTGCCATGGCACTGCAGCAGAAACAGCTGAATGGTACTTTAGAGTGTGAATATGCTTTGGAGCCTTCCACCACAGTTTGTTCTTTCTTCTTTGATTGATAAAGGTGAAATAGTGATTGCACAGATCAAAAGTTGACTTATTTTCAATAAGGATCTGGCTTAGTCAATCAATAAGCTACCACCTTTTAGACTGCAGAAGCCTTTTGAAAAGACTTTTACATTGCCATCTCAAATCCCTATTTGAGAACAGCTAAAAAACATGTCATAGTACTTTATTCTCTGTAGTGTAATAAGAAATATTTAGAAATATTTCTATTCTGGAACAGGTTAGATTAAATCTCCAGATATGAAGGGCATTTGTACCAACTAGCTTTGTCAGAGTTGTCTGGAAAATCCTACAACTTAATGCATGACAGTACATGCTAAAGTACAAGCTGTGACCATAAACCAGTCCCAGAATAATCCCCTCCCTTCAAGCCTTATTCTAAGCATTTTTTTCAGCTTGGTAGCCTCAAAGTGTTTTTGTCCTCTGTTCCTGGTTTTGCAACTAAACAAAATAATCATGTGGTCATACAATGCCATCTTTCATTCATGCATGGGGAATAAAGTCATATGACTTCAGAAAAAGAGTAATTCTCATTTGTAAATGAAAGTTTTAGGGATGGGTAAGAATCTGAATTGAAATAAGGTAAATATTTTCCGGAATTTAAATAAGATAAAAATTCAGGGTATGAAAATATAGGAAGCTTTTTATTTTCCTTTTTATTGCCTCAGCTATGCTGCTAACTAAGCTTGCCCTTTTTCCAGCAATCCATATTGAGAATGAAACAACACAATCTGAATTACTTTTTACATATTTTTAAGCCATGAATACATTTTCCCAACTTTCTGACTTTGGTCAAAAAGCTGTATCAAACCTAGAAAAGAGTGTTTCATAGCATAAAAAAATCCTAGTCATGATTGATGAGATTATGATCTCATTGTGTTTAGCATGACATAAATAAATATCAAACACAAACACTTATATTTATTTTTTTTTCCTGGAAGCCAAGTAATTAAGAACGGACCTTGGGTACTTGCATCCTTAATTTTGACTCTGTGGAAATGCCACCAAACCATGGCCATAATTGAGACATGGGGAAAAAGCCCACCTTACTGGCAAATTTAGTGGAATATAATGGACTGCACAGGGAGTGAGATATTTTAAAGGAGAACTGAGAACTTCAGTGTGATTTTAATCTGTGTTTTTGCTGCACAGCTTTTGAAATTTCAAACTCTGAAGCGCAGTTTACAAGTGATACAATTCAGTTCCCTAAATCTCAGACATGCTGTTTGAAAATTATCTAGAGGGTTAGGGCTCCCTTCAAATCTGTTGTTTTGTAAAGACCTCTTTCCGAGGGGGGGTACTTCAACAAACACTGCTCAGTAGGGCTGTACATAATGCTGGTCTGACAGGAATGCTGCTGGGAAGCAAGGATTCATGGTCCAGGGGAAACAGAGATGCCAGCTGCTAGGTGGAAAAATAGGAGACCTTTATGTCATGGGGACAGTTCTTCCCTCTTTTTCCCTGGGAAAGCCCTGGCTAATCAATGTTTCATTGGATTCTATCTCCATCTGAAATGTCTGGTCTATTAGTTGATTTTGCATTGACATGCCTTTAAAATTAGTTGTTTGAATACTGGCTGCCAATTAGCCTATGTGATAATGATGAGTTAGAATTAATTTCTGACTATTGCTAGTGCATTTATTCTATAAAAAGTTTTTTAAACTCAATGAGACTAAAAGCAGTGAATGTAGTACCTACCTCAACATTCCGTATATGTCTTTCTTTTTCTACAGAATCCCATTTCAATCAGTTACTTAAAAGGTCATGTTTAATATCACATCAAAACTCCTACAGAGAGATTTATTTTTTTTCTGATGCTGGTAATGTTAAACAAATACCTAAGGTTCTGGTCACTTCTTGAGTTCATTCTCTGTTTAAACATTGCACTCAAACTTACTATGACATCTCAATGGTTTTTGACAGTTTTATATTTTAAAGGATGGTTCCAGTTATCTTATCACTGAAAAACCCAGCACAATGATTTAAAGGTGCTTCTGACATCTGGATGAAGTGTGCATGGCTCAGTAGTAGTGCCATGTAGTGCCAAGACTGAGGAGAGATGGCAAGATTTCCACAGGCATGTTGCTAAATCCATCATTCGGTTATTTATGGCCTTCAGTGAGAATTATTAATTATATCTTTAGGATCTCTCTCAAAATCCTAGATGTGCATGATTTTGCCTAACTATTCCTCCCCTGCAAACCAGAGTTAACTTTTTTTTCAAATATTTTGGCTTTGGTTTTTTTTTCATGTAACACTGCTGTACTTTTTATTGTTCCATTGCTGTAAAAGATAAATAAAAGGTAGGAATTGATATGCTAAAATCTCTAACCACTGAAATCCTGAAGAATAAGATTTGTTCTTTTCCTGGATGTAGGTAGGAAATCTTGTGTAAATGAATAACCAAAGGAAATGAAAGCAGAGAAGAAAAAGCAGTGTATTGTAACAGTGCTCTCCTAAGCGGTGAAACTGGACTAACAAAACAAGTTTTTAAACATAGAAAATGTAAGTTAAAAAGAAAACTAGGGTAAAAAAGATGCAAGCAAGACAAATTCTGTACAGAACTTCATTTTAAATAAACTGGAGAAGAGCATGAATTTTGCCAAGTTAAATGCAAGCAGGTCTTGACAGATGGCATAAAACAGATCGGGTGAGCTATGGAGTAGATGAGGGTAAGGACAGCGCAGCGATGTTGCCTCACTTTTGAAACAAGCCGTGTAGAGCTTTTCTAATTTTCCCAGCACAGACTGAGGGACAAGCAAGTGAGTGAAAGCACTCCTATTTACTGCTAATCCAAATATTTAAATTGGCTCTGCTCATTTACCAACAAACCCTGTTCCGCCATCCTTCTCAGAGGGAACAGCAGGACCAGCACTCGTCATTATTGTTTCTAATGTGCAGAATAAAAGAGGCCTTTTGAGATTCAAGACCTACTCTGCAGTGTAACATAAAACCTGGGCTTTTAATTCATCCTTTCCTCTTGGTTTGGGGTTGTTTTGTTTGTTTCTTTTCTTTTGTTCTGTTTTTATTTAACACTAAATGATGATGAGGAATTCTCGGAATGGTAGGAATATCATTCTTACCTTGAGATTTTCCAGTTTTCCAAGAACTTCTGGTTTGTAATCTTTGCCTTTGTTATGACATAACTGAAATGTTTGGCAAGGTGTCAATTCAAATTCCTTCTAATTAGTTTGCAAATAAATAGAGCTAGAAAGCTTCCTGTTAGCCATTATTTACAGCAACATCTATTGCTAAACTCACCTGACATTTTTCTTTTTGGGGCCCAGCTTTCATTCACTTAATCCTGGAAAAGACTTTAACTCTGTGGTCTGAAATTTCCCTTCCTGGGTATCTGCCTGAAGTTTAGATGCTTTAATTACTGAGAATAATATTGATACAAGATTCATTATATTGCTCGTGTTAAACAGCATATAAGCAAGTTTGCAGACTTGTCAGTGTGAAAACATAGTTACAAAAAGCCAGTTTGCAATATCATATTTTCACGGAATTATTCCCATTATGTTTCTTCACATAGCTATCACGCTATAAGGAAACACACCATAAAAATTAGGCAATTATGTCATTGATGTTGGAGACAGAAATGCTACAGAACACACCGAGGGTCACACGACAACAGCCAACCTCTATTGAGTGCTCATCTCCTTATATGGCATTGAAGAACTGTGTGGTTCATTCTGATTGGCTGAAGCAGTTGCCACCCAGCCAATCAGCCAATAGCTACCCAGCCAGCTGGCCAATAGCTGCCCGTGCCCCCGACAACCCAGGCCTGCTTCTCAACCACCCAAATTGGCCAAGTTATCTAACCAAGGTAATTATATAATTAATGATTTAATCAGTTTTGTTTCAGTTATAAAATTATAGTTAGGAGTTCTTATAACTGTGAGGCCTTCAAGCCAACTGTTAGCCACCACATAATTAGAGATGCATAAGAGACTTTGAAGCAAAATTACCTGGACTTCTCTATTTTGGCCTTTCCTACCTGTGAAGTTACTCAGCCACAGTAATTTGAAAAAAAATAGGACTTTGAAGAAATGTGGACTTCTTTAAAAAAAAATGAGGACTTACAGAAAAACTCTTCTGTGCAAAGGTGAAAAAAGCAGTCTGTCCTGGGCTTTTTGTTCAAAATACAGAGCAGAAAGCCTGCAAGTGAAATACGAACTCTGTAGGCAGCTAATTTGCTTTGATCTGACCCCAGAGTCATTGCATCATTAAACTCAGTTGAATTTTCATCTTCTAAAATTGTTCTTTCTTTTTATGTAAAGTTAATAGGAAGACAGCAGCTGTCTTTTTTTTTTTCTTTCCAACTAGAGGAATGGCATATTTAGGACCAGGTTGTTCTGTTTTCATGTACCATAACGTTTTCATAGTTTGAGGATCAAACCATAGGTGTGTTGCACCAGGAAGGCATCGAGAGCAAGAACAAATCAGGCCTCCAGATAAGATGTGTTCAATAAATCAGCCTCCCTGAAGTACTCTACCAACAATGCCCCTATAGACATGTTAGAATATATTTTTTTTCAGTCAGGGTAGCAAAGTGCCTCAAGAAAGCACATTGCAGCCCAGGTAAGCACTTTTTCAATTGAAAAGAAGCAAATATTTGTGATTGTCTCCAGGATTTCTGAGGCCAAAATACCAGGGTTATTTCAAAGCAAGTTGATACTATCCTGGGAAAATAAGATATGTCAGGTTACCTGGTATGTATGAAAAAAAACCTCATTGTATCTGAATTTCTTGTCTTTTATCATTTTCAACAAAAGCACCATTCAGCTGTATCTTGCCTGACAGTTAAGCTACATACAATGCCCATTTTATTCAAATGAATGGCAGTAACCTTTATTCTGAACAAATAGCTACCCTGCCAGGGGAAGGGCTGCTTTGTATCCACAGTCCCTCTGTGTTAACTCCTCATTGGTTATGGCTGAGCAACAACCGTGTTTTCCCCTTTCTCCATTCTGCCAACTGCTGTTCCAGCCTCTGTAAGTGATCACTGTATGGTTCATTTAGTTTTTGTACATATAAACTGGTATTTTGAGAGCTGTTATTAAGATCTACGAGTAATGGGATCTGGCCAAATTTTTGCACTGTTAAACTCCAAGTATGTTTTCCCATGATAGCATTATGTGAAATAGCACTGTATTGGATGGCAATTCCACATGTAGAAATGGAACTTCTTTTTCTGAATTCTCACAATTATGCTGAATTTTTGCAGTAAGCATTGGAAATTGAGAAGGGCAGGATTTTCCAGAGAGTTTGATGTTGACTTATGACTGCCATCTCCAAACTGCATTTATTATGTGGATACCATAGCATGTAGAAATGGAGTGGGATGAAAATGGTTGTATTTTCTTTCTGCACATTTAATCATTTTCAGTTGAACTATAGCTAAAATTAAGCAATTTTATGGGTAGAAATTCATATGGCAATAGGGAACTTGGTAATCTAAGAATCATAACAAATATGTGCATTTAAATATTTCCACAATGTGCTTAAGTTGAAACATGAAAGTAGACTTTATTAATGGGTGAATTTCTGAGTAAATTCTTATAGGATAAAACCATAAGACTACTCAGTTGAAAAACATTATTTCCCACCTGCACAAGGAAGTAGGGCAGGGGAAGGTTTTATTTCTGTCTCTGTCAGATCCTCTCACCAACTCAGCTTGGGAGGGTGCTTGAATTCACCCCTTCCTCAGCTTTTCACCTATGTGCCAGGCCAGGTTCCTTTCTAAGGCATACAGACACTCATTACTCTTTCTCATCTCCCCCTGATGACCACTGACAGGACCTGAGGGAACAGCTTGAAGCTTCATTGGGGGAGTTTAGGTTGGGTATTGGAAAAAGCACCTTTACTCAGAGTGTGGATGGCCGCTGGAGCAGGCTCCCCAGGGAAGTGGGCACAGCACCAAGACTTCCAGAGTTCAAGAATCCTTTGGACAATGGACACTTTAAGAGCAAGAGCCAGAATCTTCTATAAGTTCTTTCTTTCATTTTGGTAAATCAAAGTCCATATCAGTTCAGGGATAAAAAAAAAAGGCAAGCAACTTAAACTATGACACTAATGCATTTAAAAATTGTAACTAATATGATGAAAACTTTAATGGATGGGAATCAAGACCTTATATTCAGAATCATAAGCTAACACTTTTCTTGCTTTTTAAGTTATTGTGTATGAAATGCTAATTCCTTCTGTCATGGATTAGCATTTCAGGGTTTTATGCTAATAAAAATGCATCATCTTAATAGTTACTTGAAGTCTTTTGTTCAGAGTACGGGAAATACACAGAGAGAGCTCACTCTCAATTTGGCAGATGGAGTTCATGATACTAATTAACAGAAGATATTTTATTGAAATAAAGACCCATTTAGGATGAAGCTTTGCACAAAAGTAATAGCCTGAATTTCCATGGTCTAAGACCATGCACCTTCTAATTATGTTTAATTTTTGCTTTAAACCCGATTAACTTGTAAGTAGTCAAAGTACTTCTTTTATAACTAGAGCATGATAATAAGTGTTCCTGAAGCAACAAAAAAATTAGAGAAAAGGATGTTAATGTTGCACAAAACTGTGAGTTCCTCCTTCTGCTTGAAGCCCTAATTTCTGGCAATGTGTTTTCCTTAGTATATTTGATTCCTTCCCAAAGTGGGGAGTGTTTTTGAGTCTGTAGCCACCTAAGAGAGCTCTCATAATACACTTAAAAGATGTTCATATTGGTCCAATAAATGCATTAAATGCATTTTGTGTGATGCCCTGTTAGCAGACATAAACTGAATAAATTTCACATGTGTTAATGTGACCCAAATCTGAATCAGGATACTGATCTATTTCTGAGATTCCTGAGCAGGGCCGTACGGGGAGCAAGGCAGTTTGAAGTGTACCTGTCACATTTTGTGGTGTTTTCTGGGTCCCCTGTCAAAGGAGGAAGGAATGAATCTGACGCCATGTTCATAGGAGGCTAATTTATTATTCTATGATACTATATTATATAAAAGAATACTAAACTAAACTATACTAAAGAATAGAGAAAGGATACAGACAGAAGGCTAAAAAGATAATAATGAAAATTTGTGACTCTCTCTTTGGAGTCCAACACAGCTTGGCCATGATTGGCCATTGAGTCAAAACAATTCACAGCAGAAACCAATGAAACAATCACCTCTTGGTAAACAATGTCCAAACACATTCCAAAGCAGCAAAACACAGGAGAAACAAATCGGATAATTATTGTTTTCATTTTTCTCTGAGGCTTCTCGGCTTCCCAGGAGAAGAATCCTGGGCAAAGAGATTTTTCAGAAAATATCATGATGACAACGTTTGTCCCGAGACCTGCAACACAATGCAAGTGGCAGTATTGTCTGTAAGCAGGTGTCTATTGCTTGTCAAAGGGGAAAACCTGCAGTCAGGTGTTGCACAGGATGGCAAGCCCTGTAGGGATTTTGGCACTTGTTAGAACAACCTCATGGTTATGACATTTTCTCCCCCACAAGCACGTAAGCACATGTGGCACCCTCTGCCAAAGAGTGTCCTCTGACTCTGGGAGAGAAAGCTTTTTGGAATTTTGTATATATCTGTGTATTTATATTTGTGTCTTTTGTGTAATTTTGTATATATTTGCATATTTTTTATTTATTTGGTATATACACAGTTTGGGTTCTGGGGCCTATTTCCCATCAGAAATCTCAGCATAGAAGACTTGTTAATTGTGCACCTCCTTTAAACCACAAAGGCCTTGTACAGCAAAGAACAGGGCAGATGCAAAGCAGTGATTAATTGATTTTGTGGATTGAGGGCCAAATGAACTATCTGACTATACTATCCTCTCTTTGTCACATTCAGTTAGGTAGTGTGATTGAAAAAAAAAAAAGTAAATCTTTTGCTGTTTATTTTGGTAATTTTTGCCCTTTCTTTTTTCCCCTTTATTACTCCAAGACTTGAATAAACAAGGCATCTTCTTCCAAAGAGTTGGCAGGAGACAGTTGTCTGCAAAGGGAGATGATGAAATTTACACTTTTGAGCATTCAGGTCTAAGGAATAGCCTAACTTCCTCATAAACTGTATCATTTTTGCATGTCTCATCAGCATCATCAGGAGTCCTCTGCATCTTAACTTGGATCTGGGACTGAATTACTATAACAACCCACCATAAGGTGCAAGTAATGAAGTAAGTCAGCTCTGTTCTTAAGATGTATTGCTTTGCAAGTTTCTGCCATAAATTTTTAAAGGATTTTTTCTCTCTTCTGAATTAGACATCTGCCAAATTATCATGAACCCTTTTGGACAGTCTGCAAACAGACCTGTTTTCTGGACAGTATAGTGAAATTTCTAATTGAAAGCCCTTCTGTCTGCAGAAATTTTTGTGTGTATGTCTACTTTAATAACATGGGTGGGAGGAGACAAAAGCTCAAGCTGTCATTAGAATTCTGCAGATACCAAAATGGCCTCTAGCTGTTAGAAGACCAGCATTGAAAAGTACTTCTATAACTATCAAAACAAAAATACTCTTAAAATTGCTCTTACCAAGGCACTTCTCAACTGCAAAAGACTCCATAGCACCAAACACTTGTGTGTGTTTCCAAATCCCAGACATGAGTACAGAGTGGGAGAAGAACTCATTGAGAGCAGCTCTGCAGACAAGGAGAGAGAAGGACAGGGGAGTCCTCATGATTGAAATTTGGGTGTATGCTGGCAATGTGCACCTGTAGCCCAGAAAACCAGTTGTATCCTGGGGAGTGTAGTCACCAGCTGTATCCTGGGCTGCCTCAAAAGAAAAGGCCAGCAGGTAAATGGAGGTGATTCTTCCCTGCTACTTCACTCTCATGAGACTGCATCCATGTCTGGAGCCCTGAGCACAAGAAAAATGCAGACCTCTTGAAAGAGGCCAGAGTTCAAGCCAACATCACTCGACACATCAAAGTAGTTTAGGCATCCTGAAATGAATCACTCTGTTCAATACAGCAAGAGAGAACAGTCTGTCCTGCAATCCTGGAAATGTAAATCTCATGCCCCCACTCAGAGAAATGATATTAAAATAATATTCCTTGAATATTAAAGGACTAGACCCTGAAACTAGTTGTCAGCAGAATATTTTTAAGAGTGTGTCCCAAAGTTACTTTATCATAGCAAAGAAATATTGAAGTACATTATATTTCAAAGTGGTTTATGGAAGTTATTTGTTCCTCCAAAAAGCCTAACTTTGTTCTTGTTTTCTTAATTGACCACAGTAATGCCCACAAACAGGCCTTTATAAACCTCTATTTAAACCTCCATTTGACGTCACTTTCAGTAACATTTGTCAAATAATCTCAAATTGCTACATAGCAGATCTCTGTCTCTGAGACAGTTTTCAAGTCATGCTTAACATTCCCTGAAACAAGCCCTTTTTAAAAAAGCAGTCCAGCTGGCCTATTTTGGATGCTTTTCTGGGAATGGAGGGATTTCGAAACATTTCTCTCTATTGACTAAGAAGTTAGTGCCAGTTGTGTGTATTGTACAGGTCTGCACTAGGTCAGGTAAATACTGCATTTGAAAGACCTCATAAACCTCTTGAGTTTGCTCTTTAGCCTTAGGCAAAGCCAAGGTTTCTCAAGTTTTTCCTAGAGATATCTTTAATTGTTAATGGAAAGGTCAATTATTCAATGCATTCCCAACATTAGTGATGTTACTCAGGAGCAGTGTCTCTGAGTCGATGAAGCACTAGATGAGATTTTTGTTCCCAGATCTCTCCCTGGCTCACTGGGGACCTCTGTCTTCTAATGTTTGTATTTTTTGTAAAGAAAGAACTAAAAAATCATACCCACCTCCATTGAGACTAACTGGACTGCATAAATCGTTATTAGAGCTTCTGTTATTTTTTTGAATCAGACTTCTCCAGTATTTTTATGTTTAATTTTTTAATTATTATTAGATTAGATGAGGCCTTTTTTTGCTTGTCAGCATAGCAGAGCAGTTAATAAGTAATTGTCTTTTTTCCATTCTCTGGTGTTGTGTTTGTGTTTTGCATTTTCTTCATCATCCTTCTTTGGAATCCTCCAGACATCAGAATGAGCAGAGATCAGCAGGAGGCTGGCTTGACGTGTGGGTAGGAAATGTGAATTTGGCTGATTCCTGTCAGCACAGACCTCTCACAGTGAGCTCAATCATGTAAACCCACAGCCATTTATTAAGGGCAAAAAGAAGGCTCTATCTTTTCCCCATTATCATCAAGGTTCACAAGGAGCAGGGGAGTAAAGAGAAAATCTTTCTCCATGCATGTTTTACATTACTTTTGAGAAGTAAAGGCTTTTAAATGGTGCCCTTGTGCAATTCCATTGGACACTGTGTAATTGTCTTGCAGAGACATATGGAAATTGTCATGGACTTTGGGAGCCCCAGAGTATCATTAAGCCCATTTAAAACTGTCTCAGTCAGCAGAAAAAAATAGGGAAGATTGCAGAATTTCTTTTTCTCTAGATTAGAGAAGAAGGATGAGGTGCAGTGTCTGGATCCTCTAGATGGCAATTAATGGAATGATTCTGCATCAAAAATTGTAGTTTCATCAAAATCAAGATACTTCACAGAAATGAGGTTTTGAAGACAAAAAAAAATCAAACAAATTGCTCAGATATTTATTTTACTTAAATCAAGCCATTGGCTTTCCAAGAGAAGTATAAGTCATTTTGATAAGGTGATCATTGTTGTCATTCCAAATAATTTAATTTGGACAGTAATGCTAACATTTATTTTCACAGCATATATATTTCATGGACTGTATTTAATATATTAAATACATGGACTGTATTTAATATTTGAATTTTATAAATTTCATGGACTGTATTTAATATTTGAATATGAATTAAACCTAAGCTAACCAAGGCTAGAAGCCAAATCCTGAACATCCCTGGGTTACATTTACTGTTGTAGAGGGCAGTAGGTTCTTTGAGTGATTTATGGGTAGGGAGAGAAGGACGGATCAAAGAAGGAAAGGAAGGATGGAACAAGGAAGTACTTTTACCCTGAGGCTGAAGAATTGATGCCCAGAAGGACTAACAGACTCACCAAGACCATAATCAGACTGTGGCAAATTCAGAAACTGAATTTAGAGCCCCAAAATATCTCTGTTGATGAGACCATCTAGGGAAAAGAGACTTGGTACTTTTCTATTTTTCACTTAAAAGTTGCATTGGTGAATGCAAATATCTAAGAAATTTATATAAAATTAATAATTTCCTATTTTTGTGTTTGGGTTTCTTCACTTTTGCTACAACCTGAATTGTTACTTATAGTTCTGCTTCTTGTTCTTAACCTCATTCAATCTTATCCTCTGCAATGTCCAACCTACTGTCCTCAAATAGGCACTAACTCTGGTGAAAACCACATTCAGAACAAACCAAATAAGGTGGGTTTTTCTCACAGAAGCACTTTAAGAATAGAATCAGACAACCTAATATTTTGCCAATGTTTTTTAAGCATCCCATACCTCAGACAGAGGTGCTGGTGGAACAGACAAGAATATAGAATCACAAGTGGACTATTACATTTGTAAGGCTTCAACAAATTTGCTAATAAAAACTATAAAGAGAAGAAAAAACACCTTGAGAATGTTAATTTCACTTGAATCACAAGACTCTTCCTCTTTTGTTTCTTTATTCACAATCCTACTCTCTTGCAATTACATTGTCATACTTGCAAAGAACCAAGTCTCTTACACTCAGAATGAGAACTTTTGATTCCAATTTATTCAGTAATTTACTCACATCTTCAACCATATTTGTCATTTACCTCCCTGCCTTCCAGTATAATATGTGACAAACATAGTATGCACTAGCTGACACACAGCTGCATGATAATGAATGCTTTTTTGGCACTCCAGAAATGTGTTTACCATATCTCACAGAGAGAAGTGTCATTTGCAGTTATTTAGTGAAAAAGAATCAGAGATTTAAGTACTTCATATTTTAAAACATCCATAAAAAGAATGGCTGTAGTGGCTCAAACCCTCTCAATACCTGTCTCTGGCAGTGGCCATACATTTATGAATACACAGAATAGGATTAGGCTTTTCCCTTTACTTCTTCCATCTTCCTACAGTCTGTGGTTTAGGATGCTCATATAGCTTTTGTTTTCCCAGCTTGTTATTTTTATTAGCCCTCAATAATATTTTGTTTTTCATTAATTTTTCTTGAATTCTATTGTCTCAACAACTTCTTGTCATAGGGAGTCTCCTGCTGTAACTATATGCTGTGTGAAACAGTATTTCCTAAAATTTCATTTGCTTCCCATAGCTTTTGTGCTGCTAAAAACAATGAGTATTGATTCCCAATTCACATAACTCATATGCTTATAATTTTATGTACCTCTGTCATGCACCTGTTCAGTTGCTTTCCAAGCTGCACCATTGTATCTATTTAAATTTTCCTCTGAGAGGAATCGTTCCATGCATTAGATGATAAATTATTTCTGTGCATTTTCTTCTATGTAAGAGTTAGGGAAACAAAAGATTAATTACACTGGATATAAGAAGACAAGAAGACTGAAGCAGAAACAAAATGTTGCTGCATGTGTAGTGTGTGATTTGAAAGTAATCGAGGGGTAGCTAAAAATAACAGGTCAGCAAAGTAATGCACAGATGCAATTTCAAGGAGGATTAATGAAATGTTCACAAATTAATCTGTTGAAAACAACATGTTATTAGTACTTAAAAAGTGATTTGGTCTTGATTTAGTTCTGAAGTCAATAGGAACAGTGGTTGGCCAGCATATGAAAATACCATTCTTAATGACACTGCTACACTTTGAGCTCCCCTGGATGGCTTGTTCTGGGTGTGGAATACAGCAAATAAAATGGAAAACATTCACTGGGCAGAGACAAACTTTGGCTACATTGTGCAGACATAGGAGAATAATATGTCTTTTCAGAAAGGTCCAATACAACTAATGCAGTGACAACAAAGTGACATGTAGACCACAGAAAAAGAAATCTGCAATAAAGATTTAATTTAACTAATTTAGAATCATCGAATATCCTGAGTTGGAAGGGACCCACTACGACCATTGAGTCCAACTTCTGATTCTGCACAGGTTCATCCCAAAAATAGCACTATATATTTGAAGGCATTTTCCAAAAGCTTCTCGAACTCTGTCTGGCTGCTTCTGGGACCACTTCCCTGGGGACTCTGTTCCAGTGCCAGCCACACTCTGGCTGAAGAACTTTGTCTTAATATCCAACCTAATCCTCCCCTGACACAGCTTCAGGCTGTTCCCTCCAGTCCTGTCTCTGGTCACCAGAGAGAAGAGATCAGTGCCTGCCCCTCCTCCTTTCCTCACAAGGAAGATGTGCATTGTCTTTTCCTCGACTAAGAAAGGTCAAATCCTTCAGACAGTTCCTCACATTTCCCTTTTTTTTGTGGTCAATTTTGAACAGCTGGTATAATGCCTTTTCCAAACAAGGAAAACCTGAGGCCATAGTCTGCTATATGCTTTTAGAAAAAAAAAAAAAAAAAGTGTGCACAGTTTTAAGGATGAAACAGAAAAGAATCTAAAAGCCTAAAGATCACATAACGGTCAGTCAAAGAGGGCGTATAATGTGCTTACATATAGAAGGCCCCCAGCTAGTAGAATTCATTCAATGTACGGCTGAATTCGCACCCAGGAGCTCCAGAGTTGTTTAGGAGCACAGAATTTGTCAGTAACCAAATAATTTTTATGCTGTGTTTTGAAAAAGGTTCTAAAACTACAGCTGGCAAAAATCTTGAATAGTTTTGCTCACATGTACTTCTCTTTCATTAAACATGGTTTCTCCCTTTTGTCTGTTCCCTTTTCTCTCCTACCAGTAAAGAAGGGTGAGTGGAGGAGAAAGGAGAGAAAAAGGGTATTCCTGCATGTTGCAAAATTGAAGTTAAGGCTATTATAATACTTTTGTATATTTTTCTCAAAAAAGCCCTCCTAGAAATGACACTAAAGTGATGTTTTTTCCCCAGCAGTTTAGATTTAATAGAAACACTGTTGACAAGTCCTTACTTTGAGTGTCCCACTTTGAGTCCACCAAAATTACCAGGAGGCAAGGAGAGGCTGGCAAAGACAAGATAAATAAGAAGGTGCTGAGCAGTACATGACAGCTGCAGCTGAAAAAGGACATAAAACTTTCTTTATGGTGGTATGGCAAGGCAAAAAAATAAATTGAGGGAAGGTGGCTTCTGTAATAGCTGTGTAATGGTGTAGCTCTGGAAATTCTCCAGGTCTGAAAGATTTTATGGAAACAACGGCTAAAGTAGCTTATGCAAAGAAATATTTGCCAAATAGAAGCACTAACCTTACTAGGAGATATGTGGCTGGATTTCCTATGACAAAACTTGGTATATGAGACCAGTTGGCATTTCAGAGTAGACAATAGGTGCAACTTCCACTTTTATCACAGATTTGCTCTCAGTCTCCACAGGATTGTTGCAGGAGCTGTGCTCTGACCCTTATCCTGGGAGTAAGGAAGCAAGCAGTGCTTCCCAGGATAAGCCCCCTTCACAGGCACCTTGGGCTGGTCCTTAGTGCCAGTTGTCACTCAGTGGAGTGTCACTACAGGACATGTAATAACAGGAACTTCTCAAAGGCATAGGTTAACTTTAAACCTGAGAAGATAATATAGAAAAAACTATTTTATTTCCGTGCGAGGTACATTTGGATCACTGCAAATCTTAGAAATCTTACCTCAGGAAAGAGTTCTTGTCCTTTCAGAGAGGTTGGAAGCCAGTTGCTTGGCTTGGGATTCCAATTTGGCTTTTGCAATATGAGGAGAGATATTTGTAATGCAAATCACTCACAAAGAAAAGGGAATGATCCACTTTACTCAAGCAACAAATCCTGCCATAATCTTGCTAACACCATAAAACCCAGTTTACTCAAGCATTTGATGCATTTTTGTCCCCATGCCTTAAGCTGACAAGGCAGGATTTACAAAATATTACTGGTAGAATGGGACAAAAAGCAAAGAAAAAACTGTGAAATCCTGCGGGACTTTAATTAGGCTTTTGTGGAGCACTTAGTAATGAGGTCATTGCCTCATTTTCCCCTGCCCAGTACTACTTTCAATGCTTTTCCACTGTCCCTTTAGCTGTGGCTGGGATCACTGGTGTTCTCACACAAAAAATTAGCAGATCCTCCCCACCATGCAATTTAGTTAGGAGTTTGGCAACCCTTCATTCCTCAGGAGCCATGCCAAAGATGAGAGTTTGTCTCCCTTGATCTTTCCCTCTGTAATCCTGTTATTCCCTTGGCAGCACATCACCTCCGCCTTCTTGATTTAGGTGGGCCTGTTATAACCTGCAAAGGAAGTTTTTTCCCACTTCTTGTAAAGATTTGGTTTTAAAAATAAAATCACATTGCAAATCAGGATAAAAGGCTGAAATCTTGTAAGCTTCTGTGACTTGAACAGTTGAAGGGGAGGAAACAAAACAGCTGAAATAAAAATTAGCCCTAGCAATTCTGGTAACTTTTTATCGTCTTATTATGCATTCATTTAAATTTTTAAACAAAATGCTTACAGCTGAAAAGTTTTACTTATTTTAGGAATGAAAATGTGGTATTTCTGAGCATATTGTTTGAAATTAAACATTCAGAGAAAATTTCATGGAAATTTCAAAGAATTGGCAGCATCCAATATAAATCTAAATATAGATAAAGAGAGGGATGTGTTGAGGTCCTTTTTTTGGGATAAAATTCCCCATTAAATGTGTGTGCAGTCATTTTGGAAAAATAGTGATCTCTTATGGTCCTTGGGTGATGGAGCTTCTGCACTAAAGTTCAAATGAAATACTGATACATCAATGTTCTTTCAAAAACAAAAACGCCTATACCTCATGCTCAAAACCAAAATGCATTCCATGTATCTCTCTCATAAAAAAAGAAACTAATAATAGACAAAAAACCTAAATTTAAAAAAAAAAATCTAATGAAGGAAAAAAAAAATCTTGATTTTATCCATTTTATAGTGTATTGATTACTTTACCAGCTTTGTAAGGCAAAAATAACTTCTCTGGGAACTAACAACATGCTGAGTAAAAAAGGTTTTGTTTCTGGTATGGATGCACAAGGAACAGAAAGAACACATAACATCTTCCTGAGCATGTGGATAATAATTACCTAAGAATAGAGGATGTGCCTAAAGGCAACAGGAGGATGCTTAATTATTATTGAAGAAAACCCAACAGGTATCTAGGAATAAAATTTGTGGTTTGTCACATGCTGGGACTAGTAAACAGCAAAAAGTGGAACAAAGAGGAACACTCTGAGCAATATAGTGAATAGAAGACCTGCATCTTTTTTTTGCTACATCTTTATCTAGGCATGTAAAGGCCAGCATAGATAGGAAGACAAGTAAGGTTTTATTATCTTGAGATCCTGTTATAAAAATGGTAATCCCTCCTATAGCAACAAAGAATTACTTACGAAAATACCCACTGGTATTCCATTATTTTTAATATTTTTACTCTGAGGATTTGTAGCAGCAAGCATACTCAGAAAAAAATTAGCATTTGTGTACAGGAATATCCTGACATAATGATAGTGTTCTTATTTTGTTGCTCTCCTGTATATGTTATGAAATGTGAAAACTTCCAAATATCTCCCACTCCAGTCATATTCTATCTAGAGAAAGAATTAACTAGAGATTCATTTATGCACTATTTGAAATATTCCTCAGAAAGGTCAGCTCCCTGGAGAATTGATAATAGCAGTTTGTTCAAAAGCATAAGTAGCTGTTTGCATCACCTCTTTTACTAGTTGTGCTAGTTTTTGGACTAAATTAGCCTTGAATAAAAGTATTTGAGTAGATGTCTCTATTTAAAACATTTTCTTTTAGTAAGGTCTGGGGGACATTTGGTCCCACTTTGCACCCTACACCAATATAGAAAGTTTTGTTTATGTGTGAGGAAGTTTTTCCTGCTTTTGCATGAACAATGAATTTTGGTTTTGTAGTTCAAGTTAAAATTAGCATATTGTAAATAGCTTGTTAGTTAGCTTCCTCTGGCAGCTGCCATCTTCTGAATATAGTTGCAGTTACTTTCAATTCTAACAGTGACAGTACGTGCTGGCTCTGTGATGACTTAATATTAATTAATTAATTAATTGAATGAGGCTCATAATGTTGTATAGATCATTGCAAAAACATGTGTATAGTCCTTACGTCTTGTGTGATGTGAAATCTGCAGAACAGAAGACAGATGAGCAATAAAAAAAAATAAGTATAAAAAGACTTTTGCATAGGCAGGACTAAGTTCAAGGAGGTTCAGATGCTCAATTTGATATGATTCTGAGTGTTGCTACAGTTAGTCCGATATTATGGGCTAGGTGCAATGTGTTTCAGGTTCAGCTGCTCCCTAAGCAGACAGGATAATTTGAAATCTGTGAACCTTTCAGGGACAGATATCATCACTATAATCTTCTTTTCCTACTTTGCCACATCTTCTGTTCTTAAGTCGTGATGGATGCCAGGCTTTCCCAGCCTGCTACTTCATGCTGAGGAGTGCAGCTTGCTCTGCATTTCATCCAAAATATCCTGGAGGATATTTTGGATGAAAATGAAATGAAAACAGGCCAGGCTGGATGGGGCTCTGATCAACCTTTTCCAGAGGACGGTTCTGCCCATGGAACTAGCTGATCTTTAAAGTACATTCCAACCCAAACCATTCTATGATTCCATGAAAACTGTGAAGTTGGACTAGCATATGATGAGCAGCTGGTATCCTCCTGATAGAAATTTTCAAGTTTATGTATAATTAGTGACTGTGACACTTATATCCTTATCATTTTATATATTGAGCTGTTGATCCACTTGTATTGATCTATTCTGCTTTAATCAGGATGCAAGAAACAGGCTATAAAAATGACTGCATTAATAGTACATTTTTTAATGGGTCATTCACAGTGACAAGAGATGCTACACTCCTCAAACATACTTTTTCTTGCTGAAAAACTTTACTGTTATGGAGGAGAGCTATTTATAGCTATGTTGTTTTGGTAACAAAAGAAGTCGGTCTGGTTGAACAATTTATTGCAAGGAGTATTAGCTGTGAATTTAGTCCTATTTTCTCTTCAAAAATCATTAATGAAATAACCCGATTCTTTTTGTGAATGAAGAATGTTAGTGGATGGTTTATTCTATTGAGCAATTTGTAGGATTCCTTCTGGCTATGAGAAATTTTCCATCTGTATGTAGTTTCCTCCAGCATTCCTTGTTTTCCATGGGGTTTATTCTACCAAAAGCAATCTTGTTTCTTTTCCTTCACTGGAAAACAGAAGTTTGAAAATCACATATATATTTCTGCAACAACACTAGTACTTGCCTGTGGATAAAGGTCTGCAGGTCAACCTGAAAAATAACACTTCCCCTGTCTACAGTGCAAACAAAATTACTTCCCTGAAAATTGTCAAAAAGAGGTGGCAGTACTCACCAGAAGCTTTATAACTAAAGTATAGTCCAATTTTCATCTTCATGGTTAATTTTGATGGAATGCACTATATCCATTTTTCACCCATGTCTAACAGGATGTCATTAGTCGTATGCAAAGGACATTAAATGAGAAATTCTGAAATACTGTCACAAAGAGTCCAGTTATGTCACCTGCACTCATCTAAGTCTTTATGAAAAACTCCTATATACAGGAGTGAAGGTTCAAAGCAATGGGAAGGAAAATTGAAAGTGCCAATTTTATCTGGGCACCTGAATCTCATTAATAGATGTTGAATCTCATTACTAGATGCATAAGACATAAATCCTCGAAGATATTTTGGTTCTGACTTCAGAAGTAAGTAAGGAAATAATGCCTTTAAGGAGCTGAGCCTTACTTAACCTAAGTCTCTATAAAAGAAAAAGATAATCAGATTCCTAAGTATTAGGCTTCAGTTGGAGGTTTCCATATTATTATGAATTAGCTGTAAGTAAAAAATAACACAAAAGCACATGAAGGAAGGAAGGTTTCTCCTCTTTAAAAGTTTTCATGTAGGAAAAGTAATCAAGCAAAAAATCTGGTCTGAAATGCTGCCCTTTACTGAGGATTGAATGGTGATAACACAGAACGAGGTCTCTTTGTTTCCTTAAATTCCATGAATAATTATTTGGTGCAATTATTTCACTTTGTTAATGTTATTTCTTAGAATCTGGTTATTTACAGCAATGTTAACAGCAGGTTCTGTCTTCTCCAAACTATGCAGAGATGATTACATTTGAAATGCAAAATAAATAGTTCTGAAGATAATAGAACTGCTACATTGTGGTTTATTTGGTGCTCTGTGTTCCCAGGCTCTTACTAAGATATCTTCAGATATTCTGCCCTAAACTAACTATAAAGCAAGTATTTTCCTGCTAGTAACGTCCTTTTCCACAGACTTAACATGATTACCAGAAGTTGCATTTGCCTCTCTGAAATTACTCATCAGAAAATTGGTAAAAAACCCATAATACATGGTGAATCTCAGTGCCATTAACATTGTTAAGTGCTGTGCCATTAACATTGCAGTTTGAACCTTAATTAGATTTTGCTTTTGAAGACAACATATTTCAATGCAATTTAATGGTTTGTTCAGTGACTCTCTTCTTCAGTTTAGTTATGACAATTCTAAGAATAATTTTCTTCCTAAAACAACCAGAAGAGGCTGAAAGAGGCATTATTACTGCTCGATATTGGAAAAGATAGGTGGGAAGTGTCTCAAAAAGGATGCCAGTATGCTTGGGTGGAACTGTGTCGATACACAAGATCCTACAGTGTGGCAGTGCTGTTAAACCATGAGGAATCCTTTTGACTGCTGTGAGAAAAGACGGGAAAGCATCAGCTTTTGTAGTCCTTTAAACTCTTGTCAATTAAACAAGCTCTGGTTCCTCTCTAAGCAGATTTTAGTTGATGCCACTATAATTATACATCAGTCTTGCATGTTTTAGATTAAGAAATGCATTCACAGCATCATCTTTTGGGGCCTTCCTTTTGTAAGTGGTGGTAATCATGCTGTCCCTGGCAAGAGGCTGTCCAAATGGCCTGCTAATTATGAACTCTTAATTAGAGGTGGCATTCTGAAGTAATGTTTCCTTATTCAGCTTGTTGCCGGCTCAGACACACAAAGAAATTTTCATGGCTTAGCAAATTAGTCCTTGAGCAGGAGGAATTGTCAAAGAAACTGTCTATGTGCATGTCCACAGAAAATACAAATTATTCAACTAAATGTTGAATTTACTCTGCAGTGAAAGAAGGAGAAGCACAGCTGCACCACTGCACATTAGCTTAAAATAAAGGGTATAAACATGGCTTGTTGCTGCTGGTCATCAGGTGACTTGTAACTTGAGAGATAATAATTGGCCACATGTCTCTTCTTCAGGTAGCACTTTTCAGCTGCATGTTTTAAACAGAAAGAAAGGTATTGCTCTTTGCTCCTTTTTGTATACCTTTGTGCCAGACCTTATCAGTATTGTTTTAGATACTAATAAGATGTTTTTCAGTTTGAAGCAACCAATTTTTCCTAGGTAATTAGCACAGTCATGTAAAAGAGGGGACATTTCAGAGAAGTCGTGTATCTTTATGCCTTCAATAAAGTGTTTTATAGGAAAAACACTTATACATTGCAAATATTGAAAAATTTCTGTTAGTCTATCTCATTACTTCATTTAGAATCTGGTCGATTTAACTATCCCATACAAAGACTACCTTCCTCAAGTGCAACTTTCTGCATTTTCCAAACTTTGGCTCTCCATCTTCATTTCTACCTAGTAAACCAACCAAAAAGGATCACCTGTATTTAAGGGTGCACCTGAAGTGCATTTTAGATGGGCCACAAAAGCCTGCATCAGTCTTGTCTTTAACAGTAATGGGTACCAAGTGTTTGATAGCAAAGTCTGTGAAAAATTAAAAGAAAAATAGCATGAGGTTCTTTCTCTCTGTTGAAGAAAGAGAAAAAATACAGCTGAATATATTAACATATCTGTCCAAAGCCCAGTTTTTTTTCTTCTGATGTTTCTTTCTTCACACCTTTTCCAGCTTCAATGCACACAGTGAAAGGAACTCTGTTCACACTGAGGTATCAGACAGAGTGGTCAGATTTTCAGTATAGCTTACAGTAAGCAGCTCCTGTTTAAAGGCAGAGTGATGGGAATGTGTATTCTGCAGTGGGATATGTATATGAACATACTGTTAGTGGCAATAGGCAAGCTAGATCTAAACTACCATTGCATATGTAGTAGAAATCATAGAATGCTTTTGGTCGAAACGGAACTGAAGTTCACCTAGTGGCAACCCCAACAACAGCTTAAAGAAAGAAGTGAATTATTTTTTTCTAGATATGCTACAGAAAAAATACAACTTACTGTGTTAAAAAAAAAAAAAAAGAATAAAAAAAGCTCTGCTTGCATTTATAAACATATCATTGCTGTGTGCCTGTTCTACCAGTGAAGGCCATTCTGGGTTTGAAGCCCATTAGCATTTATAACCAATACCAAGGTCATTTCAAAATAATAAAAAGAAGGTTTCACTTTGCACTTTTTGTCTTGTGCTTTGCTATGAGCTTAATACAGACCTTAACTTCATTGGACTGACAGTGACCTAAAACTTTCTCAGTGAATCACCAAATTTTGCTGCCAATTTGCTGAGACTGCTACACTACATTTGGTAGGAAGATAGATCTATTATTAAATCTGAATCTGCCATTTGAACAAGCTTAAATCATGACATACTGCAAATAGCAGGGGAAACAATACAATGATAAATAAAAGAGATGTGAAAGAAAAAGGAGGGGAATATCAAATGGTGAAAACACGCCTCAGTAAAGAGAATTCTTTTCAAAACAGGCATTAATTACTGTAAAATGACTGCAAATGACAAATTCAATTAAGATGAAGTGATGCTCTCTCAACAAGAAGATATGACACAAAGATGTGATAGAAAACATAATGAAAGCAAGACAGCAGCACAATGCAGAAGAAAATTAAAAAACATCGGATATAGCTGGTAATTAAGGCTTTTTTCTCCTACTAACAAGTATATGTGTCTTTAGCTTTATCAGTGGTTTCAGTGAGGCTTTTCACATCCTTTCAGTGAACACATATAAAAATCACAGAAAATAAAAGAGGATTGAAATTCTTGCCCTAAAAGAAATCTAGAGGTGTTGATGAGAATTTGCGCACGGAAATTTTTTTCATAGTCAGCTCTCTGGGAATATTGAATTAATCAAAATGGTACAGTGGACATTTGAAATCTGGTGTGTTGAACTCATTAATTGTCTTTAAACTTCAGCTAAAGTTTTAGACACAGGCATGAATGTGATGGTAAAATTCTTGGACTTGTGTTTAATCTCTTGAACAAAAATAATTCTTCTAGAAGTTCAAACCAAGGGAAGGCCAGTAATCATTCAGGGCTTAAAACTAAGCAGGAACTTAGGTATATGTTGCAGGAAGCTCATTGCACTGAATGTTTTCTGAGAGCCTCACACACTGGAGAAAGCAAAAGCAAATGTTATGGGAGAGGAAGTTTTCAAAAGTCTCATTCAAAAGTTAATTTTGTTAGTACAGCAAAATCCTGAAACTGAGTGCTATTTCCCAATCTTAATTTGGGATATAGGTTCCACCCTCCTGAAATTCCTGGTACTCAGTCTTGTGCTCAGTTTTAAGTCAGCATGTTTAGGTTTTTGTTAACGTCTGCATAGTGCACATTTAGCATAATGTGTCTGCTTTTTCTTATTTTCTATCTTTCTATATGTTACACAATCAGGGTTTTCTAAAACTATATCAAAAATTAGAGATTAAAAATGAAAAGGGGAAAAAGCAACAGTTTCACTTTAGGGTTTATGTCATAACCAACTTGTCATCAAGATTAATGTCTCAGAGCTCCTGCTTTCTCTAAAGATAGATTTATTAATCTATCTTTAATTTTCTTATAATTTGTTTTAGTTTATATATCCTTCTTGGCTTTCCCATTTTTATCAAAAATAAACACAAAGTCCTGTGGACAAAACCACCTTCCTCTATGGCCTCAGATGGAAGAACCCACAAAAATACACCTGTTTTTTGAGGGAAGACTTTATATACCCCTACTTACTTGCATAAAGACCCAGAATCTGGCCATCCTGAAAATCATGTTGGCAGATTACTGGACCTGATCATACATCCTTTCCCAGAGTGTCAGAGTTTTTTTTCCCTTACTCAAAGGCAAGGGGTGATTTAGAGCTTCATTACCAGGCTTCTGTTACCCATTGTGGTGAATCCACAGCTTCAGGCTTGTTGGAGAATTGAAGGGATCATTATCAGAGTGCATCTTCCTAGTTTAAGAAATCAAACTCTTGTGAAGTTCTGGAATTAATAGTGAGCAATATAACTATTAAAATCCTGCCATTTTCTACCAAATCAAGCAATTTAAACAGTTCAAAACAATTGTCAGATACAGGTACATGACAGTAAGGAGATCTACTGGGTAGAGAGACAACAAATCACGAGACACATGTTGCACAACCTGTGTTGGTTGGCTTCAAGTCCTACAGGAAGACAGACATGTAGCAAATGTCAGCCATCCACAGATGTTTTCCCTTAATAACAGGAAAAGCAGTGCAAGCATGGCAAACTGGAAGAAAACATGTATTTTACAGCTGACTCCCAGAAAAGGTAGATAAACTGCAAGAAAGCATTGATGTTAAAAAAGAAAAAGAGCTAACAATGAAAAATGTACAGAGGATGACATCTTTCCTGCACTAGACATAGGAGTCAGGATAGGCACTAGAATAAAATATCTAATAGCAGGCCCTTTGCGAATCAGAATCTGATAGCTGTGAGTGAGAAAGTTGTTTGTTGCAGGAATGATGAGATCTTAAAAGATTTGATATCACTAATGCGAGAGCTTATTTCTTTCTGCAGGAAGGACTATTTAGTTCCCCCGTGACATGATTAATACTTGGTGAATATTTCACTTTTAAATGCAAGCAAAGAAAAGCAGCAGAGTTTTACTTCTTAATTAGCTTCTTGCTTTCTGTTTGCAAAGTCTGTATGTCATCTAATCTGCTGGGGTTTGTCTCACCAGAGAAACTGAACACTTATAAGTAGAATATACATTCAAGATGTTTGTAGCCAGAATAATTGATTTTAAGGGAATTTCACCATAACAGAGAAAAAGATCATTTGAAAAACATCCTCAAAACTACTTTAAAGCCATAAGAAAGAGTTATATTCACCACAAAGAAATTATGTGAAATATGGGACCTAAAATATAAGCTTTAATATAGGAAGTAGAAAGGGTTGGAATACTTGGAGAGAAGAGAGTTCCCAAAGGAAGTGGAGGAGTGCCACAAGAGCTGGCACAAGCTTTCTCATCAAGAATAAAAATTAAGATAAATGAAGATACAGAGTACAGAGTTTATTATATGGGAATATAATAGCAATAACATAATCTAATTTAAACTCGTCCCTCATCCCACATTAAACTCTAATGGAAATTCACAACCTTTTATTGTCTGACTAACTGTACACATATATCTGCCTCTGAATTTGACTCAGCTGCCCTGCATGGAAGGGAATCTAAGCTGGTGTCCCTTGCCTGCTTAGAAGAAGAATGAAGAATGGTTAGAGACCATACAAGGAAATAAAGAGTATATAAAATATGATAGCTTGTACTGGTATCTGGGTGTTGGCTAGACCAGATTGTGTAGCTATGAAAGTCATCCAAGATGTGGAATTCTCCATTAAGAAGCCTCTCCACTACTATTTTTTAACTGTTGAGCCTGGAAGCCATGTTGACAGCCTGGAAGTCTTGTTGTACATATGAAAATGGACACCTAAGCTGTTTTAAATTATGTTCAGATAAATTCCTGAAATAGCATATTTCTAAGTTTTCTCTGTTTTTCTCCCATTTAAGTTCCTTTTGGGGAAAAAATCCAAATATTTGTCATCTTGGCAAAGTTCATACCTGTCATTTTGCAACACTGTAAGGAGTACTGAGTGGTGGCTGTTTCTCTTCAATTGCTATTTCAGAGGATTTTTATTTTTTATCTGGGATAGAATGGTGCCACTGGGAACCTCACAGACATCAAGGAAAAAAAAAACCAAGAAGGTGTCCTCCCAGATCAAGAGTTAAAATATAGTATTCTATGCATACTCAGTGCTGCAAAATTTTCCAAGAAATCATTCTGCCAAGCATAATTTTGCATTTTTAAATCAGAACCCAATACTTGGATCTGGAAATGTCTAAAAGGTTAAAATGTCTAAAAGGTTAAAAATGTTTTGAGATGTTTGAGAAAAGATCAAAAGATTTTTTTGTCTCCCATCTGCAAATCTTTGAATGAAAAATTTTCCAGATTTAGGAGTATCCTTTCAAGATTAAACTTAAACAAAAAAACCCAACCAAAAAAACAACAGGAAAAAAACACAACCAAGCTCTTGGAAGTGAAACATATTTCTCTAGAAGGAAATTAACATTTTAGGGTGGTGTTTCCACATTCTTTTGTTTGACTATCTAGCTCAATGGCTGCAGTACATCATTCTGCACTATCAGTCACATTTGCATAATGTTAGGATAATGCGTACATTATTTGCAACCAAGCCACAAAGAGATGTTTATGTATTTTTCTTTTCTTTTCTTTTTTCTCTTCTCTTCTCTTCTCTTCTCTTCTCTTCTCTTCTCTTCTCTTCTCTTCTCTTCTCTTCTCTTCTCTTCTCTTCTCTTCTCTTCTCTTCTCTTCTCTCTCTTCTCTCCATTGCAATTCATACAAACATAGGTGGCTACAAGAATCTCTTTTTCTTAAGAGACCTCCCCCTTCTTCCAGAAGTAATTACCTTTGTAGTGCTCAGGAGTACAGCACTTGAAAAAGTCACGAAAGCCAAAGGGTTTTGTGTCAAACAGGGAGTGACCATTAAATGTCTGATCGTTTAATGGCATATCTGTGCACATTACAGATAATGTAGGTGAATGTTTTTTGTCTTTCCCTGTAAAAAGCAGCCTGGAGGGCACTGGTGACTATGAACACAGGGATTAGAGCAGGCAAAGAGAGCTGCCCTCAGTGACCACAAGATTGTAGAGGTCAGGAATGTGAGAAGGCAGAGCAAGATAACTACCAAGGACTTCAGGAGAACTAACTTTGGCTTCCTCAGGGATCTTCTTGGAAGAATCACATGGGAACAGGTCCCACAGGGAAGAGGGATCTTAGAGAGGTGATTTCTTCCTCCAGGCCTAAAAATGGTGCATCCCAATAAGTGAGAAATTGAGCAAAAGAAGTAAGAGACCTGCATGAATGAACAAGGACCTGCTATCAAAATTCAGACATAAGTAGGATATGCATGTGAGGTGGAATTAGGGATGAATGTAAGAATGTGGTCAGAGTGTGCAGATAGGCCATGAGGAAGCCAAGACCAGTTTGGAATTAAACCTGGCCCAAGGTTGTCAAGGAATACAAGAAGGATTTCTTCAAATACGTCAGTAACAAAAGGGAAAATGCATGTTTGCTACTGAATGGAATGGGCACCCTGCAGAGGTGTTGCAGCTAAGGCTGTCATACTTAAGGCCTTCTTTGCTTCAGTCATAACCACCAAGGCCAGCCGTCAGGAATCCCTGACCCAGGAGACCAGGGAGAAGGTCTGGAGGAAGGAAGATTTTTCCTTGGTCAAGGAGGATTGGTTTAGAGAATACCTCAGCAAAGCTGATATCCATAAGTCCAGGAGTTCTGATGGGATGCAGTTCCTTTTGATAAAGTGTGTTGATGGGAAGACCATCAGAAGAATGTGCTTTTAATAATTTATGCTCCTTTTTTAGTGATGAATGGGGGGGGGGGGGGAAATGTAAGTTCTTGAAGAATATTCTCCCTAGAACTGCAATATACTGTTTTATATGGACTTCAGGAAATTAAATTAGGGAAAGTCAGCAACTCATTGTTCAAAATTGAATCTGGATGACTGTCATATGGTTTAGTTTCAGGCAGTCCTGTGAGCAGAAGGGAATTGGGCTTGATGATCCTTATGAGTGCTTTCTAACTTGAGACATTCTACAAAATTCTAACAAATTCTCAAATATCACATCAATGAATTGCTCTCAAACTCTAGCCTTCCTGTTTGATCTCATTTGTCAAGACTTTTTTACATTTGCAAAGCTGCCAGGAGGTAAATTGAGCTAATTGAGAGAGCTGAGAAAGATTTGGAGAGGGAATATACAGAAGTTGTTCTTCCATCAACTGCAATTTAAAGTCTTACTTAAACATGAAGTCAAAGGACTGCAGACAGTAGGAATGGTAGCCAAATGTTCCTTGACCTCTGCATCTTTTACAGCAGTACTTGAAAATTATATTGGGGATTTAATTAGCACTGAAACCCAGCATTAATGAACTGTAATACTCATAGCTTAAAGAAGATTTATGTTCTTGACAAAAAAGCACTGCATGTGATTGTCCTGAAAATAGAAGATCCACAAAGATAAAGTATCAAATAAGTATCCTCTAAAAGGCATTAATGGCTTTCATGGTTTAACTCTGTCTGATATAGCCAGTGTCAGAGTTCACTTTGCACTTTGACATGGAAGCTGCTGCTTTCATGAGCCTCAAGGCATTGGTCCATTTTGTTTAAAAAACATTGAGTATGTATTTCTCATGTTTCATTGAACACAGGGAAGTGCACTTTTTGTCTCATCTACTTCTTTATTTCAGTACCATTGCCTGCCATGAAATAAAGACAAAAATTAATGGATATAATAAATAGAACTGTGAACTCAATTGTAAATGCAATAGACAAAAATAATCAACTGCTTTGTTTATTTTCTGTGTGTTATTTTAAATAAATATTCAAGAAGTAAAGACATTTGTTCAATCTGTCTCTGATACATATATTGCTGTAAATGCCATTAAAAAACACAAATTAGGTACTTCAGGCTTGGCAGTTTGCATGACATGTGAAGCATAAAGAATGGATTTCCTAAAAGAAATTAGCAACTGAATCCTGTACACATTTGCATATAATTTTTAGTCCCATATTTTTAAAAATATGCCTTCAAACCATGATAAGAAATATTTGTCTTAAAGTACTGAAGGGAATGAAAGGCCAAATACAATTAATAATGTTCTGAGTTCCTTCTGCAGCATGCACCACCCCTTGCCAAAGAGGAAAATTGTAATCTCCACAGCAATGCCTTGTTAGAAAAGATCCAAGTGTATACTGTGGGGAGGGGGAGTGAAGAAACAAGGGATGACAAGACTTCCATTCAATATACCAGTTAAAAGAAAAAAATTAACCTCAGGATGAATGAAAAGGTTTACCCTCAGTTAAGGTTTACCCTCCACCAATAAACTCTCTATGAAATGAGCAAGGCTGAAAAAATTCTGCTTCATTCTTATATCTTTTTTGGTTTTGAGTAATATAATCCATCTGTTCAAGCTAACAATATAAGGATATCCTCCTGCTCTGATTAAATACAATTCTAGACGTCTTATATATGAAGCATGTTTTATCAGCTCACCATTTGTAAAAGTATAAGATTTGTCAATTAAATAGGCAAGAATGAGTTCCAGTGGAAAAAAAATAGCTATAAAAATTTAGATCTTAAAAAATACATAAGTATTTCAACTCTAGAAGTCAATTAAACTGGTACAAAATAATTCTGTTCCTTTGCACAAATTGTATATTTGTTTTCTGTCTTGCTTTTTCAAAAAATCTTGTCTTTAAAGATAGGGTTCAGTACAATGAGTACATCATGCATTTTGTAACAATTATAGTTATATAGACCTATAATTTTCAAAAGTATAAATCCTGTATCAGCAACAATGAAGTGTTCAGTCAAAGAGAGTTGCAGCAGCATAGAACTTTGATGAGCCTTAGCAGAAAAAGTGAACAGTAACTTCCCCAGTTTAAATGTCAGAATAAAAAAATGTAAGTTTAAGAGCACATGTTCATGCAACAGGATCAAGACAATGCCAAGCTTTCCTTAAAAGACATTGATTTTATTTTGATAGAAGAAGTTGGAGCAACCTCTTGATGGTCTAGCTGCTGAATTGAGGTTAAAGGAATGTAGGAAGCTGCCTTGTGGTATGTGCTGTGGCCAGCTTCTGCCACCTCTGTGGTGATTTCTAAGCAGAGATCTTTTAAATGCCTCTCTAAATCCCAAAGTCTTCAGAAATAATTTTTTTTTTATCTTTTTGTGCCTGGAGAATACTTCTGAGGTGGTTACTGTGAGAAGTCAGTAGGAGTAAGAAATACCCAGTGCATCATTATCCACTAAGCAAAACCCAGAGGTGCCTTCACTGTGTCACTTGCCACTTACCTTGGCTCATTGTGGAGAGAGATTTTCGAACTATTGAAACACAGGTCCCAGCCTACTTACAAAACAAGGCAAAAAGGTTTTTCCTCCATAGATGCAAATAGCATTGTGAAAAAAATGTTTCTTTCCCCGTTATCATTATTATTTAAAAGCCATCAGTACAATGTCCTGTTGTATTAAGTCAAAACCACTTTGACAAGATGAAATACATTAAATCCAGAATGTTTTGTGACCCTGTTCTGTGCTGTCTGCATGGCAAGTTTTGCCATCCCAGATGGCCTACAATCCAGGGACTGTTAGATTTGTTAATTACTGATAATGATTGTTACAGGTTTCCTTTCTCCATGCTTGACATACCTACTGATTGGCAGCACAATGAAAGTATGTTCAAGAACTGAAATGCAGCCAGAATAAATAATGATATGATGCAGTTTCTTGTTAGGGTACACCTGAAAAATGTCCTGCTTTCTACTCAGCACTGTAACATAACCACCTCCCTTCACTCTGATTTCAAAGCAGCTGGGTTTGGATGTGTCTGTATGAGGAAAGAGCATTGTTCTTTCCTTGTCTTATGATCTTGTCTTGATTTGACCCTGTGCAGAGTTTGTTGCATTCTTTATTTACCTTCTATTTTAAGAGTTCCTTCTTATCTTTCTAGGTCAAGAGGATTTAAATAAAAAAAAAGCAAAACAACAAAAAAAACCCAACCAAAAAACCCCAAAAAAACAAAACATGATCGAATAAGAGCTATGAAAACCTGATGTATTTTTCCAAAGAATTCCTTAAGATTAAGAGGTTAAAATAATAAAATATGTTTTCAGTTAACCTAAAAGAGACATTGCCTTCCAAAAATATTCCTTTGGTCTCCCAATGCAAATATATGACTCAGTAATTCACATAGGTGTTTATCTTAAAATAATAGCACTGGGAATATTGAAACAGCAACCTATCTGGCATGATGATCTTTCAGTGCTTCTTATTCCCCTATAAATCCCTGCTGTTTCTGAGGTTTTTCCTGTTGTTTCTGAGGTGCTTGTATTTATCCAAAAAGTACCTTCAGAAAGCTGTCCACAGCTTGGTGTCAGGAATTATGAGTAATGCATGCATCAGTTTCTGCTGAACCTTTATCCTGAGATTGGCTCCTCCAGCTCAGAGGTCAGCTTGCTCTCCTCTGTTTGTTTGCCTAGGAAGGTTCTTTTTCTCCCTGGTGCAGTTGCTGAGGTTGAGGGGAAGTGGCACCTGAGCCCTCACACTCTCTAGGAGGCTTCCCTTCCCACACTCCACCCCCTCCTTAGTCCCTCATGGTAGCCTCTTTGTGCTGTATGGAATGAATATATTTGTATTTAGTGCTTAGCATAAAACACTTAAGCAATATCTCCCAAAGCAGGACGTGGCTGCACGTGTGTTTGTTCTCACCTAATTATGTGCTATAATGTCAAATTATTCTGATAGGCAGAACAGAGTCAGCCAGCATTTCCCAGAAGTTGAAATCCTTCTTGATTTGTTTTTCCCTCTTGTCCCTGTACAAGTCAGTAGAGTTGCTCCAGGAGAGAGTAAGGTGGCTTGATGGCATTTCTTAAATCTGAACATTTTTACAATTGTTGGAAAAAGAATCCTTTGCTCCATTTTTGGCTGCTATACTTCCTCTCCTATCCAAACAATTCCATTGGGTTAAATATTTCCCTGCACTGATGCTGAGCTGAGAGCTCAGTTTGTGTTTTTTCCCCACTGAAAATTTCCCAAATGGAAATGATTTCTAACTTATAAAGGAAATTATGTCATTTGCACCAGTTCAAATATACCATGCATCTGTCACACGGTTTATACTGAATTATCTTGTGTCAGAATACAGCCTGTCTCTTTCGTGGTGAGACATATTTTGATACTACATAGACACTGGGGTTTTGATTCCTGTGCAATCTGTGATGTGCTCTGGGATAGGAAACTTGATTATACTTTCTATGAAATAGTAAAATATGGCACAATATAATAATAGCTTTAATGTGAAGATAATTTCTAGTGGAATTTACATATGTGGCTGGAGGATGGAAAATTTTTTTGAAGGCAACTATTCAATAAACAAAGCTGTACAGTAAACCAGGCATTGTATCTTGAGACATATAAAAACAAAACACATTTGTTACACTTAGCCCTAAGCATTCAGCACGACTTTCCTTCAAATTATTTGTAATACTCAGGAAGGTTCAGCTACTAATTTATCATCAGTCCTGGCTAACTGGGGAGATCCCAGGTGACTGGAGGGTAGTAAATAGGACACCTAGCTACAGGAAGGGCCAGAGGGAGGATAAGGAACTGCAGGCCTGTCATCCTGATCTTACAGCTGGGATCTTGGGTGCTGTCACAGGATGTACAGGACAGCCGTGGGATCAGGCCCAGACAGTGTGGGTTCATGGAAGGCAGGTCCTGCTTGACCAACCTGATGTCCTTCTGTGACAAGGTGACCCACTAAAGGGATGAGGCTGTGGATATTGTCTACCTGGACTTCAGACACTGCCCCTGACACTGTCTCCCACTGCATTCTCCTGGAGAAACTGTCTTCTCATGGCTTGTGTGTGCTCTTTGCTGAGTTAAAAACTGGCTGGATGCTGGGCCCAGAGAGTGGTGGTGAGTGGAGTTAAATCCACTGACAGCCAGTCATTAGTGGGGGTCCCCAGGGCTCAGTTTGGAGCCAAGTCTGTTTAATATCCTTATCCTTATCAATCATAAATAATCATAAATAAATAATAATCAATAAATTCCTTATCAATGGTCTGTATGAGGGGATCAAGTGCAACCTCAGTAAGTGTGCAGATGACACCAACTCCTTATGGTCATAGAGTTCCAAAACTATGTATTCCATACTAATGAGAGACTATTTCTGGCAGACTTGCATTTAGGAGCAGGGGTGTAGAGAGTGCTCTTTTTTGTTGGAGAAAATTATTTATTTTCCAAGCAATGTTACATTATAAAATGTTCATGTTGCTTATAAGCTGTTCAACCTGAATCCCTCCTGTAGTGACAGAATGGTTTTCATAAATATGTGGGGTGGTGTTTCAATACTGTTTTTGTCATGTTTCTGAATTCCATTTAATAATGCTAGGATACATTCCCAGTATGTATTTATTATGTATTTAATACTAACACATACTGAGAAGGTCAAAGGCAAAGAGGAGAAATGACAACTAACAGATTAATAATCAAGTCTAAATTTATTGGGAAGATGAAGGAATTTAACACATTATAGGTAAACTCTATAAAGAGAAATAGTAGCTATAAGAAAAGTTGTAAACAGCAACAGATAGAATCAGAAATCACAGACAGGAAGATAAGGTGGTTTCTGTGATGCAGAGATAACAGAATACATATTGTGTAATGCTCAGGGCTGTTTGATACAAATCATCCTTCACCTTTATATACCTGCTCCACTTTAGAAGAGCTTGGTTAGAGATTGATAGATAAGTAAGGGCATATAGACATACATGGAAAAGCATAATTTTATTATGAACATATCACCCATTGTATGTTAAGGTTCAACAATAGCAAAAATTCCCTTCCCTGTCAGGTGTTGATCTGCTTGAGGGTACAGCAACTGTAGGTAGGCACTACTGAAGAGGCCTGGACAGGCTGGATTGGTGCTCTGAGGCCAATTGTATGAGATGCAGCTGGGTGACATTCTAAGTCCTGCACTTGTGTCACAACACCTCGTGCAGTACTACAGGCTTGGGGAAAAGTAGCTGGAAAGTGTCTGCTGGAAAGGGACCTCGGTGTGTGGGTCATCAGCACCCATGAGGCTTCACTGCAAATACTCTTCAGTTTCGAGCCTTCTCACTGCAAGAAGGCTATTGAGGTCCTGGAGCATGTCCAGAGAAGAACAGAGCTGGTGAAGCTGGCACAAATCTTATGAGGAACAGCTCAGGGAGCTGGAGTTGTTTACCCTGGACACTGAGGACTGACCGACTTGTTCTCTACAAGTACCTGACAGGAGGCTGCAGTGAGATGGGGGTTGCTCTCCTTTCTTACATAACAAGTGGTAGGACAAGAGGAAATGGACTCAGGTTGCACCAGTAGAGGTTTAGATTGGATTATTGGAAAAATTTCTTCACTGAAAGGGTGAACAGGCTCTGCAACCACCGGCCCAGAGAAGTGTTTGGATCATAATCCCTGGAAATGTTAAAAAAATTTGTAGGTAGATCACTTGGACATATGGTTTAGTGGTGAACATGGTGGTAGTGCTACATTAATGGTTGAACTTGATCATCTTAGAGATCTTTCCCAACTTTAGCAATTCTGTGATTCTATGATTAAGCAAAATTCTGTGGTCTGTGAATTTTAATCTGCTCCTGATAAAGATTTTGCTATTTAAGACAAAATAGCCAAATTTACATTGCTGTCTCTGTATCTGTGGTCTACATTCATGTAATCTATATTTAGTTGAGGATCTGGCTCTGTCTTGATGAATCTGGGATATTTTACAAATATCTTTTGAATTCAGGGATTTTTTTGTTTTTCAACCTCATCTTTTGGTGGATGCCTCACCTTGAATGAATATTTCATGGAGCAATATCCGAGGTAGTAATGTTACAGAAATGTACACCTGTGTAATTCCATGGGGCTCCCAGCTGCTTCATCTTGAGGCTGGGAGGTGACATCTCCTGTACCAACCTTCATGATTAAAGAGCATGCAAGTCCATGAAGACCACCAAACATCATGGTTTGTGCACCACTGCAGGTCACAACTGAGAGCCAACCCCACCTGTCTTGGAGAAAGAGTGTATGAAAGTCCCTGATGCCAACAAATACTGAAGGGAGATGTGTAGTTTTACAGTGGAATAAGCAGGTAAAGAAAGTGGAAAGCAATTTCAGCCTGTAAAGTGGAAAGGGTTATATTTAAATTATTAGATTATTAATTTTTTTTATCTGTGTATAAGAAAGAGAATGACATATTACTTTAGGTCATTGTAAGTATTTATTTGTAGTTTGAGTGCAGAAATAGAGACTTTGATGAGATGAGCAAGTTCATCATTTGTCTCTATTTTGAATATTAGGGTACACTTGCAATTATAGAGTTGGAATATTTGAAGGAAATTTGAAGGAAAAATTGACTAACCATTTTCATGTGGTCTCTGTGCTCTTTCTTGAAAAACACAATGATTTCTCTAAACACATTTCAGTGTTAACTGTCAAAGCAGTATTTGTCTTATAGTCCTGCCTCAGCAAATTCTGCTACAAGTCCTGACAGATTGAGAAGGTTGGTTATTTGTAGATCCTTCACTCAAGGATTACAGCCTGTGTCGACAATGAGACTGAACCTCAAAAGATCCCATGGGTCTCAAAGATTAAGTGCTGAGAACATCTAAACCACAAAAACTTTGCTATCTTTTTGCAAACTGCAATTTCTGTTTACAAGCTGAACTTTTAACCTACTGCTCCCTGAGTGTTCCCTCTCTCACTATCTTCCAACCCTTCTTAATCACGGTCTTAAGCACTTAGCTCTCTTATGCACCTTCTCACCTGTATTTTTACAAAAGAACTGGTGTATGCTGTGTCCTCCCACAGGGCTGAGTCTTTGTGCAATCTCTTCGTTTGGGCTTGGATTTTGTTCTAAGGCACAGGAAGAGTGGCAATGCAGTTCAGGAATTTTACTTTGCAGGCATCAAATTGCAAACTCTTGTAAGTGAACTATGAGAGCAGCTGATAGTAGGGCATGTGGTTGGTAATACTGCAGGAAGTTTCAGATGAGAGTCATTTGATGAATGTATATTTTCACTTCAAAGTGCTACACAGAGAAGCTGAGAGAAAGGAGAGTAAAATGGTAGGAAATGGGTGTTTCTTGCAGCCACTCATATGTATCAGGGAAGGGCGATGTCTTTCTGGAAAGAGTTGTGCTTTCTATCAAGGGAACAAAGAAATGAGCTCTCTCTTCCTTGTCCCATTTAATGAGTGAAAACCTGGGAGATGAAATCACTGCATTTTATACCTTTCTAGAGCTTATAGAAAGCCATGAGAAATACCATGTGACTTCACTAGGCAGGATCATCTTAAGATGTAAACTGATATAGGTCATTGAAGTTAAACTGTTTCCTGCTAAGGAATCTGGTGTGGAGTGGTAATCCACTAGAAACATTTCAGATTAGTACATCTCTATTTGAAGACTACAACGGCAAAAACATGCATTGACTCACTAGAACAGATTGTCAAGAATTTATGATCCCTTCTGTTTTTTCAGAATCCCTGGATCTTAAACACTGCTACAGAAATAATTTGAAGAGTTCAAATATTTAATTATACTTTATCTGAATATTAAATACACAGTTAGTTTTGTTGCTTGATAGCATTGATGAAGCTTCAAAGATGAAAGAGAAGGTAACAGTAACTGGACAAGAGCTGGGAGCTGGGATAACTTTTGTATTAGTAAGAAACATTAAAAAGAAGAAGCCTGAAATATACAATATATCACAAACTACATAGCAAGCAGAAGGCTGTAAAGGCAAAAAGCAAACACAGGTCACATTTAGAGATCTTATTTAAGAGCTTATTTCCATTTTATTCAGAATCTGTTTGAATAGAAGGAAGATTTATATTTGTTGTAAAATAGAGCAGGAAGCATTTCCAAGATTTTCAGCTGTAAAGGATCTTCACAGGGAGTATGTAAGATATTGACACATGTGAATGATGGCATGCCTTTGGGCATGACAACTAAAACAGCCATGAAAATTGAGTCTCTTATAGTCTTGGAAAAAATAACTTCACTGTGCTAAAGGATTAATTTCCAGGTCATAAGTAAGAATATCAACTCCTGTTTTGATAAAGTAGCAAATCTAAAAGATAAAAAACTCCCAGATATCTGCAAAGCATCCACAAACCAGTGAGCCCAAAGAGCTTTCCCGTGCTCTCGTTGTTCATATGAAGAGCAAGGAATTCCTTCTGCAGCAATACCTTGAACTTGAGGCCAGACATCTGGATGTATAAAAGTCCTAACTGCCTCCTTTTTCACATTAAGTCAACCAAAATCTTAAATGTTCTAAATCAAGCCAATTTGAAGGGAGAACTTAAAGATTGATGTAGGAACTTTTAGACAACTGCCTTAAAACTTGAGCTATTATTTAGTCATAAATTTCAGTAAGCTGAAAATTCCTATATGATTTTCAAGGACCTCTGCTCTCCTTAAATCTGTAGCCCTGCACCTTTTCCTAGTGGTCAGGGGACAATGTAGAAGATCCTCAGAGATTATTAACCTGAAGGAGGCATTGAATGTAGAAGGCATTGTAATGGAGAAACATCCCAAAGAAGGCACTTTAATGTAGAAACATCTTTGAACAGTCTCTCTCAGTCACTGAATCATAGTGAAATATTTCCTTTCTGGTTGGATCCTCACAAGACAAAATATTTCAGAGTGTGGTCAGTGCCAGGTCATGCCAGGTGGTGCAGATCCAAATTACTGGAGGGCATCCATGGACATGTGGTGAGGTACTTCTGTCTCTCAACTTCTAACATGTCTTTTTGTTTATTGTCTGATGTGTTCAACACTCAAAAAAGTTAGGATCCATTTCCACTTCATAATCGCATGGGAGTGTCAGGAATGAGATTTCTTTCCCTGTGGAAGAGGAGGAAGCAGAGGCTGATTTTCAACTCATATCTTTGCTTAGATGGGTAACAAGCACAAGTGAATATCTTTTTCAGTCCTTCCTCTTTTCCTACTATATCTGTTTTTTCCTGTGTATCTCCTGGGAAGACAGAGTCTGTGAAAGTGAATGAATTTAACTCAGAGCACTCTAGCAATGCTTGCCACCATGGCATTTTATGTGATGGGAGACTCTTTAATATAAACGAAAGGATATTTTCTCACTCCACTAATATTCAATATATTTTCTGAATATTTTTAGCCATACAGGTTTGTAAAAAAGAAACTCTTGTGTTTCTAACATTGTCCCATCTTACTGATGTTTCAAGAACATGGGGAAAAGTCTTTATCTTTGATTTTGAAAATGCTTGAATCAGTCTCTTTGCAAAAATCACAACCACCAAATTAACTGTCTAAAGATTTGGAGGAAATGTGGGTTCTAATAATACTTTGAGAGCTTAATATCTAATCACTGAAACAGTGGGGAAGGTGAAGGATTCATTAGTGACAGCTTCTCTTTTGCATTGATTTGATCAAACCAAACCATTTAAACTGACAGCTTTTGTTTCCCAACGTGGACTGGGGGCTGCACTGTTGCAGTATAAAATGTGAGCTGCTTGTACTTGGAGATGAGTGGGGAATCTCTGCTTGTATGGGCACAGAGCAGCTCAGCACAGGATGTGGGAGAGCTGAGTTTATCAGTGTGCTTGCAGCAAGTGGCCTGGATTTGGCTTTCGGAGGGCTTCACATCCATTTTGGAAAATAACTTTGGGTGGTGCCATTTACACAGGTGCAAAGATACATTTTGAGAAGCTGACAGCATGATGGGCTAAAACTGAGACACACCTGTTGTGCTGGTTCTGAAAGAAAGAGGGATTTATTGTGGCATAAGAGCAAAGGGTAAGCTCCTTTGCTCCTTCTGCTTCTCTTCTTGTTTATCAAGTAGCAGATGTGATAAAAGAGGGATTTAACATCCAGTCAATATCATAGCTGTATCCAGGGAGGAAGCTGACCTATGGGATTTTGAGAAGTGTCTTGTTCTGCATGTAGAAATGTTCCTTACCTTTTATATTATATGCTCTCTTCTTTAAAAAAATTATATTGTGCATTTTCTTTTGCAACAGATTGCAGGTTTTCATCCTGCCAGCTGCTGAGCACTTCCAGCAATGCTCTGGCTGCTTTCAGTTTGGCTGCATGACCATGGCACTGAGGATTAAGTACCTTGGAGAAATTAGTCCTGTTGGTTTTGACATTGCCTTTTTCTCTTCTTGCTTGAAAATTCTGTACCTATCTACCTGCTTCTGCTAATTAAGAAATACAGAAAGAGCACCAAAATGCAGTAAAAATCCAAACAAAATCCTACAAAAGTGGGACTGGATCATTTCTCAATACAACTCTGTGGCAACACAGTTTAATGTTAGTTGTGAGCTTGTCCTAGATATAAAGCCACTATGGAGTGCAGCAGGGAAATGCCAGGCCACTAGATTGCACCTAATTAATTTATGAGATTACAATACTCCTGTCCAGTGCCAAGAAAAGTTTTCTGCTGGCACTTACTGTTGCCAGAGTTGCAGTACTGAGCAGGGTTAGGCAGCTGCTAAATAATTCATGGAGTGTAGTGTGTATAAAAAATGCCTTCTGATAAATTTCCATTTTTATAGACAATCCAAGGAGTCAATATACCTGTCTGACTTTGTATCAATAGCTGTAAGCTCCTGGCTGATGCCATGCCTTCCTGAGCAGCCTGCAGTACAGGGAACACGAACACACTGGGCTGTCTCTCAGTATTCTTCTATATCATGCAGGCAATAAAATTGCTAGGAGCTGACTGTTGCCTAATTTTTTTTTTCTCTATTGAAAATATTTATTTTAGTTTTTTTTCTTTTTCCCACACATTTGTCAATGTTTTTCATTTGCGTATTTTCCCACTATGAAACAAAAAAACCAACCCCTCTATATTTGTGCTTTTATGCTTTGGCTAGACAGTATTTCTGCATAGCCCTTTTGGTTTTATATCTGCAAAGGTGAATACCACTGCCATGCAGTGCAGTCTGGTGGTGATAGCAATGAGAGCTGAGGTCTCTCACAGAGTTTGCAGGCATTAAAGAATCCATCAGATTCTGGGTGACCCTGGCAGGGATTCAGGCAGCAGTGGCTGATGTCTGGGCACTCCTGGATGCTCTGAACCCAACTCTACTTGTTCTCTTGCCAACCTGAGACTGGCCAGTAGATAAAATACAATTGGTTGAGTCTTTCCTGTGCCTAAAGTGAATTCTGCAAAGTAAGTCTGATTTAATTTATAGAAGAGGATCATTATGTGTTTTTAACTGGAGTTCCTGTCCAGAGATTTTGTCCAGGAGCCCAGCTTGAAAAAAAGTGTATTTCTCTGTATTGTGCACTCTTCTGGTTACATGTGAGTGCTTCCATTGGCTGTACTGGATTTCTAACAAAATTATCTCCAAACTCTGAAGGACAAGTGAAAAAAATTAGAGGTCATTTTTACAAAGGAGTTGCAATCTGGATTGCATTCTGAACAATCTCAGATAAAGTACATTAAATAGGGATATGCATGCATAGGAGCAGCAGTTTCCTCCTGCATATTCAGAGGCAGTGCTTACTATTCTGGAGTCACAAAAGAAACAAAGCTATTTTTCAGATATAAATCATGCAAACTCTCTTGTCTCCGGTCTTCTAAACACCTCTGAAAAAATGCACTTTGAATTAAATTTGCCAAGACACAAAGTGTGCACTGAAAGATATTAAGAATTTGACACACTGCTACTTCCAAACAGTTTAAAAGTCCATCCTTTTTTCTTGCCATGCTTTAGTCCCAAGTGACCACTGATTTAGATGAATGGTCATTCTGATAAGGAATACAGGAATGTGGGATTAAGTACCAAGCAGCAGGAGTCTAAAAAAATAGACAAATTAAATGGGTGACTTGCTAGTTTAATAAATTCAGTATATATGAAAAAAAATGTTTATTATGAGGAGGAGATGTTTTAAACAGACACTAGAAAGGGGAGAAAAAACCTGGTTTTTTCTCTGCTGTTCTCAGTGGGCTTCTGTGCCATTTTTCCCCCAAATTTTAGGTAATCATGTAGAAGCAGACACTTAGAACTAGAAATAAGGTCGAATAAAAAGAAGATTTACAGTACATTTTTGTGACTCACACACTCAAATATGTAATACTAGTGATTCGGTAGATAAAAAGACATTTTGGTCAGACCCTACAGCTGGGTTTTATTTTCTTTACTATGGGCTGTATTTTGTGTACGATGTATGACTTTTCTCCTAGAACATAATATTTACACACCCTTAATTCCTACAAAATGCAAGTCTTTATGACCTCCAGGGCTTTTTCTGTTCCTGAATGCGTTTACATATTATAAGGTTTAGAGGGTAGTACTCTGTATAATATATTTCTTAGATGATAGTGCTTGTTAAACAATATTGAATGCAGCAGTTGCTGGCCAAAGACTCCACACAGTCAGTCTGGATGACTCAGAGTTCACTGTTAATGAACTACCTCAGTTCAATTGAAAAATAAAATAAAATGAAGGATAATTTGGGTTAAGTTCTTTAGACAGTTATACAGGGCTACATGTTAAATAATCCACTGAAATTTAACATATTTCTATCTAATAAATCCAGGCTTATTAAAAGATGCAAAAGAAGTCTTCCTCCCAATGCTTTTTGATAGACTGAATAAATTTATAGATAGACTCCTGAAAGACATCAGAGTCCTGGCTGGGATGCTCATGCAGCATAGAGCAGGTGCTCATAATTCTGAAACTTAAAATGAGCACAGAACCAAATTAGCTAAAATCAAATGCTGCTTGCAATTGGGTGATTAAGGCATGAAACAAAGACTACACTACAGTAGGATATATTATAGGGATACAGTACTATTCTGCACTACAAAGCTAGAACTATGCACTGTAGCTCACAGCTTAAAATTAAATTATTCCAATTTCTGTTTCTCCAAGCCCAGGAATTCTGTCAAATAATGAAGGAAAGTTCATCTTGCAGTATTTTCTCTTATTAACAACACATTGTGCAGTTGTCAGTGCTATACACTCTCAGTCTGCTGTGGTCCAATTCCTTCAGTACATTAACATAATAAGGACAGAAGATGAGATACAGGTGATAATTGTTGTGTTTTTTCTTCTCTGTTCTCCTTTATTGTTGTTTGTAAGTCTTGGAATATTTAGAAGGCACAGAAAATGCAAGCCATTACAGTAATTGCAACTGTAATTTAAAAATGCAATTTGGTTGTGAATTCATGGGTATATTTCCAGATATAAGAGAATGACAGACCTGTTTCAACCTGAGTTGTAGGGATGAATAGTTTATGATCCTCCTTTGATAGTCCTTTATCTCTGCTTTTTTCTTTTTTTTTTTTTAAGTCCCTCATTTTCTACTGGGCTTTAAAGATTTGCTCAATGCTACATAAACTCTGTACAGGCTCATATTTGAAGGGAAAGTTAACGACTTGAAACAAAATGACAAATGTATCAGTCACATTTTCCCATTCTGTAAACTAGCAGGGAGAAAAAGAGATTATTTCCTAGGTTTACAATTAAAATTAATGAGGTGCTATAAAGCAAAATATGTGCTTCAGGATGAGAAGTGGTAGATTACAATCAATTTTTATGTGTGTATGTAGATTATAATGAATCCATTAGATTGCTTTTATATTCATGTTATTAATGGTTTCTCTGCTTTGCTTGGCATTTTAAACTCACGTAAGAAATTCAGTACCTTGAACAGCACAAATATTAATTCCTGAGGAAGGAGGAATCAATATTTTACCTTCTATTTAATTGAAATTAAAGCAAAAGCTTCCTGGTCACAATTTTGAGGATACCCTTGAGAAATCATGAAACAGATTTGTCTTCATTTCGGGGGTTTATGTCCAGGAAGCTGCCATTCCAAAGGAATTCAGTGAATTTGCAGCATCTATGGCTCATCCTACTGACTTCCTCTGGAAAAAGCCTTGGGCTACAGCAAGTCTTCAGTTCCTCTCTATTTCCAAGCCAATGTTGGTTGCATACACATACAAGGCAGGTGGTGTGCTCTGATACTCTTTCCATTTCCCTGTGGGCTGATTGATCACTGTCTGTGAATATCTTTTAGCAAAGTTTCTATAAATTAGCATGTGGATTAATTCTTGGGTGATATTGGGTGCTTTAGCCTGGTTTTCAAAGAAAAAAGAAAAATTGAAATAATCTTTAAAGGTCCACAAACAATAAATGGGCTGTGTTACCTCAGCTTTCTTGGACAATATTACAGAATCACAGAATAACAGAGTTCAAAGGGATCTCTGGAGATCATCTTCATACTGCTTCTTGATTTAATTACTGTTAAATAACTGTTAAAGTGGAAGACTTGTCCTCTATGAAATTTAGTCCAATTGGAGCCCATAGAAAGCAAATGTGTGCTTATGAGTGTTATTCTGCCAAAACCCTTCCAAAATTAAGTACTTGCAGGACTTTTCAGTACCTTCACACATTATGATGATGGTCTGCTTTAATCTACACAGCTTGTCATTGAGTTTATTTGGATTTTTAAAGAAAACTGTGCACTATCTCCTTTCTCACTATGTTTAATTTGATTATAGTACACCAAATAGCCCAGAAAACCAGGGAAGTAGTACAAAATAATAAAAACTGTGGCATGATCTATCCATAATGCACACACTAAACCTGTGTAAGAGAGATACCAGAAAATAGTCATTTCTCATTTATAGCTCATCACTGTAAAAGATTTTATATCTATTACTTCAGTGGGATTAGGGCTGCTTTTCTGCAACAGAAGCTCACATATTAAGTAAAACAAAAAAAGATAGAACCTCTTCAGGTGTAAAATAGTTTAAAATCAATGAAAATCAGGTAGTGCAGTGTCATACAGGGCAAGGGGGAGGAAGCTCTGTGTTAGTAGCATCCTAAATTTTAACTACTCCTAAAATTGTGTTACAGAAGGCTAACTGGCACTTCTATGTAATTGCTGTTCTAAACTATAGCTAAAAGATAAATGGATCCTGCTTAAACTTAGTACACATAGTGCTAGAGAGTTTAAACAGTAGTGTATGGGTATTAAAACAATAATAATTTTTTTTCTAATCAGTCTCATTCCATATTAAGTCATATCATCTGTCTCCTGCTCTTGATCATATGAGTTGAATGATATGGAAAAGCACATGATCTGAAATAATCTTTTTTTTTTCATCTTCTGCTGCTCTCTTTCCTTCTGTACACAATGTTTATGTTTTCTATTAACAGACACTGAAATTATGTTTACTTTTGTAAAAGAAAAGCTAAAATTCTGACAAGATTTATAAATATCTGAGTTGATTGACACAGAATAATACCTGGGGTAACTGGGCAAACTGACCAATTATAACATAGCTCATACAGTAGCTATGTCTGCAAATTGTTCTTTTGTTTTTCTCGGCAATGTTTTCAGTTTCAACAAAACTTGTTTGGATTTTCTGGGGCACAGCAAGTGACAGAATATTCCTTCTAACCCTCGCAATGTATGAATGCAACTCCTTCTTCTTGCTAGACTATGACTTTCTATAAAGAATATGAAATCTCTTATCTCTATGATGGCCTACCCAATGCCATTTGGGGAACACTGCTCTCCTCTAAACTAAAACATTCCTGGGCCCTTTTTCTCCTTTATGTCCTGGTTTATGTAGCACATAGTAAAATAGATAAAATTAAATTAACCATCACTCAGGAGGTGGTGCAATTCTAAACCAGTCCCTTCATCTTTCTGTCATGATTTAACCCCACCATAAGTGAGCACCAAACAGTTGCTTGTTTTACTCTCCCAGCAGCAGTTTCAGGGAGACAATCAGAAGGGTAGAAGCTAAAACCCTGGTGGGTTGACATAATAGGCAAAGAAAAAGCCACAAATGAAAGCTAAGCAAAAGAAGGAATTCATTCACCTCTTCCCCTGGACAGGCAGGTGTTCAGCCACCTCCAGGACTTATCACATGTAATGGTTACTTGGGGAGACAAATGCTCCCCATAACTCCCAATGTCCTCGATTCCTCCTTCTCCCCCCTGCTGTATATACTGACCATGATGTCAGATGGTCTGGAACATCCCTTGGGTCACTTAAGGACAGCTGTCCAGGCTGTGTCCCTTCCTAGTGTCCCATACATCTTCAAATTCTTTTGCCAGCGTGACAGTACAAGGTGCAGAAAAGGCCTTGGCTCTGCTCAAGTCCTGATGAGCAATGCCAAAAACATCTCTACACCAAAAACATCTCTACACCATCATCACTGTGTTCAGCACAAATCCAAAGCACAGCCCCATGACAGCCTCTGTGAAGAAAACTACCTCAGCCAAATCCAGAGCACTTTCATATGTGCAGCATCGCTCACTTACCTGTGACTTACCAGCTGCCAACACCTCAACATTGCCAAGTTAAAAGTTGCTTGGTCTCTGTTGCTGTTATCCTCAGCATCATCTGCCAGAGGAGGACAGCATCACATAACCTGGTCTGGTGCCCAGCAGAATAATGCAATTTGACAGAATGCACCACTGAGGGGGCTGATTGACTGATCTCTGTTGATGTAGCTGTTGGGCAGGCAGCCTGAATTCTGATGGATTATTTGATGAGATGAAGGACTGACTAAAAGAGGGCAAGTATAACTGCATGAGTCACATCTCTAGATTATCCAGTAATCCTCCAGCCCTATACACAGACTGGAGTGTTCATATGGTTTCATGTGCCTTTCTGGGTTTTTTTTGGCTCTGTTTTTTAACACGTTTTGTGCCTGTTTTTGTCTGTTTGGTGTAGAGCTGGGTATACCCTAAAGAATTTTCCATATGCTTTGTCTGGTATTTAGGGCTTAAAAAAATTAGTGCTAATTCAGTTTTTCTCAGTATTTTAACCTCATACATTTTCCTGTTTCTCCTACTTCTTCCCACTTCTGTAGCTCTACGCCAGAGAGACAGAATGCTGGGCTAATGATGATGACAACTATTTGTATGGTATAAGTAGGAGTGGTATTGATGACACATAAACACATGCATGCATTCCTGTCTAAAAGGAATACAACTTTTTCCTCCATTATTCTCTTCTCAACCCCTGGGCAAGATACTTTAATTACATTGATTTCACAGCACTTTAGTTCCTGTTCCTAATTCACACTAGCATGCATTATTGAAAAATGAAGACCTTGTCCCCTTGGGAGGCTTTTCTTCCAGCTTTTTCTTGATAGAATATGTCGAATATGTCAACTTCTGCCTTTCTTAGGTTTTCCATCTGTGTTCCTGGTGCTGTTCCTTCATATATTCTATTTCAGGCCTAATCCAAACAGTACGTTTGGGATCCTTTACAGACTAGAATTGTGTGCTATACTTAAAACTCAACTGCATTGTTTATTATGGCTTTTTAATTTTTTTTCTGGTTTGATTTGGATTTTAATTTGTTGTTTGTTTTTTTTTTTTTAGGAACTTAACAATTATTTGAATATGGTATCCATTCCACATGTTTACTTACCAGCTGCTACTTATTAATTGTCTATCTTCATAACTGTGAATATGCATGTGTTTTCCTTCATTCTTTACTGCTGGTAGAAAACTCATCAAGTTATCCATTTTACTCAAAGTACACCTTCCTGTCAATTCCACAATCCCAAGTCTTTATTAGCAATGGAGTGTGTGGGTCCCACTAATGGGATCCTTGCTGCCCAAGTCAGTAGTCATATATTTTTCATACCAATTTGAAAAAGCTAAAACAATCTTTATAGCATAAAGTTTAGGAGGGTTTTCAGTCTTAAAATGAGCCTAAATTTTTGCAGGCATTTACAAATGCCTGTGGGTCACGGGAAATAATGAAACATTAAGAAATTCCCATCATAAGGTATAACAAATATTGCATCTGTAAGGTTCTTACAGGTTTTTACTTTAAAACATCTATTTAAATGCAAATTCTGTCAATTAAATTGTATTTTCATTACTTTGTTATACTACAGTTATTGCTTTTCATCTTTCCAGACCTGGCATATGTTAAGGACAGGGGTCATAGGCTCCTGAAAGTGCCATTGAAATCAATTACCCATCTTCTGCTGAATTTCTGGGTGACAACATGTTTTAGGGAAGACCTGCAGAGTAAACAAAGCAAATGCTGAAAAAAACATTATGTCATAGCTATAGAAACCTTCCCACTGAAAAATCAAGACCCTTCCAGAAGTCATCTCATCTAAATGTAACCCTCTTTAGCCTGGGCTAGTTATTGAGACTTCCTTCACCATCCGTGGAGGAAACTTTGTACTGCTTTGGGTCATCTTTCCACTTAAGAGAAGAGTCCAAGACCGGGGAAAAGTGCTTCTCTAGCATAAATTACAATCTCTAACACTCAGATATTAGGAAATATGGATTCCATCTTTATTTTCTGTTTCTTCCTGCTGTTTCTCAGGGTCAAGCCTACATTTTTTCTGGCCAAGATACAAATGCAAAGACACATTTAGTGCATCTCAAGGATGGCAAAGGACTCTCAGATCTATTACTCTGTGTTAAGTTAGAAGTCATGGGAGGAGACTTTTGCAAAGGAATATTTATGTGAAAATCCTTGCATAGATTTTCTTCTGTTGTCTGAGAGCCGACTCTCTGCCCAACCCCTTGTCTGTGCCTGTCCTTTACCCAGGCAGCTGTCAGTGTGAAGCATGGCTGTTCTCATCCCTTTCCTGACTCTGTGCCCTTCCAAAGAAAACAACAGCCATGAGAGCCAACTCTCCAGGCTTCTGCCACCCACAGGGCTCATGGCCCACACAGGAGAGCAAGGAATATCTTTATTCCTTTGCAGGACCTTGCAGATACACAAGGATTTCTACAGACTTCTCCATGTATGACATAGCCTGTTCCTTCTAGAAGGTAGCTGCTCACAGTGCTCTTTATTTTGTCTGCAGCTCACCATCAGCAGGGATAAAAAATTTCCTGGGCTAATCAGAAATAACATTTATTATTTGTAGTTTTCTGTGGTTAACCTCCTTGCCATTGGATTCAGATAAACTTTACCCCCATGACTTAAAAAATTGTTTAAAGGCCATTTGGCTGATGTGAATAGCTAGCTACATATATTACATTATTATTATTATTATTATTATTATTATTATTATTATTATTATTATTATTATTATCATCATCATCATTATTATGCAATGTTGGGAATTACTAGGAAAGAAATAGAGAAGCAAAATGGAAAATGTCTTTATACTGTTATAAATTACCAACTTACACTGTCAATATGGTGTACAGTTCCTTCCCCTGCTTTTTTTTTTCCCACAATTGATATAGTAAAGAGTGATCAGAAATCTGTAAGCATCACAGTAGTTTTCCAGATGAATAAGCTTTGAGTCCTCAGCTTTGAAAAGACATGACTGGAGTCTCTAAAATCAGATGTGCCAGGTGAATACAAAGTGAGTGTGCACTGTTGCTTCTGTCATGAGAACACAGTTGCAACAAATTAAATTTGGGGAGAAAGGGATGGTGAGAACAAACAGAAAGAGATGTTTCTTCACCAAACAACTAGTTAACTTTTGTAAAGCTGCCAATATATTGAGGATGATAAAATTTTACATGGTTGCAAAAGCAGTTCATGATTTTTGCAGAAGAAAAATACACCAGTGGTTCTTAGGTGCAAAGTCAGCATGTTTATGTCCAGAAGTCATTTAATTATGAATCGTTGAAGACTGGGAGGGTTTTCTGGGAAAATATTGCTGTATACCTGCTTAGTTCTTGTATTCTTCCCTACTAGCTGTTCTCAGAAATTGATTACAGAACAAGAAAGATGTTTGACTTGACCCATTCTAGTTAAATTTTTCCATTGCTTCTCGCTGCCCGAAGAAATATAATTTAGCTGTGATCACTGATTGTTGTCACAGCAGAGACTGTATTCTGGCTGTCATTAAGTTTGAATAACTACCAGCCCTGACAACCTGCCCCAGATGCTCATTGCCAGCCTTTCTCCAGTGTTCATGGTGCCCCTTACCCTGGGATAACAGAGCACAAATGCAGGCGTAGCCATTGCCCTTCCTCTTTCTGTCAAAAAATCCAGATTTAAAAGAAGAAATTCTTTTGTTATCTTGCATCACTTGTGCTGAGCTGAGTTAGGAGAGGGAGTAAAAGAGCAGCCTGGTTCTAAGTGAGCCATGCAAATGTTTAGCATGCTAATTATGCAGGCTAATGCAAATTAAGCTCTCTGAGTTGAACATCCTTTTGCTCCCTGCTGCCTGCTCTGCCTTTGCCATCAAGATCAAGTCCCCTGTGGCAGGGCTGAGGGATGCACATGCAGAACAGCTCCTGCAGCACCCCATTCCACACATCAGAATTGACTGGGATCCATTATGGTTATCTTCGAGTTGAACTTGAGCTGACTTGGGATACGCTGCAGAAATAGACCCACATGTGAGTTTAAACCCCAGCTGAGCTGAGAAAATTTGCATTAATTTTGGAGCAACAGGATGGGACAACAGCCTTTCTTCAGATAACTTGGAGAGAAAACCACACCATGTAGGAGACAGAGTCGAGCTTGGAAATATGTGACTTACCTTGTGGGAGCTAGCATCCTAAATAAATGCACTGTAGGACTGCAAAAAAAGTGTTTGTTAACAATAAGTCTCGTTGCTAATTGCTGGTGCTTGCGTGGGAGAAATGATAATAAATATTCATGCCCTTGAAAGAGATTATCTTCTGTACCAAGCAACTTCCTTTAAAGAGTCAAAGGTTGAAAATCACTGGTCAGATTGTTTTATAAAATGAAAAATAAAAACATCTGTACTAGAAAATAGCTTGTCTTTAAAACTTGTTTCTAAACTAAAACTTTATATTTTCTTATCATAAACTCAAGATTTAAGAATTCCAATTAGGAAGTATGCAATTTCCAGTTTTAAATAAGTCTTTTTTTTTTCAAAGTCACTCCACCCCATAATTTCCACTAGAAATAATTTAGAAGTTTATCTCTTGAAATCAATTTTATTCTGATTTTATCCTTTGTACTCAATTTTAATTAAATTTTCATACCAGTTTTACTGGTCCATGCCAGAATCTGAATGCCTTGGAATAAAAAGCATTTTCAAGCCCACGGTCATAATTTCTGATCAGATTTGCTTTACTGCTGCTATCTTGTTGCCTTTGTAAAGACGTAACTGTAAGTTATATAGTGAGAGATATTGATTTTTTTTTTTTTAGAATTTCTGTGTTTTATATCTTGGTAATAAAATGCAACTTTTATCCTAATAAATGTGCTTTAAAGAACTTCCCATATCTTTAACAAACATTGGAATAAAACTCCAGAATTCCTGATTAAGAAAACATGAAGCACTTACTAATGAAATGCCAAAAATGAGACCCTTGATCTGTGTGAAATTCCTACTTGCTCAGTAATTCAGAGCTGACATAAGTAGCCCCCAAATCACATGTAAGTGCCTCTTTGCCTGTGATAGTGCCACACATGGAAGTGGATATCATCTGTTTGCCTTTCCCCAATCTGCCCTCTGTGTCCTTTAGTCTTTTAAAAGTCAGCTTATCACGGTGGCTGCACCACATAGTGGTTGATTTATATGCTGTCACCTCTCAATTCATACATCTTTGCATTTTTTTCTCACATCTTTATAGTTCACATTCTCTTTCAAAAGAAATGTTGAATTTCAAAAGAAATTAGAATATTTACCCCTAAAAATACCCAGCATCTGGAAATTGCAGATGAAACTTATATTTTTAGCATCCTTAGTGTCCCATCTGAATGATGCATCAGTGATGCTCAGTACTTCCATGAGAGACAATATTCCTGAGGGGAAAAATATCTTGAAGAAAATGTATTTATATATTCTTTTCCATATATCTATTCAGAATCTGAACACATCATAGAAGAAAATTTATTAATGGTAGAATCAGGAGTGGTCTTTGTACACAGCTTTATTTTCATATTCAAAATGCTAAAGACTCTGCAGAAGTGCCTTAATCTCATCCTGACTTTCTGGCAGGAAAATCGTTGTTTCTTTTAAATCTCTTTAATGTCAGTTAGGTTTCACAGAACTGTAAAAGCATCCAGCCAAAAATGGAAATTGCAAGATCATCTGGTCCAACATTTTGTGGGAAAGGGAGTCTCCTTGAGATTATCTATCACACTGTACCATTTCACACTGAAAAACTCCAAATTTGCCTTTAAAAACCAGCAAAACAAATTTTAAAAACAACTCTCCAATTTTTGCATTGGTGCAAGACCCAGCTGCAGAGGTTTGGGGTCAGTTTAATAGATGGACTATCATAGATGTGTGCTAAGCATTTTAAAAGATAGAAAAGAGACAGAGGGTTTTTTTGTTGCTTGGATTGTACTGGGGAGATGAAAGGATATCCTGGAGGGCTGACTCCTGTAAACACCCTTTTTAAATGCACAACAAGGCGACTTAATAACAATATCTGCAAAAAAATATAACTGTAAACTATATCAGTAGTTTTACTGACTTTAATGTGGCTGATGTCAGTAGGATTTAAGTAATAACTATGTAAGAAAAAAAAATGTAAAGTTAAAATCATCAGAGGATTGGTTTTGTTTGGTGACAAAATTATAAAAGTGAAGAGCAGTAAACATAAACCTTAAATCAAGCAACAGTTTCTCAGTGCACAGCATGAAGTGAAGTCTCTTAGACTGGCTTGTGGAGGAATTAATTAGGTAATGTATTTAATGAATCTAGAGTGCTTTGAGGAATATGAAGTGCTTTATAACTGCTATGAATTTTATTTCTTAATTTCTTAATTGTGTATTTATTTACTTTTAAATTATGTAAATTCCAGAGCAGATATGAAAAACATCAATACCTTACTTCTTTGGGAATTCAGGAGCTCAGTCTCAGAACTTCTTGTGAAATATCTGGGGAGTACTTTTAATACTTTTAATTTTAATCATTCTGTGCAAATTGAAGCACCTTAGTTCTATCCTTAAATGATTTCTGCTCGTGTTGTAATGAATCACTGGGCAAGTTTGCTGCAAAAAACACATAACACACTTGGTGTCAGAACCCCAGAGACACTTTCACACTAAAAGGGCCAAGTTCTCTGAGTAAAGATCCATACATGCTGCACAGAAATTATCTGAGGGAATTCAAGGACCCAGGATCTCCTTTCTGGAAAGTAATTGCCCTGCCTACCAGTCTATAGACTCATTAATTCGGTAATTTTCTCTCATTCTATCTTTTTTTTTTCTTTTTTTTTAGCATTCACATTCTCTCTTTTTATTTCTTATTTTAGCATTCACCATGGGCACATGGTGATGCATAGAGAAAAGGAAGACCTTTGACTTGTGCCTTGATACAACTCTGCAGGACATATTTGTGTTCTAGGAATGGTTACTCACTATGGATGGTGCCATCTCTGAGATCACAGTGCTGAGGTTGTGGGAAATGGAACTCTCATGGAATTTTGTTGCCTCTTGGGTTATTTCAATTAGCAGAACAATTTAATTATCAAGGGACTAAATGTGATTTGAATCCTCAAAGTCTTATTTTGAACCTCTTTGTTAATTTCACTAGTTATTGTATCAGCTGTTTCTAGTAAACTCTGAAAATTATTCCATACTAATATGAACTGTAACAAAAAAGCTTCTCCTAAATATTGTCTGGAGTTAGCAATGATCTCAAAATTCATGGTTTCTCAATTTTAATGGAAAGCTCCAATTTTTCACTAGAGAGTGACTTTGCCAGTGTAATAATACTGTAATAATACTTTCCCTTTTTTTCTTCTTTCTCCCACTTGCATATTAACTTGCTTCTTCTCCCATTACCCTGCTGACTTTTCCATTCCTCTCTATGTGTTCCAATCACTTTTATAAAACCCAGCTGTCTGGCAAGCTCCTTCAAGCCCATTTTCTTGTGCACCATTGAACTGATTTTGACAATAAATTGCTCATGGCTGGGCATGTATTCTGTGTGAACTAATGCATGAACTGCTCAGCTACTGCATGAGCTGTTCAGTTATTTTAAATTTTCTCACAATAATGAAATACAGAACATGCAAACTTTTTGATCATATAACCCTGTGTTCCCCTTGAGGCATTTGTTTTTACCCTCTGTTCTGCTGGCTGAATCTTCCATCATGTTTGTGTGCGTCTAGAATATAGGAAGTTTTGCTTGGTCAGGGAAGTCTGGGTTAGAGAATAAGTGGGCAAACTCAGCATCCACAAGTCCCTGGGCCCTGATGGGATATATCCACAAGTGCTGAGAGTTGATGGACACCATGGCAAGGCAGCTCATGATCATCTTGAAAGGCTGTGGCAATCAGGAGAGGTGCCTGAGGGCTGGAAGAAGGGAAATGTCACTCACATCTTCAAAAAAGGGCAAGAAGGGAAGTACCAGGCAGTCAGCCTCACCTCAATCCCTGCAGAGGTGATGAAGCACCTTGTTCTGGAGGCCATCTCTTTCCCCATGGATGACAAGAATGTGATCAGGGCAGTCAGCATGAATTCATTAAAAGTAAATCATGCCTTAGCACCCTAGTTGCCTTCCATGATGACAAACCACCTGCATGGATGAGGGCAGAGCAGTGGATATTGTCTACCTGGACTTCAGCAAGGCCTTCAGCTCTGTCTCTCACAGCATCCTCACAGGCAAGCTCAGCAAGCGTGGCTGTGAGTGGGCAGTGAGGTGGACTGAGAACTGACTGACCAGCAGGGCCCAGAGGGTGGCAATCAGTGCCACAGGGTCCAGCTGGAGGTAACTGCACAAGCTTTGGACTCCTGTTATCAGCCTGTATCACCCTGCTTAAGTACTCTTTTCTTGGGAGCCAGAAGTTCACCTTTGGCTCCTTCAGTTATTGTATACATAATATTTGTAAAATATGAACAACAAAAATAAAATTAATTCACTCATGAACGAAATATTTACAGACAAACAGCTGATCTCAACTGATCCATTGCTTTACTTTATACTAATAGTTAAATTGCAATCTCATAGTTTCTGATTTATTGGTTCTTATAGACTCTTCATTTTCAACTGCTGACTGGGAATTTCTTTTTATAATAAGCTTTTTTTTCTTTATTGAGAAATTATGATGTGTTGCATGGGAATGGGTCAGGTTTTTTGAAAAATTCTTCATTTTTTAATGATTGGAAAGCATTTAGAAGTTGACTAAAAATCCTCTTTGACATTTTCAGAATGAAAACAGAATTATTTTTTTTATATTTGTGCTTACTTTCCTCCTGTGATGCTTAGTCATTTTTGTTTTAAAGAATTGAAAGGTCAAACCAAAATGCTCTGGTTTGAAATATTTTAAATTATTTTAAATATTTTAAATATTTTAAATTATTAAGTTGTAACCTAACAAAGAGTTTATGAAAAAAATTATAGTTCCTGCAATTCATCCCAAGGACAAAAAATATATCATAGCCTGAGTAATGTTTCTTATTTGGGAAAATCGATTTTTTCACCATGTTTCTTTAACTTTCATATTCACTTTCATCCAAATCTATTATATTTGCTTTCTTTTCAAATAAGAGAAACAAAATGTCTTGAAAGTGCCTGGTAGCAAAAGTTATTTCATAAGAAAATATAAATTTTCCTTTTTCCCCTTAACCATATAATGACTAAACACCTTGCTCTGAAAAATTAAAACAAATACTTCTATTTTGAGATACTTTCTCATGCAGACAGGAAAATGGCTAGGGATCACGGGCTTCACTCAGCCTCCTCTTTGTTCTGGTCAGTTTTGGTTAGGAAACTCTTCACTTCTAATAAATAAGTAAAGCTAATGTGCTCTGAGGTTTTAGTTACGTAGATTTTATTGCATCCTAGTGGGAATGCTGTACTCTGGGTCATTGGTTTGCCTCTGACAGGAATCTCAGGTCCTACAAGTGTGCTGACTGTCACACAGCACACAGCCCCAGTTCTGCTTTTGGATATTGCAGCAGCTATGCCAGGCTGAGGAGCAAGTGAAGCAGCAGAGTACCAAGGGGAAAGAAAATCAAGCAGTTTTACACTTACAGTGACATGAAGAAAGGATTGCTCTTGTTCTGTTCATAATGAACAGCAATTATTTTGTAATGATGATCACAAATTATCCTCGTAATAATGAATCTTTGCTTTGGTTTTTAATACTCCTAATTTATTACACATATTTGGCATATTATTGACAATCATTACATTGGATGGTACTACTGACCATCCCTGCAGTTTTGTCAAATTGGAAACTGATTTATAACCTCAACATGTAGATGCCTTTATTGAACAAACATATAAAAAGCCAACAATAATATTTTCCTAAAGCTATTAGGAGGGAATAGGTGTCCTTGAGGACAGGTAAACCTGAGCTACTGGTGGGAAAAAGGGAAGATGGGTCATTCTTGCAGTACTAAGGTGCATCCCACAGCAGAGCAGAGAATTGTGGCATACAGGGATGTTTCCTGAGCCAAGGAAACCCCTGAGTAAAGACAGATTCTTTAAGAGGGCCTGTAGGGATAGGACAAGGAGGAATTTCAAACTAGAAGAGAGTAGGTTCAGACCATGTGCAAGGAAGAATTTTTTTACAATGAGTGCATTGCAAAACTGGAACAGGTTGCCCAGAGGGGTTGTAGATGACTCATATCTGGAAATATTCAATCTTATGTTGGACAGGGCTCTGAGCAACTGGATCTAGTTCACCATGTCCCTGCTCATTGCAGGACTGGATGAGCTTTGAAGGTCCCTTCCAACACAAAACATGCTGTGATTCTGTGATTCTATGTGCTTTGCAGCCACAGGTGGTGGTCCCATGTCCCAGAGGTGTCCCTGCTTCTTTGGCTTACCAGAGGGTCAGCAAGGTCAAGCAGGGCTCACTGTTGAGTGGGTGACCCAGTACAGGCCAGGAGGGCAGCAGCTGGCATGGACAGCGTGGTGTTTGCAGGAGTGGCCAGCAGATCAGCTGTGGTCTGCTGCTGACGCACAGGAGATGCTACCGGTTCCCTTCCTCAGCACTCAGGAGAGTAATTTAAAAGTAAACCAGAAACACCTTTTTAAGGGAAATTCTCATTTCACTGCTGCAAGCATCTTGCTGTGTAGCAAGAGTGACTCATCCAGGGAGATCATGACAGGCAGAGGTAGGAGCAGGACAACAACTGAGATGACAAACTATGTACACTCTGAAATGGCTTCTGGGTGGCTCTCTGAGGGAACTGACAGGCTTTGTGCCACTGTCAGCTCCCTTTGCCCCCTGCTCACAGATGGCAAGCTGATGAGAAGGGAAATAGCTGCACTTATCAATGCAGTAAAAGATTTATATCAGGAGATGGATGCCTCCACCATGTGGGAAGTCATGGTGTAGAAGCACTAAGTAGTTTTAAGCAGCTGCTTAAACATGATCTCAGCTAATTATTGCTGTTATAAATAAAACATCTGAACAGCAATAAAATACAAAGAGCTAGGCTCGTGTCAAATGCTGCATGAGTGAACACTGTGAACAAAAACCATTTTCACTGTCCTTCACAGAGTCTGGAAAGAATAATGTCCCCATATTGAGTGGGAATAATGAGTAGAAGTCAGTGCATCATGGAGCAGGGACACAGCTGCTGCATCCTCATGGCTGGTGGAACCATCATGGGGACAAATGTCCTGATCCCTCAGAGAATGCAGGCCTGACAGGGAATTTACTTCTTGCTGGAGACAGACCTTGCTGCATGTCTTGGCTGTTTTCAGGTTTTAGGATCTAAGACAATCAATAGGGGCCTTATGTTTTCTAAGTTCTTATTTGTGAAGGAAATCTACTTCATTGAGACATCTGTTGATTTCAAGAACACAGTGTCATCCTGACCTCGAAATAATTCTTCTCGTACTCTGAACATCACCATCCTGATCTCAGTGCCATCACTGAATTGGGTCATAAAAAGGATTCAGTACCTTTCAGGATCAGCAAGCCTGGCCCATTTGCTTATTATCATCTGCTGCTGTTTTGCTGATGTGAAGATTTTCTCTTTTCTCAGCAACTTTCTCAGTGAAAAGAGAACAAGGGCTCAGATGCACCTCAGGATCGTTCTCATCCTGCTTTCTTTCCTCACCTTTTTCATGGGCCACAGGCAGCAATAAGTCCTCTCTTACACAAATTCAGAGGCAACACCACTCTGCAGAGACATCACAGCAGTAAGAGAGCAAGTGACACATTTTACAAGCTGGTTGCATAGAAATTGTGTAAAGGGCAGACAAATTATTTCATGAAGTTAATGCAAAATGGCTGTAAAGCAGTTTCTGAAGATACTTAGAAGTATGCTCTCTGAAAATGTTAGTGTAATCCTAAGGGTGCTTGAAATAACACTTTTATAAAAATAGCAAAAGTGCTGTTTATAAGTTGATTTGTAGAGTATTAACTGTACTTTGTCATGCTATTGAAAGATGATCAGCTTTAAGGCACAGATAAAAGACCTCCCTGATCTTTCAATACTGCATCACATTTACAGCTCAATTATTTAGATGAAGAAACTCTAAGTATTCCTCACATGAACCCTCATGTTGGAAATATGGGACAGTGAGGTACTTATAATTTCCTTACCATAATCAATATTAGCATGGCTCCAGTATTAAGATAGGGGTTCACTGCTCTGGAGCCAATGCAGAAGCTGTGCCCTACTTGCTCACAGATTCCTTCAATTTCAAGGATTTTGCTGTCATGATGACACATGGAGACATGTGGGAGACATGAAGACATTATGTGTTTATAAAGTTATGCAAAATGAAACAACAACAATGTTGGGGGCAATAACTTCTTGTGTATCTCCATGGCTGGCTTTCATTCTCCTGTTGCTGTGCTTCTGCTTTCCTCTTCTGTCTGCTCCTTTCAGCAGTGAAATATCACTTATCAGGAAGTCATATGATATTTTGGGTTGGAAGGGACATTTAAAGGTCATATAGTCCAACTTCCTGCAATGAGCAGGAGGGATATCAACTGGATCTGTTTGATCAGAGCCCTGTCCAAGATAACACTGAATATTTCCAGGGATGAGCCACCTATAATCTTTCTGAGCAACGTGTTCAAGTCTTGCAACACCCTTATTGTAAAATAATTCTTCCTTATATATAGCCCGAATTTGTTTTGTTCTAGTTTAAAACCATTCTTCGCTGTTCTGTCCCTACATGGACTGTTAAAAATCTGCCCCTCTATTTCTTCTAAGTGCCTTTAAGCTGCAAAAAGGTATTCCTGGGGCCTTCTGTTCTCCTCTTGCATGACCTCTCATCCCTGTCATGATGGGCGAGTATTGGGATGGAGCTGGATGTTTATGAGGGAGTGAGACGGCCCTTGCTTTCAGCCATAATCCTACAAAGCCTTAAATATGCACCAAAGTATAAAAAAATCACAGTACATGATGATACTATGAAGGTGTTTCCAGAGTTGGTTCTTTGGAAACTTCATATTAATCTGGGGAGAAGGGCAGGAAATGGCTTTTATCTGCCATTAAAGGGAAATTAATACTTTCTCTTAGCAGAGTTTTCTCTGTTGATGGCTGGCCACACTTTCATGCTTTATTGCTTTAACTTCTGGATTGTTGCTTAGACCCATGCAAGAGAAAGCACAAACAGCATCAAATTCCAGTTGTGTTGGAAGTTTAATAGGTGTTGATAGAAATTACTGTTCAGTGTGCTGGTTGTTTTACAGAGGCCTTTAACTCTAAATGAAAACAAACCAACCAAAATCAGCCCCCAAAACCAGTTAGTCTGCTCACCTCGCCACTCAGACTTTATCTACTGACTCCTATAACAAAATCATGGCTTCAGTTAAATTAATGGGAAAGTTCCATGTACCCACTGAAAGGTAAGATTTTCCCCTGGAAGTTTTCAACCAAAGTGCTGATTTCAAAGTCCCTTAAAAAGTGTCTGGTTTGTCTTTGATTCAGATGATTTAATGCTGGAGAGACCATTCTTTAACTTCTGTCTGATCTCCAAAGCCAAAACCCCATAATTTCTTTCTAGAATCCTTTTAAATTTTTGGACCTGGGAACTATTTTAGGCTGGTTTTACAAGCTTCAGTGAATTCAGCAGTTTGTGGCTTGATGAAAGAATTAACCAGTCATATTTACAAAGAGTTGTCCAAGTGGAATGGAAACCTCTGGAGACTTACATTTATCTTAGTGAACTGGTGCTAGATGAAAAGGCTGATAGGTACATGGTGCTTTCCTGGATCCAACCTATTATAAATGTAGGTTTATACTAAGAGGTTGGATCCAACCTGGATCCAACCTATTATAAATGTGTTTGGCTGAGAAAGTTAACTACAGCATTCTCAGATGTCATGAGAACCTCTCAGCTTTGCCACTGCTGGTTAGCTTCATTCCAGCATCAACAGTGATTTTACTAACAGAGGACTATTCAAAGGCTTTTCCAAAGGTCTTGCTTTGGATGTCTAAACTTTAGAAGCAGTTTTAAATAAAAGTTGGCGTAATAAGTAGAAAAATAAATCCAATAAAATGAGCTGCTCAAGTGATGTATGAAAATAATATGGCAGAAAATCAAACTCTGCTTTCCTCTCTTTGCCTTTGTATTGATTTCAAGGAAAAGCAGCAGTTTGTTTTCCTGGCTTACTTGCTCATAACTTCTCAATTTTATTCAATGATTATAATCTTGTTCCATTGCAAACAGTTATTTTATGTATGGAAAATTTAAACACATACAGATTCGTCCCAACACTTAACTTTTATTTGAGAACCCATATTTTTTGTGCTACAGAAAATACATCCCAAGTATCTTTGACAATCCCTAGCTCTGATGCACAAAAGAGCACATACTCTTTACCTGTAGTGCCTACATCAAAGAAAATATTAACTTGGCATCATATAAAAACCTAAACAACTCACCAGCAATGTCCTAGCTTTCTGTCAGTTTGCAATCAAAGTTGCACTGATCCTGAAACAGGAGGGACAAGAGATTTTTTTATATCATTGCTGGTAGGAAGAAGGAGAACATTCAAAGGACTCACATGGAAAGGAACATGTTCAATCAGCCCTAGTTCTCTAAAGAACTGGAACTGAACCCCAGAAATATATACAAAATTATGCCCCCTTCTTTTCTGTCGGGTTTCTTCATCTCTGAATGCTTTGTTCGACCATTTGCAATAGTGGCAGGCAGCTTTAATTAAGATATCTAATGTTCAAAATTACTGTGTTGAAGAGTTCCTCTCCTAGCAATCCATCTATTTACCCACTGAACAAGTACTTTGTCACTAATGTGTCATCCCATGCATTCACTAACAGACTCCTGAAGGGTTCTCTAAATGGCACAGATTTACTCCAACCATGATTGCTTGAAATCTGGAGCATTGTGGATTTATGTCACACTCTTTACTTGAAACATGTTTACCTTATCACCCAGGAAAAGCATTTGGGCATTTTTGATAAAAGGCTGTGTTGTAGCTGAAGCCTTTTTCATAGTTAATCTCTGGTGAATCCTAATGAGATTTTAAACAAGGAGTTTAATCCATGCTAATTCAGCATGGTGTTTGCCATGATCTTGTGATTGGTCTGTATAATAGCTAATCTAAAACTACTTGTCCCAGTCTTGAATGTAGATGTTACCCCTTGCTAGAAAGGAAGAATTCTTTGTGATGAATTCTCCTGTCTACACAAGAAAAGTTTTAAGCTGCCTTCTCCCAAAGAAAAGTTCATTGTTTTAATTAATTAATATTCATATCAAAATCTATGTCAAAAAGATCCAGACAGCATGGAATTCCCTGGTCCTGGTGTGGTTTGAATGTGAAGATAGACAAGACACACACTTGAATGTATAGTGTATGGTTTTGCAAGATCAGTCTACAAAAAAAAATCTACAAAAAATCCATCCCTGAGGAGGGAGATGAAATAACATGCATGATGTGGCAACTAGAAATATCTGTGAGTAAGGTTATATGATGGACAACAGTCCTTCTGGTGAAACAGAGCTGAGGGATCAGAGCAAATTCTCCTAAATTGCAATGAGACCTGCACTGCTAAATCACAAAAGATCTATATGTTTGCACAATTACAGATAGCTGCTTTTCAATATCTTTTTCCAACTTTTTTCAGGCAATTATAAAGCTTCTTGAATGTGGAGATTAAGTGTGATGATCATCTTATAGTAATCAATTTGCTTTTAATATCTGAACAGGATTTACAGACTGAATGTAATCTGAGCATTTTAAAGCTTTTCTCTTGGAACATACTGTCATTACATTCATTAAAATACCTCCTGTGGAGTCAGCTTTTATCAAGTAAATTATAGGACTTATCATCCATTTGGCATTTTACAGCTTTTGATCACACATTTCTCCATGTCAGAAAAAATGTATAGGTACTATATAATATTGTGCTTCACCAATCTGCTGTTTGATAAAATAGATTGAGTGTAGCACCAAAGAAAAATAAATTGCGCTCAAGTTAAAGAAAAGATAGATGTGGATTTTAAAAATTCCGTAGCGATCCTAGAAAACAGCACACACTGTCTGCTTTCTATTTGCCCAGTACCAACAGAAAAAAGGTTTGCGAAGAGCTTGTGTGGGTGTGTGATGGGAAAAACTATTAGAGATTTTGCTCGTCTTTGAAAGTCTTCAATGCTTATGATAAATGCATCTGTGTTGAAGACAAAGTGATCTCCTCCACCCTTTTCTGCACACTGGTGATAGATATCATTGTAGCTGAGTTCACAAACCTGTCTGAATAATCTTTCACTCAATAATCTTTTCCCCTCAGATTGTTTTATCCAGCCATCGACTGATGGCTTTGTGATATTTGACCTTGTGTGAACACATGCAGGAATGCCTTCCTTTTGATATCTTGAAAGTCAGACAGAATTGTGAATATTTCCTTATAAATTTTTCCATGGTCGAATTTAGATTGCTTGATACTACATCCTACTAAAGCCTGAGAATACACAATATAATATACCACTCACTCACAAGTGGCAGTTTGTATTTGTGGATGAATAAAATGGAAGGTTTGGCCTCTGCACTATAAGGACAAATTCTTATATTTGTGTATTTTGCTGCATGAATATATATGTTCGTTATTTACTGGAGTCAGGATTACAACTGAGAATGATTTCTTGTTAGGTGACCAAAACACATTGTGTACAGGTGAAGCATAAGCTTACTGAATCACATAACCTCTGGCAATTCTGTTTCACAAATAAGCATTTAATAGGGAGTGAGAGAAAATGAAATGTTCCACTATGATGTGAAGCCTAACCTTGCAACCCTGACCTCTGGATACAGTGAAACATGAAGTGCAATGTCATTCCACTTCTCCCTATCAGATTGCCAGGAGATGGAGTATTGTCATTAAAACCCATTTGAAGTTAGCTGCAGGTTTATGTGAAACTGAAAACCAGTGTTCTGGGAGAATGCAGCACAGAGATGTTATTTTCTACCTTTCTTCTCTGACTTTTCTCAGAAAACATTAGGGCAATTGTCACACTCCTCTTTCCCCCATAGTCAATCTACTCCCACCAGGAATAGGATATCTTCTAATATTAAACTCCAATTTAAATATACAGCACCAAGTAAGAGGTACAAAGCAGGTGAAGAGAAGGCAGCTGCTGAAGCAGCAAATTACACTCCAAAGAATATGGATCCTGTTTTCATGCAAATCTTTCTAGCAATAATGAATGAAGAAAAAAATCATAATTTCTATAAAGCCTCTCTAAAAAAATGTTTTTCTTCCTTGAGATACCAGCAACTCTTCAGTGCTTAATGCCTCCAAGTTTGGGTATCTGAGTACCACATATATCCACATGTATTTATAATACCCATAACACAGGAATTGATCCTTCTGACTGCAATGGGCTTCTGTATAATTTGCTGAGACAGGCACAGAAGCATGCTTGATTGCAAACAAAGCTTTGAAGACTCAATAATTGACCATTAAGTCTAGGATAAACCAAAAGACCATAAAATGGCGTGATAACATCCTCTGAGGGATTGCAAAGATATTTGAAGAGGTAATTTTTAAACAATTTTGACAATCTTCTGGGCCAGTTCTGCCATCCTTAGTCATGACAAGTAGTGTTTGATTCTACTATTAGCCCTGATCTGACAATTGGGGCTCTTTGCAAATTAAGTACAATTCAGTATAAACAAACATGGCAAAACTGTATTCATGTTTTGCTGTGTTTATTTGTTTATTTGCTTATCTGTCCTTACATGGGGAAATGGCTTGCTGCTACTGATTTCATGATACAAAAATAAAATGTGAGTGTATTTTTCTGAATGTGTTTTTCAAGAATCTGCTTTTTCCACTGGGATTTCTCTGTATCATGAGCAAAAGGATTGCAGTCTGACTAGGTATCCATGTCATTCACCTGTTTAGTGTTTAAGGACTGAATAAGTATAAATTCTTTGGAAAGAAAGGACTAATGTGCAGACATGATGGTCAAGGAGCTGAGGCACATACTAGATGAAAGATTAGAAGAATAAAAGAAGTTGAGGTAAGGGGTGAGACTAGTGCCCTAGAATCCAAGTGGAAGCAATTTTCTTTTCTGCTAGAGTCAGCTTTTATTGTCTTTCCCCCTATTAAGGTGGACTTCAATGTTTTTCTGGTAGTTACAGCTTTGCTGTGCAATCCATGAAATTGTAAATTGCCTCAATTTCTCTTTTGTAGTTTATTCTGAAAACTAATGATGTTAATCTAATGCTCTCTCCATTGGGCTTTCAGTCTAGGCCATCCTATCTGGCAGATTTTCTTAATAAATATGTTTATTAATTGGTATTTGATCAAATAGTGCTTTTGAAGAGACAGGAAAGATTTTTTAAGTGTAAGAGGAGATTGAGTGAAGAAGTGTCACACTTGAGGAAGGTACACAAGAGTGTTACTTTGACTATTTTTATAAGTGTGTTTGTCTTTTCACTTAGAAGACCACTTACATTGCATACAATGCAATATGTAATAAAAAATGGTGCCTTGAGAAATATTCTGTATATAGCTGCATAAAAATATGGAAAAAAATATTTTAAAAGGTTGGATTACTTAGACAACCTGACATTGTCTAAGTCAATTTTAATAAATATTAGTGTGAAATATATGTCACATAGTTCTGCTAAACACAAACAGGTGATTATTAATTGTGCCATTCACATTCTGGAGGACTGCAAACAAAGTCTGCAGGTGTTCTTGAAAGGCAGGCAGAACCTACCTCTTCAGAGTCTGCAGGTCTTCTTGAAATCCATCTGCAGACTTCTGAAGACATCTGGATACTTTAAAATAATCAAACCCTTGTTGAGTCACTCCCAAAATATTCTGGCTGTGCTGTACATGCCTCACATCCTTTTCCTTCATCAAATACATCTCTCTCCTCCAAAAATCATCCAAGTTCAGACTGCTGCTTGGAGTCCTTAAGGAGAACCCTTGAGTCATGCAGTCAGGAGACAGGACCAGCACAGCACGATTTCACATCTTAGAGTGGCTCTGCAGCTGGTGAGCAAACACCTTGTCAAAGAGGACAGCCTGCAGGTTGTTTACAAGCCAGTGTTTATCAGAGAGATCAGACCACTGCACAACTCCAGGCAAGTCCTGATTTGTTTCTAAATAATTTACCCTGAAAATAGATGCTAAGCTTAATGAATTAGAAAGAGAATGGACTCCATGCTAAGCACAATAGCGTGGCTAATTCACCCTCAATGTTTTGACAGATGCTGTTGTGAAGTATCACTGAGGTTTTCTCTGGGCTAATACACACCCACTGGAGGGATGTCATGTAGATAATCCAAATTACCTCCTTTTATTGCAGAGTGTCTTGAACAGGGTTTACTAACAGTGCCCTGCCAGACATTTAATCAACAGGTGCTGACCAGAGTTGGGTGTTTAAAATGGTCAGTCCTGAAAAGGTGTAATTATCCTGCTGAGCAATAAGCATGTCATGATGGCACACACCCTCTCTCTTCTGGGTAGAGAAATGAGACCTCCAAAGGATCTTTAAGCATCATTAAGTCCAATTACATTCTTAATAGCACAGACTGTTAAAAAGAGTCTCTTATTAAGCTTTTCCCCCTTTACTCATCCGCACAAGGTTGTGTTATGTCCCAGTTCTCCAGGTCCAAAACAGGTTATTTTTATACATCGGTAGAGAAGTAAAGGGTTTTTTGCATAATACATGGTTATATCAGTTTATTAATTATTAAAGTGTATTAATACTTAAAATGGCATTTACATTAGTAAGCGAGCTGAATAATTTAAAAAAATTAAACTTACACTCTCAAGCAGTAACTTTGACTATAAGTTATATGATAAACATTTTTAGTTTTTATTTATGAAGTGGTGGCAATTAAATTGAGCAAATTTTAGTGGCAGGGTGTAAGAGATGGCCTACAGTAATTTTTTCTAAGTAAATTTGAATGTGATGACAGCTTTTGTGAAATAGTAAAATTGCACTTGGATCTCTTTGTCATTAATAACCCAGAGAGATGTAGGTTGAATTCTTATCAGTGACAGACCAAAATTTGAATTACTTCCATAACTAGGGAGTATAGATGATAGCAGTACTGTAACCAGGCCCTTACATTTATTAAATGTCTTCTGCATGGCACAGAGTGATACAAAAGTGGCACAATTGCCTTGATGTGAATTCAAGACCAGGCTGAGCTGCTTTTGCAAACTTCAACTGGTGGCATTCTTGGGCTTCAGAGAAAAGTCCAAGATGGGGTGAATAAGTATGGGAAGACCAAAAAATTATCTGAAGGCCTGAGGAGAAGAGACTATATTGGACATCATTTCTTCAGTGATAGAACAGAAACTTTTATTGGACACTTCTGATGGGAACATTTGATGTGCTCAATGGAATTTGTATCAATACTCCTCTCTCTCCCTTAGGGAGTGCTCACTTTTCTTCCCTTGTGGATGGGAGTCAGCAGGATGTTTACCACTACCACTGCAGTGACCTGAGAGGTGAAGAGTTCCTGTGCTCCACTAGGGAGGGAGCTGAAGTTGGTCTGAACATGATGGCTTCAAGCTGTGAGTGTTTGCTAAGAATCTGCCAGCCCTCTCTGCTGGCTTTTTGTCTGTCACACTGGCTGACAGAGAAGTTCCAGGCCAACAACCTGATATTTACTTCAACTTTCATGTCAAATGCCATATGTCACTGTCATGGTTTGACACTGGCACAATGCCAGTGCCCCCATGAGAATACCCTCTCCCTGGTTTCTGCTGCGAGATGTGACCAGGAATAAGCAAAGCAGGCTCCCACTTAGGAAAAAAAATTATTGACTAAACTACAAGGGAAAGGAAAAAAAAAAAAAGAACACACAAGGAAAATGAAAACTTCACAAATACATCTCCTCCTCCTCCCCACCAAATTCCCAATACAATACATCCCCCAAATCATCAACTCTCAGTCCGGCACCACCCTTCAGAATACTCAATCCTCAGTTCATCAAGAGGAGAAGGAGTCCTTCTTGTGCCAATGGTGATCTCTTCCTTTCATGTCCAGTGCTCTCACCACTGAACACAGACCAGAGCTGCTTCTAGGGTCGACTTTTAAGGATGCTTCATCCCACTCCAAAAAGGCACAGTCTCAACTTTGGGACATCTGTCCCCCCCATATTTTTCACCCCCTGGGGCTGAGGGGTACCCACACTGAACCCTCTTGGTTCTGTGGCCATTGCCTCCCCCTAGAATGCAGTCTCTGTATCACAAGGAACATGGTTCTGTCCATGGCTATACAAAAAGAGTCCAGCAAAAGCCACTCCATCATCTCTTCCCACTAGGATTCTTCTCTATTCTTTCAACATCTCTCACTTGCCCAGACCTTTCTCACACTGGCCCATTTCCTTCCTCATCTTCCACTCTATCTCTCTTCTAGGAAAGGTTAATGTTCCGTAAAGTTCTCATTCTCCAAAAAGGGGTTAAAAGCTCCTACAAGTGGCTGGCTGAACCCCCACCTCTTCTCCGTCCCAGCCGTGCTGCTGGCACAGGCCCATTTTTATCCAGTCTCAAGGTTACAGTCTCAGGCACCGGCTCTCTCTTTCTCTCTCTCTCTCTGTGTCTCTCAGGGGGGGCTGCCCGATGGCTCCCGGTGTCTCTCTCTCTCTCTTCCACCCTTCCACCCCCGGGCTCAGGCCTACCTCTCTCGGCCTCATGGCTTTCCCCTCCCCCTGCCCAGCCAGCAGCTGGGCCAGGGGAGAGATCCGAACTCTTTCCCACCGGAAACCCAAGAGGGCCCTTCCCAGGGGCGAGCTCTGCTTTTAACCCCATGTTCTCAGAGGCGGATCCATGTCCTAATGGCCACATTAGGTGCCAATATTAAAATCTGAGCACCAATTGACCTGATCACAGCATCCCAGAAAACATATTTCCTGTCAAACCACCACAGTCACCTTCAGTGGAATCCCCTCTAGAGGCCCTCAGGATATTGATAATGTTCTTTCTGTCCCTCTGCTCCACTCTGGTAAGACCCTACCTGCTGGGCTGCATCCAGCTTTAGGGTCCAAAGCACAGAAAGGACATGGACCTATTGGAGCAAATCCATTCCTTGTGATTTGAGGAATGGAACTCCCACAAGGAAAGTCTAAGAGAATTGAGTTTCTTGATTCTGGGGGGTGGAATTGGATGATCTTTGAGGTCCTTTCCAACCCAGGGCATTCTATGATTCTGTGGTTCTATACTCAGATCCCAATGGGAGCTCAGCCTGATGGGGACTTGGGAAAAGTTCTACTCACGTCATTTCTTCCAAACCAAACAGGCAAACCCAAATAGTTTCCACTTCGAGCTGGGCTCCTCTGGGACAGGAAGCCACTCCCTGGTAGCACAGCTCCAACAGAAGTGAGCTCCACTGTTGCTTTCAGCCTCTGGTTTGCATTTTTTTCTCTTGGAGCTTAGGAGTTTAACTCAATGAGAGAAAGATTGAAATTACCAGTAATTAAAGGCATTCCTGAACACACAAGGCTATTCTCATAAGGGGGTGAGAGAACCTCTTGAGACAGATTTAATTATTGTCACCATTCCTAGGAGGAAAGATGCTTTAATGAGAGGGGCAGGAAAGTGAAGTACAATATTCTCCCAGAAGAAAAAAAGTAATACTCTGCACAGCTTTATGGCTTTTCCAAAGATGACATATTACCTGGATGATCCTTCAAGAATGCTAAAAGATTATGTGCAGAATTATGAGTTTTCAGGTTCTTTTGGCTTCACATTATCAGCCACATCAATTGCATGACAGCTAGGGTGAAAATTACTATTTTATTGCTGCTTTTAAATCTCTCATTTTTCTCATGGAGAGACTTGATCATTTGAAGCCAGCTGTATGCAGTATGTTTGAAAAATGTATTCCTGTACATCTGGTTAATGAAGACCACAAGATCCCACTGACTGTGTTTAACTGTCCTTGTGTACATATTAAAATCTGAGAAATCTTTCTATTTATCAAAAGAGACAGAATTCTTAAAGCATGAATGCAGAGTAAGATGCAATCAGATACAAGGTACAATTAACAAAGCAAAAAAAGAGAGAGAATTATTAAAGATGTTTAGGAGACATATTTCTGGAAATCAGTCATGTAAATGAAAATTGAAAGGAAAAACCACTTGCATAAAGGGCAGGGGAACAATCTCTTTGTATTGGATGAAGCAGAGTAGAAAAAAATGAAGGTGAAAGAAGGATAAACATTATTGTTATTTTAAGAAAGGACATAAGTTTGAGTGTAGATTTTTACATGGTCTTTCGGAGTTCTTCAGTACAGTCATACCAATGCAGTCAAAGCAAGCTCCAGAAGGTGATCCCTCAGGAGGAGAATAAGGTGATAACTTTGAGGAAAACTTCAGACAAGTAAAGGATTGCTTTGCAGCTGGATACCTCAGCTTGTCAACCAACCCAAATGTGAGCAGCATTTCAGAAAGGATGGTAATGACCAGCAGGGTCATCACTAAGATTGTGTGAGTAAGAGCATTAGAAGTGGTCTCATAATTTGAGGTTTTGGCTTTGACATGTGCTTGCCACATTTTGGACTCAGGCAGCTTTGCAGTTGGGGAAGAAATACCTGTTAGAGAGTTCAAAGAAAGTTATCTTATATCTCTCAGAGGTGATATCAAAATAGTTTCTGACTATGGCCTTGAGCTGTTTTTTGTGTGATTTTCACTAAAAGGACCCCTAGACAGTTTGAACCTAGCATTGGTTACTACTGTCAAGACTTGCCTGAGGAGCTCTACCCAAAATAAAACTGTGTTACCTCATAACAGATGTGTGCAAATTAGTGTTCAGAAAATGCTTGCAGTGCTCTGTATGAGAGGACTGGTGTGAGCCTGAAGTATTATTGATATTCTCTCTACAGAGAGGGCTTTGCACTCTTGACAATTATTGATTATTGATGTCTCGTCTGGCTCTTCCAGTTTTTCATTTTTGACTCTCACTCTTTTCATAGCATCCTATTTGGAATGCCATTACTGAGACTCTAAATGACTGATCATTTACATGCATTTCAAAGCACTGGCTTTGTTTCTTACCTGGAAACAGAGTACATGTTACTGGATACATTCTGTAATACATCAGCACTATATTACACCATCTTTTGTTTGGATAAATCAGCCCTCAGATCATCCAGGAACAAAGTTGGCATCTGGAACTTATCTTCTGTGAGCCCTCTTAAGAGTGGGGAGAAAATGGCAGGAACATATAGAAGGCTAAGTGGGAGAAGAAACAGTACAAACAAGTGAATTCAACAACTCCATTTTTTCTCCCTCTGAACAGTCCTCAATATATGTTCTCAAAAGCAATTTGGCTTATGCAAAGAATCCTTTGCCCATTAGAGCAGTCTTCCCACTAACATATAAGCCTGAGCTACTTGCAGCTCCCTGTTTCCTGCTTGCTGTTACTTATATAATGACCACATTTGCTGAAGTTTTAACATATATCTCAACTGACATCCTCAATAGTGGACATTGGACTCCATTAAAGTCCTGCCAAAACCAGCAAGAACTGGTGGAGTTAAGATACCTTAAGCACACACATATTTTTAAGCATGTGAATTGAACTACTTATCTTACAGGGATCAAAAATAGCAGAGAAAGTTTTCAAGTTGATAAGTAGGTTACAAAGGAAAGGCTAATTTTAGGGTTAGTTCAGGAAAACAAGCAATTCTGGGGCATGGTATGGGTATGACAAACTCTAATTAGCATTAGAGTTTGTGAGGAATTAGAGGAGATTTGTATAATAACAGTTCATGCACTGTTCATACTTTAAACAGCAGTTTGGTCCGAGTGTGATTATAAATAAGCTTTTGTTTCTCATTAATTTTCTACTTGATTACTTAAGCTATTGTTCAAGTGCAAAGCAGAAAGGAAGCATTAGAAACTGTTTACACCCTGCAAATGATAGCAGAAATTGTAAAGGAAAAGTACAGTAATGAATAAAAGGACATCGATCCATGTGTAAAAATGTTGTGCCTGAGTGAGATTAAATTGTGCTGATTATTTTAATGCATCACCAGGAATAAACAAGCAAACTACTGAGCAGGGTGGCACAACTTCTTATTAATGTTTTTGCAAATTTTTTTTTCTGTATGCCTTGTCTTTTTCATCTGTGAAGTGCCTCTTTTGCAAATCTGTCCTTTAGACTTGGTAATAACAAATTATGTAAAACTGCTAAATATATAATTATTAAACTTCTTATGTGAAAGTATTTAAACATACTTTAAAACCAAAGAAGGTTTTTTTCTTGCAAACTTTGAAGATAAACCCTTGAAACAACTCAAAAATTATGAGATTTCTCATCAGCCCTTACTGTTGCCTCAGCACGTGGAGGAGGACCAAAGTGTTCATTCTACATCTTTTGTCATCTGTAAATTCTGACCCAAAGTAGCAGAGACTCTCACTAAGCCCCATTAACATAATAATTTGCACACCCCTTGGAATGCAAACAAAGAAAAATTCATGTGGTATAATGCATGCGTGACCAAAGTTGCCAAACCCCATCTTTTCAATGATAGAATATCCACAGCTTCCCTGGGCAACCTCTTCCAGTGTCTCACCAGTGTCTTGTAAAGAATTTCCATGTTATAACCAATGTAACCTGCTCTATTTCAGTTTAAACCCATTGCTCTGTCACTACAGGCCCTGGCAAATGTCTGTATTTCTTATAAGCTCCTTTTTATTATTGAATGGATACATTAAGGACTCCCCAGAGCCTTCTCTTCTGCAGACTGAACAGCCCCAACTCTCTCAGCCTTTCTTCATAAGACTTGTTGGTTTTCACTTCAGGTCTGATGTTTTCTAGGTATTTCTGGGTTCTGTGATTTTTTTGATGGCCAGATGAAGATTTTGAAAATCTGAGGGTTTTTAAGGAAATACAAGAATTTTGCTGCCAAAATTATAGGGACACTTCTTTATTCTGAAATATTGTGGCCATTAACTGCTATCCAGGATGTACAGATAGCACATATTTCCATCTCATGTTTATCAAAAGCCATTGATAATGCCTGTGAAATATGCCTAAGTCAAGTAAGGAAATGAAGCCAGTCAGGACTCTTGGTAGCATCACTGGCATGGTGGTTCTCAGGGTTAAATCTTGTCACACCTAGAATTTTTAAATGGCTAAAAAAATGATTGAGTACAAAGCCATGTCCTCTGAGGAAAAAAAAATGTATGAGTGCATTTTAGCATGTAAAACTTTTTTAGTTATTTATTTTTAACTCAGCACAAAAATCCTGACTGCACACCTGTTTCATGCAGCATATCTCCTGTTATGTCCGAGATAACTGCACTTGAGGTGCAGCAGCTGTCTGTAATGCCTGATGAGGAGGTCGATGTCAGTGCTGGAGGAGTCATCTTTCATGGCATTTTGGGACAGAAAGAAGATGTGTTAGCTGTTCCACTGATGTAGACTTGCATGAATGGAAATTATTTCTTTCTCTTGGACCAAGGGGCGAGTGAGCAGTGACTTAACCCAGCCTTGCAATAATTTACAGCTCAAAGGAAAATGAGAGAAGATGAGAAGAGCTTGATTTATATACTCAGTGTGCTGTTTGCAGAGAAGGGCAACGCAGTCAAGTATCAGAAAGGAAAAATGTCTGTGCAGTCAGACCCACACCCTAACAGTGTTTGCATGAGTACTGATTTGACTGGCCTGTAAGGAAAAATGAAGGTTCTGACAAACTGCTTTTGGCTATATGCTGCATATTGAAATACCATCCATTACACTACAGACTAAAATACTATGCTCAATATATCTTATATAGTATGTTCTTTGGGAAGATTTGGAATATCTTAAAACGATTTATATCCCTGAAGTGGGGCTTAACAAAGGTTTCAAACTCATCCCTAATTACAGTACTTGATTAATTCAGCTTTCAAAGCTAAGATGGTGTCATTTTTTAGAGTTCCTGAAGATCCAGAATCTGAAGTCAAACTAATTTTGTGAGACACATTAATACCTAAATGCCAATCTCAGTTTTGGAAAAATAACTTCTGCTCAAATTGGCAATTTGGTCCTGGGACACAACAGGTGACTAGCATGCAAAGTGAACAATTTCTTCCTCCACGAATAGTGTGTTCTGCACAGTGCATTATCTGGAAACATCAGTTTGAAGTATTACTCTTATGTTCTTTTTTGTCTAGTCATTTGTTCCTCTGGATTTTAAGCAGGTGCAATGTATAATTACAAACAGAAGAAAAAATTGCTTAAAATGTGCTAAGTAGCTTGGAATTCTTCCTGCTCATAAGCAAAGCTGGTGAAATATCAAATTAGTTGTACCAGAAAAATGCAGTTGTCTATATGCACAAATTATCTAGGGGGGAAAAAATGAAGGGGTTTAATTACAGCAAAACTTATAGCAAGCTGAAATGTCACTGCAAACAGAATGTCGAAGGGCTACATTGGGAAACATCAATATTTAAAGATATTTTTCAGGACATTTCCAGCAGCTCAATATGAAACATCTTTGTGTACTTAACACATAAATATTATAAGATGTTGATATTTTGCACACATAGAAAAACACCTTAATTCACTGCAGGGAAATCAGGTGCAAATATCTTTCCATGCTCACCACACTACCAAACTATTGGAATTTTAGGAGATATTTCGGGCATAGAAAAACTCACAGTTGTGTTTGATAGCATTTCAGGTTCTAATGTAGCCTTGACTTCTAACAAAATCACTTTAGAAAGTCAGCAGCTGTAATTCTGTAGCAAAATTAACAAATCTGATACCATGAAACTAAATAAAAATAATAGGAAAAAAAATTTTTCAAACAATAAGGTCCAGCCATTTTTTTCTTTGACCATTTGCTCATTTATATTCCAGAGTAATGATTGACTTTGCTGGGGCAGAGTTTGCAGCAGCCTGGGACACCAAACACCAGTCCCAAATCTTCTTTGTGTCCTAATCTGCCCTTCATCCCTCCCTGTTACCCAGGAGCAAAGGGATGGTTGTGCCATCTATTTGACAATCTGGTTCTGTGTACTTCATAGATTTCTTTATATCAGAAGAAATCTTCTTTGTGACATGAATAGAAATCATTGGGATAGCTTTGGCCTAATGGTGGTTTAGGTAACATCTGGAGAGCTCATCCACTTGTTGTTTTGGTTTTTTTTCATGTGGTTTTCATGATGTGGAAATTCAGAGTTAAACCCAAGGTCTGTTCTTTTCACTTGTCTGCACTATTAATGCTCTGTGGGGGCTGCCTTCCACAGTTGCAAGTGTCCTGAGCTTGGTCAGAGTAAGCCCTTAATATTGCACAGTTTCCATTTGATTGTTATCAACAAAGAAATTTCTGCAAGTAGCAGGTCAGGTTATCAATATTTAGTTCAATGGAATGCCTGGAGGATTTCCTCAGGGCAGAACTAACATTCAGCAGATTTAGAGGAATTTCCCTGGGATACAGGTGGGTATTTGACATCTCCTCATAGGAAATGGAACTAATCTTGACAAGATGTTTGCCAGCAGTTCTCCAGATAATTGCTTCAGCTCAGGATAGAAGTTCAGAGGAAATAAATTTTACCCATCTTCCAAAAAAATAAAAAAGAATCCTCCTTTAAATCTATCTATTTAGTTTTGAGCCTGCTTTCTCTATTTTATCACCAGAAGGACAAGTGTCTACATCGCTTTTATTGTGTCCAAGTGGGTTATTATGGGATGTGCCGCTGACAGGCTCTATAAACAATTAACCACAGCTGTGCCATCACACCTTAGGGTGGAGGTTCATACTTGGCAACTCAGGAGAAATGGCAAAGCTATGGAAAGCGATGTACAAGCCTGCTTGAAAATACTGCAGAAAGTAAGAGTAAGCTTGTATCTCAGTAGGAAAATTCAGTCCAGGTTAAAATATTTTTTTCTATCAATTAAGCTATATCAGTGTCACTCCAAGTAAAAAAAAATATAATTGTGGTCACTGTCATGTGTGACAGTCATGAATTCCATTTTAGGACAGCAGAAATAAAAAGAATTGCCAAACTATCCACTGAGAACAGTGGAGCTTCTCTGAACAGTCTAGCCATAGAGGGTTACCCCATTTGAATTCCTGCTGGTTAGCAGCAGTGGAAATGGGGCTTGAAAAGAACAGAAATATCAAGACTTTTCTGTTTTACAGATGTCATTGAACTTTTTTCTCAGGTATTTAACATATTTTGAAAGTTTTACCCTGAGGAGGGAAAAAGGACAAAGTTTCTTGTGGTCATGGATGTTATCAGACACCTTTCAGCAGCAAGCATTGTGCATACTGTTTCTTTCACCCTTACTTGAATCTTCAAAATTTGGTTTGATTTGGTTCAGCTCATGTTATGTAGAGAAGATGGTGAAAATCCTAAGGGATGTTCTTGTAAAACCTCATTCTTTTTTAATGGCCAGAGTTTAACTCACTGAAGATGAGTAAAGGATGCAATTTTGAACACTTGTATTTAGTTTCTATTTAGTTGCTGTAACAGAGCCAGTGTTGTTGACATTGTTTGTATTATGCTGTGGACACTAATTTGATTTAATAGCACCAACTTCAATTAGAAGCAATTAATTCTCACTATTATTTGTGTAATGGAACCATATGAGTGTAATGAGAATATACTGAGAAGCTCTGGAAACCTGGGTAGCCATTATCAGTAAAGTGCATGTAAGTGTGGCAGTAACCATCTGGATTTCCCCAGTTACCCCTGTATGCTTTGCCCAAGTCTTCTAGAAAGACTAATATCCTTGATTAGTTTGGAAGTACAGATAATTAATTACACTCCAGCAGCCAGAAAATATTTAAAAGCTTTTAATAGCTCTCACATAAAGAAAAATAAATTTAGAATAAAACCATGAAAACATTGAATATGTGACCAGCATACTCCTAAAGTGGAGTTTCCAGAATTATATATTGTCATTATATATTATCAACAACTGAAATAACTTCCCTTTTCATGGAATGCATAGTATTGCATGAAAAGTGCCACTGATTGTGCTTGAATGTTACAAGGTGAAGCTGCTTTCCAAAAAAATTGCCAAGTCACCTCACAAATATTAAAAAATGGCTATCTAAAAAGTTATTTACATTTTGTTTACACACATGTGAGTGTCTCCAATGTCTAATTTAGATAGTATATTTGATTTTGTTTTGTTCTACTTAACCTGGGATTTGCTCAGTCTTTCATCGTGGCCATGTTGTTTCTCCCTAAGCTAGCCTAAAGCACCTTGAAGATAGTAAATCTCAAAAAATTACCTTTTCTTCAGACTTCATGTATTTTCCTAGAAATGAGATGCAGAAAGAACTTGCTCCAGTTTTTGAGAGCTGTGTGCAGAGCAGATATGTGGTAATGTCAGGCAGCCTTATGTGACCTTCCTGGTTCTTTGTTTTCTGTAAGAAGCATAAAGGGAAAAATCAAAGAGGTGTGTGAGTTGTTGCTGTGTAGGGAAAAAGCAGGTAGGACTGGTTGCCTAAATTAATCTGAGAATGAGGAAGGACCCTCCTGGTTAGTCAGTCCATGAGGATCTGAAATAGCTTTTAACAAAGGTGCTGAATTGGTAGGACTTCTGTTTGGAGATGGCCATATAGAACTACACAATTAAGTCTTTAATGACCAGCAGAAGGGAATTTTTAGAAACTGGACCAGTGAAGTTACTGTATCATTTCTGTCAGCCTCCCTCAATATGGCTGCTCTGCCATCTCTCTCTTTTTCCTTGTAGTTAACATGGATAAGTCCCTTTTTCGATCATTTTTCATGCAATGTATTGGAGAAGATGGGCACCTAGGGAGGAGGGAAAAGGTGTTCTCAGGATGCTAAAGCTACATAAAGGTGCACCATGAATGAGCTGGATGAGAAGAACAAAATTTTAGAAAGTCCTCACAATTTTAGAAAGTTCTTTTCATGTTTTGGCATGCCCATTGAATCAGTGCATGATGCTAGAAGTCATCTCTTAGTTCTTCTCTATGTGTTGTCAAAAAATCTTAACTGCTTCCAAAACAGAGGCATCTCCACTGGTGGTTCATGCTGCTGTACAAAAGTAGAAGAAAACTTTGTTTCTCTTATATGTGATGCCGTATTTGATCCTATCTCCCTAACTGTAATCATATGTCCTTGTCCTTAGTGCTGAAAGAGGAGAGACTGGGTGAACCCACTGCACACTCTGAAATATTGTGCAGCATGCTGGATACTCTGAACAACAGAGTAGTTTAAATAAATTACAGCTCCAGCCTTATAAAAGGATGAGTAAATTCCCTCAGGACTTCTTAGAGGTTGGTTTTGTGTATTTTGCCATCAGCACACTACAGTTGTACCATTTTTTGGATGGATGATGGAGTTGCACTGCAGTTAAAAGAAAGAACAAAAGATGTATTTGTTGCTCCTAGGTTTTTAGTCCCAGGATTGTTCAGCTTTTAGACTACGCTGATGTTCAGGCTGCTATAGGGCACTGCCTACATAATGAAGTGTTCTTACATGAAGATCTGTGTATATGATGCCCAATTCATTGTTCACTGAGGAACTGGGATTCCTCCTGTTGACTTGGGTGGCATTATGTACATGGGCAAAATACAGAGTCTAGGAGCAGCGATATCATGGAGAAACAGGGGAATAGGTGAAATTCCTGAGGTGTTTTCTTGTGAAGCTAACTATAGCCAAAAGGAAAAGAGCAGAGAAGGATTTGGTGTCATGAATTCTGTGGATTATGTGTTTCAAATAGTAATGGAATTTATATAAAAAGCCCAAAAGAGGACGTTTCTACTGCATAGTTAACCAACGTGCATAAAACCTTCACTCAGGACAGATACCCACTCCAGTAATGGGTCACAAATCATTTTTCAAAGAAAACAACATAACATCAGAGATCTTTTTTCCTGCCTTCTGCTAGTGAGGGCTACTTTGGGAATGGCAGGCAAGCAGACTTTCCAAGTCATTTTTTTGTCAGCTATGAATTGAATGAGGCAAAACTGTGAAATTAATTAAAACTTGTTTTTCAGCTGATCAGTCTTTCATTTCTCATGTCCCTCTTTGGTATAAAAGGCATGGAGTGAAATAGCAAAGTAGGGAAACAATTTAAAAAGTCTAAGCAGAGAATCTGGCCTGGCTTGTGACATCTAGCAGCCCTCATCTACTGGCACCATTCATAACCCAGCAATACTGTAGGACCACAATTTTGCAAATGGGGTGCTTGCAATGGTTTTATAGATAAAGAAGAAAACTTGTCCCTGCAGCTTAAAGTAAATGAAAATTAGTGTAGGGCTGATGTTCTAAGAGTGGATGAGAATGTTCTTTTGCATTGTACTTTAGATGTGAAACTAAAGTGTGCAAGACCTTGTGTTATACTCTTAGGCCTGAGATTACCTGATGTCATAAAACATGATGACACAAATATTGCTCATTTATGTCACTATAAAGATAAGTTTATAGTGGTACGATCAGTACTACCATTTATGCCATCTAACTTCAGCATTACTAATTGTATCACTATAAAGCTATTTTATAGTCATATAAACAGTGCAGATAATACTGTCAGGCATCAGCATTAATGTTTCAAATAAACCTACAAACACTTTATCCAGATATCTTTTATGGTGCTAATATGCAAGCATTAGGGGCAAGCTCAACATTGTAGTCTGTGATACTGTGGCCAGTTATAAACCAAGAATGAGACAAGGGAATGCCCTTGCACTTTTCTCTACCTGAAATATTTATTGCCACATTCACTTTTCATAAATGTCTGACTATTACGTCTCCAAATGGGGATGTGCAGCAAATACAGCTGTAAGTGTGGGTCATGCTCTGAGGACCTGCAAGCAAAAGTTTGGTTTCTGGGTGAGGGTTTGGTAGAGTTCTGTAACTCCTCTTTTTTCTGGAAGAAATAGTGGAAGTTTAGATGGGAAAGTAATGTTTTTTACTAGAGAGTACATTGTTATTTTTGTTGCCTCTTGAGCACAGCAGAAAGAAAAAAATGAGACCCTCTCTGTGAGAATTAGTATTGAGTCTTGTTGCCAGATTCATGTGTCATCTATTTCTTCCACTGAAATTCTTGAGTGAGAAAATACCTCAGATATGTAAGAGAAAAATAAAAGGAAAAATTCTCATGTCTCATACACTTTTACTGCTAATTTGCAGCTCTAGGTCATAAAGCTGAAAGCATCCAAAAACCCTGATAGGTTTTATGTATCCAGCAGCAAAGGCAGTGACAGAATGCAGGGGTGCACATGATTATTTTATGGTTTAAGGGCTATTAAGCTCAAAAATGGATGACAGAGTTCTACATGCAATGTAATCTCATAAACTTTTTTTTTTTCCTGTAGAATGTCAGGTTTAATGAGTTTACAGGAAAATGAGCAAGCCAGCAAACAAGCAAAGACTAATACAGGGAAGTCTGCTACAGTTGTTGATCAACCTTTCAGGTTACACAGAGACATTGGCTTAGGGCAGTGAGGATGGATTGACACCCATGTAATGATACTTCATTGCTGTTGGTTGTGCCTAGCAGCAGGAAGAGCAGGTTGAAGCCAGGAAAAAAGTGCTCTAAGATGCCAAAACAGGTGGGGAAGCTCAGCAGAGGTGATTGTCTCTTATCATGGACTATATGGAGAAGCCAGAGTAGCAGCTTAGATGAGATGCTTCATTTTTCATATGGCTAAAAAGAGGGAGAATAACTTTTCCCTTGTATCTGAATGGTTTGAAAATTACACAAGTAGAACCTAGAAGGGACTTGCAGCACTGCTCCCTATTCAGCCCATAATAGTGGTGCACACTAGCCTGGGGAAGAGGTGTTCCCAGAACTCCCAGGACACATGGAGAGCAAGGAAAATGCCATTCCAACTCCAAATTTTTTGAGTGACAGTACAGGCTCCATCCACTTCAGTAATGTAATTGAACTCTCAAACTTCCATTTAGAAGACTCTTAGAAATCCAAGCATTTCTGCAGTTTTTCCTGCCTGCAGTTCTGTCCTGGTCTGCCAGGTCCTTTTTGAAACTCTCTCCAATAAAATCTTGTAAAGAGCTTTTCAAATGAATGCCTAAGAGCTGCTGCAAAGAAAAAAGAGATCTCTGCATTGAGTATCACTTCTGTTTGATATTTTTCATAAAAAGTAAGATGATAAAATGACTGTTTAAAAGTCTCTCCAGTATACTGATTTTGTGTTCTGCTTTGTACCAGAGTACTGGGTGGTGTTCAAATTAGAGAATTGAAAATTTTATAAAACAGGCCCTGCATAAAAGCAGAATTCCTAGAGTCAAACCTCCAAATGGTGAGGGCAAAAAGCTTAAGATCTCCAGACCCAAAATTTTGAAGCAGTGAAATGCAATGTATTAACCTCCTACTCAAATTTTAACCAAAAGGGGAAATGTCCTACTTAGGATGGCCTTGGAATACAGGGTCAAAATGTGATTCAGTTAAAACATTACACAGGCTGCAAGATGAAAGCAGGAAAACTTGCTCAAGTTCCCGAAGCGCGTGCTTCCACATGTGCAGCCCTGGTGAAAATTCAAGGTGTTGATTTCAACCTTCTAACCAGGATGCTTCAGAGACACAGTAGTGTGCTTCCCCCAGTGCTCCTTCCAGGGCTGTGACCCCTCTGGATTGGTCAAGAAAAAGTGAGGATCTGTAATGTCTTTTGGGATTCTCCATGAAGCCTATTCTAAGGGGGATGCATTTTGTGATTATAAGCATGAAAAGGAGCCTCTCATTGGAAAACAAGACTTTTAGTCTAGACCTATTTACCACATTTCTATATAGTATGATTTCTAAATTTGATGAATGTAAAAAAGGAAGGAGCAACATCTTTTTATACTTCACATCAAGTCAATTTTTTTTTATAATTGACTTTCTTTAAAGTAAGACCTCATACAGAGAAGGAATTTATATAATCTGTTGATTTAAAAACAAGCTGACAGACACAACATAAAACTTGCCTTAGGATTTATATTTTTACTTTGGCCGCCTTGATAATTCCTTCTAAGCGAGTAAAGTTAATTAAAAGAAGGTCTCTGTGTAGAATTTAGTCAGTTACAAGACCATGGAATATTTTCAGATTAAAGAGTTTACTTTCCTCTTCTGAAATGAGTAGTGATGCTTTAATATGGCTTATCATTGTTGTGCCCCGACTCTGTGTCAAAGAGTTTTCATATGGTTTGAATGAAAGGAGCTCTCCAGACTGAGAACTTCCCAAAAGAGATGAGGAGAGAACCATTCCACACAGTTAAAAGTTTGGTATCTCATTTAGAAAAAGAAAAAATTATGAAAAGAAAAATTTAAAAATATATGCAAACATAATGAAAATAGCTGTTCATGGTTGCGTGGTTCTTATATTTGAATTTTGGTGGAAACTGCCTTTTATATGGCTTGTAAGAGGGAACATGTGTGTTAAAAAAGTCAGTTCCTTGTTTTTTCAAATATTTAGTTGTGCTCTATTTTTTTGTTTGACATGAAGTATCTCTAGCTGCTGTAACTGTAAACAAATCCTTGAAAACATGATCTGAAGGTATTCAATGCAGTTATATATGCTCAAGTATTCCAAGAGCTTGAAGCACTAAAAATAAGGACAGCTCCTTTCAGCTTTAACTCAGACACCACTGATGACTTCCAAATATCATCATTAACTGCTTACCTCTTCATCGAAGTATGGAAAGGAAACAATGGAAGTGAAGATCTGTGTGATCTATTCCAAGTGAAAAATCTCTGCCCTGTCAGAAGGTAGGATTTAAATGCTCAGCAAGATGTGAAATCTATTGAAGGAAAGGCAAAAAGAAGAGATATTTTCTTGCATCTTGAATATTCAAGCAGTCTATGCAGAAAAAATCTTAGTTTGATTGCTCTGTGGACATTCCATTTACTTAATTTGAATGAGTAGACAAAGATAAAACTGTACAGTATTTTGTAATTCACCCCCTTATTAACTGTCACTGATATCTCAATTTATGACTTCCACAGACTGAGACATAAGAGGGCACTGAGCAGGAACATGTTACAGAGGCCAATCGAAGGGTTACTCAGAACTTGATATTTTCTCTCATTCTTTGTCAGATCCTTTAATGTGTCAGAGATGTGAATAAGGGTCCCAGGATGAGGTTAACTAAGGAGTAGGCAGGACTAGCAGACATGACAGTCTGCTCAGGGCATACATCCATTTTTGCTGCAGTATTCTGAGGGAGGCAGATCAGGAGGTGATGTAACACAGGGTTGGGCAGTTGTGTAAAATTTAGCTGGGCCCCCATGCTGTTTGGTCTGTATTTGTGAAACACAGTGGGGTTTGTATTATTGTATTAAAATATTCAATATTTTCTTCTTTGCTGAAGAGGTACATTTCAGTTTTCAGACAAAAGATGCTGAACTTCATTGAAGGCCCTGATTTTAATGTTGTACACACTTCTGAAAGTTACATTTTTAAAAAAAGGGCGGGGGAAGAGTTGAATTAAAAATTCCACAAACTGTAGCAACTTCTGCAAACAAAACCTTTGGTTTTCCCTCAGCTCGGTACTATATTTTCTTCAAAGCAGTGGACACACCAGCAAGGAAAGGGGAGCAGAAAATACTTTCTCAGCTTGGCATTCCTTTCTCTGTCTCAGTTGAATTATTTTTCCAAATTGCCAGGAAGTGTCAGGCAGGTGGCCCTGACCCCACGCTGTCACACTGAGAAGTCAGGCCCTTTCTTCTGCGTGGTCAGCTCTAGGCTGGCTGTTACCTTTCTGCCCTGGGGATCAGCCATGGCACGGGCACCAGGGATGTTCAGCACAGCACATTTAATCCCTCATGCTGACTCAACTGCTTTGGTTTCCTCCTGCTGTTCCATTAGTCTCCTGCTCTGTGTAGCTATTGATTAGAGTGATACTTGACCCTCTTCCCTGCACTCTCTTAAAGTCTACATCTTCCCTTTTCTCTTGTTCACTCGCTGTCTCTGTTGTTTTACTCTGTCCTTTAAGCAGCGTTGCTGGGGGATATTTTGCCAGTGCAGATGCTCCCCAGAGCCAATTATTGGGCTGTGTCTAATTACTCCTCTAATGCACTGTGGTGAATCAGTCCTTTTTCCCAGGCACTCGGGGCAGTAAGAAATAATTCATGACAGCAGCAGAGCTGCTTCACAGAAAGCTGGAAAGGGGAAGCCAGGAGCTGAGTTTACTCAACACAACCGAGGGGCAGATTCAGGTACAGGGGTTTGGAGCCCTGCAGCACATGGTCTGAAGTCACACATATTGAAAAATCTGATTTCAAGGAATAGATCCATCACAGTGCCACAGTTTTTCATTAAAGCTCTTTCATATTAGGGTTGGTACTTGCCATTCACATTAACCATGCACCTCCTACCCTTACAGAGTGAAGGAATTAGGCAATAAAAAGTCAAAAGCAATCAAAAAGCAAAAGTAACAGATTAGGTTAGGGAGTTATTGAGACAAATGAGCATGTAGTTTATTCTTAATAAGAGGTGTAGGGGTATACTGGGCACCTTCGATATGAGACATGCATCCCTAAGGACCTCCACTGACATCTAAAATAAGTTCCTCATTGCTATTTACTTGTGCTTTTTAAAATTTATGATAAATCCACGGGTGAGATTTAAGGCTTATATATTCAGGTATGAAATACACAGATTCATTTTTTTTTAATTATTCCCCAACACATAGTGGTGGAGTTTCTGATAAGGGGGGAAGAGAAGTACCTGTTCAAGTTATGATGTGGGGATTTCTGTAGTCCTTCCCATTGTAAGATGGACAGCAATGGGGGGCTGGGTTAAAAAGCAGAAGACTGGTGAGGAGGATTGTACATTGTTCAGGTGACCTTGCAGCTGGGAATAATTCTTGATAAGCCTGCATGAATAGCAGGCCAGTAATCCTCTAGCATGGACTGAGTTTAATGGTGCCTGCATCTCTGATTTTGTACCTCTGCCCAGGCATTCTTTGGGGATCTCCCAATTAGCAAAGTAGTGAAAATAAATTTTGCATTTGAGCTATGAGTTTGTGGTTGTTCCAGCTGCCTGACGGTGTCAACTCACACAGCCAGAGAGACTATTCAGGAGAGGGCACTTTTTGCAAAATGGACAAAATACACATTTCACTGTGTTGTGCATGCCTGGCTTTCCACATACTAACTATCTGCTACAGCACACATAGTGTGTGAGCTAAAGGAATCAATAGGAATTCTTTCCAGGGCTGGAAATATAGATTTCACTGGTGAAATACAGGGCATTTACCAGTCTGTTCAATACAGCAGGTTTGCTTCTGTAACTTTATCTGAATTTTCCCTTTTATATATTTAGAACAATGCAACAGCAATATGAGACCATAAATTTTAGAAAGGTGATGCTGCCTTTTACATCCTGGAATAGGAATCATTCCTTTCCATGCTGAATCTCCAAGGTCAGAGCATCTGATCGCTGCTGAGAAGAGTTTTCTAAAACTCCAGTAGCATCAGTCATTGTACTTCTCACCTTTTCTATTTCTGTGATTCCATTGATTTCCACAGATCTGAGTTACAGCCACACAAAACTGCACTAAAGCAGAAGATAATTGAGCTGCTTACAAGGATACAACCTTAATGACAGAAAACAATATTTGCGTGATCTTAAGGTAAACTTTCTGCATTTTTTTTCAATTCTTCTATCCAAGACATGTTGCTTCCTCACCTTTTAGAGCATTTAAACTTTTTTTTGTTGGTGTTTTTTTTTCTGCAAACTTATAGGAGAGACCTTATTGCTCTCTACATCTACCTGAAAGGAGATTGTAGTGAGGTGGTTGTCAGTCTTTTTTTCCAGTTCATCCTGGACAAACAGTGAGAAATGAGGAGTACTGGCATTTCCTTGGTTACCAGAATATTTTGGTCTCACTCCTTTTCAAGCACTCTTGTACTTATGTCAATGACATCTGAGATAGAAAGTCCTCTGCTGTCAAGGTCAGTAAAATTTCAATGTATTGTTTAAGAATCAATAGAGGAGTATTTAGAACAGCTTTCTGTGGCTGAATGCTCAGCAGGCTTAAGAATGGAACTGCATCCTTAAATATTTTTGAGATCAAGGCCCTTTCCTTCTCCTTGAATAAATCTATTCAATTAGTTTATGAGATTTTGATTTCTTTCTCCTGCAGTTTTCTTTTAATAACAGTTTACTAGAGGACTATTCAAACAGTAACTAGCATCCTGTCTGCTCCCATCAAATAAATCTGTAGTGATTTATCCCATGAATACTAAGGAATAAACTGTAAGATTGTGCATGTGATTTTTTTTTTAAGAGCATTAACATAACTGTGTTTTTCTCTTGGATTTTGCTTCTTCTGGCTTTACTGTCATGCTAACAAAGCTGAGCCGCATATGAGAAAATAGCTTTATCTTCCTCAAATACCAATCTCTTACAAGTGTTCCTGCAAAAGAATGGCTTTTGGAATATCTCCCAAACCAACAGATTTCAACTCTGTCAGCTTTCAATGGAAAGTAATTTTAGATTTAAATTCCTTTCACTGCAAACATCCTTTCTGTGTGCCCCAAGACAGTCTCGAGCACTATTGGAACAGAATCCCTGAAGTTCATTACAAAGGATAAAATCAAAAAGAAAAGGATTATGGGCATGATTTTGTCCTTGATCCCAGCTAGTTCAGGAGTCCAGCTGCTAGGATCTGCTGAGTTACAGGACTTTGCAAAATGTAGAGAAGCCAAAGCATGGCCTTCAGTCATCATGACCATGTGCTAATTTTTGCAGTCATGCATTGGATCTCCATTCAGGGTTGGAGACCCATTCCTGCCTCGGTCCAGACAGAGCATGAGATACAAATGAATGGTTTTCCTGAAGAACAGAACCTGTCTTAGGGATTCCAGCATAGAATGGAAATTATTCACTCAAGTTTTTCAGCAATTTAATCTGCCCTTCTCCTAGCATGTTGTGCTGAATGAGACCCTTCTGCTTCCCCCAGGCTATGTCAAATAAGTGGATCCCACTAAACTCACTCAGAAGTGAGCTTGGGAAGCAGGAGGCTGCAGTCTGTTGAAGAATATCTTCTTCATTTATTAAAGTACACCGTCTCTCCCTTTGACTTGCTGTTTTTCTCATTCCTTTGTCCTTTTCTTCCACTAAGGGAAAGATCTCCCATATCTGATGTTCTCAGAAATTAGGAAAAAAGAGCTCAACTGAAGAATGCTGCTTCTTGTATACAAACATAATACTTTCAAGTATTACAGGTGAATTTGACATGGCCACAGATCTCACGGAGAAGTAAACAACACTAAGCAGGTCAAAGTTAGTGTTTGTTGAAATCAGAGGGGAAGACCCAGTCTTCCATATTCTGAAAGCCTCAGCTTTCTTTAAGAAGGAGAGAGGTTAATATTTACTGAGAAAAAATGAAAACAGAGCCTGTATGAAAGACTTGCTGAAGAGTCAGGAAAGAGCTGAGCTCAATGGAACAGCTCTTGCTTTCATTTGACGCCAATTTCAGCAAAATGGAGATTTCACCTCTCAGAGATGGAAGGTCATGTAGTCTGTGCCACATCCTGTGGCAGTCAGCTCAATTTTAATGGCTTCATGGGAAAGTTCATATCAAAACCATGCAGAGTGGCTATCAGCTTTACAAAAAATTTCCGTCTAACTAAGAATATATAACTCAATGACTGTGTACAGCTAAAATTTATTTAAATCAAAGCTGCATGGGAGTGGGCACATAAACCAGACTGGGGAGTGATGACATGTATATTCCTAAACCACACAGCAGAATGACAGGAACAAATACTGCTGTAATTCAGTTTGTATATTATGGAGACAAAGAAGAAAAAAAAAACAATCCTTTTGTTCAATAACTCTGCAGGTCATATATATATATATATATATATATATATATATATATATATATATATACACACACAAAAGCAATATAGTGAGAAGTTTACTTCTGAGCCTTCTGCCACCATTTACTTCTACTGACTCAAATTTCCCTCTTCATGGCCACTGCCATTTGCCTTTCCTGACTTTGTGTGGAACACCTGAGGTGGTGGTTATACTTGAGAAAGTATGAGCATGTTGGTGATTCCATACCCACATGGTAACTGTGTCCCTTCCTGATCATCTGCTGTAACAGGTGTTTTTTGAAGGATTTAAATAGCAAAGTTCAAATGTTACTTCCTTTTGAAACTGATGAACCAAATTGACTTGGTATCTGGAAAATGTACAGGTGAAAAAGTACTGGGAATGCAAATGGAAATCATGATATTTCAGTTGGAGATAAATCAGAAAATACATATAAGAAATTTATAAAATACTGTCTTTAGAGAACGGGACCAGACACTTAAACTTGCCCCTTTTAAAAGACCAGAAAAATAAATTTCAAACCCACCTAATTAGAGCTACCTGAATGATTTGAACTTCAGAAAGGCAACTAGAGGAACAAGAAATTACTGAACCAATAACGTTAGGATTTGGTTTTGTGAGAGTTTAATATATCCACAATGATTGCAGACAGGGTACAAAAATAACAAGTAGATTTCAATATGCTTAAAAGAGTTTAAATCATCTATAAGTAACCTGGACACAGAAGGAAACATCTCTTTATAGCCAAGGTACTTCATGAATTTTTAGAGGACTTTTCCCTCCTGTCTTTATAGCAGCCAGTACTAGTCTTTTTAAGAGGCAATGTAGTTCATTAAATATCTCTCAGTACTGAGCAAAAATTGTATTTTCTGTGTTCTTCACTTCTCCTCAAACATTCATACAGGGCCATATTGGCCAACTGCTGGAGCACTTCATGGAAAATTTGCAGCAGAAATCTCCACATACTCATAAACACTGCCAGCAAAATGCTCTGTATGCCTCTGAAAATAAATAGTTTCTGAAAAGATGCAGGAAAAGCCAGTGGCTTGTGGAACTGGATAAATGGGCTGTACACTAGCCAAAATATAAAAATTACCATGCAATCCAGCTGGGGTTACTATATAGTGTCTTCTATTTTTAGAGACTCTTTTTACAAATTTTATTAATAGTGATATTAGTTTCATTTCATTTCATTAATAGTGTTATTAACTTTACAGCTTGGATTGCTCCAGCACCACTTGTGCTCAGTGTTGTGCAGAATTATTGTGAAGAGTAACAACTTTTCCAACCAATCTACAAGACGAGACCCACTAGACTCATTCCATATTTTACCAAAGTTTCACTTTCTCTGTCCACATTTATGCCCTCATTTAGCTATTGTGCCTGTCTTTTCTCATGTTTTTCTCTTTTTTTTAAGCTGCATGTTTTTGGGGTGATAAAGTCTCAGACTGCTTTCACTACAGTTCCTAGCAAAAAGGGCCAAATCTGCCACAGAGTTAAATAGCAGGGGGGTTGTGGTGAAAATAAGACTGGTAGATAGCTTAAAGGTTGTCTGCTGCTCAATTACCGCAGTGTCATCCCCTGTAGGACCTTTTTATACCGGGATATGGAGAGAATTGCAGTTCCTGAGGCACACTTCCCATGTCAGAGGGAGGCCATTACTTGTGTCTGACACCCACAGCTCTGCATCCCTCATTAGATTAATCACCCCTCTCTGCTGAGAAGGATCAATTCCCCTGTTTTCCCTCTTCTCTGGGTTTAGCAGCAGAGCACTGCAGCTGCTTTCTGCTGGATTTAGCTCTGTGCTTCCAACTGAAGATGTAAAAGTCTTCTTTGAGGCCTATTTACCACAGTGACAGAAATGACAGAAATTGGCAGGGAATTTTTAACAGTGATTATCTTTTGCCTAATTGGAATCACCATCATTACAACTAATAACTTGGCAAGTTGTTCAGCTTGCTTCTCCATGATGAACTGTGGTCAATAGCTTCTATATCTTTGGAGGCTTTGCTGTCAAATGCAAGTTCTCCAGTAAGTCTGGAGTGCTGTGGAGATCAAGGAACAATGGAACCTTAATGGATGATTCTCTCTGTGAAAAATATAGCGTGTTTCCATTGTTTCAAAGTCAAGGGACAAGTTTACACAGTCTGTCAGCAGAAGATTTTCAATAGGACTACATCTCTAGGCTGGCAGGTGCCCAGGCTAGATTTGCATCAGGTGGGAGCCAGCCAGGCTTTGCTGAGGCAGGTGTGGTTTTAGTGGTGGGGAGCAGAAAGGCCACTAGCCCAAAGAAATTAGATATTAGGAAGAAATTATTTATTGTGGTGGTGGTGAGACCCTGGAACGGGCTGCCCAGAGAAGTTGGGGATGTCTCTTTCCTGGAAGCATTCAAGGCCAGGTTGGGTGGCACTTTGAGCAACCTGATCCAGTGGGGAGGTGCCCCTGCTCATGGTGAGGGATGAAACCAGCTGGTCTTTTAGATCCTTCCAACCCAAACCATTCTGTGATTCTGTGATGTGCAGCCTGATTTTACAATGTTTCATTTAAGCCAGGTATCCTGACATGGGCTTTCCTCTGGTCAGCACTACCCTTGCATTTGGGCCTTAATTCTGTGCTAAGCTAAACTTAGATATTGGGTCAGATCTCCTTGATTTTAAAAATTCATAGAGATCTCTGTTGAATCATGGGAGTGAGCATGGCTGCTCCTGTCAGGACAAGAGCCATCAGGTTAAAAGGCTCTACACATGTGCAGAGCATATCATCAAAGCAAATCCCAGCTAGTGTCTGCTTTGTTTCTACTGGAGAAAGTTGCAGCTCAGACATAGACTGATTTGGGGATTTGGGAAGCAGCCAAGGTTGAGGATAATTGGAGATTCAGGAAGCCTGCCAGCCTTTTGTGCCCACCTCTGTACAAGCTGACAGGGAACCTTAGAGAATTGCTTTCCTCTTCCTGTGTCTCAGTACCCCCATTTGAAAATAATATCAGTCTTCCTTACAGTATTTGAAATGCATGAGGAGCTGAATATCATTACACTTACTGGCTTTTATGCTAGAACTTTGCATGCCAGCAAACAGGCACAAAAACCCGTCAATAATCTTGCAATTTTGCCATCACACACTTGACCTGTGTTTTAAAATTCCAGCTTTCCTGAGTTCACATTGTGAAGAGCATTTGAAATTTTTCAGAGGAACCCCTCTAAAATCAAAGCACCCAGTAATAAAGAGAAACAACAACAGAAAGTATTACTGTTTTTACAACAACCACATTTACATCCAAATATTTTATGCATGCAAAAATATGCATCCATGCCTATATTTTTTTTTAGATTTGTTTAAAATGCAGATTGCTAGAAAAGCAGTTGCTTATTGCATTTTTCATATACACTTTCAAGGGTGATCTACAGTGACTCCTTTTCTCCCAGATGGTAACTAATATCCTTTTCTCTTTTGTTGTTTTTGTTTATGGTGTAACTTGTGACCAGAGATTTACAAATACCTGACTATTTATTATGCTGAAAGAACTTCTTCTTTATTAAATGTCTGCCTTTAATATTAATTTCCTCCATCAGTTAGGTATCAATAATAGACTCTATGATTAAATTTATGGCTTACAGCATTTGCTTTTAACCCTGGGAAAATACTATTTTATATTTTTTGATTAATCTAGTTTTCATTTTTTTATTAATCTATTTTTCTAGCCTACCTTTTTTTTGTCTCTTCTAGTTCCTGTTTCTTATGATGTTATATTTAAAGATTACTAAAAATTGTTATCTGTTGCAAATGTCAAATATTACCAGATATATTTCCTAATTTTTGTATAACTAGGATAAAATTTACAAGCAAAAGTAAGCCCCTTAGGAAATTCTGTGCTTTGATCTTTCTAAATTATAAAATCTGCATTAACATCAAGTGAAAAAGGCTGGGTAGTAGTGTGAGTTGGTGTTTAAGGGGTAGATAAACTTCTGCCATTCCTAATATATTGTTTTTATCTGAGATCTCCTTATATAAAATTTGATACAGACTTTTCATCCAGAAATAGCTTGTGTTGGATTAGTATGCCTATGAATGGCTGTTCTATCACACCAACCCACCTAATTACCTGTGCTGGAGATATTGATGACAGTTTGGTCACTTAGTTTCAGTGTCATGCCCAGTGCTGTCTCTGGAGTTAATTCTAAGGGGAATGTTCTTCATTTTTGTTATCTTTAATGAGAACTAGGAGAGAAGGCTCTGCATTTATTTAATGAGAATGTCACGGTTTGAGCAGAGCTGGAGAAGTGAATTTGAAAGGCTGATCTTTATAATGAACCAGAACATTGTCAAATCTCATCAGGCATGATATGGAATTGGGGTTTACAGCTCTGTGTCTTACATGAGGTTGAATAACTGTGTGCACGTGAATTCTGCATGCTTAAACGTACAACCTCTTGTCTCTTATGGAAAAATTTATTCATGATATACCTTTACACATGGTATTGATCACACAAAGTGTGTAGTGGGTTGGCAAATGCTGTTCAGGGAGAGCAAGAAAAAGAAAAAACTTTAGCACTGCTGTATACTTTATGCTTTCACTAGGAACTTGCTCTTAGAGACAGAGCAGGAACTGACATGGCTTAGGGAGTAATGTACTAAAGTAATTTTGTAAGACCTTCCTGATGAATGTTATATTACTTCTAGGCATGATGAAAATCCACAGGACTGACATTGTAAGTGAGGCAGGATCCCTCTGAAACAAAGAAGAGTGCTTGCTTTGTACCTCAGGTTCAGCTGACAGTGGAGAGGATGCACAAAGCACAGATGGATTGTAAGTCCAAGACAATGAACTGCTTCCTCAGTCTTGCCTCTCAGTTTTTCACCAATTCTGGATCTACTGTTGAGTGGTGAGAATATCTGCAATTTTTCTTATGCAGCAAAGCCATGGGAAGATAATTGAAAATATGTTCTTTATTATTATTCACAGGTATGATGGGAGAGGGGAACCTGAAATGCCTGAAAATTGCAGAATACACAAATAATTGTCTTATGACTAAAGAGTGCCCTGTCTATGGTCTCTCCAGAAAGTTTACTCCTATGTGTGGTCTAATCCATGTGGAAGAATGAATTAGCATATCCAGCTAGCATTTTCTTTGTTGTTTACATGTTGGAGGATCTTCTCAGGAATTAAGTGGGATTGTTTCAGCTCAAGCGAGATATGAAGATTACTTAACTCTACTCAGAACATAAGCACAGAGATATTAACTAGGACTGATCCCCCTCTCCTGAAATTGGTGGGTGCTCTTAAAGATAACAGTAATATGCCCTTATTTGCTACTGCACAAAAATTCTGTGGTGGATAGCAATATAGCTTCTCAGTTAAAGGAATTTTTCAGGCCTGCATCTGACAGATGCAGAAAGCCTACAATGCCATTGCTGCTTCAGTCCCTACTTTTGGTTTTACAGTTCACACAGAGCCCAATGAAATTACTGGATTCATCCCCACTGATTCAGCTAATACTGAAACTGCTGGAAAGCTGGTATAGATAATGCTCAGGCAGTGTGGACTGGGTTTAGCTGTGCCACACAGCCCTCTTGAGCATTCCAGCTTCCTTTCTGGTTCATTTAACCAAGGGAAAGCAGCTGAACTGATCAGCCCAGGCCTCCCAGGGAAGCTGGAACTTGCAGAAGAAAGTTGTATAGTTCTCCAGCATGGGAACAACCATTGGCTGCTAACAAAGCAGGGGGATATTGCCAGCAATTCAGAGTGCCTGTTAGTCTGTGAGCAGTCTGTTTGTGTGTATCTGGCACTCAGGTGAAACCCCAGGTGACTTTCATATGCTCAGCAATGCCCTGACTTCTGCACATTCAGGTAAAGTCAGATACAATGGCCGGCAGCTTCTGGTACTGAAGCTAAACTTCTGGAATTGTTAAAAAAACTGGTTGCAAAATGGAGTTAAATAAGTGAGGTGATGATGGTTTAGTCAAGCTACAAAAATAGCAGCAGCTACTACTTACAAAGCCATATGATCTCAAAGTCTACCCATATACTTTACATACAGCCCAGATTATAGCTCCAAACTCTGCTGAAAATTCAGCTATTGTTGGGGGCCTGCTATTTTACCATATTTTTCCAAATAACCTGTTACAATGGATAGAGCAGCTCCTACTAATTTTCCTTATCCTTCCTGATTACACAGATAGTACAGAGCCAAGGATTTGGGTTGCTATTTTCACTCTACTTTTTTATTGTCCAAATCTTATCTTTATTTCTGATTGGAATTTGAAATCCCAGTGCCTAACAGTAACATATTTGGACATGTTGTCTAGCTAGGAGAATGCCTTACCTGGATCTTGAATTTGATCCAGGCCAACCAGCACAATGGAAGGAATGGAATAGAATAGAATAGAATAGAATAGAATAGAATAGAATAGAATAGAATAGAATAGAATAGAATAGAATAGGAAGGGACCTACAATAATGTTCTAGTCCAGCTGCCTGACAACTAATTTAATCCACTGCAAAGGTTATTTAAAGGAACCCTGCCTACATTCTTAGAGAGCTCACATCATTGCTGTACTGAGGGAATAGCTTTTGCCTTAAACCAGATTTTCCTGCCCGTTCCCAAACTCTGAGTGGTATCAAAGGCTCTAACTCAGGTTCCTTTGAAAGTTCTATCTTCTTTTTGAATCTGGAGCTCAGTGTGACCCTGTACCAGAGACTTGCCTGCCTCATTGTACAGCGAGATGCTTCTGCTCCACAACTGGATTTTAGATAAATTTGTGTGAGTTCCAGGGACATGAGTGGAGTTGGGCTGGGAAGCCAAAGCTGGCTCAGTGGGACCCACAGATAGACTTGAGGCCAAAGCAGAAGCAATCACAGTTTTAGAACTAATTCCAGGAACAACCTTGTGGTTGCACTCCACATCCTCTCAGGAATGGCAACCCACCACCCATTACCCACATCCTTCTGCACTGCCTGTTTCTGTCTGGATATTGCCCAAGGGCTGAATTTGTGAAATGGTGATCAAAACCCCACGTGCTCCCTGTCAGATCTTCTCTTCCTTTGGAAGAGCTGAAGCAATCACCTCCCCATTTTGGTCCCATAACATAAACACTTATGGGAATATAGGAGAGATGTCACTTCTAGCAGAGATGTCACCATCTCAGCCTCAGGGTTGTCTGTCCCTCCAGCTTTTTCTTGCTTCCTTGTGCAAAGCTTCAAGGGCCCTGGGTTTTATTAGGCTCAGCTCTGAATCTTGATCCCCACTGCTTTGCTGTCATTGAGAATTCACTCTCACTTTCCTTTGTAAAGGTCAGAATTCCCTGTCCCTGGTCTCAGTGTGTCAAGAGGCAGCATGGGCAAGTCCCCCTGCTTCTCTGCATCTGAACATGACTCATGCTGCTTTTCAGAAGGGCAGATGTCTGTGAGTCTGTTCCTGCTTGAGGCAGTGAGGGGAGCACTTGTAAATGCAGCTGCTTGGCTGGAGGTGACAAACAAAAACAAGGCCTTTGGGGACACAGGTTTTGAGCAGGGAAGGCCAAAATAAATGAGACATAGGAGGGGATTTTTGCCCTGCACCTCAAAACCTACTGCTGCATGTATGCCATGTATCTTGCCTCTGCATGTGCATTGGTACAGAGCTGGGTGCTGGTGTAGAGCAACAGGGTGCATAAAACCTCATCTCTCCAGGGCTTTTAAATCCTGCCAGGCTGCCTGTGTGATTTGGGGCCATATGCATATCAGCAGCCTGGGTATACAGTCCTGGCACTGAGCTCTGAGCTGAGTCCTTGCAGAGGCATTTGACATATTTGTTGCTGTGAAATGCTCAGCCTGTTTCCTGCAGAAATACACTCCCGCTGCAGTTAAATACAGTGGCAGTGATAATGGGGAGATATGATTGAAGGCTCTGCAGGAAAAGCCAGGTGGTTTTTGTCCAGCTGAAAAATGGAGACACCTTCATCACTCAGAACAAGTGCTAATTTTAGTGTACAGGGAGCAGATTTGGCTCCACCTGCTGGTTTCAGGCTGGTTGCAGGCCAAGATGATGTTTTCCAGGGAAAATTCCAAAACACGTAATTTAAATTTAAATAAAAACGAGAACAGATAAAAATTCTGTTCTTTGAGGTGAGATTGCAAGCATTCTGGACACAAAACTTACATAAAAACAAATAAATAAAAAGAAAGGAAAGAAATATAAGTGATTTTTTCCCCATAATAATGAGTGAAACTCTTCTGGAGATATTACTAACTTCAGGGACTTTTGGGAGTAATGCAAGGGGAATTTTCTCTGAACGAGTGTCTGTTTTGAATGGTCTGTTTATCTGTAGTCAAACTCCCTGTTAAAGTTGCACTGACGTTCTAGCTTTTGGGTGGATAAGCTAAAGATACCCATTCTCAATTATGCTGTAAAGTAAACTGCTCTCTAAAAGCTTATTGCAATTTATAGGGCTTATGAAAATGATGATTATGGTGATTGCTACCCAAATGCCTTTCAATTTACTAATAAATAGTGTGATGAGTTTCTTGTGCTGTAGCCATCTGTTCAACACTGAGACGTTCAACACTAACAGATGACAGTTGTATTTCTGTTTGGTTTGGATTTTTTTTTAATAATAACTCAAGATCTGTGTAAATTTTAATGACATATTTTCCATCCTTTTTTTTTCCTTGCTTCTATGGGATAAAGGAAGATATGCAAAGAAGACACATTTTACACATAAAGAAGACTGTAGATTCAGATCCCTCATCTGTAACAGATTTCTTGTGGTATTTTATTGAGGAATTGAAGACTGTCATATTTGCTGTGGGTTGGGACCCATGTTTGATTTAGGATAAACTTTCTGGGAAGCATTTCCTATTATTTTGTATGTCTGCATTTGTTTCTAGGAGAGATTTTGGTATTAGGGAATGCTGCAAGAAGCAGGGTGGAGTTGACAACAGCAACACCACACTCCTGTTCTGTGCATAATGATTAAGTAACTTCAGGCAGTAATTTCAGAAATAGAGCAACAGCTTTGCAGGAATGGACAGTTCTTTATTTGTTAAGCCTGGATATGACCTTGCTGCTGCTGCCTGGAGGACAGGCTGTGTCTCTCTTAAGAGTCCCTTTCTTTCATTTCTGCTTTTAGACTTTCTTTTAAACAAGAACTGCCAAACCATTCCTGTATATGTCCTCAACATGACACCTGACTACACAATCAGTACCATTTCTATTTTATTTGGACAAATATAACTGAGGGCAATCCTTGTGAATGTATGGGATAGCAGAGTATTTAGCTTATTTATTTTAAAGGCCTGTGGTAGAAACCATCCATGGTAGTTGGATCATTTTAGTCTTAAGTTTTATATACTGTCTGGGAAAGAAAGATAGATTACCCAGGTAGCTATAAGGCCTCTGACTCTCTTATCCTAGTGCTTTGGCTGTGTGCTTTTGAGGCTTATATTTCTGTTGCCCCTATTACCATATAGCCCATTTGTTTTGACTGTGCCTGCATCTGACTGGAGAGAATTTGGAGAAGGCCATGCCCATATGGTGGTACTGGTGATTTTGAAGGACACTTTTTGTCAGGTCCTTGACTTGCCATAATTAAAAGTTAGTCTTCTACAAATAGTCTGTGAACAGACCTTACCCCAGCCCTGCAAACCCTGGGTGTCAGAGATCCATGACCCCCTTCCCAAAATCTATTCTGTGGAGCAGGTGTGGTGCATCTGCAGAGTCCCCCTCTCTAACATCAGGCTTGACCCTGCTTCCCAATCCCAGCTGGCCAAGAGCTGCATGGCTTGGTGTCCTTCCTTCTCAAAAGGACTACAAGATGATTTCTCTCCCTGGCAGCACCTAACACTGCAGTGTCAAATAAATCCAGGGACATCTAAGTCACTACCATAAATACAGCTTACAGGCTGGAAGAAAAAAATGACAAGATGCTATCCATGAAACAGAGTAGTCTTTAGGGCAGACTCTCCAGCAGGAAAAGGTTCCCACTGTGCTGCCTTAGCACAGCACAGCGCAGAAGTGCTCTGTAATGTTCTGCAGTCCCCACCTGTGGTAAAATCAGGCGACCCCATGCTCTGGGGATGATTGACATCTGACTCCAAGGCTTTGGAATGCTGAACACTCACTTTATTAAAACTATATTATATTACATTAAAACTATATTAAAGAGATACATACTGCATCATATTTCTAACTAACTACTACTCAAAAACTCATGACTGTCTGCCAACAGTCCCAACACCCACACTTGGATCCAATTGGTCAATGAATCAAAACACCATCACCAGAATCCAGTCAAGCAATCACCTTGGGTAAACAATCTTCCAACAAATTTCACATGTTCAAAAACACAGGAGCAGCAAATGAGATAGGAATTGTTTCGATCATTCTTTTCTCTCCTTCTCTCCGTTCGGTGGGCATGTGAATACCACACCCGGCCGCCTCTGCTGTAGCTGACTCCAGCCTCAAGTCAGCACCAGGCAAAGACATGACCAGCACCAGCACAAGATTAATAGCAATTTAAGGGAGAAAGAGGAAATAAATAATTTGTTCATATGTTGTGACTGAAGTAACAGGACCTGGAGGCAAAATAATAGATTATCATATTGGAAGTTGCTGACTGTGACCAGTGACAGATACCAGGGAAAGGAGAGGACAAAGGTGTAAAATGTCACGTGTCCCCAAAATTCTCTCCTGTATCCTTGTCAGTGTCTGAGGTGCATCTTGGAGGAAATGATGTCTGTGCATTTAATGGCTTTTATGGACTTTGCTTCCCTGGATATACCTGATTGCTTCTTGAATCTACATGCATTTTATCTTCTGCAACATTCTTTGGGAAGCTGAATTTCACGGTTCAACTCATGCCATAGAGCCACTGAACCATGAAACAGTTTGGGTTAGAAGGGACTTTAAAGATCATCTAGTTCCATATTCTCTGCCATGGGCAGGGACATCTTCCACTAAACCAGGTTGCTCAAAGCCCCATCCAACCTGGCCTTGAACACTTCCCGGCATGAAGCATCCACAATTTCTGTAGGCAGCCTGTTCCACTGTCTCACCATGTTCATAGCAAAAGATTTCTTCCCAACCTCAATCTACACTTTTTTTTCAGTTTAAATCTGTTACTCCTCATCACTATATTCCCTAATAAAGCCTTCCTCCCCATCTTTCCTGTAAGGTCCCCTTTAAGGCTGGAAGATTACTATGAGGTCCCCTCACAGCCCTCTTTCCCTAGGCTAAAGATCTTTTTTTTTTTTTTTCCTTTGCTCAAATAATGTCAGCATAATGGTCTTCACTCATATAAAAACCACCATGTAATATTTATATGCGGTGGGTTTGTTATTAATAACAACAATAGTTTTAGAGCATAGGTTTGGGTATTTTCTTGGACTCTTACTTCATTTCCTGCATACAAACAATTAAGAAAAGAGTAAGTGATGGTGACAGGTGAAAGAGACGTTTTGGAAGGCTTACTTGCTATGACTTGTAGTTGCAGAACTGTGTGAATTCTGCAAATTTCCCAGGGCTATGTCAGTGAAATAACTTGTATTGACTTTCCCTGTAACACAAAACAGCACTTTTTAAGCAGCACCCACAAATTCTCCATAGCACTCTCTATGTTTGTTTTAATCACATGATATATGCCAGACATTGAGCCATCATTTGCTAAAGCACATAAAATGGCATTCAATCTTTATGCTTCCCTAGCTGTATAGCTTGCAGATTATTGTTTTACTGGTTCTTAGGTGATTATCTTACCCGTACAATATTACACTACATAAAACTGCTTCTCTTCATAGAAAATTGAGTTTGCATTGCGATTCATACTTGCAATTATTGTTTAAATCCTTTCAATGACTCAAAATGACACAGTTAGTAAAAAAAGCCAAACCGATCCCCATGGCTAACATATCTGCCCCTTGCCTTGAATTTTTGATAACCAGCACTAGCACGGCAGTCTTGTGAGTATAATCTCTCTGGAACTTGTCATACTTCTCTCTCCTCCATGGTCACATAAATAGTGACCATAAATTCAGATGGGAAAGACCCCCACAAAGTACCAACTGACACAGGGACGGTTGTGGCATTCAACACAGCTGGAATTCAGTGCACTAACATTTCACCTCAAGGACTTTTGTCACATTCCCTCAGTGTCTAAGTCTAGTTTCTCAGTAGGCAGATTTCTGAAGACTGGAGACACTCCTCTGTCACACAGTCTGAGTCACAGTCTGGTATTTCTGTAACATGAAGGCCTTGTTCTATAGCTTAGCTGATCAGTCTGGCACTCTTCCAGCTTTTGTGTTAGCACAAACATTTCAGGGAGTTTGAATACTGCTCTATCAGAGAACCTGTCCCAACCAGAGCCTTAGAAGAAGGTTTTTCCTCCAGGAAAAGAAAAATGGTGTTACCTCTGCTGGCCTTTTTGGCCTCACAAGACAAGAAAACCTTTGATCAGTAAGTGCTTCTCCATGGGAAACCATCTCATTTCATCATAGAGAGAAAATTAAAAGCCTGGGCACTGATTTGTTTTGGTCTGCTGTTATTCTCCCTTTGCATAGATCAGCATAGCACAGCTGCAGTGTGGCTCTAATAAGCTTCAAGCAGTGTATGTGAGCTTGGTTGAGGGTTTAAAAGCATTTGGAGCTCTGTACTTCAAGTGTCTGAAGTGTGAATGGAGAATGGTATTTTCCTTTGGCAGGAGAGATGACACAGGAAGACTGTGCTGGATCCTGAGAACTTGATCAAACTGCTGCTGAATACAGTTCCCTAACTTACTGGAACATCTTCACAAAAGGGGATCCAGTCCTGAACTGAAGGTTTCAGTAGTTTAAATCATCATCTTTCCTCTTCATAATCTGTTTCAGTGAAGTGAAATTGTTCTTGGGGAGAAAAAAGTGTCATAAATCTCACTGGGACAGAAGGACCTTAGGCTTGTAGTGGTGATCTTTTTCAGTGGGAGGATTTGGAAGCAACTTTTCTAGATAGTGTGAATATATTAAAAAAATATTATATCTTACTGGATATAAAATTTCTAATGTCTGCAACTTGGGTGAAAATCTATCTCAGTTTCAAATGAAACTGTGGAATTAAAATTGCATATCCATTTGATTCTTATTTATTTCCATACATGCCCTTTGCTTCCACTGCCACAGTGTGAAAATGTAAAACTTCTGCTGGTTACAGATCAATCTCAGTAAGCCTTTCTCCAATGCTGTGGCTGTTTTTATTTAGAAATAGGCTCTGAGCACTGACAAATATTCACTTTTAAGCTTGGAGAAACACATCACAGTTCTAGCAATAATGGGTCTATTAAAATATTTGATCGTTTTATGGTACAGATGACATTGAATATACAAAGTCAATATTTTGAACGAGGCACAACAATCAATACTTGAGCTCCAAAGGGGTTTATAAAATAAGTCAATATCACAGGTCTGCCCAAGAGGTTTTAATTTGGTTGCATGGAATTCTACTCTTTAAGAAAAAAAAATAAACACAAAAGCAAGGTTTAAAGTGCATAGCAACTAATTGAGAAAATAGCAAGCATAATCAATTTTTTAATAAGTACATTGACCTCAATACATATTTAGCATGATTAAATTGTAGGTTTTATGCTTTGATAGCAGTTTGTAATGTGAAACAATGGCTCTACTGGGTCATGCAGTAGTGGGGTCCCACACTTGCCACTCCTTTCTTCCACTCACTGTGCCGTGCTTAGCATATGCATGACTTGGTCATAAGATGCAATTATTGCTGAATTTAGACAGTCTGGACAGTCTAAAGCACGCTGTCTTTTATACCTGTGATCTAGCAGGATTAGTGGCAGCTTTCCTGAGTTCACCCTGTGTGAGTGACAGCTTTACTTCACAAGGTGACACGTACCTAATCAGATTTCTTTTGTAGCCGGGTGTTTGTAGCTTTTCCCCCTCTTTTTATTTTCAGCTTCCCATAAAATAACTTTTACACATGCTGTCCAGCCGTAATGGAGATGTGTGAATGGATAAGAGTGTTGGGAGAAGCCTCCATCATTCACTCCATGCTCTGAGCAGATGCAGGGTAACCAGCTGTGTGAATCCACACCAGGGCTATCGATTACCCTGTCACTGTTACAAACTGTTTACACATTATCTCGAGTGGCTCTGTCCTCAGTCTCAGGCTGTTCCTGCCACCCAACCAAACACAAAGAATGACTCTTCTGCCAACTGCTCTTTCATTCCATGATGGATTTCAGAAATCCATCAACAGCTACAGCACCTGCTGCTTCTTGGGCTTGGCCCACTGCTCTGGGCTGTCCTACAAGTTTCATAAGTAGAAATGTTTAGATCTGTAAAAAATGTGCATGGTTTGTGCATGGCTTATAATAAATAAGACAGAGCAAGCAATGCATTATAGTGCAATAGCAGCTGGTTTCACTGCTGTGAATTGTCAAGATGACAAACTGCAAGTTATCTATCACACAATCTCATCTGTCAATCTGTTAGTCCTCATTATCATTACTGGATGCAACTCAAACACAAAATGAAATACGGTCAGGAGTGGGGGAGTTCTCAGTGCTTGATCTGATGTCAGTTGTTGGGCTTACATGTATTTTAGGTTTCAGTATCTTTTCTGTAACACAGTAAAATTTTTCCACATAAAAGACTGTAAGAATGCAGAAATTCATATACTGGATATCTGGAGAAGGGATGGTGCAGTGGAGCCATTTTTTTCAATTTTCAGATAAGATTAACTTATTTTAAATGAATAAATCAAAAACATCTCATGTAAATACATAACTTATATTTTCCCTTGCTTATCTTGAAACTCATAATGATGAATAGGTAAGTATTTTACTATGACAGACACTATCACTGGTGATCTTTACCCATTTGGATGTATGTATGAAAGAATCAGACTCTCACACAAGGATACAGGTTGATACATAGGATGAGTGCCTGAAAGTTTATATAAGTTAGGCAAAAAATCTCTGTTCCTTTAGTTTATCAGTGATATGTGAAAAAATTTAATGCATACAATGTTCTGCATACGATTTTCCATGCCCCCATTTGAAGATTAGACAAAACAGGACATGTGACAAATTTTTGGCCTTCCCTCACCATTATCCTGTTGCCTTGAGCTAGGAAAGCATAGATTGTCTAATGCTGAGAGATGAGTTAGCTCTGGGAGTTGAAAATTTCCAGCATCTGTAACAATTCAGGAATGTTACTATTAGACACACATAATGATTTAGGTATTTCTGACCCATTGCCATGTAGACTTCTTTAATTGCTAGCACTATAAGGCCTTTCTCCTGATGAGTAATGAGATCTTTATCTCTTCCAAGAGGGAAAAAAATAGAAAAAAAATTGTACTATTTGTCAATTAAATAGTGCCATATTGGTCATAAAACAAATCGTTACCATTTAATTAAAAGAAAAGGGAATGACACTGCAAATTTTGGAGCTAGAATAGGATTTCTTCTGCCTGGCACTGTTCGTAAATCAGTCTACTATAGCTAATTGCAAAATCAACTTGTCACTAAAATGCAGAAAAGCTTTATCCACCACCTTCCCTTCATCCACCACGTGGGTGCCTCCCTCAGCACCATCATTAGTACTCATGTGAAAGAGTAGAAATGAAAAATAGTCTGAAGGTTGTGATAGACTCTTCAGTCTTGTGATGAAACACCTGATATGTGCCCCAGGGAGGCAGCAAACGTCCCTGAAGAGAGGGTCCTGTCTGCAAAAGGATGCTTCTGTTCCACAAAAGAGAAAACCACCAATGACCACAACTCACTGTTGTTTCTTCTGGGAGCTGGTTTGTTGCAGGTTTTGTTGTAAGGGCTTGGTCTCTCTGACCTTGGCAAGAATTCTTGCATAGGTTCCTCCTCTACCTCATGTGCTTTGTCTAAGGTACCAAGAGCCCCAAATCTACTCTGCAACTGTATCTTAGAGGGTGAGAAGAGCTTTCCCTTTCTGCCCTGTGCTATAGCCTTCTTCCACCTCTATTGAGCCCTTGTAGAGCTGCCTTTCTCCTGGCACAAAGCAGATCCTGAGCCTTTTTCCATAGTGGCCATGCTGAGTTGGCTTCCATGCATCAGAGATGGCAGAGTACAGCTCCATTGACCAATCTCTCTCTGGCAGATTCTGGAATTCTGCTCGGTTTGCCACCTCCTCCTGTGGCTCAGCCACCAAACAGAGCAGGTCATCAATCTGGTCACACTTTCCCACAGGCTTGCTTGGAATCACTTTCCACCTCTCAGAATATCCATCCATCCCCCAGTCAGAAGCCTGGGTGGTCACATGCTCAAGCAGCAGCTCTGTCTGTGTAGCTGCATTGTTTCTACTGGGTGCTAAAACCTCAGGAAAAGCAGAGGACACTGCCCTTTCCTGGGTGGTCACAATGCTGCCACCGACTACTTTCCACTGCTGGGCACCTGCCCACTGCAAAATGTTTGCCTGTTGGACTCTCCTGGGCTGATGGGTTTGGCCTGCTCAAATATTCTGCACTGCCAGTGAAGGCTCTGCCTCATGCTGTTTCTAACCATCCACAGGTCTCTGTTTTTCAGGGAATAATTTCCCTGTTTGCTTAAGTCTCTACTTGTCCATGAGTTTCCTCATGTGTCCTCTTGCTGCTGCTTTTTGCTTCTGCTGCTCTGACTGCTGCAGTGTCTCTTGCAATCTGCTGGACTGACAGTTTTAGGGAACTGTATTCCTTCCTTTCATAGGTATACTCAGCTCCTCAGTTCTGCAGATTTTCTTGATATGTGAGAGCAGAAATTCAAAGCAAACATGGAATCAAGTCCGCTGTTCTTTCCCAAATGACTGAAAAGATTCTGCACCCATATGTAGCACAATCTGAATTTCCCTTAGTAACAGCCCTTTCTAAAAACTGTACTTAGACTGACTTCAGGAATATCAGTTCAGTTTTGCTTCAGCCTGCAATTTGCTCAGAGCTGCATCACTTCCCCAGGCAGAAAAAGCCAAGCACAATCTATTTCACCCAGGCTGATGAGTCCTAAATGCTCCAAGTAATGACAATAATGGTGTGATTGTAATCACCAAATGAATATGCTGGGTGAGGATTGTGTAAGGCTCAAATGAATTTAATACGCTTTTAAAACTAGCAAAGACAACAAAGCCATCTTGCTAGGATTCTTGTATCTTTGCAATATGTATTTGTTCTGATGAGATGTCTAAGTCTATGTACATGCAAAAAAGGGGTAATTCAGCAATAATTGCATCTTACGTAGAATATATTGTGAGTGGTGGGGGATAAACAGCTTGTGAATCAATAAACCATGAGGCTGCAGGCTGAGTTATTTATTGATTTATGACCCACAGCTCCAAGTTTACTTCACATCTATTGCAATTATACCTTCCAGATTATGCTTCATTTAAGAGGCAAGGAAATATATCATTTCATACCAGGAAACATGCTGTCTGCATGTTAATAATACTTCTAAGAGTTAGATACAGTTTCAAAGCTGGATACATTTTGGTGAGGTGTGACATAGTCTGCTTGACTTCATCTTAAAAAGCCCCAGCAAGACACACTGCAAAAGATTTGCAGAACAAACCTTTTAGGCTCCATGAAGTCATGTTACCAACCTTGACCTGTGCTGTTTTCGAGCACTGTGGAACATGACCTCTTTTAACAGCCACCATGAATTCTGCATGAGTCAGCAGCCTGTTCTGTGAGAGACATGAGGGACAAAAGGCAGGACTTCCATACAAGACATTAGACAATCATGTGGCAAGCACTGTGTTTTCTGGGATGTATCTGAAGCAGATACAGTGCTCTAGAGCACTTCTCACATTATTTGTATCCAAGAGTCTCTAGTGGATTCTTCAGGTCTCGCAAGACCACACTGGCTGAGGAAATTGTTGTGTGGGAAGGGGAAATCTTCCAACTAGCTCCATGGAGCAGTAAATTATTGGGAATGTTGGGTTGTTGGGTTTTTTCCTTTTAATATTCTTTTTTCTTTTATCACCATAATAGGTGAAAATAATAGGTGTCCAAGAGCACACAGGAGACAATTCTCTTGTGCACGCTGATGGCTTGCTTTGGGATTTATTGTTCTGCAGAAAGAACATGTCTTAGCTACAGGAGGGTGTAGAGAATGTGGTATAAAAGCAAACATCCACCCAGGGACAGAACCTCATAGTGGCACCTGCTCACGTTCCTTCTCTGCATTGCCCTGTGCAGCTCCTGTGTCACAGTCATCTCATCTGGAGCCAGAGGCCATGGAACATTTATTCTTAATACTGTAAGAAAAGATCATTAGTGCAGTGCTCAAATTCTTAGCTAAATCACTCTGATTCTCATGACAGTAATTCATTTCAGTGAAAATGTTTCCTTGAAGCAATAAAAAAATTATTCTCCTTCCTTCACAAGTACAACCCTTCAGCCATGTCTCTATAAATCTTTCAATTGTTTTGTGACCTGTCAGAAGTATAATTTTGCTCACCAACAGCCTGAACCTACCAGGTGCTAAAAGTCTTTTCATAAAGTTCTAAAAGCCACACACAGCTTCATTGTGAATGCCTTCTCCTGACCATGTAGAGTCCACAAGTTGTCCAAAAGAATGACAAACTCTTTAGAGTACTTTGAGATGTGAATATTGTCCAGTGGAAATCATGTCAGCATGTGCCAGTGTTTTGGCCACATGCTGTAAGGAAGAGCAAGTCTGTTTATTTATTCATAGAAGAGAGAAGCAATGGGCTCTGGGACCTGAGTAAGCTCTGTGTGAATTGGCACAGTCTGCCATAAATGTTTCCCCTTGTTTTGGGCCCACAACACCAGTCAGTGCAGCCCGGCTTCACCAAGAGACTTCACAGCCCTGTACACCTTGTCCATGTCTTTTAACCTTGTGTTCGCATTGGAGAGAACTTTTTTGTTCCCTTTGCCTCAGATTCTAAGCTGTGTTATAAACACACAATAGGAACGCTGTAGTCACATTTTCAGCAAATATGCAGGAGGATGTACCAGGATTTTGCTTCTATATCCTTCTTTATATATTGCATTACTTATAGTCAACCATTACATTTGCAAAATAATGATAAGATGCTGTCATGCTGTACTGAGGAGCAGCAACATTTGGTTAGAGTGGAAGGCAGCCCATCTCCAAGTAGTGTCACTAATGTTACCCTACAAGCAGCACTAAGATGCTTGTTTTCTTAAACATTGGGACTGCAAATACTGGGGAGGAAGAGGAAGGTGTTTATAATGGATAACTTCACTCTCTCCCCTAAGTCATCTCTTCTGTATCTTGCTGGACTCCCAAGCAGGGAAGACTGGTGAGATTGGATCACTTTTTATGAATCAGGTAAAATGAATTTATCCTTGGGGCAGCAGAGGAAGATACAAAGCCTTTTTATCCCCTGACACACAGTGTACAAGACAGCCTGTGTTGCCACCGAAGCTATGTACTTCTCCATTGCTGCCGTGTTGCTGTAGTCTCTAGCCCTGCTGCAGGTTCTCATTTTAAACTCTCATTTTGGAAAGATATAAAGTCAGAGCTGTTAGTAATGTGCCCTTGTTGCTATGAAGATTTTGTAGTTCTATTTTTTTATTTTTATTTTTATTTTACTCTGTGCAGGGCAGAGGAGTCCTTACAGCCTTAATTACAATACAATGACAGCAGACTATAACCTTGCATTTTTAACATGACATAATTATATAAAGTTTAGTGCTGCTATCATGGTTAAATTATTTAGCTCAATGCCTGAAGTCAACAATGTCTACTCATTGCCATTAAAACGGAGAATAACTCAAGAACAGCTTCATGGTGCCACAAGTAAATAAAGTCATTTGCTACAAGTTTTTTCATCTCAGCAGAGACAGTAGTCTGAGAGTAGATTTTTAAGGGCAGAGGGCAATATGAAAAGCATAGGGATGAAAATAAATTCTACCAGGCTTAAATAATTATTTGCTGCAAATGAAATACAATTCTCTGTCCCTAATACATTCAACCTGTCTCACTCCAGCTCACTGGGTTCAAAGTAACTGTGTTCAAATGCAAGTATTTACTTCACATAGCATAATTCAGGGTGCCAGCTGTAGCATATATTTGTTTCTCCTTTTGATCAGCATTTTGAAGGTATGAAAATGACTGTGCTACAGCTACATCTGAAGAAGCACACAATTCTCTGATTTACATCACCTGGTGTGAAGTTGCAGGCAACAGTTGAGTGACTATCATTAGTATTTCAAAAACACCAAAACAGCTCAGAAATAAACTTTAGTTTGTGGACAGGATACAAGTTTTTACACTGTGTTGGCAGTTTAAACCATTTTATCCATTGGTTAATGGTTACTTGCAGCAGCCTTCCAAGCTGACTGTTCTAAATGATAGCTGAAATACATGCAGTGTCAATTAATTCCAATAACTTGGAATTAAAGCCATCAGATATGAGATGATCAGGTATAATGTGGGAGTTCTGGCATTAAACACAAGCTGTTAAATATTTAGTGGAAATCAGGAAAGAAAAATAAAGGTATTCTTCAGAAGTTGTGCAAACAAAAAACTGAATGCAGTTGCTTTTCTGAGAAGATACCGGGATAAATGACTGCAGGGAGAACATCCAATCTAGATGGATTTTAATAAAGTCATGGGAGCTATTTCTTTATAATTCAGATCTCAAAATCAATTCCTGTAGTAAAACTCTGAGGTGGGCTGGAAAAAAAAGCTGATTAATTGTAACATGGTGGTAAAATAAAGAAATTGCAATATAACCTCAGGTCAGGTATTTTTTTGTGAGATTTGCAGTTTTTCAGAGAGAAGCCCAGTCTTTTTTAAGTTCTGGTTTTTATTGATTTTTTTCTCTTATAATAAACTTAGGATTCATAGGACTGACCATATTAGAAGGGGAGTTCTTTAAAAAAAAAGAATGGAAAAACAATGCAAAATTCATTAAGCAATAAAAGCAAGTGTCAGTAAAAACTGAAGGAGAGTTGGGGAAGGTGTATATTTCTATTTGTGCGAATGCACAAGCTGTGGCATAGGCCTTCTGGGTGGCACAATTTCTGGGTGAAAAGGACCATTTCTGGAAGGAAGTGAGGCTGTGGAACACTTCTCATATTGTGCATGAGCCCTTCAGAGTTTACAGACATGAGATTTGCCCTCCATTTACCAAACCAAAAGGTGAGTTTAAAAATGTGTTGTAAATATCTAACATCTTCATCTCTCTCTCCAGCACCTACATGAAGGTCTCTGACTGAGCCCCCCTTCAAGACTCTTTGGGATGTGTCTAAAAATCACTGGAGTGGAGAATGGGCCTTCAGATTTTGCACTGTTATGATTGAATTAATAAATTACAGCATCAAATATTGTTGTGGAGACCACACTACAGCTCTTTGCTAAACATAAACATTATATTGCAAAGATACAGCAAACACAGGAGGCTTTTAGTAGTGTGATACCTTACATGGATGTTTAATATATTCACATCCCAAATGAACTCTTTAGTCAGGAGCTGCATTTCACATAGATAATGTTGTGCTGTCTTGATGGTCAAGTTTCTCTTTTCTTGCTGACATTTTTACAGACTAGTCTGGACTAGACTAGAATATCTTAAATTGGAAGGGACCCACAAGGATCAGCAAGTCCAACTCCTGGCCCTGAGATCCAGGGATCTAAACATACTTGACTTGTTTCCTTCAAAGATCCAGGGGGGTTTAGTCTCCATACCAAACAGTCATAAATTTGCTGGGTTTATGAGCATTAATCTCTAGTATAGGCATTATTTTGAATACACCTGACCAGAACCTGCAGTGTTTACCATAATGTTGTTCTTGACAGTATAGGCCAAGACAGCAGTGTTCTAAAATTGAACAAATTCAAAGCAATTTAGCTCCAAACCTTCCTCCTCCCAGGCACCTGGACTCCCAGAATTACACAAAGCCACAATTTGTGGGTTTGGGTTGTTGTTTTTTTTCTGTACAGTCCAGGCATAGTCATTACATGGCTTGGCTGTACTTCTGTCCACAATCACAAACTGTGGCATCACCCAGACAGTATCCAAATTTAATGAATTCAGAGCATCAAAGCACAGGAGTTAAAATATACAAAGAAATTCACAGTCTTACCCCAAAGTTCTTCCAGTTGGAAAGGCAACACACAACAGCAAGGTGGAACAGTACAATAGGTAAGTGGCAAAATATTTCTAGGGTTTAAGGAACATCAACAGGAAGAGAATCATGCCTTTCTTGTCGTGTATCCATTGTCACTACCAATATAAGGTACATAGTGGGGAGAGAAGTGACTGCCTTGTCATTTGCCCTTGGTTTGGACAAGTTTCTGAAATGCTAGTAGCCTGATTTATGGGTCTGTTCTCAACTGGAAACAATTAGATCATCAGATGTGCATCTGGCAACTTGCACAGCGAGTTCATTTTTCTAACCCATCTCTTAGCTGCAGGAAGTACTGCAGATAGCTTGGGAGAAAGACATAGTTATGATATGAGGTACTTTAAAAAATGGTTGAGAACCCAGACCAGGAATTTTAAAAAAAAACAACCAACTAAACAAAAACCCAATAAACCCCAAGCCATCCTAGATATAATGTATACTTCATAGACTCTATTATCAATAATGAAACATACAGCCTAGCTAACACAGAGCATAAGAAAACATTGCTCATATCATTTTACCTCCAGGAAAAGGGGAGAGAAAGGGAACACACACACACAGAATAAACATGTAGAGCAGAAGGATCCTCTGAAGGCTTTAATGTCTCTGTTCTGTGCCCAGGTCAGCACACCTCACTCTCATTATTTTCTGCTGTGATCCAATATCCTGTTTCCTTTCTATATCCCAAGACACTCCAGATGTGAGCAGTATGTTTGCAGGATTGCAATTTTTGTCACTTAAATGTAACTTTTATCTATTCTGATTGTATTTTTGCTTTGGTAGGAGAGGTAGGTCACACCCAGCCCTGCTGAAATCCCATCTGCAAATGGACCCAAGTTTGTAATCTGCATGGATTATACCAAGGTGTAAATCATAGGATCATAGAATCGTAGAAACATAGAATCATAGATACATACAACCCTAGAATCATAGAGTCATAGAATCCTAGAATAATTGAGTCATAGAGTCATAGAATCATAGAATGGCTTGGCTTGGAAGGGACCGTCAAGATCATCTAGTTCCAAGCCCCCTGCTCTGGGCAGGGACACCTTTCACTAGACCAGGTTGCTCAGATTTCCATCACAAAAAAAATTAGTTGTTAATAATTAGTAATTGCTCTGAAAAATCAAAGTTCCTGTTATGTGCTGGCTGGCAGTACCTCCAATGAACAAATCCCCAGCATTGCATCCCCATGCAGTTTGGGTGAAAGTTCAAGCAGAAAAAGCACATCACTACACAAAGTGTTCTTTCAGGGAGGATTAATGAATATTCAATGTGTGCACATGTCCAACTTGGTAGTGATACATTGCAAAATTGCTATTTCTATCCTGAGGGGAGGATTGGGAAGCACTGCAGTAAATAAGAGTTGTTATGCATTAAATCAGGCCTCACCAGAAATGAAAAGGAAAGAAAAATGAGGAACTAGCCATTTAATGAGTGAAACAGAGATCCAGGAGGAGCCAAAATGTTAACTATTAATAGATAATGTCCTAAAGTTTGAGCCATGGGAAGGCAAACCAAGGTATCAAAGATAAATGTTAACTCTGGAATTCTCAAACTTTTATGTGCTGAGCTGTACAATGAAATATCCTTTCAAGGGAAAATTACAATACATTATGGCAAAATATTCAATACCCTTTTGTATAAAAAAGAAGCAGGTTCAGCCTTGGAGTTAACATCTTTGGGGAAAATTATGGGATTGAAGAAAAAGAAAGTGCTCTAGCTACTAATCACAAACAGTCAGGAAGGAACCTTCCCCCAGGAAACTTGCTGAACTATCATTGCTAAGACCTAGAGGAAAAAAGATGGTCACAATTTCTGACACTTGTAAGGGCCATCAGGAGACTGAACTCACTAAAAGGCTCAGCTGAAGGATATGCTATGCATCTCTAAGGGGCTTTTGTGCTAGAAGACTTGTCATCTGGAGGCCACTTTCAGAGTCTTTTTCATCTACATTCTGATATAAAAGGCCAGAGAGAGCTGCTTTTCTCATCCATGCCTCAGACATTTGCAGAATAATTCTGCCTGCTTGTTTCACTAAGTGTGGATCAGTGAACGGCTGAATTTCTCCAGTCCTGTACTCCCAGGCATGCTCTCCCTGCGCACAAATACACCAAATTTCTGTGTTATTCTGCAGATCTGGGAGGGACACTCTCAAGGCTCTGTTAGTTTTCAGGTTCATTTTCTTCCATGTGGCACACATAGAACAAAAGTTTCCCAAAATTAAGGGCTTTTGTAACAGGGGTAGGATTTATTTGAACAGTTTTTGTTGGTGGTGCATTGTGCCTTGCACTGTTTCTCAGTAACTTTATGTTTGAATAAAAGTATTTCAGCTGGCAACTGTTTTAAATATAAGTCTTGAGGCTCTGCTACCAAACTGCAACAGCTTCTGTCCCCATCTTAGCAGTTCACGACCCTGGCTGGTTGAAATGCTGTGACAACACACTCACGGCTTGGGTTTCTGAGAGAAAGGCACTCTGCCTTTGAAAATTCACCACTTGAGCACTTGATGTGGAGGCCACTTCCTACCAAAATAAAAATGGAAGTATTAATATTTGAAAAAGGAGCACAGTACTTCTCTGTTTTTCCTGCTGGAGAAGGGAATGAAAGGAATCATTCCTTCACACCCTAAATGCCAGAGCACTTTTCCTCCTGTGAAGCATGAAGTTGTCTCTACTGCTATGGCGCAGTGAGATAATCTGAAAAGAAGAAAGGACATTAGTACAGTGTGATTGAAAAATTCAAAAGATGTTGTATGCCTAAGATGCAAAAACATCATCGTGGAGGAAACTTCTTTTTTCAAAAATTTTGGCTTCTAGTGAGAAGATTTGTACTCTGTCCTATCCCCTCACTTTTGCTAAAGCAAATATCCAGTTAAGGGCAAAGAGACATTTTGTGTTTTCTAGCTTGTTGAACAAGGTGTGTTTATTTAGGGTCAGTTTGAGCAGCCCTCTTTCTTAGCCAACTCAGATACCAAGGAAAGTTCCCTCTGTGGACTGATGTCACATTTGTTTCTATGGAGCCTGACTAGATTTGACATTTCCAAATTAAATATTTATTTTCCCCTTCATCTCACCTTATAACCAGTCAATTCTCTAAAAACATGGGACTTTTAAAAGCTTGATTGCTAACTAATAGGGGTAAGGATATCTCAGATCAAAAAATGAGAAACTTTTCTTCCTTATGTGTTCTCCAGTTTTCTTTCCCAGAATGTTTGCATAATTAAGACACTTCAATAATAAACTGTAAAATAGCAATATATATATTTGTGGGGGGCAGGGCAAGAGATTTTTCTTTTGCAGGAAAAGCAGAAAAAAAGCAGCTCAATGGAGAGAGGGTTGAAAGCTCAGAAGCAAAACAAAAATTTATATTGGCAATCAGTTGTGCCTTTTCTTGATTTGCTGCTGTTTGAAACAGCACACAATGTTCAAAAGTTCCATTTTAATTCTATTTAGAGTAGGGCAGGAGAAAGAAGGGAGGAAAAGGAAACTGAGTTTGGCAAAATGCAAGGCAGTATCAAGGTGGAAAACTTGGCCTTAGAAGTGGGAGGCAAGAACTTTCTAGGCTGCCTTCACTGTCACTGGATTTGAGAGCAGACACATTGTTCTCCTTCCCAGTTGAACTCCACACACTGAGTACATGTCTCCTTGCAGGGAATGGTAATAGGCATTTGTAAACTGTGTTGCTGGGAATATGAAATTGTCAGGAATTCAGGATGAAATCAGGAATTCAGATGATATTCCTAACACAATGATCCTGTTCATCAGTGGATGAAGAAGAGTGGCAACATTCCTTATCTGGAAGCCTTGGACATTTCCTGAGGTCTGTCATCAAGGAAGAAGGTGGAATAGAGCAGAAAAAGAGTGGAAAAGTGGTTCTTATGCACTCTGCCAAAATGTGCCTTTAACTTTGAGTAGCACTGTAATTCAGTGCCTCTGGAAGCCTCCTCTAAGTGTCCACCATGCTATGTGGATGTTCCCAGACAAGTGGTGGGGAAAAAGGTGATATGGAAAGTGAAACAGCAACCTGGAATGTGCCCTTGCTATTATTTGCTTGCTTAGTTTTTTATGAAGTTTGGGGGTTTTTTTCAGCAATTCCTACTTTCTTACTGTGTGCCCTCAACTCTAGACATAGATATCCTTGCTAAAAACAGCATTTTTTTCCTTCAGAAAGAATTCTTTTAATTAATGCTGAGAATATTTTTAGAGGGTTGTTATTTTCTTTAATTTCTTCTTGCTCTTCTGGCTGAAAAAGAAAAAAAGTACATTTCAAGTCTTACCCATATTCAATTAATTTTACAAAGGTCTTATTATTTACCCAGAAAAAAATCTCATCTCCTGCTGCTTTGGAGAAAGTAGAGTGACAAAGTCGGTCAGCTGTTATCTCCAGGCATATCTGGGTCTTACCTCATTAATAGCATTTTTGCCTCAGTTTGTAGTTCATAATCTAGACTTTCCCTGATGTCAGTGATAATATTTCTCTCTTAATAACAATGACAGCTTCTATCCAAATCCAAAACCTACAATACACTCTATGGCCCCCTAACAGGACCTGTTCCACTGCCCTTCTCTAGAAGTGATTTTGACCCAAATAATTTCTGTTATTTCTTCCCATCCCCCTTTTGACATTTCTTTATTCATTGCCTTCCTTCAGCTGCTTACATTTTCTCTACCTGTATTTTAAGCCTAGACATGAAGAGTTTTTATGTACAATCTACTGCACATCTGCTTAAAGATTTTCTTATTCCTGTGAGCTTTGGTATCAAGAAACTGAAATCTGAGGCCAAGACAGATTGCTGAGAAGAGTACATACAATATGACCTCTGTATGTAAACCAATTAATTTTGCTTATATGCTTGTCCTTCTCATTAACTAGTGAGCTGTATTTCAGGGTAAAGATGGTCCAAAATGTCCTGCCTACATGAAACACCCACAAGTAAAACATTCAAGTGAAGGTGTTTTGTTGTATCTTAGCAATTTTATTGTGCTTTAATTCCTCTTTATTGCATTAATGCTCGTAGGCTATTTGCAAATCTAGACCCCCACAGTGAATCTGGATGTTTCATCCCTTGGAGAAGTTATACTCTGTCAGAAATGCCATCCAGGCTGACAGAATTTTTATAGATAGAAATCATCACAATCTGTAGACATTTTTGTTTCCCAAGGAACAGCATTTGTCGCTTGACTGGGTGGCAGAAATGAGGTAGTGAATCCACTCGTAGCAAACTTTTTCCTTCCTAAAACAGACAGAGAAAATCTTGAACTGTGTGGCACATAAGGAGTGCAAAGGCTGGCCAAAGCTGTGGCACTCAGCACTGTCCCTGCACTGCCAGTCTGTGGGAGAGCAGGACATGTACAAGGGAAGGCAAAGCAAGGATTCTGCCTCTGCTGAAGCTGCCCTGCCTGTCAAAATCAGCAGCTGATATTCCCACCTAAGCTGTATGAACCCAACAGAATCCATCTGCTGAACCATCTGTGTGATGAATCACTAAAACTACAGTCCATCTGTTGTTTCACTGCCACAAAGTTTGCCAGCCTCACCCTCACTCCATTATTTGAATATTTTTCTTTCCCTCCGGGCCTCCTCTGTGCTCTTGTCTCTCTCCTTTTCTGTATCTTTTTGGTTTTGTTTTGTTGATACATTGCCTTTCCAATCTCTGAAATGTAAAGAAGGAGGAAGTTATATTCCTACTACTCTCTGGTTAGCCAGGAACAGCTTTGCTCAGGGCAAAATACAGATCTGTTATGTGTATATCATCATTGCCTGTCTTCAGCTGCTCTGTAGCAGGCAAGAGATCGAGGCTGTTTCACACTCCTTAAGACTCTCCCCCACATTTAGGCTGTCACATGGAACTATTAGAAGTTTAGATTGTGTGATGACTTTTTCCTCACTCTTGAGGGAAGCATTTTTCACGTATTATTTACCTCTCAGCTTGAAAATTCCACCTTGCCTTTAGTGCCTAAAAACAACAGAAGAGAGAAATGCCCAGTTACTATTTTTCCCATATGTATCTTATATGTGGGGAAGGCTCAGCTGAAGGTCCTTCACCAGAGGACAAGCTTTGGCTGGCATCAGCCATGGCATGGTACTGAGAGAGTGGATATGGGCTGTATGCAAAATAGAAGGCTGATTTCTGTGCAGCAGAAAAAAAAAAAAGAAAAAAGAAAGGAAGATATAATCTCTTTTACAGTCCTCAGAGTCCAACCAAGCAGATTTTCCCTATTTGCTCTCAGCTTTGATGTTTAACAAGGAACAGAAGTAGGATTTGGTCCTGTGTGGAGACATGGAGAAAAGAGGAGAAGGAGACCTCCTCATTATTTGTCATAGATTTGGAAAGGAGACTGGCGTGCAAGCAGACACAAGGATGTGGTATTTAAGAAGTTGGCTGTAGTGAGCAGGTTTCTGTGGTGTCAGCATTGACATTGACTCAGCCTGAGCTGGGAAAGAAGTGTTGGACAGCCTGGGTACCACTCAAGGAAAATATGGTTTGTGGCAGGCCCACATCTGTCCCCTCTTTCTGCAGCACCTTCTCCATCTGTGCCCCTGCAGCCTCGACCATGCAGAGTAATGCTACAGATCAGGGCAGGGACATGCAGGCATATCCCCAGCTCTCCCACAGCTCTTGTGGGATGACTGAGGGATGGGGGAGCACATTTTTGTCAAGGCCTGATCAAACTGGAATGCCTCACTTTCCCTGTATCTGTGCCATCCACATGTAGAAGAGCTGCCTAGTGCTAATCCATAGCACAGCAAACCTGCCTTGAGAGGTGCTCGATGCCTCAACCCTATCCATGTTTAAGAAGCATTTGGACAATGCCCTCAGCATTATGATTTAGCTCTTGGTCAGCCCTGCAGAGGTCAAGCAGATGGACTACATTTTAGATCCCTTTCAACTGTTCTATTCTATTCTGTTCTTTATAACCTGTGCTCACCAAGCAGAGATGTTTAGATCACCTGCTAGGCTTCTTCTCTGCATCCCCTTTGTCTTGTATTCCCCTTCCTCTCTGGACTTTAGAAGGACTAGAGAGACTGATCTCTTAATTTAGGTATTGAATTACTAAAAGGCTAAAAAAGCTGGCTGAATCACTGCCCCTTGCTTTGCCTTGCTAAGGGTTTGAAGTGATGACAAACTCACTATCTGCCACCACCAGGATGTGTTTAAATTGTTAACTATATTGCTAAAGTAAAGAAAAAGGCAAAAACCTGGGCCTTTAATTTCAGATTAGCTACAATTTAGCTTCATCCTCCAGCCAGTGGATCTTGTTAGACTTTTATCTACTAGATTAAAGGACTTTCTCCTGACAGCTATCCTTTTGTACAGGAATTTATATTCCTGCACTTGGGAACATCAGAGATTAAAATCAGAACATAAGGAGCACTGAAAACTGTTGCACTTTACTTAGGAGAGGGTGGACTTATAAAATACCCAGGCTGATGTGACCACATTTCACAAAGAAAGAGTAAATAAGAGTGATGTGCGCTCTTGCCAAATAAATGAGAGAAACAGCAGCAGCAGGGTGAGCCTGGGGAATAGCAATTTCTTGGCATTTTTAAAGGACTGTATCCCTGCCCTTTCATGCCCCATTCACTTTCAGACAGTGATTATTCAGCAGTTTATCTCAGGCAAGAAGCAGTATCTTCAACACAGTAGTCAATGGAATTATTTAGTACAAAAAGGATGTTAACAGTGATTGGACAAGCCCAGAAATAGGTTCAACTCAATGCATGGATGAAGAAAGTGAATAAAAAGCAGCGATATTGCGTTATGTTTGGGCCAATAGATCTAGCCCAATTTTCAGAGGAAAGGGTTAAAGATAATGTTTCTAGGCAAACATAGAACAGAACTGTTCAAGGGACACTGATTTTCATTAGAATGCATATATTTGCTTAAAATATCATCCAGTATAACCAAATTTGCTCTTTTTTATGGTTTTCTTCAGTGTCCAACTGACTTGCATCCAGCTATTCAATTGGATTGAAAATTTTTGAGCTCAAATGGCTTAAACATCTCTGTGTAGCAGGACTAGATTATATCATTATCATTTGGATGGAACCTAAAGAGATCATCCAGTCCAACTGCCTGATCAAAAGTTAAAGCAGGTCATTGGAGGCATCATCCAAATGCCTGTTAAACACCAAAAGGCTTGGGGAATTGGACATATGTCCAAGTGAGAGGGAGAGTGAGATGTCCCCTGGCCAGAGAACTGCTGCCTTGGCAGGCAGAAGAGTATGGCTGCCTGGAGGAGCAAACACTGGTGATTTGCTGTCCCTGTAACAAGAAAAATTCAGGGAAGATTGGGATGAAGGAGGAGATGAAGGAGGAGAAAACATTGACCTGTTTAAAGGTAGGACACCAATCAAGAATCATAAGAAGGAGCAGATATTGTGATGGTGTTCGCAGGGAAGTCTTAGGATGAGGGAAAAGATGAGACTGTTGACTCCATGTTTCAGAAGGCTTGATTTATGATTTTGTGATATATATTATATTACAACTATACTAAAAGAATAGAAGAAAGGATTTCATCAGAAGGCTAGCTAAGAATAGAAAAAGAAGGAATGATAACAAAAGCTTGTGTCTCAGACAGACAGTCCGGACAGCTGGACTGTGATTGGCCATTAATTAGAAACAACCACATGAGACCAATCAAAGATGCACCTGTTGCATTCCACAGCAGCAGATAATTATTGTTTACATTTTGTTCCTGAGGCCTCTCAGCTTCTCAGGAGAAAAAATCTAAGGAAAGGATTTTTCATAAAATGTATCCGTGACAAGATATGGCCCTTAGTCTCTCAGGCACCAAGAGCCATGGTAGGTGGGCAGTGGTGTCATGCACAGAGATGTGATTGTGGGACAAGTGCTAAAATGCCCAGCTCTGCAAGCAGAAGCAGTCTCAGTGTGGCAGACCTTGCTGAGATCTGGCTTGCTGGTCACACATGCCTGTCATGCCACCCCCTGGCACTGGAGCTGGCATTCCTGCTTGTCCCTGCACTGCACAGAAATGCTGCTGTGCTTGCATTTCTGCACTACCTGCAGCTCGCTCAGGTGTCTGACACACCACTGTGCACACAGGCTGCATAGTTAACACCCATTTGTTTTTTCAGTTGGGAATTTATGGCTCAGGGTGGGAACTGTCTCAGCAAATGAATCCATTGCTAACTGCAGCCATCCAGGAAGACCCTTTGGTAGCTGTTTCTTCTTGGCTTCTAGGTTTCCTCTAGGCTGTTTGGTTGACATGTCTGCAATGTGACAGATCTGTGCAATTTTTGGTACTTCTGACTCAGGGACCATAGGTTGGAGAGCAAATGCAGCCTGAAATTATGTCATCTTTCTCTCCTAACAATAAACCCAGCCAATCAAACCAAACCAAAGCAAAACAAAGAAACAAAACACAAAAACACCTCTGAAGTAAATCTGTGACTTTACAGCCCACGGACCTGACCTGGGATGGTGGGTACCCATGAACCAGGCTATATTTTTCAGTTTCTCCCTGTGACAGGTATCAGATCAAAATTTCACCAACACACATGAATTCCTGAGGGAATATATTTGATTTGGAAAGCAAAAGCATTTCCGGGAATTTCTGATAAACTCTGCTTTGAACTGATGATTTTCTGATAGTTACTTAAACAACAGAAGTAAATAGCCTCATACAATATGCCAGCTAATTTTTTATGACAACTGATGAAGGACAAATAGAGAGGGAGAATATGGAAAAACAAAATGATTCACCAGAAAATATTTGAATTCTGTACAAGTAGTCAAGTAATGATAGATCCCAGTCAGAAATAATGTAGTAATAAAAAAAGATGAATTGGATAATTTTCTTGAAACAAGCAATGTAACCAACTCTACTCTACAACCACAAAAAATAAATTTATCTCATAGCATATGACAGCACTTTCTCAGGAAAAGGTACTGTTATACAGTCAGCATATACATTTTCAAAGGAATTGGCATTGGGAAAGAGCACTCTTCAAGCACTTAATAAGAGTGATTTTTCTTTATGACTTTCATTTAAAATACATTATGAAAATCACTTGATTCTACTTGGCTGCTGCCAGATTTTGAATAAATGACTTTCAAGGCCCACCACAATGCTGGAAGTGATTTAATATATTAAAATGAAACATTGTCAGAGCAACATTTGGCATCAATCACACTGGTTTGGAAGTTTACTACCATGTAAAACCTTTATCATAGGAACATGGCATGAGACATGGAGACTGACACAGGCTCATTGCCATGGAAGGGAAGATCTCTGTCATCCTTACCAAACATCCAGAAAACAGGTTCAGATAAAGACCCTTGCTTTATCATTGCCTGTTGTGAAAAACACTTACCACAGAGTTCCCCAAAATTTAGGTCACCATTGGGATCCAACTGAGGTTTGACCTGAGATAGAGACTGCCCTTCCAAATGGCCCATCACATTTGTCAGTGGAAATCTGCCCTTCTCTTTACCAGAAAAATTTGAGTCAGTGTCATTTTCTTATGAATGCTGGTTGGTTATCTGCAGCCTGTCTGGAGGGCATCCTCAGAGCAAAACATTGAGTTTGTCAGGCATCTTGTCTGAAGTGTCTCCAACAGAGCAAAAAAAATACTGCCTATGAATTGTGTCTGAGAACTCTGTGATATTTAGACACGATTTGCAGCCAAATGTTTCTGGTAAGAACTGGAGCTGGTAAAAAAAAAACCACATAAATTCTAACAAACAAGGCCAGATTAAGCTAGTCCCAACTTTTCATTTAAACATTTCAAGACATGGTATTCCTCCATCAGTGATGGTGCCAATAAGAGAGCAAACAGCAGAAATGTTTATAAGGAGTCATGCCTTCTTACACTTTGGAAATAAACTAGAAGGGAAGTTTTGTAAATGTTTAGTCTTTTGCAAATAGCAAAGAAAACTTAGCTGGTGGATCTGCTGCCTTCGTTCCTGCTGTCTTTGTGCCAAAGACACAGGAAGGAGGACAGTCAAAGGTGGCAGCTTGCACAGGGTGCTGCCTGAGAGTGTGAGCCAGCATGGGAGGACTGTGGCCTGCATGGCATATTTCTATTATTTATATACTCCTGGGTTCAGGTGTTGCCTTGCAGGTCTACATAAAGCACACTGGAAAATGTTGCCAGTTGCAGGGGGCCGTTTGCCATCTGTTGTGTTTGCTGTAAAGCACCCCCGCTTGCAGGAAGACAATTCCTTGATATAGTCTTGCTCTCCTACCTGCTTCTCCAGTCTCACATTAATCTAACCTTAAAAAAAAAAAAAAAAGGCATCTTTTAATCAGGTTGTACAAGGCAGCAGGAAATTTTGCTGTCTTTGTAATCTATTTATCTGCAGATGGGTTCACTTAACCCAAGCCAATTTATATTGGTGATATGGTATCCCACTAGTCACTGGAGAGGGGGTAGGTACTTCACAAAACAATACCTGATCTTCAGATTTCTAGCAAAAATGTAGGAAGAAGTTATGCCTGCAAAGTGATGATCTTTTGGGCTTTTTTCTGTAAACAAAATGAGATTTATACAAGATACTAACTACCAGGCAGCTGGAGCTGAGTAAAACCCAGCTCCCTTAAGGTCTATTCCTGGTTCTCCTTCCAAAAAACTCAAACATGCTGCTTCAGCTGTTGCCCCTATAAATGTGTTTCAGTGGATACAACCCCCAATTCATCTGCATAACAGGCTCTCTAAACAAAACAAAATTAAGTGCAATCCCTGCTTCACCTCAACCCACAAAACTAGACATATTTTTCTCTTCTAACACATTTTGCTCACAATTTTTTAGAAAGTTATCCTTGAGAACCTGAGTCCTTCCTTCATTCTTTGCAGATTTCTTTATTTATGAAAGTATTCACTTCCTGAACTCTTTGACTTTTCTGCAAAATGGATGCGAATGTTTCAAATAGATTTTATTGCTGTAATCCTAGTCTTGACACCCTCATCAACTAGCCCAAACAGACTTATTTCTGTGTTGAGCAGCTTCAGCCCAGTGACTGTGAGGCACTGTTAATTTGTTAAAAGCCTGAGACATTTTTCTCTTATGGAAATACAAACATCCTCTAGGCTTTATACGTTCAAGGTTGTTTTTTAAACTGAAGTCTACTGCCTATCAGAGCATTGCACCACTGTAATATCTAAAAAGGACATAATGTGAAGGTCTTTAAAAATCAGAGGCAATTTTTGCAAAAAATTTTTCACTATGCCTCCTCAAATACTGCTTTGTTTGAATTAAAGGAAATTCTTGCTACTCACAAATATTCATTCAGTGTCAATAAGATATAAAGGCAGAAGAGTCATGTCAATGGTTAAATGGAAAGGTTGCAAGGCAAAAGTACTTTCTACCTGGAAAATGAATCCTGAGGCTTTGTAAAAATAAATCACACAATGTATAAACATAAATGGCACACAAAGTCTGTTAAGTACCATAATTTGTTCCAAATTCTCAAATATCTTTCCCCACTGGGAGTGATACTCTGCTGCCCTTTCCTGCAGCTCTTAATGCGAGTGAGAATCAAGGCTTCACAATACAGGCACTTACTTATTACTTATATTTATTTTTGTGGGAGCTATTCAGGAACAGTCCCTAGAAGCTCTTCCATTTTTTCCTTGGGAGCAGGACTGTAGCATTACTTCTCAAAAATCTGGTTTCAGTACATGGAACAAAAATGCCAATACTGCCTAGAGATCTTTACAATGAATGGGTATCTGACAGGAGTAACAGAGAAGACTAAGTATTTGGGTTTCATATTACTGACCTTCAAGAGGCATCAGTGAAGAGATTTCTGCAAAGAGTGCAAGAGCAAGAACTCCATTCCATTCCATTCCATTCCATTCCATTCCATTCCATTCTATTCCATTCCTCTGATTTTTTTCTAATTCCATCGCATTCCATGCCATTGTATGAGGCTTCATTCCATTTAATCCTATGAAATTCAATTCCATGCCATTCCATGCTACTCTATGAGGTAACACTCCATTCCATGCCATTCCATGCCCTTCTGTGAGGTTTCCTTTCATTCCATTTCATTCTATGCCCTGCCATACCATGCCATTCAATGCCATTCTATGAGGATTCACTTCATCCCATTCAATTCCATTCCACTCCATCTCGTTAAATTCTACAAAATTTAATTCCACTCCATTCCATGACATTCTATGATATTTTATTTGCTATCAGATCTATTCAGTCCTTTTGGCTTGTGTTCAGCTCAGAGGGAAAAAAATTTTAAAAAATCCACAAAGCATAAACCCCATAATTCCTTGGGCTTTGTTTCACTAAACATCTTCCCCTTCTCCCAGACTGCTCCTGCCTCAGCTCATTCAGTGAACCCACTTGAACTCTTAGGCCCTTAGAAGATTTTTAACACCTGCTGCCAGTCCAAAGAGGTCATGTCTAACTCACATTGGTGACAGATTGTTGTTACCTCCAGCAAATGTCAGGGGGAATTGTATAGGCTCACATTTCCTCGCTGAGCCTGGCTCCCTTTTGGCTTCTGTAGACCCCACCCCACGTGAGCAGGACACCTCTGAACTTTATTTCCCTGATCTCCTGACACAATTTCATTCTTGCAGCTAGCTCCTGTTTCAGAGGGCAACCATCCCCCACCCACTTCTCTTAACTTCTAGCAAGTGGATGGCACTACAGCCAGGTTTTGTGCATCCACACACGGGCAGGCTCCCACTCATGCACCTTGTTCCCTCCCACATCTGCAGAGCAGAGGAGATTTTGAGGGCTGCAGCTCAGTAGGACAATAATTGTGGTGAAGTTCTCAGTTGCATGGGTAAACATTTGGGCCACTGCCTTTCATAGAAAGAGAGATCTCATCAGGATATGCACTCATATTTGTCCCACTCTTTCTTATGGAAAGGCCTCCACAGGTAGACCAGAATAAGAAGCCATCTAAATATGGGGCTGCAAAGCTGTATTCTCCTCTGCAGAGCCCACCTGGGCTCGTTTACCCATTTACAGTGACCTTAACCATGTCTCACACTTAAATTGGCCTAATAGGGACCCTACAACCCATTTCCCCACTCCTATAAGAAAGCAAAACTATGCTGGTGCCTGTGCAGTGGAAACTGCAGAGTGAATACCTTTTCTACACAATGACAGCCTGCTTTGCAGGCTAGTTACAGCAACAGGTTTCAGATTTGTAAGCTGATCTGTGACATTTACTTCTGTCTTAAACTGGCAGTCACCAGTGAGGTGAAACAAGTTTGCTCCTATAATAGATGCATATCTTTGCTTTGGTAGTTTTCCTACTGAATAAATAACTGCTTGACACTATTTCTCAGGGGAAGGGCAAAACATCCTCACCACATGCAAAATATATAAAAAAAAAAGGAGGGAAGGGTTCAAAAAGAAGAAAAAATAGTATCTTCCATCAGAGCTTTCTACTGTTTGGAAAATGGGAGATGAGGACCATAATATAAATAAATTATGCCCTTTAACAATATGATAGAAACAAGTAAAATAATAACCTGTCTACATTCCTCAAGGAAAAATGCTACTTTTAGCCCAGAGAATTGTTATTTCATGTGAGTGAAACAACACAATTTACATTCATATCCCAGGCAAAAGATTACTTAGAAATTGGAATAGTTTATTGTGTTTGTGATGCACAAGTTTCTAGAGCTGTTGAATTTGTCATTATTTCAGTTTCTTTGAGAGCAACAATCAATATCCAGAATCAGAAAATGCAGAAAGCATTTTTTCAGTGAGTGAAGTTCTTTTTATGTGCTTGAAAAATTCTTATTGAGGTTTAGTAATAAAAAAAAAATAAAATAAAATAGCACTCAGCTTTTCGTTTGACTGTTTTTTGGGTTTTTTTCCAGAGTACTTTATAATCCAAGATATGCAGTTACACTACTGAAAGTAACCTATCATCCAAAACCTGCATTTCTAGGAAAAGCAAAGGTAGAAGATTTTCTTGAAAATATCTGGGGGAAGCATTCTTCTTATTGGCTACAGAGCAAGGCAGCTAACTGCTTAATTTAAAACATTTAATAAAAATATTTAAGACTGAATTGGGGGGATGGTATTAGGTTTCATGTTCAAAAGCTGAAGGGAGCTGACAAGAAAGATTGAGAGGGACTTTTACAAGAGCATGTAGTGACAGGACAAGGGGGGGGGGGTGGCTTCAAACTGAAAGGGTGCAGTTTGGATTAGATATTAGGAAGAAATTCTTTATTGTGATGGTCACTGAAAGGGGCTGCCCAGAGAACTTGTGAGTGCCCAGTCCATAGCAGTGTTCAGAGTCAGGTTTGATGGGGCTTTGAGCAATCTGGTCTAATGGAAAGTGACACTGTTTTTGGCAGGGGGGTTGAAACTAAATAATCTTTAAGATCCCCTCCAGCCCAAGCCATTCTTTGATTCTATGATTCTATGATAGTCAAGGATTTTGCTGCCACAGAGGGCAGATTCGAGTCTTCCACCTCCTGACAGAACAAAGTATTCTCTATCTTTGATTGCCTCTTATCTTTTTTTTTCCTTTCTTTTTGTTCTGACTGGGAAGTTACCTGTTGCTAACAGCATAAATTAGTATGTCCTTGTAAAGTCAGCCAACAAGCTCTTTATGACTCAGAAAAGAAGCCTTCTGGTCATTTGGCTCAAGTGGAGCCATATGGACAATCTACCTCCCAAATGGCAGTGAATCCAATAAAGAGATTCCCTCCCCCAGCACTAAGCAGGAAGTGTTGACCTAATTGACAGATAAAGGATATGGCAGGTTAAATGGAAAAGTAACTGATACTGTCACTATTTGTAATGCTTTTTACCTCTAAGTTTAAGCAAATAATCAGAAGTTCCAATAAAAAATGGAATTATTTTAATCTATTTTATGAAAATGACAGAGAAATTACAATTACCTACATTGTGCCAGCAGTTGTGGCATAGGTACATGCCAGTATTGTTTCCTGTTGAATACTACAAAGCATTGCAATGAAAAAACCCCAAACCAAACCAAATCAAATCAAAAACAAAACAACAAACTCCATACAAGCAAGACTCGGGAGTTACAGTAGATCAAGCTTTACCCCACAAGCCTACAGCCACTGCAGAAGAACAGTGCTGATGCACACAAAACAAAGCCAATTTTGTAGAGATTTTTCCTGTAGATACTGCATATCACAGATATCAAGGTCAGCTCTGTATGAATTACCAAGAACCTGTCCATTACAGATGTACCTGTTATGGGATTTCTTTTTAAAGTAATCCAACTGTGCAGCTATGGTTTAAGTCTAAACTCCCTTCCTGACACTGCCTTGCAGATTTGAGGGATCCATACTTCAGATACTTGGATTAAATTTTATTTCTCAGGTCAAAAAGCTTTTCCTTTCCTCCCATGAGCCACTGTCAATGTCTTATAGAAATTATAACACTCATGCCTTAGATACTGCAACTGCTGGTGAAAGAAATTAATTTTTACAACTCCCAGGCACATGGTGGGATTCTCAGGATTGTTCTGTGCAGGGACAGGAATTGGACATTGATGATCCTAGTGCTACCTTCCACCTCAGGATGTTCTATGACTCCGTAATTCTGTGACAAGTTTCTATTGCAGCCTGTTTCCTTTCTGATTCAGCATTAAAATTTCTTTCTTTTTGCTGCACTTTGAGAAACTCCTCTCACAAATTATGACATGCATATTTTATAAAGCAAATTGATATGCTAAAATATGCACAAATCAGTCTGATTTTGCCTAAAGGCATCTGTCCAAGCAGGAATAAACCTTCAGAAGTTCATTATTTGCAGTTTTACAAATGCTGTTCCTTACAGGGATATGGATGAAGAAATAATGGCAAAAAGAGGCGAAAGAAGCCCAAAGTTTTCTTGGTTTGGTTTGGCTTTTTTAACCAAAAACTGAATTTGGAAACTATAGAATCTAAATATGTTTCAGAACAAAATAACATCATGCCAAAATTCGCGCTTGAATCAATTTAGACAGGGACTAATCTCCAAAGAATTTCCATGTTCTAGAAGTTATTCCCAGGAAAAAGATTGAGATGCTATTAGGTACAGAATCCATATTTGAACCCATAATTCTCATTTATTCATTTTGGTGTTGAGCTGGATGTTCTGCTCTTGATAAGACAACCGTGGAGAGAAGTGTGGAACTGCAGTGCACATTTGAGCTATGAAAGGGAACATAAATATGTAAACGGGTGCTCAGCGGAGGACAAAGCAATTATCTTGGACTTCTTCCCTTTCTGTTGTACTGAGCATCAAGAAGAGACTCCTGTGTTCAGTTCATGCTCCCTGACTCCCAGCAGGGCTGGAGTCCCCTGGCAGAGCATTGCCACAAGGATGTTTATTTACAGCAGCACTCCTTAAAATGGAATCCTATAGTGTAAGGTAGAAGAAACTTGTTTGTCCCACTTGATTTGCAATCTGATCAGCCAAGGAATGGCCCTGGAGCCATAAGCTGCACAAGTCACTGAGCATTTTGCTGCTAACCAGGCCTTGATTTCTCCTCACTATCATCTATAGAACCACCTCACTAAAAAAATGCCCAAGGGTGATTCAAAAAGCAAGGAGGCACAGTTTTGCTGCATCTGTGTCAGGACAGCAAAGCACAGGCAGTGAAAGCAGCATCACACATCCAGAGAGGCCAACACAGTGCTCAAGGCCACAGAAGTGAATGTTCCTAAATTGTTGTGTGTAAAGTTTTGGCTGTGTTATTCATGCATTTGAAAAACTGGTTGCCTTATTTTTTTGTGTCTTCTCTCTTTCCTTCGAAGAGGGAGAAAACCAATTCAGGAAAAGCAGAGACATGAAAACTAGAAATAAAAAACAGAAAATGATTGAAATATAGACAGGGGATGGGGATAGTATCACACTTGAAAAACTGTGCAGGGCCAGAAGTTGGACTCAATAATCCTTGTGGCTCCCTTCCAAATCAGCTTATTCTGTGATTCTGTGATTATTTTAAAAAGAATAGTAGCGTCGTGTATTCTATCAGCTATTTGGTTTGTGCCCAAGAAAAGTTCTTCACAAAAATATCTTCTATGGTCCTTGCACTGATGATTTCTTGTCAAAATAAGCAGGAGAGAAAACCATACAGTGGAAGAGAAGAATATTAAAGATAAGAACAAAATCACTGCAATGCAAGCTACCCCCATAAACTTGCCATCTATACTACTCAAAGCCAGCAATTTGTAAAAGTTAGAGTGGTCTAAGTCTACGACCCTCAGAGCAGAACAGCTGTCTCCCAGTACTTCCTTGGGAAACATATTTTCCCATTTCTAAAGCAGACAACTACACTGTTCAAGTCTTGAAATAGTCCTGTATGTCTCCATGCTGTCCCACAGGCCCAGCCTAGGACAGTAACCACGTCCCTGTATTTCTGAGCTACAATCTGCATGTGGCAAGTGCAAAGTTGATACTTCCCAAACATTCCCTTGCTTTGTACAATATGACACTATACCACTTCATCTTCTGGAAAATATCCCTGTGCATTGCATGAGGGTTGGACTGGAAGACTTTCATAGGTACCTTCCAACTCACACTTTTTTGATTATGGATACCAGGGCTGTGCGTGCATCTAGAAAAGTGTAAACTGACTGCAATGTGCCTTGCTGGATTTCTGCTGTTATATCACAATAATCTGTGAACAAGAGGAGATGAAGAATTGCCACATCAGCTCACAGAATCCTGTCAGCACTAACAGCAACACCATGTGTGCCTCCATTCACAGTAAAGGAGAATCATGGTTAAACATCTGGCATTCTTTTGTGGCTCATTTCACTGGCCCATCCACTGAATCACTCTGTCCAGGATTGTGTTGCTGCCTGGAGTTGTAGAATGGTACTGTTGGGTGGCTTAACTCTGTGCAGAGCATTAAGTGAAATAAGAGAGTGAAAATAAGGCATGTGTCACACACCCATTTATTCTTCAGCAGTTTTGCTCTGTGGAGAGTGATGGGCCAGTCCCTATCCCTAATCACCTGTACAGTTTGGTCTGGGTCTGTTTTTAATGCTTGAAATACAAAGTTTTGCCTCTATTTTGGCAGATGAACATTACAGCAGATGTCAAAACAGATGTGTATACAAGTTAATGGTGGCACTCACCACAGTCAATTTTAGCCTTCTATAACTTATGCACATATAGACCAATGGTTGTTCTGTTGAGCAGAGATATTCTGAGAGTGGTAAATTCTGTGTTCCTGTCTGTTTTTAATGATTAGTGAGATTCTGATCTCTGTGATCTGTATCTTTGAGAAACCTCAAAGCTGGGGATTTAAATCCGACCCAAAATATGGCAAGATAAAAATGGTCCTTAACTTTCAGATATTTGTACTTTAGAGCAGGTTGGACTTAATGCTATAAACTTCTTCAAACCCTGAAGAAGTTGTGGGTGAATGTTGGAAGCGTGATATTTACTTTTATTACTTACTTCCTCCACTAACCACTCCAGTTACATTTTTGACGTGTCACTATCCATGCTTTTCAGGTTTAGATCTTTGCCAAAAAAGAGAGGAAGAGTGATAGAAAAGGAACTTGCTGTGGCATTTCAGGGTGTTTTATCACTGGACTAATTCTTCCCCGTTTGTGACATGTCCTTTGTCAGATACACAGTGATGACAGCACATTTTCTGCTTACATCAAATTCCTAACAGTGAGAGAACAACTAGCGATGCAGCCCCGTTACTCAATTTAGCTGTAGATTTGGAACAATCCAGACTTCAACATGCCTTACATCCAGGGGCTGGGGCTGATCTGCTTTCAAGACAAATATTTTTTTCATAATGTTCATAATGTTTTTTTCGTAACATTCATAGATGTTTTTGGAGATAAACATCTTTCTTTGCCAAGATACTCTTGGGAATTCAAATTTGTTTCCAGTTATTTATAAAGGTTCCAGATAAGTAATGACTATTGTAGACAAAACTACACCTTCTTTGTAAATACAGTTCAATGTAATAGCCATGAAAATATTTTGTGGCAATCCACCATTTCATCTTGCTGTAAAAATACAGCAAGTTTACAATCCCTCACACATTAAAATCTCTTTTTTCAGGGCCTCCCCTTATCATGATTTTGTATGAAAATAATCTGTGCTCTCAACAGACCTGTTCATGACTGAAAAGGTACCAGTAAAAGATCAGATGGTTTTTAGAGGCACCCAGAAGAATTCTTCCCAGGCTTATTAAAAAATACAAAAAGCAGTTTTTTGACTGCTTGGAAAAACAGATCAAACTGTGACTGCAGACAGAAGATCAAACAGATCCCAGGCAGCTCCTTCCCCTAAAGAAGTTAATCCGCCTTCTTTTATTAAAAAAAGTTAAAAGCAAAAAGGCCTAATTCTTATCTGCAGAGACTCACAGGGTGCTGGTGGGAAAGCAACACCAAGAAGTGGCACAGGAAGACATTGCCCATCTCTGCAAGCTCTGTGCTCTGTCCTGGCAGAGCAGGGTGTGCAAATATCTCAGGTGTGGCTTAGGAGAAGATGTAACCTGACTTGTTAGACCTGAGCACTTCTACTTTGGGATTCAAAGTGTCCACAGCACATGGAGACATGCTGAGCCATTAGAGTGGAGGGATCAGTCTGGGCTGTGCCTGCTGCATCCAGGGCACTGCTGTGGGCAAAAGCCGAATTTGATTTCCAAATCCAGCGTTAGCCCTTGCACATCATAATGCCCAGGGCTGAACACGGATTCAGGCCCTTGCTGGGCCACTTTTGGCACCTACTGTGAAAGGAGCATTCCAAGTCGTTCTCAAACAGGGAAGCTGTAGCTGCTGCTCATCTTCCTATCCTTGTTGATCACCTTCAGGGTCTCTGTGACCAGAGTCAGGAATTTTGGGGGTTTATCCAATTTCCAAGCAGACACACAGCAGTCTAGCATTATCTTCCCCAGAGATCTCTTACCTCTAGACATGTCAAATTTAAGTATGTGAGACAGTAAGAAAACACCAGCTGCAGACCCCCTTATTAAAGATCCACAATGACCAGATTTTATTATTTTGGCTTGGGAGTAGGTGCTTACTGGAAATGAAGGCTATAACTCAAGGGAGAAAATGAAAACAATCCTATTCTCTCCCCATCTCCCTCTCCTTTTGCCTCCCCCCCCCCAAAAAAACAAGTCTTTGGAAATATTGCCAAGGTTCTGCTTAAAAGGGCTCCATGGTGCTATGAATTTGAATGTCAGCAGATAATTAGTAGATTTAATTACAAGCAGAGAACAAATATATAGGAGTGGCACATAAGCAGAGTGAGATTCTGTGTCCCTGATATGGAAAACTGCCTGTGGATGTTATATTAGGAGGTGGATACTGAGTCAGGAAGGCTTGCAATAGGAAAATGAGGACAGAGGAGAAAACAGAGTTTTGAACTGCTGCCCAAAGAGGAAGAGGAAGGAAGTTCAGCTTTCACTGACAAAAATCCAAAATGTTAGAAAAGTCAGAATGTAAGAGGAGGAAGAGGAATCTATGCCCCTTGAAGAACCCTAAATGCTGAAGTTTTTTAGGAGTGTAAGGCGGGATGGGATCTGTCAGAGCAGAAAAACAGATAGGGTTGGGGAGATATGCCCAGAATTCTCTTATATATACTGGGTGGGCCTTTAAAAGCAGTGAATACCTCCTTGTTCTCCCCTTCTTTCTGCCTGATCTGTCTTTTTGATGAAATAACATATCCCATATTCATTAAACCCTATTAAACACCTTGAAGATTAAGGATGTAAATAAGGCGTACCTGTAATTAACTTTATGGGCATATAAAAGATGTAAGAAGAGAATACATCAAATGACAGAAGCTGGAGGGAGAAGGAAAATGTACAGGTTGCAGAACATTTTTCTGCTTCATTATTGACAGCATTTCAATAAAGAATTTTTTTAAATCTTCTTAAGATTAAAAGTTGGTTCTTCCCTGGATCTTCACAGGCTGAATTTTCTGGAAAATTACTTATAAAGGGAAGATAAATTAACAGCACATAAAGCCTACAGTAAATAAATATTTGCCAGTGACATTATAGCACATTAGATTTACTTTTTTCAAAGTAAAGCTGTGGAAAACACTTCAGCTGTTAAGCCAGAGGATAAAAAAAGTTAAGCAGTTTAAAGTCTTGAGAAAGCAGCTGTTAAACTCTATAAAGGAGAATTTGTAGGTTAGATATAATTTTTAAAAAAATTTTGTGCATGAGGGAAATACCTTAAACAATTACCCTGCTACAATCAATGGATATTTATATCCCATATAATTCATTTTGCTTTCAACTGAGCTCTTGGAATGGTGTTTCTACAGGTAGGCAGCTGTACTCTGTTTGGGAAAATGTATGTGTATTGTCCAGGCTTTTCAAGAGTTGTTGCTCCCAAATTCCAGTGACATTTCAGCAGTCAGATGTCATTATACACTATGGAAATCCATTCCCTATTTTAAAGGTGCTTTCAAGTAGTGAAGTCCAAGAATAATTCATTATGGTCTGTTTGCTTTCCAGGTTTCGCTAAATTTTTTTCTTCTCTCTTGTAAATTATTGGTCCTCCAGATTTCAGTTTGGAAACAAATACGTTCTGTTACCTTAGAAACTTGCAAAGATGTTTTTATGCTTGTGGTTATGCCTGTTACAAACATCTAAAAATCCCAAGATTGACTTAATTCATAAATATGTCTATGGGGTGCATCTTCATAAACACATACATATGTGCAAATATATTTATATTGAGAATTGAGTTGGAGGATATTTCTGTTTTGGTGCAGGAAGCAGACAATTTTTTATGACAAATACCCATTCCCCAGTTAAAATGTAGTGTCTGAGATAATCAGTTAGAAACTGATTTCTCTTAAGAGAAATATCACATAGTGATGGGACTTACAGATTTTAGTCTTTGAAAAAACATCAGATGTTCATTCTGATAAAGGTGTGAGTTGACACAATCCAGGCAGATGCAATGAAAAGCAATGTCCCATGTTGGTGTAAAAGGAAAACCAGAGGGAAAAAAAACCTCAACATGTAGAGAAGAGAGATATTTTATCAATTTCCTGCTCTTTAGTCATGGATTTAATGTGAAGAACATGTCAACATGCAATTTTTTGCAAGCAAAGTAAATTCCCAATCATTTAAATAATAGGGAGAATTTTAAATAGAGAATGAAATTGTCTGGCTTCAGAGGACATTTTGCATGTTTTTACTATTTATGACAATGAATATAGTGCAGGAAAGGAACACAAGGCCAGGAGAAAATCATTTTCTTTGTATACACAACAGCTTAGTATTACTTTTAACACAAAATTTAGTACTTTCCTGAAAGGAGAAATGAGCCACTCTACATGTGTGAAAAATGAGTGTACAGATGTGTTTAGTGTATCTTAAATGATCACACATGGTTTGAATGGCAATACAGAAAAGGAAACCTGCCCAGGAAAAAAAAAGAAAACTCATTTTAAGGAACTGTATTTTGAGTATTTTGAATAAAATAGTCACTCAGACTAAGAAAGCAAGAATCATGTATTAAAGCCAGTCAAATTAGCCCAATTTAAAGATACTTTAGGAATCTGATCATTTCTGTCACTAGAAATCAGTGCAGTGAGGTGCTTGGTCCTTTCTCTGCTGTTCTAAAGGCTCCCCTGGATATATTATTTTGCTGCCAGTAAGTTGGGCTGTTTTCTTTTTGTGCTGGTGTTGAGTGGCAAATCCCAACACAAAGAGGTGTCAGTACTAGCAGAGGCAAGGTACAAGCTCTCATTGCTAAATGACAGCAGCTCCACAGCTCTGGCTGGTGCTTCTTTCACCTTGTACCTCAAACCTCCTGAGACCTGGATGACAGCCTTCTCTTGATGGCTGGGAGAGCACTGACACCTCCTATGCATAAATACACTTATCTATTGTGCTGAACACATGGTGTGTTCATTTCTACTAGCACTGGTCCTCCTAACTGGGAAGCAGATGTTGCAAAGGAAGGTTTGGGAACAGTAGCAAAGGACACATATTTTGCTGGTGTTGAACAGAATGCGCCCAGAAGCAGCTTGAAGAAGAAGGTGCAAGAAGATGCAATACATGACAGTTCACAGAGTGTGTGATGTAGTCAAAATATCTCCCTGATCTTGAGGAGAAGAGATAATGTTGGGGTTTGTGGTCAAAATATAAAGCAGCGGTACTGTGTCTCATTTTGACTAACAGTGATGTGTTGTGGTACAATGCAGCATTTCCAGAGGAAGATTCACTACAAGTCTGTGGAAATGTGGGTGAGATGTAGAGAGGGTTGGATTTAACACATGAGAACCAGTGTTTCTTTCTGGGCTGTGAAGCTGTCAGGCTGGCATTTGTATTTTGCCTTGGGGCTTCATGCAAAATCTGTAATTTGAACAGAAGAAGCTGTTTAGTCTCCTCAGATGTTTGGGATCCTGATCCGGGATAAATCTCTGTTGCTCCATTCCTCTCCTGTTATGCTGATGATATTTCAGTGACTAATAGGCTGTTGTCAGCTCTAGTGGCAATAAATCAGCTTTAGATCAGGCTGAGAGGGAAATGCAGGTTCAGCAAAGAGCAGCAGAGCAACGGGGCATTAATTCTGTCCGCCTCTACATCAAGTGTCCTATTCAGTAAAAGAAAAGCAGCAATCTTGACCTAGCAATGTGGGTTGGTTGGGAATGCAGGAGTCCACTCCAAGGCTGAAGTTTCCAAGATCAGAGCCTGTTAAATCATGCTAGATCAACATAACTTTATAATGGAAAACTCAGCCTGAGGGTGGGGTTATTGTTTATTGTTTCACTCACTACAAGCTGCTTTGCTGCATTGAACTAGAAAGAATTTTGACTTTGCCACAGGTTTAATTTCCAGGAGTTTCTCCTGATCTCCACTCACATTCCTGGGGCTATGCCTAGCTCCCACTAGTAATGACGCACTGTGTGCAATGATAGGCACACTCATGTAGTGCAGGGAGCTCAGGATTCAAAGGGAGGAGAGCAGATCTGCTGTTCCCCCCTGCTCCCCCTCCACTCCTTGCCTGTGCATAATTCCAGCTTAATTCCAGTGAAGAATGCAACATCAATGACTCCAGTGCTGTTACAAGTCTCTGGTGCACATCCCCTGTCTCTCAGCTCTAGCAGTTTCTTGCTCAGAAGTCTTGATTTATTCTGAAACTAAAGTTTTGGATATTGCTGTTATTAGTAAAATCATTTCAGTAAAATTTGATAAAATAATAATCTGTGTTGGTTTGGATGTCATATTTTAATGCAGATTTTGACTGTAAATAACAGGAGAGCTTCTCTTTTAAAAAAATCTATTATCCACAGTCACTGTCCTTGTAAAAAAAAAAATAAATTACCAAGCAACCTATTCACTGCAATCTAGCAAAGAGTTAGAATAATATTCCAACAAAGAATGTAACTTATTTGAAAATAAAATAAACAAGTCATAGGCATGTAAAAGATTCAGTAGCAATTTCAGCAGGAAAGACAAAGCACATAATTTCAGCTTTCATGTACCATTCTGATAATGCTAAAATCTTTTCTTTGACTGATTTCATGCAGATGAATGTTTGAAAGGATAATTAGACAAATGGTTTGACAGACTTGAAAACATTTTGGTCATCCTAATCCAAGATATGACATTTTAACTTTGAGGAAAAAAATATCATTTTGGCTTCTTTCTCTCATTTGGGATAACAATAGCATTTGGAAGCTAGAATTCCTTGTAGAATGAAAATGTGACTCCCTAATCAGCTCTGATTTTCAAAGGCAAAGTAAATAGTAATTATCTTAATTTAGAGCACAAAAATAATGCTAAATACATGCAAATCTTGCTCCTGACAGTGTTGACTGATAGGCAAAGATGTGGTGGAGTATCTGGTAACAGGAGTTTCTAAAATGGGTTTAAGAAACATATTAGTGAATCCAGATACAGTTAATTTTCTCCTATTAAGATTTAAGAGGACAGTCTATGTGACCTCTTGAACTTGCTTTTTTTCATTTCCGTGACTAGCCATTGTCACTGTCACAACTGTTGCATGACAAAATCAGGTTAGAAGGAAAATATATGTTAAGTGAAAACAAGAGCAATTTTATGGATCCTGGGAAGTGCTCTTTAATGACTTTTTTTGGGCATATTTTTCTACTATGCTAGTCAAATTCATTGGAGTTCTTTTGTTTAGGTTTTTTTTGTTTGGTTTTTTTCTTGCAATCAGTTAAAGAGCAAGAGAGCAAGGAAAGCAATCAGATTTACAGCGTTGCTTTCCTGGTTAGACATCTGTATTCCAGCCTCTTTCACATTCAGGATATTGATATTGGTAAAATTGATAATGAATTATGTTCCTTGCTGCTGTGGTTAATTAAATTGGCCACTCTTTTGTATTTAGCACAGGCAGCTGGGGATTTCAACTACATATATTGTTGAGTCCTACTTTGAGAAAATTCTGCTGTGAGACACTCATGCAACTCATATCACAAAGATCCTGCACTATTTCAAGCTGTTAACCATTCTTCAGATGGGTGGAAAAAATTTTAAAATCATAAAAAGCATTTTTTAAATACAATCCCTTTGTGGAATGTAGAATGTCACAAAAGCAAATCAGGTCTTTCTCAACTTGTGTTTCTGGTGAAATAGTGCTAAAAAGGACACAGTGTCTCCTCTTATCTGGCAGTCAGGAAGATCTTGGATCTTTAGGTGCTGTTGTAAAGCAGTCAGTAGAGCATTCAGTGTACTCATGTTGTCACCTTTCCTTGGGAGCCATGTGATGGAAACCCCAGAGGAGCATGGTGAGAGGCTGCTCTGACTGAAGCACATTCAGGACTAAATCTGTCTGACAATCATTCTTGGTGAAAAGTTTTTCCTTCCCCTCTCCTGTGAGAGTCACAGCACTCCTCTGAAGGAAAATGTGCTCCTAAACACATGGGAGAACAGGTAGCAGTTGGTGTATCTACCTGGTGTATTTTCTTTGTACCCACAAGACATCTGTGACCTCTGTGTCTGCTGCCTGCTCAAAAAGTAACTGAGTGACCCCGCCGCGCAAAACCAAGGCAAGCAAAAGGAGAAGTCACTTTCACAGCTCACCCTGTTTAATCCTCATCAAGTGCCATAATACCAAGCAACATGCAGGGATTCTTCTTAAGAACTACAGCACAACTAAACTGGACAAAAAAAAAAGACAAAAATGTGATGCCTCCCTCTGCAGTTCACAGACAAGGGAATAAAATGCAGAAAGTTTGGAAAGCACAGGAGAGCAGTGAGGCAGCCTTGCTGGCTGTAATCAAACCAGGCTATCAAAGTGACACTGTTTTTATTTGCCAAGGGTTGGTGACACAGCACCAAGGCCTTTGCTTCTCCTCACACTGCCCCAGCATGGAGCAGAATGGGTGTGAGCAAGGAGCTGGGATGCAGCTGGGACAGGGGACCCTGACTGGCCTGAGGGACATTCCAGACCACATGGCCTCGAGCTCAGCATTCAGAGCTGAGAAGATGAAGGGACGAGAAAGATGAAGTGATGGCATTTGCCTTCCTAGGTAGGCATCCTGCAGCAGGGAACCCTGCTTTCCTGGAGTTCATGGACACCTGCCTGCCCACAGGAAGTGGGGAATGAATTCCTTGCTTTGTTTTATTCATGTCCACAGCTTTTGCTTCAGTTTCTAAACTGTTTATCTCAACACAGGAGGGGTTTTTGCACTTTTACTCCCCTGATTCCCTTCTGCATTCCACTGGGGGGAGTGAGCCAACAGCTGTGTGGATTTCAATTGGCAGCATCCTAGATGCATTTAAGGATTTTAGGTTTTTAAGGAATGGCAGTTAAGCTCTTCAAAACTCATTAAATAATTCACACTTTTCAATGACATTCTAGTCAGAATGAAATACTATGCATGTAGAAAATAATCCTTAAAAAAGGGAATAAAGTATGAAAACCAAGGTGTATACCATTTATTTTAAAGTTGCAGCTTATAGGAATAGGAATTTCTTTTCTGACCTTCATTTAGGCATTGATCAGACAAGGAATAGGAGAGTTTTCTTTCATCACTTCAGTAACTTTCAATAAAAATAGCATTTTCCAAACAAGGTCCAATTTATACTAAGTAGATTATCATTGTCCAGAATGAATTTACTACAAAACAAAGCAAAACATTTTTTCCACCAGAACGTAAGTACCACTCTACAAAAAGCAAAATTACAGCATTGTTGACTTTTAAGGTAAGCTTACATAATAATTAGAGATGCAACATTCTGTTGATGGTATTGCAATCTCATAGGGATTTTTATTTGACTAATAAAGACTTACTTCGATCTGTTTTGCTGTTGCTGCCTATTCTCTCAACATAATTAAATTGGTGGACTCTGTGCTTTGCAAAATTGGAAATTTTTGCAGTTCCACTTGTCTGGGCTAAAGTATGATTTTCAGGAGTTTTGTCCCAGCTCATATCTCACTGACAATGTTGCTAGGGCAGTGGGCTAGGAGTGGGAATAGGGGGAGGTTTTGCCATCCCTGTGGCCAGGACCTTTAAGAATAAACTGAGCCCAAGTTACTGATTTGTTTTCTCCACATGGGGAGACATCACGTTCTGTTTCTAAACTGTAAGTTTAGCTTAGATGGAGGCAGCCTTACATCTCCTGTGGAAAAAACCATCACACAGAGTGGCATTTGCACCTGTATGTCACACCTCACTGTCTAATTCTACAGTGGTGGGAATACAGAGGAAGAAGGTGTAAGTGGTGTGTGTTCCCTTTTCTGTACTTTGTGCATCCACAGTGATGGAGACAACTGTCTCTGTCTTCGTCCTGCTCACTCACATGCTGTTTGTCAGTTCTCTGCACAGACTTTCCCCAGCTCCCTTCCCTTTTAGCCATATGTGATGCTGGAATCCTTCATCTGTTACATTTACTGCTGTTTTATATATATATATATATATATATATGTACATATGTATGTATGTATATGCACACACATCATCTTATAAAATTGGAAATCCCTCCACAAACTTCTCAAAATAACTTGACTGGTTACCCAAATCAGCTGTGTTATCTACCTACCAAAGAATACATATAACAAATTGATGGATAAACAATTTTAGCTTTTAGCATTGAACCTTGCATTTTTGTGTTTGCTTTACAGGTGTGGTTGGTAACAGTTTTACGTTAATAAGCTTCAATCAGAAAATAAAATGACAACTGTTTCATCAGTTTCAGTAAGGGTAGAAAATTGATCAGAATTTCTGTATAGAATCAGGGCTACTGAACAAAAGCTGTGTGTGTATACTCCAAAATTAGTCTTAAAATGTATGTTCACTATGTTGTCTGTAGAGATAGGGACTATCAGATGTCCTTGCCATAAGCTCATGCCAAAACATTCCCCTGAGTGCAAAGAATATGAAGAGTTAAACACTTCTCAAAACACTACAGACAGAGCACAATACTCTGCAAGGAGTATTGATGGTCAGATGAGGACTTTGAGCTTCCTGGTGCCAAAAAATCAAAAATCCGGCACCTTTGATGGATAGTTTGTTTGAGTAATTTTAAAGAGCAGAAAATGCAGGAAAGTTTTATCTTCTGGTGACAGAAAACCTCCCGTTATTTGTTCATTGTTGAGCCTCATTGGATTCTTTCTTTATCACTGTTGCCTCCCAGAACATTTAAGCTTATTTCTGCATGGCTCTGCATATGCAACAGATGTAAATGCAAGAAGGAAGTCCTTAAAAACTATCTCCCAAAATGCACTCTGAGTTCCTTAGCACATTCTTTGAATCTCAGTGCTAACTTCATTTCAGCAGTTTTCAAGTATATTTTTACAAATTTCAAGTAAGAGTAACCGAAAGGCTTCCTCTTATGCACATTGAGGATCCACAGTCCTCCCCTATGGATAAACATTATTTTGATATGTCTAAAAAAACACTTATTGACTAGGCAGAGACAAACTGTTCATTGCCTCATGGCATAAATTTTTCATTGAGAAGGAAACACATTTCGGCACTTCAAAACTCATTAAATAATTAATGTGTTTCAACTGCACTAAAAAAAAAAAACCCAAAACTAATTACCAATATCTGCCTAGCGAACCTTATACACTTGGGCTTATTCTACAAGGACTAATAATTATTTTACAGAAGCCTAGCACCTACCTTCAAGTAAGCTAAGATGCAACTGTGAATAGTTTTAAGGCTTAACTCTTATGTTCAAGCGGTGAGAACTCCTACAATCTCAAGATTCTCCTGCACCCAGCAATAGCAGTTTGGGATTTATAATCACCTGGCACTGTTGGCAGGTTTTTTGGCCTCCAGGAAAAAAATGTCAGACCCAATGTACCCAAAAGAGTTTAATTGAACTCAGTCAGACACAGCAACAACTGAAAGTGACCAGCACAACCCAGCATAGATCCATCCATGCAGAACAGGAGCATTTGCAAGTCTAAGAGGAAATAAAAAGTGTGGAGAAAATTCTCCAGGAAGGGCAGAGAAATCTTCCCAGGTGATTATCCACAGAAAATGTTTTTCATTGCCAGCACAGAGCAGGGATGTATTGAGCTTTTGGTACCACGCTCATATTTCTTGCCAATATCAGAGTTTTTAATCCATGAATCCCAGAGAAAATGAGTAGGAAATTCTCCTTGCAAAGAGACATGGCAGATTGAGTTTGAGTTTTCAAATCTGGGAGTGAATGTTGAAATGTATGCAATGGGTGACTGCTTATAGCTTTTTCTAAAAAAGAAACCCTGCATGATAGTAGATGCTTCAGGCACCTGATGTAACTTTCCCATTGGTTTGTGGAGTATATTTCACTAATGAGAATAAAGGTGTGGAAAAAACTAATGAGAAACATTATTTCATGTGTATAAAAAGATTATTTTAAAGATGGTGCTTGATGCAGCCTAGTAAGAAAATTTATTTTGCACCACTCCACTTTGCTACTGTCAATAAAAGCCAGGTCATATCTAACTTGCTGCACCACAGCTCCTTGGGCTTGGATTTCCTGTTTGGGAGAAAGGGGTGGGAACAATTACCTAGTGATCTACAAGAGCATAAGTTTTTGAAGTCATGGGCACCTAACTTTCCACTATCTCCTCATCCCACATAGTTATTTACAGTAGCATAATTTTGAATATTAACATTTTAGGTATCATTTCTGGTGGGGTATTTAGTGTGAGCCAGCTTATATCCAGTGCCTTATGTAAATAAAAAATATGTTATGAGACAGGGCAGACACAGAGCACTGTTTGGACAGGATGCTGCAGACCTGTTGACTATCTCAAGGTATTTAAGAGTCAAGGGACCATCAGGAAAATACCTTCAAAAATGCCTTCAGAAAAAGTTGTCACATTTCTGTTTCTTCCTCAAAGTAAATTTTCTTTTTCTTTTTCTGCTCCACCTAAACAAGAGCTGCAGCAACAAGGCCTGCAGTGAGAAGCACTGCAATTTTCATTGCAGTGACAATCATGGCACTGGGCTGTAAACTCCTCCAGAGAATCCATACCACCACAGATGGAATAAATGGCCTTGGTTTGTCTCTCAGAACAGCAAGGAGGAGATGGAAGGGACTTTTCTCAGGAACTGCACCCATCATCACAGTTCCTCTTCAAATAAATCTGGACTGCAGCAGGATTGATAGTGTCCCTGAGAGCTCAGGGAATCAATACAGGCAGCAGGAAAAGGCAAAGGCAAACTGCTGTAGCCTCTTAAATGAGAATTGATTTTTATCCATTGTCCATTCCCATGGCAAAGGAACAAGCTTATCACTTCAAACCAAGAATAGAAGGGAGACTAATTCTCTGTCTCAGGAAAGGACAGGAGCTCAGTAGAGGTCACTAAGATCAACACAGTATTAAAGAAATCTTTTTTTACTTGACTTCCTGACAAAGCAAGTGGACTTGGTCTACTCAGCTGTCTGTCTTTCCTCCAACTTTGCTGCCCGAGGCTGCAAGGAAGCCAGGGTGCACAATCAAGGGAAAGAAACCCAAACACATTCATGCATTCCTCAGGAACAAAGAAAGTTTGCAACATCTTGCAGGCAAAGAGCTCTGCCTCTCCTGGGAGAAGCCCTGGAAGCACCAACATCTCCATGTTTGGCACCAGCCAGCACCACCATGGGTGTCAGAGCTCTGTGGGTTCCCAGATACCCCACCTTAACACTGCTCAGCAGCTCCTCTGAAAGAGGATTCCCCAGCCAGCTCCCTCTGACTGATTCTCCCATATGATAAGCAGCCTAGATGTGGTAGAAAAAAAGTTTTACTTCTTTAGAGCAGAAAGATGAAACACACCCTTTCATTTGTGACTTTGAGTAAGCTCCCCACAGTTTTAAAACTGATTGTATTTTCCCATAATTGCACACCAACTGTTATGATTAAAACAAAAACCATCAGTCCAGCTTTGCTGGTGTACAACTAACGATGCTTAGTTTCTCTAATGCCTTCTGCACTAGGAAAAATATGTTCAAATAGAAACATATTTACATATCAATTTATTCACAAGGGTGTTTCACAAGCATGGAAAGGAGCTGATTTCACTACAGCAGAAGGTGACTGGACTAAAATATCTTGTTTATCTCCACTGCAGTTGATCTGTGGTGTGGTGTGTGCAGAGAGGCAGGTGGTGCAAGCCATGCTGCTATGGGACTGAGGCTAGGCAGAAGCTTAATGACATTCATGAGGCTGCTAGGTTTTTGTCAGTCCAAAACCCATCAGAGAAGTTGTCTGAAGCCCAGAAGACAAGTGATGCTCATTCACAGTCCATGTGCTGGTGTGCTTCTCTCCTACCACAGTGGCATCCATCTTTAGGTGTGGTGAAACTGGGGGTCTCATTCCTGAAGAGACAAAGAAAGAGAGGCGAGGGAGAAGGACACTCTCTCTGTACAGCTGTATTGTAAGTGTGTAGAGCTGAATGTGTTGTATGTGGCTTTCAGACTGGCTGCAGAAAACACTTGTTGAGGAGGACAGAAGACACTGTTCTAGTGAAGAGGATGTCTCAACATTTTCGGTGATGGTGTGATTTGTAACACACCTTCAGCTCCACTTTCCTTCTTCATGGCCCTCAATTCCTTGATCTGTCAGCTGGGAGCAGCCAGCATCTTCAGTCTAACTCTGAGTACTTTGAGGTCTTCATTTGGAGCTCCCAAATGCCTTTTGTTTAGCTTTCTGAGTTTGTTAAATTTTAAAGAAAAGAAAATATGCCAGTGTAAACTGCTCCTTCTCTTAAATCTCTTCTCATTAAAAGGTATGGCTAGGGAGGTATTAAAAATCTCAGATCTTTTATGACTGGTTCCTCTTGGCAAAAAAGCATGTAGAACTACTCTGGATTTTGGTGAGGGGGTTGTTTTTTGGGGGAGGAATCATCCTAGAAAGCGTGTTTCATCAGTACCCATGACAGGGAGAAAAATATTTTGGATGGGAGATAAATCTGTCATGAAGTTGTCACAGCTGACAGACCTTTTTGTTGATATTACTCTGTCTAGTTTGGTATCATCTTGTCACAGAAGTGTGTTTCTCATAGTTGTTTACAAAAAGGTTTTCTGTCCTATAAAATAATTAGAAGCAATCACAGCCTAGCTTTGTGACTGGAGGTAAGGAGGAGGATCCAAGACACAGCTTTCATGACAGAAGGAGAAGAAGATAATTAAAATTAACAATAAAATTTCTGAATTAATTCTACAACTTGATTGTTTTTCCCATATCACAGAAGTAGTATGGACCCAGCAGTTTTGGTCACAGCCTTTTCTTTGCATTTGCTCAATAAACTAACACAATGTCACATAATTGGCAGATTTGATTACATGATGATGATAATTGATATATTCAGCACAAACAGTTCATAAACTGCCAGAAAATCAACCAATTCATTTAAAATCAACATGCCCGCCCCCAGAGATCAAGATACTGGGTTATGTTGACTAAAATAAACACAACTAGTAATTTGATTAGACAACCTATTATATGGAATTAAGGCGAAAAAAAAATAAAAAGAAGTGGCTTCAAGTGAGGCATACATATTAAAGCCAGGAGGAAGAATTTTCATCAGTTAAGCTTAACTGAAAGATAAATGATATTACTTTGAAGTATGGGATCACAACAAGACATTTCAACTCAGGAGAAAGATTTAAATGTTTTATGGCCATGGTACCACACAGTACCTGACTGGAGATTCCTTTGTTAGCAACAAAAAATATGTCAATTAATTCCAAACATTTTTAGAGGATGATGGAGTGCCACTGTATTTCTTTTGAAACCTTTGTGGAATATGAGTGCTCAGATGTCACCTCTGGTAAACACAGCTGGGGCTGGGGGATGAGGCAAACTCAAAAATAAGGTGCCCTGCACTGCTCATGGGATTTGTGCTGGCACCAGTGTGTGTAAGGAGTCAGCTCATGACACACCTTTGCAGACTCTTGGCAGAACTGCTCATGGCAGTAGGATCTTGCCCAATGCATTGCTCATCAAATCTCCTTATGTTTAAGCCCAAATATGTGTTTAGTACCATCAAGGGCTGTGCTTACAATCCACTAAAATATAATATAAAAAGCTGACACTGTGGGGTCAATGAAAATGCACTTGTCATGTTCCTCAGTATACACAGAAAGTTGCAAAGCAATCATCTGCCTCACTTCACACACATCTCACTACTGAAAACTGCTGCATGAAGGACACATTACAGGTATGGATGGATGCCATGCTTTCTTTGCATACTTTAGACAAATTGCTGACCTGAATGTATGCCAGCACTCCATGAGCAGCATTTTTCTTCTGGAGCTGTTCTAACTCTGTAATAGGGAAACACATCAGTTACTCCAAGAGGGGGGAAGAGGTTGTGCCCTGTACCAAAGGATGCCAGGGATGAATCGTTTCACTTGCTCACCTACAACCTTCCTAGAATGTAAAGCAAGTTTTGAACACACTTTTGATTTGGGATACAGGTCTCTTACCAGGGTCAAAGGCTTGGCACCTGATTGTGCAGTGGTTTGACTTGTTCCCCCTTTTGCTTTTAGTGCGTTCTGAATTAAAGTGTTGTATCACTTGTTTCATGCATGAGCTGAGAATTTCGATCCAATACGCACTGAAAGCCTTTGACTGATCTATCAGGTTAATTACTCCTGAAACATTGATGTCAGGATAGTGGTCACTGCCTTGAAAAGCCAGGAGCAGTGTTTGAGTAGGGATTGTTGTCTTTTCTTTTTTTATAACTTTCTGGTTTGCTCTAATGCCTGTGAGTACGTAAAGAAGCCCTGGTTTGTTTAGAAATTATTTATATGAAGACAAATTAATGTACATTGCCACTGAGAGAAATGAAAGCTTGGGCAAAGCTATAAAAAAAGATGATGGTAGTGATACAGAAGACATCAGAATCACATGAAAAACACCAAATTTTTTCCAAAAAGCAGATAATTTCTTCCTTCAGAACAAGCACTGGTACTCATTTCTCATTCACCCTTAGCTCTTTTTATATTAAAATGCTTTACACAAAGCTAAATTAATAAAGACAAAAATCTGTTTTATGATTATTGCCAGAAATCAGAACTGACACATCTCATATATGTTTTCCAGATTTAAACCTGTACATGTTTCCAGCCTCTTTGATCCAATTATTTATTGTACTCACAAATCAGGTGTATATATAACTTATATTTGGCTGGACAGCTAACAGCTGCTTAGAAAAGAAAGATTAATACTTTCTTACCCTTTCAGCATTCCCAACAATAAATTCTTCTCTTTATGACAATTCAGAAACCACTGAGAAGACAGGCTATCACAAATTTCAGGCCCCCTGTAGAAATTTAACTCTCTTTGTATGTTCAGCTGTTTTTAAGTTGTACAGTCTAAGTGAAAAGGCTCAGCAATTAAAGAGGGAATGTTTGCAACGCAAATAAATTAGGAAAGGTAAAAGTTACAGATACCATTTCGGTACTAGAATTTCTTTAGTTTCTGACAGTAAATTTGTACCTGATTCTAGTAGCATTTATGCATGATGGGGAGCATCTTTTCCAGATGTGATTAATGATCATTTAAATTTGCATCTGCATGACTTTCTGTGAATAGCTTGGACACAGCTGGAAAAAATATCAGTTGTCAATCTCCCCCCTGACCCTAAATACAATTGTGCAACAGCTATTCATTAAAGGATATAAAAACATGAATAATCCCTAGAATTTCCTAGTGTATGACATATTTTTGTTCTTATCTGAAACTGCAAATATTCCTGTAGCACAGAAAAAAGGATAAAAGGTAACTTCCCACTGGAGTCCTACTTTGACCAATTTGGCTTCTGTGGAGTGAAGAGGAAGCAAGGGTCTTTCAGACTGCTTTTCTCTTCTCTGTCCTCCTTCTAAACATATTTGAGGCTTACCTCCTTGTCAATCTCTTGTCATCCCTTAAAATTTTTGTTCTTGAAAACCACAGCTAAAGTTAATTAATTGGCAATAGTGATAACATTATTATCATTGTGCCTTCTGTTTTACACCTGCATTGTCACATAAGCAAGAGCTATATTGTTCAGGACAGTGCAGATACTACAAAAGATGATATTTACTTCAAAACACAACTGTATGTGGATGAAAAGGGGAAAAAAGGGAGAGGGAAGGTATGCACAACATTTATAATCTAGCTGGCATGTAGCACAATTGAACTTATTAAAATGGAAATCATATGAGAACTCTCATCATGACACAGAAAGGGTCAGAGATCAGATTTTGAAAATCTTAATTCAGAAAGGATACCAGTCTTGCAGACCAGGGGTTTCCACAGAAGCTGAGAGAAGCTTTTGTGGAATGTAATCTTTGTCAGTGTTCAGGAGGGCAGCTGGGTTTAGCAGCTTGGGCCATCTATCAGTGAGCTTCGGTCTCCCAGCCAGATACACTCTGGTGGGAGGGAAACACAGCTTGTGCCTCTACAAGTACTTCAAGGCACTTCACAGTACAGGTGGGAAAATGCTTCCATTTTAAACGCCAGTACTTCTGCCAAGCAGTGAGAATGCATTCCCCCATCCTACCCCTAACTACTGAGCTGCTGGACTCCCAGTGCTCCATCACCTCTGTGTGGATCTCTGTGGAATTGTGATCAGGGGTGCAGTGATCAAGTGATGCCTCTCTTCAGGAAGGGCTGAGTAAAGAGCAATGTAGGAAGTGTTTTTGTAAAACCATCAGGAGTTTATTCTCATCCTGAATATGGTAAATGCAGCATCCTACAACCAAGTCATCAAAAAAAAACCAAAAATAATATATGCTTCTTCCATTTGTTGGTACCTTTCTAACATGATTCTATTTGCACTTTCTGGTGTATCTTGATTTGACTAGCATAAAAATATAAAAACATAAGTATGAATGAAATTCATAAAGTCCTACAGCATTAGTATCCTTTAAGTTACCTGACACATATTTAATGTGGAAAGATCTTAGGTTTTTTTAACCATTATGTAGATTCATGGATACCTCTCTATGCAGTTCTTCACCTTCCAGGAAGGAAAGAACAAGTTGGTATTTTCCATTCAGTCTGTGTTGTTATAATAAATAAAAACAAACTTGAGACCCAGGGACTCATAGCATAGGAAATGAAAAGGAATTTACCCTGTAAGTTTGGATCATTCCTTGCAGGTAGCAGAGATAACTTTGGATTCTGGGTTCAAGTGCTTTTGTGCTTCTTCAGGTCTTCATGCAGGAGAACACTGAAGAAGTTTGGGATCTTTAGAGACAACATTGACAACATGCTTTAAATCAAAATAAGGATATAAGTAAACACCTAAAAGATCCTGGTACCACCAATCAAATTAGTGCAAAGGAAAGTTTTTATGGGAGGAGCAGGAGAATGGTGCTACTGGGATTTTATGAAGTTTGTGGACATAGAGATCCTGTTTGTCCCCTGTGTAGCTGTTATGACCCTGCTTGGCAGGAGGGAAGAGTCATTCAGGTGGGTGGAGTCATTCAGGTGGGAAGAGTAAAGGGTGCATCTCCACATCCATCTCTCAAACAAGCAGTTCCACAACAATCTACCTCTGATGACTTGTACCTAAATATGCATGGTTTTTTCCTTTTCCTATCCCATCCTCTTCTGCTTTCTTTCCTTCTTCCTACCATGATGCACAGTCTCATCCTCTAAATTCAAAGTTCTGCAGGTACTGCAGCCTGCAAACAAAGGATAGAGCCCTACATAATAATAACAGCCCAACAATGCTGCATTAAGTGAGATGAAAAATTGCTATAGTGACCTGTTGGAAAATGCTGACAATTCAAAATGAAAATATCCTGCAGATAAATGCTATTTTCATTTTAATTTTTGGAAATAATAATAATAATTGATACATATTATTAAGTCTTACTATCAGAATGCTGACATGTTCATTGCAAAAAGTCCAAACATCTCTTGTCTTTCTTGGTTTTTGATGAAATAACAGAAGAAGATTATCAGTTTATCAGCTCTGAATTTATTGAAATGAGGTGCTCTGCATGGCAGAAAGAAAAGATTTCTGCATGTTTTGTTTGCAAGTTATTCTGAGATTTTCATCCCAATTTAAGGCAACATAGAATTTTGAAATTGCAGTCTCTCAGATAGCAATTTCTTTTTCCAGCCCCATGTAAATATTGGAGAAAGAAGACAAAGCACCAGACCCTGCAAAGGAAAAAAAAAACTATAATTGTTGGTAACTATAAAAAAACTATCTGAGAAACAACTAGTATCTTTTCTGAAGCACTGTGCAAATAAGAAACTTTGTGACAGTAATTTCATTAAATGTAAATTTTGATGTATTACCTGATTTGGCAGGCATTACTATGAGATTCTCAATGTAACTACTGAATCTCTGTGTTAATTTACTTTTTATTCTCTTAATGCATTGAGTATTCCTTTTTAGACCTCATACAATTTTATCATAGTTTTATCAATTGTTTGCATGGTAAGATTTGCATGCTCTGAAATACAGAATTAAGGAGCTGGCACTACCAGAGACTGTTGCAGATGCAAATCTCACTATCAAACCTCTGCTCAAAAACTCTTCCAAACAAGACAGCAGGGAGTAGTTTATCCCTATATCTGAAAGCAAAAGGTCTGAGGAAGACCCTTAGGCTCGGTGCCTACAAGAAGCAAAATGTATTTTTTCTGGAGTTGAGTCTGTAGCTGTTTATTCACACAGGGAGCCAATGAACCGCAGAGACCTGACAGTCACTTGTTCAGTGAATGGAGAATTACTCCCCTGTTTCATACTCCCATTTCTGACAAAACATCCTTCATGCTGAACTAAGTGTGAGGAACCAGAGAAATTCCTGGCAATGAAGGGCTTGAAGCTGTTGAAAAGAAACAAAACAGTGATAGTGGGAATAGACTGATGGCAGAAACTCTCCCCCAGCTGCCTTCTTTTCATTGCCCACAAACTATGTGTAGAATTCTAAGAATATATTCCAGTTGCTCTATGAACTAGAAGACTTAGTGATTAAACCCTGCAGCTAATTGGGTTATTTAATCATGAATGTAAACTGTTTCTAGTTTCAATTCACAGAGGGGAGTAACTATTTTTGGAGAAAATAAGTGGAAGGAAGGGTAGATAAGTTGTCTTGCTGGACTTGTGAGCTGAGCATGAGCCCCTTGTGCAGAACTAGGGCAAAACTTTTTCCCCTGCTTTTAGCTTCTCAACAATATTCAAAATGTTATGTTTAGAATATTAGCTAGAGAAAGCAAAGGCATAAATGAAAGGGACCACAGACACACTGCTGAGAAGCAATAATCACAAATATCAATATCATCTCATCTCCTGCAAGATGCCTGGCATGGACCACCCTTCTCTCTCCAGTCCTTGCCAACATAAAGTTGTATCAGTGCTGAATGGAAAGCACACTGCCACAGCTCCCTCCTTTTATAAATAAACACATCCATGCAAAGTCACAACAAATTAGGAACTTCTTATTTCTGTTCATTGAGCTTGATGGAATCAATAGTCAGCAGGGAGCTGGCAATGGATTTACTAAGGCAGCTCTCAAGGCCTCAGTCAGAAGTGAGAAGTCACCCACTGGCCTCATTTCCCTGTAAACAGGAAACTGGGCTAAAATAAACCTCATTTCAAGTCAAAATAATGGATAATACTCAACTTACATTGCACTCTTTTGCCATCTAAAGCAGCTGAGCTTTTCCCTAAATAATTCAAGAAAGGCTGTTCAATGACCAATATCTGATAACTTTATTGTCTTGTCTTGTGAAAAGAAACAGAAATAAAACCACAGAAACAGTCTGTGGCATTTCATGCTTATTTTTTGCCTGTCTGAAGAGCATCAATCCATTTAAGTAGATTTGCTTTTGATTGAAACCAGTGTGTTTCATCTGACACGTTAGAAATTCAGATGTCTGCAAAGCAAGTGTTTGTCCTTTTCTCTTGATGTGCGAGTGCATAACACTAGAGCTTAATATTTATTAGAAATGTTCAATCAATCTTCTGAATCTGCAGTTCTCTGGATATGTCACATATTAACAGGGCTGGGAATAAAAGTCAAACACAGTAGCAGATGTGAAATATGATAGTGCTGTAAAATAATAAAGGATAGATAGAACTTCTCACTTTATTACTATCGTAACAAACTTTTTTACTGAGGAAGCCACAAACAAATAGAAGAATCTATTGTGCTGGGCACCATTCAGGTTCTTAACTGGGAAATAAATCTTACCCCAAATATTTTTCAATCCGTGGCCTTGTAGGAATGCTCTTGCTGACCTTATTCTTGGAGCAGCGCCACTGACAGCAGTGCTGTCACAATGATAAAGTTGCGCTTGTATGTGCTGCAGAATTGGAGCTTTAAAAGATGAAACAAGAGGAAGGGTCACAGCCTACAGGGATCTGTGTTCCCCATCATATTTAATGGCTGGGAAACCAAGGCAGAGATTACTTTGGGCCACCATGGTCAGAGGTCATCATCAGCCCTGGCAATAACTGGCAGACATTTTTTGGCATTTTTACCAGAGAGACCAAATGTCGAAATGAGCTTAGTAGACAGAATGCTGATTTGGTGATCCTATAAATTTTAAAATTATTATAAAAAATAATTTTATTTTGCATTAATACCTCATTAAGTTTTAGTCATAAAAGCAAATTAAGGCAATTTCTCAGCAGAAATGTGAGTACTTTTCTGGAAAGGTAATAATCCAAATGTTGTTCTCAATAACTAACAATCACTTGAAGCTGCTATTCCCACACCAACAGACTTTGGGATAATAAAAAAATAATCTAAATATAATAATTTCAACTATGAAATGTCACCAACTCTCCAGATTGTCCAAAGGCATTTTTTAACAGTTTAATAATAAAAGTAAAATTTAAACTACATTAGAGAAACAGAGTAAATTACAAGTTTTGCTCTGAGTGTGTAAATTATGGATTTGAAACATTAAAAATTAACCAGAGAAGGCAATATAAACAACTGAATGGAACATTTGAAGGGGTTAAGAAACTTGAGCTCTGGTCCCAGCTCACAGACATATTTAATCTTCTTGCTCTTCACTTGAGTGAACAGCTCTTGACTTTAGAAGGTATTTTCTGAAGCTTCCACCACCTCACTGTGGTTTGAACCAGGCAGGAAAAAAAATCAGTGACTGGGAAAATCCAGAAACAAGATAAAACATCTAAACATCTATGTAATTTTTTTTTTTGTCTACTATCGTGACATCTTATAACTGAGGACTGCTAGATCCATCAGAGTTGGTTCCAAAATAGGAAGGCTTTAGTGGGAAATGCAATGGGGCATCACTGAAAGGTCACAGTGAAGCTCATGCCCATGGGGAGAGCAGGAAGGATTGTTTGGCTGAGGTACCATGAAAAGCCTTATTTAGACATAAGTCTGGGCATAAGATTCATGTTGCTTGAAACCATCTACCAGACTCAGTAGAAAAGGTTTTTGACAGATCCCATACTAAAAGAATGGTCGAGGCACATCAAAGTATCCTATGGGAGCATGCAGGTCAGAGGAGGATATCTTCCCTGGTTCCTGTCTCCTGTTAGGGATTCCCATGCCTTGCAGTGGGAAGGTGCTGCCCCCTCACACGACTCTTTTCCCATTAATGACAGGCATGGAGACATGCTGGAGACAAAATTTTCCAGAAAGCATGAATAGTGATCCTTTGTAACAGCTTTCACAGCCACAGCTCCCAAGTAAACTACATTTCTTTGTCAGCTTGTGTGTGCATCGTGCAGTTAGACTGACTGGAATTATCTTCATTAAAAGACCATGCAAATGGCACCAGGCACAAAGATAGGATGGGAGTGGGACAGAGGATTGCTCATTCTGTCTGGAGATGAGTCTGAATGGCAGTGACAGATAATTCCAGAAGTGGGAGGATTCGAATTAAATGAAAAGTGGGAATGAGCAATCCAGTCAGGGCAGTGTCAATAGTGTTACATAATTTCAAATGCAGATTTGGGTTATCCTCTGCCCCATGGACCCACTAAAAGGCTAAATCTAAAGGCCTGTCCCTGCACTGTGGAATTACTGGAGTCACAAGAACATTCTCTGTCACTGCCATTTTCCACTGCTCTCTGCATAATGCAATGTCTTACATGTGGTTCAAGAATTATAGATTGGGTGTCAGTAAATGCGGTAAAAAATGGTTCTGAATGGAACATTTCTTTTGTAAATGTGATTTCAGATGAAGGTATATTGCAAGCTGCCACACAACACATTCAGCAACTACTGCCTTGCTATCATAAGACATTATTCTGACTCCAAATTTGATTTGTGTGTGGAGGGAACAGGAGAGTCCCTCCTAAATTACATTGTTGACTCATTTTGCCATTGAATTCCAACATACCAAGGTTGCATCACTAAACAATGTTTAGTTGCTTAACCTTTTAGAGGCTATGCAACTATTATATCTCATTGCACAGAGTCTATTTCTTCCACCAGAGGTTACATTTATTCAAATTTTATTGTATCAATGTTTTGTCTTTTAATAAAAACGTTCACAATACAATCTCGGACTCCTGATTCCACATTTCACATGAAGTTATGCTGTTTTAAGAATAGTTATGCTTAGCATTTCCATTTCTCTGGCTTCCTTTCAAATACTTAGTGCTTCATTCCAGTGTGCCTTTGAAAACTAATACTTTGGCTTCTAAAATTGATTACTCAGACCCTTTATAATTTGCACTGCACAACACTGGAGTCAGAACTGTTCAAAACAGAAAAGAGGGTACTTCACTCACCTTTTTTTGTATGTGTGTGTTATAATTACTTATTGTAAGGCCAAGCAATGCACAGTATAGAAACACAGGATGATAACATAGACCCATAGCATGGCTTGGGTTGCAATAGATCTTAAATATCATCCAGTTCCAACCCCCAGCCATGGGCAAGGACACCTCCCACTAGACCAGGTTGCTCAAAGCTCCATTCCACCCAGTCCTGAACATTCCAGAGATGAGGCATGCACAGCTTCTCTGGGCAACCTGTGCCAGTGCCTCAGCAGCCTCACAGTAAAGATTTTTTTCTCATATCTAATCTAAACCTACCCACTTTCAGCTTGAATCCATTCCACCCTCCTCCTGTCATTTGTAAAAAGTCTCTCTTCATTTTTCTTGTAGGTTCCTTTCAGGTCCTGGAAGGCTGCAGTTATGTCACCCCAAAGCCTTCTCTTCTCCAGAATGAACAATTCCAATTCTTTCAACCTTTCTTTTCCATCGCTCTGAGCATGCCCATGTCCATTCTCTGGACTTACTCCAACAGCTCCATGTCCTTCCTGTGCTGGGACCCCAGAGCTGGATGCAGCACTGCAGGTGAGCTGTCAGCAGAGAAGAGGAGCAGAGGGGCAGAATCCCCTCCCAGGATGAAATTTTTAAATTTGCTTTCTGGGCTATATATATGTGTGTGGATAGATAGATAGATAGATAGATAGATAGATAGATAGATAGATAGATAGATAGATAGATAGATATCTTTGTAGGCAATTCTTCTGTACTTCTGGAACTATTTTCCTATCTAAATAGGTTTCTGATGAGATATGCACAATAACTCTTTTATGGAATGCTTAGCAATGCTTGGTATTTCAATCCCAGTCCCAGAGGGAAGGGGAAGAAGATGCATTCAAAATTGTAAAGGCCTTTGGGCACTGAGATTATTTAAAACATAATCTCTAGGCAACACAAGCTTTTCTGAGTGCAGAAATCCATAGTGGTGGGCTCAGAAGTACTGGACTGAAATGTCCATTATCAACTCTCTAGGTCCCATTAATATTTCTTATTTCTTGGATATTGACCCTGTTTTGAACGAAATTTATTTGTGTTTATTTTATTGAATGGCTTTGAAAAGATAAACAGATAATGACACCTTTACAGCTTAACAATGAGTTCTGCACAGAAAATAAAACTTTAAATTTCACTTGTCACTTGTTTTACAGTGTTTATCCCAGACCTACTACCCTTGACCTTCCTGCTATTTTCTTGTGTTTGCTTTAAGCAAAAAGCATTCAAAAGCTCATGAAGATGATAGAATGTGTGCTTGGTGAGTTGATTATAAAGGATTTCAAGTATGTCCAATGAATCTCTTGCATTCAACCTGTGTCAGGGCTATGGGCAGGATTGAATAGAGGGAAGAAATGGAAAGAATAGAGGGAAGAAAAAAAAAAAAACAGAAAATCTCAAGTCTACTTCAGCTTAAGCACTTAGCCTGTAGACTACTTAAAGGCCAATGTTTGCAAGTTATTCATTGCAGAAGTAGAGGTTTAGAGCTTTACACATACAATTGTATTCACTGTGTTCCAATTAAAAAAAAAAAGGGTTATTAATGTTTAGAAAATACTTATTCATCTCTCTATGAATCATCAGACTGCTTGATTCTGCAGTACTTATCCTTGCCTAGCAGGAGAATCATCCTACAAAGTCTAGAAGGTAAATTGAATCAAATGGAACTAATTGTGCTCTGAAAATGGATGTTTATTGAACTTCTTTGGTCTGCCTCACAGCTTCAGACAAACAGGAATTCTTGACTATGAATAGCAAACTTACCCTATGAAGGAGGCATTCAAAGCACTAAATTGCTTTTCGGGAGGAACTTTGGAAGCAGTGAAAAAAAATTAGGTTGAAATTTCCTGCAATAAGTTACTAAGTGATTGACTTGAGAATCCAAAGCAAATGCTCATTCATAGCTGGGATTAAAAAAATAATCTTTTTTAAATAACTGCACTGTACTTAAAACACCAAGAAACAGGAGGGTATTCCCTGACTAGAAAATATTCTTCTGATTATGTTTTGCTAAGCCAGGAGATACCAAAAATTAAAAGGTGAGAGGTTTAGAACCCATGGAGCAGCCCGTAAACTGGTATGCAAAAGGCTTGTACACCTAAAGAGAGAATAATATCAGCATATAAAATTCACAGCATTTAGGAAGAGTCCCATAGCTAAAGTTGAAATGGATGAAATTAGCCGCAAATTGCCATTTTGTTTTGTGTTTCTTGATGCTTGCAGAATGTGGGAACACTCACAGATATTCTCTTTTCTTCTACGTGAGATCTGTGAGGATGAAGTGTTACTCTTTCATGTACATTTCAAGGTGTGTAAATTTTCAGGGGTAGTGTGTGTGGCAACTTGGACTGGAATTAGTTAATGTACAACTGAAAAACATAGGTTATCTAAGATTCCTGTAGTCAAAAAAGCATACAGCAATGTTAGCCCCCTGTAAAGCATTTCAAATAATTTTCAAATCATTCTTTTGGTTCTTTATCCTGCTGTGATTCCTCAATACTTTGGAGGCATTGGCTGTATATACTATGAAAATATCATCTCTGTTGCCTCCCTAATTATTTTTTTTTTATTGTGACACCCAAGAAAACATCTGAAATTGCCAGAAACAATGTGAACATAATCAAAACTTGAAACAATCAAGTAGCTAGAATGCTGAGTGCACCTCTTACACTATTATTATCTCACAGTTCCCTTGCACTCACACATCAATCTGTGTTGGCCTTCTACTGTAAACCAATTGGTGGAAGAAACATTTTCTGATGTGTTGTCCAGCTGGTGTCCACCAGGCACCCTGTTCATGATCAGGCATCCAAAGCACTTCAGCACTATGAATAAATGTAGTAGAAATATTTCTGCATGTTTTTTCCATATATCCCCCAATATATACATTTTTGAGGGACAGTCAAAAAACAATGCAGAAAACTGTCTCTTTGGTACTTTTATCTCATGGCAGATAGCAGGCACTAGGCTGAGATAAGGAGAAAAACCCATCATTTTCCTTTTTTTTAATTTGATGATAAAACTGAAATCTGCTGGGCTACACAGATCTTTCCTCAGCTTTGTAGCTGAGTGCCCAAGCAACTTGTAATACAGTCTCATATTGGAGAGAGCCTTCACCCCTGCATTGTCTCGTCTTTTCACTCCTGCATTTCTCCTTTTTGCTCCAACATGTTGCTAATGCTTTAGTCCAGCCCTGATTTGGCAGGAATTGAGGGATGACTATATACTTTGAAAGAAAACTTAGGACTTCCATTGATGAAACCATTATATACTATAAATAGATTTAGCAGATCTTTCTAGTCACAGGCCCAAAAGCACAATTGTAACCCCCTCCTGCAGGTTTTTCTCTGGATGTCATCCTGTTTTTTCTCCTGGAAGCTGATCAATGTGACCTGGCCAAACTGAACACAACCTGGGCACTGTTCTTGAAATCTGGATTGTCAAAACATGAATTTCACTACACACCCCATGCAGTCAAACCACACAAGTTCCATGTCTACTTGTCCTAGATTTCTACCATTCCTAGTCCATCTGAGTACCAGATATCTACAAATCCTCCAGACCAGTGCCCTGCATGGATTGGATGAGGATTAATATTAAATCCCCGTAGTCCTCCAAAACTCATGCATTGCATGCCTCTCTGTTACACAAATAAATCTTGAGTCTGACACTTTTGTTTATTCTCTCAGGGCAAAATTGACAAGCAGATCAAACAAGGGGCTGTATGAACTTGTTCTGCTAATGCAGACATGAGGCACTCAGCTAACATTTGTGTAATGCTTTTCTTGTTTAAAAGTATTTGTGAAAGAAGAGCAAACCAGGTTAGCACAGCCTGCAAAAGATCAGAGCTTAAGTTAGATACAAGGTCAGATTAAATTCAAATGGTAAAATTCATTTTGACAAAAACAGAGAATGTAATCCGAGGAAAGAAATTTTGATTTTCCCCCCACCAGACACACTTTTGTAAGACACAATTTTATTGAAACTAAGAATGCTGTGACTTTGGGAGCAAGTAATGAACTCAGTGTAGGGTTCTTTTAAAATTACTTCCTTAAAAGTTTTTCATTTCTTTCTAAATTCTCTAACTCATTTACAGTTACATTTTGATTTGTACATATTAAGAAATACATTTTATTAAGAGTTGTATATTATGAAATGTTTTGGGTCTGACTGGGAGGGGGTCAACTTTCCTCAAAGTGCCTTTGCAGTGCTGTGCTGTGTTTTTGCAGCTAGAAAAGTGTTGAGAACATACCAGTGTTTTGGCTACTGCTGAGCAGTTCTCCCACACCTTCATGGTTGTTCCTCCAAAGTGCCACCACCCAGTCCCCAGCCCCAACACCTGGGGCTGGGCAAGAGGTTGGGACATAGCCAAGACAGCTGTCCTAAACTGACCAAAGGAATATTCAACACCATTCAATTATTTTGAGACATTTTGAGAAAGGGAACATCAAGAATATCATCAAGGAAGAGGAGAGAGGGGTTTTTAATAGAGTAGATAGAGAGAAGAGGAAAGCAGCCCCTGAGGCCAGCAGAAGAAAAGCTGTTTGCAAAGAGGCACAGACTGAGTGCAGCTGCATTCTGTGTGATTTTGTACGGGTTCCTTGTTCAACACAGTAAGACCATCCACTCCTTTCCTCATGGTGCTGCCAAAATTAAGTTTTTTGCTGATGATGATGTTTGAGCATGCTGAGCTTTTGTGTACCCAAAATAATCCGAATCTCTGGGACAAAACATGTGAAAAAGGAGCTTATCAACTAACAAAGAAGTGAAATTTTTAGTTTCTTACTTTTGAAAATCCAACTTGAGTCATCTTCAGCCACCAAGTTTGGTCTTTGTCAACAGAAGTTTTCATCCAATTCCTCTGTACTCCAGACACAGTATTCATCTCCAGCTTGGAGGTTGATTTTTAGCATTTTTTAGTATTGTCTGAAAAGCTGTCACATTCTGTAAAAGCAGCAGCTTTTAAAGCTGCTTCTTTATCCAAGAGGATCTTTTATGCAGGAAAAAGACTCTTTCTTTCTGCTATGAATTGCACTGGTGCTATGCCCTGTTTTCTCCCAGCTGCTTAGGATATAAATACTTGTTACTAGCTCCATTTTAATGAAACACAAGTAGGAACCCTCTTTTGTGCCAGAATTTAAAAAGCTTGTTTATCATGGTTAATCTCAGCAGGTGGAAAGCAGTGCCTGTGCTCTGTAACTCTTGCCACAACTTGGGTTATGGTGCTGGGCAGGTGAGCAATCTGTCTTTGAAGATCACCATTTTCAGTAGATGGTGTCAAACATGTGGATGGACAAAGCCAGCCCAGCCCTAAAGGTCCAGGCAGTTGTTGGGAAAACAGTGCTTTTGCAAAGCACTTCTATCAATAAACACTGAAGGCATTTTTTCTCAGTTCTTGGCTTTCACCATGTTTCTCTGTCTCCCTGGATTGTAGCTCCACTTCAAGGCTGTTTGAACCTGACAGCTGGGCTTTTTTGTGTTTGGGGGTTTTTCTGCATTTTTTGCCCCTCTGTGAAATTCCAACAGACTGGTTTCAAAGAAAGGCATCTGTTAACTTCAGTGCAGAGCTGTTGCAAAGCAAAGTAACTGCCATTCTGTGCCTTTGGAATAGTTTTTCTTTGGATTACCTGCGACTTTTATGAGTCAGGATATGGGTCTTGCCATATGCCAGCTGTTCATGAGGCTTCCATTTCTTCTGCTGTGAGATTAGTTGAAATAAAATAAACTTAAAACAAAACTCAGCCTGACTGCAGAGGAATATACACAGCAGAATTAGGAGCTGCAGTGTCATGTAATGCCTGATGGTTCCCTATATCATTTCTCATTGTAGAAGTACTTAACTGGGAAAATGCTGAAATATCGGCATGGCTGGACAGAGAGAGGTCATTAAAACATTTCTACTTTACAAAAGGAAGCTAACGTACCATCACTGACATACATGGTTAAATTTTTTCTCTCAGATTGAAGATAAAATATTCATTTTCTTTGCAGTTTTCAATGCAGGAACTGGAATTTATTTCTCTTATTTTTTCTTTTTTACTTAGATATAGGTATTTGCTAGCTGTGGTCCGTGGCTCACCTAGTCAGTCTCTGGAGAATGTCTGGTCCATCTGTTTGAGTTTATGGCTCTAAGTGGAATTTTTCTGAGGCCAAGAAATATAATTTGTACAGTATCTTGCACAGTAGAGACTTTTCTCTATGCCTGGATTCATCAAATGTGAGAGCAAAATAAATGTATAAATGTTCAAGATGTTCCTAAAAAATGTGTGCTGTGAAGAAACCTGTGAGGAGCATATTCCACCTTGAGCCTGCTCTGTGCAGTCTTTCTTCCACCCTATGCAGGTTTTAACACTTCTCTTCAAGCTCCTTCATCCACCTTCCAGTCACTGAATAAACACCTGCAACCTCAGCTATCACTCAGGGAAAGCCTTTCATGGGACAGGTGAGAAAAATAATTTCTGCATCTGAGCACTGTTGCTCTTCACATTGCAATGGTAGAGAAATGATTGCTGTAGGTGTTGGCTTACTTGTCATAGCTGCTACTCCTTTGCTCACTTTATTGGGCAAGTTGAAAACTGAATTGGAGCAGTAGCTGGGTGAAAGCTTTTTCAGGTCTGGCTTGAGTGCTGAAGGAGCTCTGTTAGTGGGGTTGGTATTTGTGCATCAGATATATGGAGAAATAGTGTAAGATTTGCACAAAGGGTCTTTTACACATTTTAATCTCCAAAGTATCAGCCTGTGTACAGTACAACTGAGATGTCTTTATCTGTTAATATATTCTCATGCAGCTCACAGCTGTTTGATCAAAGCAGTGTCTCAATACAGCTGAGCAATGTGAGCCAACACCAGAACAGAGAGGAGCAATCTACATTATTGAACTTTGTCTTTTGTAGTAACAGAGGAGGAGGGGCAGCCCAGAAGTACCACTCCACCCCAATTCGTCTGTGCCTTCCCCCCATTCTTCAATTCTCAGCCAGGAAAACATTTTGGTTTCTTTAGCTTTTTTTCTCAGCCCTATTCACTCTATTAATTCTTCACGCCCTTCAGTGTGGATATATAAGGGAAAATTTACCTATTGAGCTTCATTTTATCCTTTCATATTTCATATTTCAGTTTTTTCTCTTGGGAAGATACTAATGTCTGATGCTAGAGGGAGCTCAAAACCAGTATGAAATCTCATCTGGGTTAGTGGATAAAAATAAGAGTATTGAATGTTGCATAGAAAAATTGTTCCTTTCTGCTGTGATGATTTTTTTTGTGGTTTTTGAGGTTTTTTTCTGCATCTCTTACAAAGAAGGAAAAAGAAGTCTAACCTTGATGGGATTTTTTTTTTCCCAGTTATTAATTCTTCCTGATACTGGTGTGACCTACAACAAGTTTTTGTTATTTTCAAGTGAAATGTTTGGATTTAAGTTTCTGGATCATTTCACAGTGAATAATTTCCAGCTCAATTTCTGATCTTTTTGCACTAGTACAGGCAGTCTTAAACTTACCATAAAGGTATAAATGAGCAAACATTTCATTAAAAATGAAGAGGCTTATGACAATACCTATTCTCCCAAAATGGAGCCACCTGAGCTTTTCTAATAGCTGGTGACATCCATTAGCACTTCTCTCAGAAATTGAAAACATTTTCCATCTGTTCATACACACTCATTACAAAGTAGTTAAGAGCCTATGGGATCACACAGACACATTTTTGCAAATTAAAAAATATCAAGATGAGTTATTGAAGAAGCAGGGATGACTTTGTAATAAGCATCTAGGCCTTAAACTTTCCCTTTGCTCAGACACTGCAGACTCCCCATTAGCTGAGACCTGTGTAGTCTGTAACCTTCCAGAACATGAGATTTTGAAACTCTATGCTACACATCCTGTGAGAAGTCCAGCCAACCCTGCCCATTTACACTACTCTAACAAAGAGCAGAAATCAGTCATCCTTTGGCAGACATCCCTAAGGTCAAGTAGCTAAGAGTACTCAAATAAAAATGGAACATTTACATAAACAATGAGATCAGACAATATTATATTAATATGCAATAAACTTCATGAATAATGTGCTTGCATGTTTTCATGCCTGAAATTGTCTCTAACCATTAAGTTTAGATCTGTTTTTCCTAAAGGAAAATTTATTGGGAATGGACATTTTAATAAATTCCTTAAGATGATGGAAGATCAGTGAAAGGCTTCTAGAATGACAAAGAAGGTTTGGTTGGAGACACATGTCAAAACAAATAAACACAATATGCATTCAACTCAAATATGTTTAGAGGTCTTCCTCTCAAAAACCAGTCTTCTTGGAAGTGATTCCACTACCCTCTTACTCTATGTATGTTTCTTCACAAAACAACCTCTTGGTCAGACCTCCAATTTGTACATGTGTCTAATTGATTACTGAGTACAAATTTAGGGTTACCATATTTTACATTGTTGGGTCCTAAGCCTGATTCAGAGCTCCAAAAGCTTCTGATATTTTTAAAGTAAAGTGACAGCCACGTGTCTTGGTCTTGTGGACACCTTGACAAATTACATTGCTGAGCAATCACCAGTTCTATGAATTTTAACATGGGCTGATTCTGCATCTGGGATGGGGCAACCCTGGAAGTAGGTACAAAGCTGGGAGCAAGTGGCTGGACAGCTTGCTCAACAAGGAAGTATTGTCTGGGGAGACATAAAAGTAACTGTGAAGGAAATATAGCAAGGAAGGAGAAACATTTAGTGTGGGAACCTTGGATTATCCCTTAGTGGTGCACATGCTATGCCCAAGTTGCAGCCCAGAGTTGGTGTCAGCCAGCTCCAGGCTGTAGAAAAAAAGGTCTGTATGAGCTCACTCAATAAGTCAAAATGTTTTTGGATGTTGCACAAGTATACACGAGCATGAACAAAGAAGGAAGCATAGAACAGTGGTGGGTCATCTACAAAACAAGATGAAATAGGGTCCAGATGTTCTTAGCACTCATAAAGCAAAAGGCTCACTAAGATATTTCTCTGCACCCTTCCCGTAGTTTCTGTTAAGCTGTGTGATGATGACACACCTTCCAGCTCCAGGATTTTCTCTTTTACCATACCAGGTGCTGTTTGGAAAGTGATCGGCTTGTTGTATTACATAAACACTGAGCTTACTAAAATCTTAACCTGAGCCAACATTAGAGCAGTCAATTTTCCACTTCCATTTTATATATCAGATTTTCTCAGTCTCTATTACAAACAAGGAGTTAGTTGCCAGAAGCTCCTTTTTTTTAACATCACTTACAATATTTCTTCTCAGTGGCCAACAGAGAAAACAAAGAACCATGTATTACATAAAACTCTTAGAAGGTGGGCTGAAACAAAGAACTAAATCCATGCTAAATGTTGACAGATTGCCAGCAGCATACAGTAACAATGGAGACAGTCAGAATTAAGGGCACAATTTGACATTTTGTGCAGAGTAACAGCAATTGCAGTTGTTAGAAGATACCTTTCAGCTGGTTGGCTTTATGAGGACAGAATGAAGACTGAATGATGAGGGAAATGAGAGTCGTCCTGTCAGCTGTGATGTATGAGGAAACCTATATCTTAACAATGAAATCCTTCTCAAGCATTACAGACATGTAAAGTGAGTCAAAGAGAGGTGATGTCATCCATTGTAGAAGTGATACCATAATAGATTACTATGGGGGATTATGGCCAACATTCCCCAAAAATTATTCTCTCTGCTCTGTGTTTAATCACTAAATGATCTTAGCCAAGATGTTTAAACACAAACACATAAAGTGAGCCTTTAATGGTAGAGTTTTTATAAATGCCCAAGTCATCTGAATGTCTCTGTTCCATTGAAAAAATTAATTGTACTTTCATTGCACTTTCATTGCCTTTTGATTAAAGTCTTGTACACATAATGGGGTAAATAGATTTGAAAATTTCTCTCCTACACTTGTGATGAGGCTTCCAAATATGTATGATATTGGTGAAAACATGAAGGGTGAAACCAGCATGCATAATCAAGGCATGATGTTTTTTAAAGGCCTGTTGGATCCTGATGTTTTTGCTAACATCACTGCTGTAGCCAGCAGAACACGACAGGCCATGTGCTGTGGGTCCGGGGAGCAGGCAGAGTGAGGAGATACTTTGGGAGAATTCTGCATGGGTATTTCTACCAGAACCTGTCTGTGCTGGGGCTGTAAGCCTCAGCTTTCACAGCTTTTAGCCACTGTTGACATTTCTTCATTAAAAGCTTCCATGTTTCATACCAAAACCTGAGCAGCCCTATATTACAATGCCAACCAACTGCCATTTTCCTGGATCAATAACTGTGAGTAGCCTAAGAAACCTGCAGGTCCCGGTTTTCATTTATTAAGACTCAATATATTTACACTGAGTTTATCTGATCTGTAATAATTTTTATCATTTGATGATAGATCTTCCTGTTTAAGCAGAACCACATTTCTACCCTGCCTGTGAAATCCAGAGCCTGCATTACCTTCAATTCATGCATGGGACCTTCAGGGAAACTGCATTTCTTTCTACATGCTTTTGTATTTAAAGGAATAAAAAAACAAGTAATCTACTTTGGAGCAAATAGTGCTGTGAACTTAATGAGACCACACTGTCAAATTTACTTCAGGATGATACATTTGTTTATTAATTATGATATTTTAGGTGAATGTCATACTTTTCTTTATCTGCATGCTTAACTACACTTCAACCTTTTCAGCAGGTTTTCCACTGAATCATTTTCTGGTATAAAAGTATTGGAGCCATGCCTCCCTTTTCTTTAGAAATACCTCTGCAGTTTTCCTGACCCTACTACTAGCTGGGAGAATAGATTAAAACTTCTGAGCTGTGAGTTACATTAGTGATTTCTATGGTTATCAGTGATAAAGCAAAGTCTTGGCATGTCACATGAGGAACAGACCTCTTTCTGTATTAAATAACCTTTTCTTATGGATGATGAAAAAGCCCTGCTAGAATCATAGAAAGATTTGTGTGGGAAGGGTCCTCTGGAGGCTTGCTGTTAGATCAGACTTCTGTGAGGCTTGTCCAGGCAAGTGCTGAAGATATCAAAGGCTCCGGATTTAATTGCAAAATAGTATCCATTGCAGGATTGTCATTCTACAGCTGAATCACATAACAAGCAAATGCACAGCAGGGCCACCATTAATTGAAAGTGAAAGCAGCATCCAAATGAACCCTGCTCTACTTCAAATGAAGCCAAAGATTTGGAATCCTGCTCACAGTGGACCAAAGCTTTCATCAGCTATCTTGCACCCAGTATTCTAGTTATTCCATTGTTGGCTTCAAAGGAAAATCTCAGGGATAACAGGCAGGCAAAGAGAGTACACCCTAAGTCCATGAGCCGAGTGGGAGCCTCACTGTGCTGATATGCTGGTCCTGCTGGACCATGCAAGAATCCTTTGTTGTATAGCCATGGTACTGATTTCAGATCTGGAAAACTGCTTTACAGGAAATCATAGAATAGTTTGGGTTCGAAGGGACCATTGCACATCACCCAGTACAACCCCCAAGCTGAAGGACATAAGGAATCCACCTTAATTAATGTACAGCAAAGCCAATGTTTTTAAAAGGAGTTAGAGTGGTCAGGTAGGAGATAGTTGGTTATGTATTACAGTCCTAGGCAGGAACTGCAGTCAAGAGCCACATTTTCCCAAAACCTTTGCACCCAGCAACACCCCATGCAGAGAGGGAATCAGCAGTCATGAATCAGTTTTATCCATGCTGGATAAAACACAGAGACCTTTGACTCAAGCCTGGAGACAGAACACTGTCTGAGCAATATAATTAGAAAAAAAAGGAAGCCAGAAGGTTGGCTGAGCCTATGTAGATATGTATTCATGGCTTTGCTAGGAAAAGACTATTAAAGATGTGTTCTTTTTCTTTCTGAATGTCAGATTTTACTGAGCAATCCTTTCTGCTGTCCAATGACTTATTAAAAAGAGAGGGCCTTTGAAATGCTAAGCAAGCCCAAGATCCCAGAAAGCTGCTCATATCTGTTTATTTATTTACCCACATTTTTTTCTCTTGTGGCCAGCTTAGCTCCTGCCTAAGAGAGCAAACAAACTGCAGATGCAGAGCTGATGACATTGGGCCTAACAGAGCCCTCAAAATAAAGCCATAAATTGTTTCTTTGAATTGCCAAGGAAACAGGACTTTCCAAGTCTAATTTCAGAATAGATCCTAGAGTTAGTCTCAGTCCAGTATGTGTGCTGAAGCTATGAGGCTTCAATGCTTTGAGTAATTTTTAAATGTCTTTTCCAATTAAGGATACCCCATCTCCTATTTTTTGTCGGTCTTTACAAAGTAAGGTAATGCTAGAGGAGATGCTGCCATCACATCTTTTTGTGTGTATTGCTACTTATAAGAAAGACTTACAATTCATATTTTAAAATAAAAGCAAAAAGAAAAGCACTCTGGTTATCTTGTAAATTTGGGGGCCATTTCTGAACTGATGTTTCAATTATGCAAAGTTATTTTACCAGAACTACAAATCCACACTGTAAGAGTGTTTCCCAAATCCTTTGTTCCATAGTATAACCAATATACTTTTAAGCTGTTTGAATTTGAACTGTAAGTTTTATCCAATTATATCAGAATTTGTTACCAATATCAGATTGTTTGTTACTTTCTGTGTACAGTGAAACAATTTGCCAAAGTCAGTATTACATCTGTAGATGTAATAGAACAGTCGCTTGTTCATGTTTTGCTTTATGGATTAGGCGCCCTGGAATAAAAAATGTCTTTCATAGTAGTCTTTAATTCAGTTGCTAACCTAACAATGAAGGCAAAGAGTAAAATTATTGTAACTGTAATCAATTGGCCAGTGGCAGAAGGAAAATCATTCATAACATACTACATGCAAAAATTCATCGTGTAAGGTCTTTATCCACAAAACTTTATATTTAATTGTTTTGCCATAGTTACAGAGGCTCAGATCCATGGGAGTGGTTGGTGATGACAAGAGAAGGAGTTAGGATGGAGAGGTTCAGTTTGGATTTTGCCCTCTTTATTCCAACCCTCTTTTTCTCAGGCAGCACTCAGTTACTGGATTTCCTTCTCTTCTCCCACCTAGCCATTCCCAATACCATTTATCCTTCCTCCATCCACTTTCCTAAGTATTTGTCTCATGATCTTCTGGTTCCAGAGTCCTTCAGAGCACAGGAAGGCTGGGCCTGCAGCTCTAACAACACCAGGGTTCCACTCCATGTCCACTGAGGCCTGATGTCATAGGGACACTCAGGAAGAATTTTTGGGACTCATCGGTGTGCTTTTACTACTCCTACCTTCCTCCATGGAATTGCTTTTGGCCATTGGTAGGAAGGAGGATGGGAGGGAAGGCTTTTGGGACATGTCAGTGCTTCTAAAACCTTGTGCCAGTCTTCCCTCTTGCCCAGAGTGAGGAGCAGCATCCCAGCAACTGTCCTGCTTTGTCCCAGGCGCTTTGGTGCATATACTGAGTTTTCTCAGGAGTATATCCCCCTCTTGTCTTCTAAAACAGAGACATTTCTGTTCTGTGTCTGCATTCTGGACTGGTTGTTTTCCAGCCTCCAAAATCACTGTGCAGCAGAGTAAACCAAGAACGTTCAGGCTGAACCTCAGTCACCTTCTGACATCCAGACCAATGCAGGATCTTAATTAAAATGCAGGAAGCACCTGTTTTCTGTGGGCATTTCTTCCGTTTAAAAATCCATAGTCAAGCTGAATAAAACTCTTTTATGTTATGATTTTCATGAACAATTAGAAGACTTGCTTAATAATATAAAAAGCCATAACATTTTGATGTTGGGAGGAAATTCTTTACTTTGAGTGTTGGGAGGCACTGGAACAGATTTCCCAGACAAGTGGTTCTCCCATGCCTGGCAGTGTTCAAGGCCAGGTTGGATGGGGTTTTTAGAAACCTGGACAAGTGAAAGATGTTCCTTATGGTCAGAGGTCTGGAACTAGATAATCTTTAAGATCTCTTTCCAACCCAAGCAATTCTGTGACTCTGTGATTTACGCTTTGCTACAAAAAGTTAATTTCGGTCACTTTAATTTGGTTGCTATGTAACAGGACTTTTGTATGCATCAACAATACACCAAGTTTTTCTCCACTCACAAGCACTTCCCAAGGGCAGGCATAGGAAGTCAGAAACCACTGTGGTAAATTCAGTAAGCATGTGTGAGAAGATAGTGATGGCTGTAAGCTTTGACTGCAGCATGAAAGAACCAACAGCAGCAGTCTTACAGGTCTCTGGAATATTAGAGCACAGAATGCCAAGAGCACAACCTTATGGGATTAATGAGACATTATTAAGAGAAACTAAGTATTTGCATAGCATTTCCAGGAGCACCATTTTTTGACATCACTAAGAGCAGAGTGGCTGAATGTTCTTAAAGCACACTCAGTCAGCATCTGTGATTGTGAAGAAAATTGTGTACTATGAGGGATGGGCAGGCAGACATTCTAAGTCTTTTGGAGCATAATGTGGCCAATTTTATCTGAAAATTATTAGAATTAATCACAAATCATATCTTTAAGAAAGGTGAGTGCTACCATTATAAAATAATAGGTGCATAATATACTTCATACAAAGTCATGACTTCAGCACATCTCTGAGTCCCTGGCAAAGGGCCCTTGCTAGCACTCACTAGAACAAGTTCATAGAAGAAATTCACAGAAGAAAATCCATCAGGGTTATTTAACAGTATAATACTACTACTTGCTCAGCTGCACATTGCTGGTAGCTGGGAAGGTGTAACTGGGAAAGTACTACTACATAACCTGCCATAATATTTTTCCCCCAGGCACCCACTATGGTACATTATTGGATGCATAAAGCAGACTTAATGGAATCCATTCAGCTATGGTTGAGATACAAGGATTATGAGTACACAAAATAGGTTTATGGGTTATTTATTTTATTCTGTCACTAACATGCCAAAGTTAAGCAGACTTTCTTTAAAGGAAATGGAATGGAAATTCATTCAGGATAGACTCCAAATTCAAAAAAGTCTGAAAATGGTGGGAGCAAAGTCAGGGCAGTAATTCAACCTTGACTGTAATCTTTGCTCTTTCTACCACTGTAATCATTCACTCCCAACTCTTGGATGTTGGCCCTAGACTGACCAGAGTATAAGAACTCCCACTGAGCCCATGAGGGTCACTAAGATGAACAGTGATAAATCAACATGTTTTGCTCCTACCAGCTGTGATGGAATAATTGCTCTGAACATTGTAGTTATTAAAATCACATTTGTCATGGGAAAAAAAAAGGAAAAAGAAGACATCGAGGAGTCAAAGGGTCTTTATATATAAAGTCATTTCTATAGGGTATCTAATTTTCTTTTTTATAAAAGATAACTCCATTATGTTGGACTGAGAGAGGAAGAAGACATGTGGGAGAACAACCAAAATAAATTCCAGTTTGTGGTATTAGTCACTCTCTCCCAGTGCCAGTAGCTAATTGTCATACTGGGCATGCTGTGAGGACACTGGAAATAGTTCAAATGGCACCAAATGCCTATTACATTGTTTAGATATGCAGGCCTCCTCCACCCAGCTTGGCTTGTTTATCTGTTTGCAAATAGTTTTCTTGGGGATCAGGTTTTGCAAGTGTTTTATCTTTTTGTGTGTGTGTGTTAAATTCTTTGGTAGGCTACATAGAAATGAGGAAGAAAAGGGAATCCAATAAAGAAAAGGGAAACCAATATTTTTAAAATCTTTCCCCCAGGTGATTTGCTTGTGAGCAAAAGCCAAAGTGTGCAGGGGGTATCTTCTGATTCTCTCTGATGATGAAGAAACCTGAGCTGAATGAAGTGTGGACACTCACCTGTAGGCTGGTTTGCATACACCCACATCAGTAATATTCTCAAACAGGACTAAGGTACAGAAAAAGTAGGAGATATTGCCTGTATTCATAACACAGAACAGCTTTCAGAATGCTCTGAATTAATCCAAGGATTGAAAGGATGGAAAGGTAAAGCTGATGTCAGAAGAAGTTAAAAAAATAAAATCACAAAAACTTCACAGCAATTAATGGGGTAGTCTTGGAGCTGTGACAACAGGGCGCTGAAAAATGGAGTTCTGAAGAGTCCCCAGGAACAGAGCACTATGTGAAGAGGTCCTAGGAACAGGATAATGTAAAACCTTCTTTCTTTGACAACTAATTGTTCAAATAGGTTTAATCAGAAAGTGTCATAGAGTGAAAGGTTAAATAAGTACCATGTGGTGCCTCCTGGAGTGGGTGCACTGGAAGATGGCAAAGCTGATTAAGGCACTGGAGCATGTCTTTTGCAAGAAAAGCCAAAGGAGCTGGGTCTGTTCAGCCTTGAGAAGAGATGACTGAGAGGGAACCTCCTCCATGTCCGTGAGTATCTCAAGGGAGGTGTCAAGGGGATGTTTCCAGGCTCTTCAAGCAATAGGAAAAGAGGCAATGGGCAGAAATCGAGGCACAGGAAATTCCACCTGAACATGAAGAAGAAGTTCTTTCTTTACCGTGTTGATGACTGAGCACTGGAACACATTGACCAGAAAGGCTGAGGAGTCTCCCTCACTGGAGATATTCAAGAACTGCCTGGACACAGCCCTGTGCCATGTGCTCTGGGATGACCCTGGTTGAGCAGAGAGGCTGGACCAGGTAACCTGGTGTTGTCCATGCCAACCTGACCCATTCTGGGATTCTGTGATTAGCTGATTTTTTCCAGAGTGAGTAACACAAAATGCCAGTATTATTGCTTTTCAACATCCAGAATAGACTGAAAGAAAAAAATAAATGCTTTCTGCCCACTGTGTGTCACATTATATATCCTGCACTCCAGCAATATTAAATTCTTCTTCTAGGATCATAGTTACTCACCTCTGCATGAGTCCTTGGTTCCCATAAGGCTGATTCAGGTGAAAATTAAATTGACGTTTCCTAAGAACTGGAAAATGAGAAATATATTAAATTGTTATATAAGCAGGGAGATTTTTTAGGTGGGGTCTTTTTTCCCTCTGAGTCTGCAAAGATTATTAAGGACATCTGGTCAATCCCATCTTGGGGGAAATAAAAATTTTAAAGTTCTTATTTACAGACCTCTAATTATCATTTTTGGAAGGACAAGTCTTATATTTTGCTAAATTAAAATATGAAATCTGAACCTGTTGAAAAATGCAATAATTCAGGGGGGGGGTTCTCCTTTTTCAATGCAGGATTGATACCAAATAAAGATCAATAAAAAATTAGATTCCTCTCCTACCAGACCATTGTTATAAAAGGTAAAAGAGTAAAACCCACTTATTTCTGCATGGAAAGGAACAGGAAAGGAACATCTATGCAAAATTATACAGCCAGTATACAACAGTCTTTTACTCCTAAAGCACAGAGGAATAGGAATGCTCCATTTTTCTAAAATCTCAACATCTACTTCAAATGAAGTTTGGTGTGAAAAGGTGGTTGAGGTGTCCTATAACTCAGAAAAATATTAGAAACTGAAGAACTGCTTCTCTACATGGGAAAGGCATAGCAAGGAATGTTCAGCTGACAAATAAGAATGGATTTTATGTCATAAGGCTGAGTGAGGAACAAACTCCTGAGGGATGTTTTATCTTGATTATCTGCAGAGATGCCTTTCTGGAGGGCAGGATTAACACCAGCATAGAAAATATTGCTTGATGCAAGAGTGATGTACATGAGATTCTCTGCCTTGAAGTAAGATTGGATAATCATAAGGAGCCTTTTTGTCTTTAAATGGCATGACTGATTTCCCAGGCATGCATAGCTCTGAAATGGAGTCTGTTTAGACTGTTTAATCTACACAGATTTTCAGGCTGGAGTTGTGGAAAATGAGTGAAGCAAATACATTTTAACTATGCTTTACAACCAGCTGTGGAAAAGAGCATGGAAGATATTATACCATGCTAGACAAGCCACTCTCCTGTGTGTTAAGATCTGATTATTGTGAGATGCCTCTACACAAAAAAAAAGGTGCAAACAAGACCATATGCTGAAATTAATAGTGTGGATTTTATCTAACAGTAAAATGTGAGGTAGAGAGATGGAAAGAAATAGAAAAGGGGGAGGGGGTGAGAGAAAGAGAGTGAGAGAGAAATAGACTAAGTAGAAAGATATTCACCATGCCTGTGGATACAGTGGTATCCTATTGGTCCTTCACCATGGCCTTCTCTGTGGTGGAATTCCTCCTGTCCCTCAAAACTTCTCATCCTTTATACATTTTAGCAAACAAAGGAATCAATGTCCATGGGCTACATGATTTTCTCAATTCCAATGCTATAAGTCTCACGATCAGTCTTTCTATTCCTTTCAGTTGGTGGGTTTCTTATATGGCTCCCCCTTCCAGACCAGTCAGAGCTGATTTTCAGCACAGTTGCTGTGTCGCCTCTCTTTATGTATTCTTTATGTCCATTATCAGTGCTCCCCCACCTTATTTACCTCTTCCTAGTCTGAGATAATCAGACAATAGTACCACCCTTACCTTATCTCAGGTTCCAGTCAGGTGCTTATCTAACTGTCCAAACTTCCAGGAATTTATGAGGGTATATTTGGCTGGAGGGGAGGATGTGTTCAGAGGCCACAGGTGATTGAGCAGGTCCTCCTTTCTGCAGTTTGCCATAGTGGGCATAGTCCTTCAGTGATCTTAACAGTGTGTGAGGAAATTATGACCCATAAGTCTCTTACACTATGGAGACAATGACCATCCAAGTCTCACCCTTTATATCCTGACTTTGGAAAACTGAGTGCAGGGGAAGATGTAACACCACTCTGCTTCCCTTCAGCAGCATAACATGAATGTGTTAGGGATGATATGACACTCTCTTATGCTGCTCCACTGAAAAATTCACCTTTCATGTCAAGAGAAAGGGTAGTGAACTTGTTCACAACATACAGAAAGACATTATGAAATTGAGAATTAAAAAAACTATCTCAAAAAGGGATTCTTATTGAGGACCCTCTCCCTTTCTGCCCTCACAATAATGAGAAAGAATGTATGTAGGCAGCCCTCAAAGAAGTTTGCAAATTATTGTGCTTTGAACTTATATGCTAGAGAGAGGAACAGCTGCCAAAAGTACATCCTTGTGCTTCATTTTAGCAAACAAGAACAACCTAGAAGAGTGGTTCAGCTTTAAGAGAATGTGTCCTCAAATATTTGCATTAGCAAGTCGCTTACCTAATCCAGAGTTAATTGGAAGAAAGGAGCTATTCCATGACTGACAGTCTTACATGGCCTGTATAATCATGCCTCTCTCATTATTTGGATAAAGATTTGATGGATGGACCTATATAATCTTGCACTAAACTCCTATTTTACAGGGATGAGAAAGTGTACTTCGAACTCATATTGTAATATTCTGATAACCATCTTTATAATTATATCTACCTGTAGGACTTATAAAGAACAGCCTAGAATCAGGCTACTAAACCCATACTCAACCACTATAACTGATGTAATAACTGAGCTGCTTCATATAAAGTCAGAGATTTTCCCTACTACTCATTAGTTACCTGCATGGCAACTCTGGGAATGTTGATTGCATGGAGGGAGAAGCCACAGAAATGGGCAAACCAAACAATTAGGATTCCAAAATACACTTTTAATGAGTTAGTTTTATAATGCTGATACAAGAGCCCTGTTTAATTTACAGCTGCATCTTAGTTTCTATTATAAGTCCAACATTGTTTTCTGATTTTATTACATAAATTGTTGATAACACTGAGATTTAGATTTTAATCAAGAAAAGATTACTCCTGGGCGCTAAATCTCTGATTAATGCACCCAGTCCAGGAGAGCACTGTAGCATGTAATTTTATCCCTGCTTAGTAGAGTACATAAAGTCATGCTTAATTTGGACCCTGTGAAAACTCCCATTGACTGTTAAAATAAGCAGGTTTATGAGAATCCAGAAGAATCCAGAGCACAAATTCAGTAGTAAATAAAATGAAAACAAGAACAGTAAAAGTTGCTGATTTATTCTCCCCCATTCTCCTCCCAAGTGGCAGTTGTTCTGCTGTCACAACATTAACATTGTTTATGGTTTGTCAAGAAGGATTTTTACCATGATGCCTCTTGTGTACAAGGTGCTGTACAAACCCCTAAACATAAGAAGCTCACCCCAAGTGGTTTGCAGTCCATTTCTAGCTGAGATACCTTACCTAAAGGACATTAAAACTCAAAGTTTCTTTGAGGTTTGTCTTTCTCTCACTTCTGCATTTTTGTTAATGACTCATGGTTTTGCACAAAAGCTGAATTTGTATGTCAGACTGTGTTCTTAACATTGCCAAAAACCCAAACATGAAGCTGAATTCATATACAGTGTCTTACAAAACTGATTTAAAAAATTAACATGAATTGCTAAGTACTGCCCAAATTAACACAAATCAGAGTTCATTACATAGCATTAGGAGGCAATTTATTGCAATCATTATGCCTGCTGTTACACAGAACCATATGCCAACTCTAGAAATAACAAGCATTCTGAATCAGGGTCATTGCTGTCATATTTGCATGTGAAACACATTAATTGATCTCCTGTGCACATTAAAATTTAAATCCACGCTTTTTTGCTGCTGAATGCTCCATCCTAACTTTGTTGTGAGAAGAGACAGACTCGGTGGAGAGAGAAATGATGTTTTAGAGGAATACTTATCCCAAACTGTGGTAGATTATTTTGTTAAATCCATCCTGCATAACTAAATGAGGTCCTAAATATCTTTTGGTTTCCACAGTAGGAAGATATGCAGTCTTACATGTCAGACACATGAAATAACATGGTCTCACCCATGTCATCTTGTTCTGGTGGTCTTCCTCAGGGGGCTGTATCTGTAAGAGCTAAAGGCTGAGCAACATGGTGTTTAGCAAAGTCTCTTCTGCAAAGGTTGCTGTGCAATGGAAAAAAGACAATAAATCTCATTGTTCAGTCACAAAGAGTGAGAATGTTAGCATGGTCTTCAACTGTAACTCCCAGGAGACACTGCTGCAGTGCAAATTAAATCAGCTCAAAAATCAAGATATATATTTTGCTATTTCAGGTTGTATCCAGAATTTCCATGTTGTCTACAGATAAATAAAAGGCAAAAAGAAAACCCTTATTTGAAAAAAAATAAATATAACAGTACTATCCTTTCCCCCGAGCACTTTTGATGAATCCTGGACAAAGGCAGTGGGAAACTTCATATTAAAAAAAAAAAAAAAAAAAGAAGCATCTCTTTCCAAGGCAAGGGGAGATTATGGGGGAGAAGTTGGATGTGAACCAACATGGTGGAAAAGTCTTCACTATAAGATAGGTCATGGAATTGATGTTAGAGAGTTGACTTTTAGAAGGGGAGTCAGTGAAGGAGGAGGAGATGAAATATTTTGAGAAGAGCAAAAAGATGATTAAATTAGACAAGTCAGACATTGAAGTTGGACAGGGAATTCTGACAGGGGCAGGAAGGGTGAAAAAACACCTGAGAGAATTGGGCACTGGGAAAGGGGTTTGTCAACAGCCATTTAAGGCAAGATGGGAGATTAAGTAGGACATGAGAGGAACAGAAATAGTGGCTGTTCCAGATTGTTTGTCCTGCAGTTGCTTCCCATTCATTGAGCATGAGGAAAATCTTTCCTTCTTGCTCCTTGAAAAAGAAGATGTATCTCTCAAGCTGTCTGCTGGTATAGTAGCCCATAAGAACTTGCTGTTTGGTTAAGGTTTTCCCTGTTGAGTCACATGGGTTTCTCTGATCTCTATTTTCCTTGATTCCTATAGGCCAGAGAGAAAATGGTTTGAGAATGCAGTATGATTATGGATTGTTTTGCTCCATTTTGCTTTATGCGAGAGCAGATTTTCTGGAGCACATTCTCCAGGATTTACCACACCAGGACAAAATTGTCCTGCCCTGTGAAAATAAATCACATGCCTATCTGTATATCCTTTACCAAGTGAATACAGCACTTCTGTTGTAGTGTGTGTCTGTCATCCTTAACAACAAAAAATGGAAGTAAATTAGAAAATAGTAACTTAAACAAATAAAAGCATTTTACCAGCATGAGCAAAATAACCCAGAAAACCTTAAACTTTTCTCAGTTAATGTGCAAATAATGGTAGCTCAATGTTAGCAGTGCAAACAGCTGTTGTGCTTACCTAGAGGAGGGCAGCTTCTCTGTATTGATGTGGGTTATTTAAGTCTTCAGAGATAACATTATCAGGAGCAGCACACAATGCTACAGCATTTATCATTCACCTACTCTATTTTTGTCAGTGCAAAGAACATAAACACATTGCTTTCCAAGTAGGAAGTCAGATAGGCCAAAGCATGAATTTGAGAGCTGAGTGATATTAACCTTCAGCAAATGTGAAGATAGCAGATATGCTTCAGCGATTGCATAAGGAAAATAAGTCTGTGCAACCATGCTGTTTTGCACTTAGTACCAGTAAATGTGGGTACTGAGCTCAGCACTGCACAGACACCTGCGACCCCAAAAAAGCAAGCGACGTGTTAGCGATGGCAGAGACTGATGCATTATGATTCCTGTTGGGAAATCCAAGAGACAAGGGATTATAGTCAGTAAAGCATTCTGCCATCACCATGGCACCCAGAGTGCTCTGTGACCATTCATGTCCCCTGTAAATACATTGGTGAGCTGAGCAGCTCTGTCTGGAATGCACATCCTGAGTGGGGTGTCATCCACAGACAGATGGCGGGAAGGAAGGGCTGAAGCCCTAAATCCAGAATGCTGAACTGACCTTTGCTACATCCCTAACACACACAGCATAAGACACTGCTTATGGGGTGTTAGACAAAGAGAAACATTGCTTTTGGATCTGCTTTGGGTTGAGCTGGGAAAGAGCAGGGTGTGGGCAAGAGCTGCTTTTCCAATAGATGTAAAGACCAAGAGAGATGCCTAGTGCCTTGTAAACCAGCCATATGAGCTCCCAGAGAGTAGTGGTGCAAACAGAGCCTTGATTAACTCTGGGTGTATGTCTGAAATGCCTCTTTTTCCATCTTTTCCAAAGTGTTTATGGATAGGGCTACAGGTAAAGTAGTGATGGTGTTTCCTGTAATGTCTATCTGTGTCCCAGGATGGTGGCATGAAGGTTCCCTAGAAGTGTTTCCTCTTCCTGACAAAAGGAACTCTAATAAGGTCAACATGGTGATAAGGGAGCTTACAATTTGCCTTTAGTTCTGCTTAGCCCATATTGCAATCCATTCTTGACAAATGCTCTTTGTTTGTGTATATACCGAGACAAAATCAAAACACATTTCAGATGAGTCAATGTTCATTTCCTTCCTGATTTCATAGTCTGAGACTGTTAGATTACAAGAAAATTCAAAGAAGCAGAATGATTTACAGTTCCTTTCAGTTTAATGTCTTCTCAAAACCTGATTAATACTATCTCTGTCCCATAACATATGAAAATGATAAATAATAAAAAATAAATAGTATTAAAATAATTATTTAATAAAGCCCAAGATAGTCTTCTCATATCTGTCCAGTCTGAGAGTGAAAGACATATATTGTCAGCTTTGTGGTGATGGATAAAGAGTAATGCCTGTCTGCCAATATTGTACAGATTTCTGAAAGATTCAATAGATCTGAAAACCAGTGGATTAGAGGAGCATCGTGATTTAACCCCAGCTAGCCCAGTACCTAAAGGAGATTCCTTACACCAGAGTTGGTCATTCTGTACAAAATGAAATATTAAATTCCTGGTAAAAATGCTCTATCCCTGATAGAGCATCACTGACTGTTTGGAGTGCATGTCAGTCTGGGCTCAGAACATAGCCAAAAAGTTTAGTGTTTTTAACCTTTATCTCCTCCCAGACATCCTTCTGTACAGTTCCACAAGATCTGGCAGTGCTGACAGAGGTGTGAACTGCAGCAGCAGGAGGGGGGCAAGCTGCTGACAGAGAAAGTGAGACCTTCCAGCCTGCTTTGCTTTTAGGTAACTCTCTCGTTTTTTCCTCCTTAATTGGAAACATGTGTTTACCTGCAAGGAAAAGAGAATGTGGATATAAAAACTCAGCATCCTCACACGCCAGTTTTTCAGCCAGCTATTCATAGACAGAAAAAAGATTTCTCCGAGATAAGTAGAAACATTTAAATTCCAATATGGCTATTATTATTTTAACTTTTTCTTTTTCTTTTTTTTTTTTAATCTTAGCAGGGACTCTTTATCTCTTTTTTTTTAAAGTCTATAAACATGCAGAGAAATTAATAGCTGTTTTGTGTAATAGAAAAGCAGCAAAGTGCTCCAAAGAGCAGACATATTTTGTTTGGACTTTTGCCTATAGGAAATGTAAAAGACAATCTTTCTGAAAACACACTGAAATCTTTGCTTTACTTCTCTGACTTTGATGCTAGATTGGAGCCTGCGCTGCCTTTTTGAAGGAGCTTATAATGGGAATGGTGAGACATCCTTAACTGCAGCAGATCAAGTGATTTCCCTCACAATGCAGCCCAGCGTGGGAAAGCAGCAGCAGTTAATGAGACTAAAGGAAAGTGTGAACTGTCCCCAGAAGCCATTACATTAGTGAAGTTTATCTCAGCCGGGTAATTCGCCTCAGTCAGGAGCGGAATTTAATTTACTGTTGGAGCAGCAGCGGCAGCACAGCAGCGCTATTTGTGTGCTCTTTATCTAAGGTGCTATATATTGCGCTCAGAGATAAAAAGTCATCCTTTTTTTTTTTTCCTGGAGGAGACAAATTAGATATTAGCGATCATAAGAAAGTGTTTCTCAGTGTGCAGATAACTTCTTGTATGCGTCTTTGCATTTGTTTTCATGCCCCTTAGCCTAACAGCTCCTTGGAAAGGTTGTAAGCAGGAATCTCCTTCCCCAGCTTAGTAGGAAAGAAACACATGGGTCTGAGTCATGAGGATAGTCCCTCAAAAGTCATCATGGTCATCTCAATAGAAAGGAAAGTGCTGTCTGCAGAAGTGCAAGAGGAGAAGATCAAAGATATTATTCTAGGCAGATGGGTTTTCAAAAATTTGTACCTTTTTTGGAAGATTCTAATTTCTGGAGGAACCAAGTATTTCTTCACTCTCACCATCAATATCCCAGCTTTGTAGTGCTCCAGGAATAAGGCACTCCTTAAGAGAACATAAATTTTAGGATTATAGAGCAGCATTTCTTAAATCCCTCCCCTTAACCACTGCAAACTGACAGCAACTTTCATGTCACCTCCTTGGTTTCAGCCCTCAAGCCAGACCATGGTTTGTCCTGTCCTGGCCACCAGAGATTTTAGAGTCAACCCAACAATACTGCAGCAACAAGCAACCCGTTTTCATCTTAGGGGCACTGTGGAAACAATATTCCCCACTCCCTGGGGTGGCTGGAGCCTGTTTATTCCTGGTGTGAAGCCACTGGAAGGGCACAGGGTGTTTGTGAGATTGCTGGTCCAAAGGCCCATCAGGCTAATGAAACATTCCCTGCTGCAATGGAAACGCTCATTTCTTTTTCTCAGAGGGCTTTCAGGTGTACACAGAGCTATCAAAATACTCTGAGACACTTTCCAGAGATAAAAAAGCACACAGGATTTTAGGCCAGATACTCACTTGAATTCTGTGAACCAACACTCCCTCATGTGGCTTCCAAAAACTGAGAGGAAAGAAAGGTGCACTTAGAATCTTCAGTGAAAGTGAAAATACTGCCAGTGGAGCTCATCAACAGAATAATTCAGAGCAGTACTGCCAGGAAGGCAATAGATCTTTAGCAATGTGACCAATCTGGGCTAGACTCACTTCTGTTGTCCACCACAAATTGATACAATCATGATGAAACTCTTTAAAGCCCTTCACCTCTATTTCCTGTTTGAAAATGTGGCCTTGAAGGTACTCTGCTCCTTCTAGCCTGAGGTACATATTTCACCTCCTGCAATTAATACACCTTCTGGAGATTCCCTTTTTGTCACGGTCATTTTAAACATCATCATTTTATTAAAAGTTTTCAATCATCTCAGGTGATGAAAAGATGTTCATGTGCTTTTTAAAGGCTGTGAGCAGTTCTTCCCTTTCCTAGGCAGAGTGGAGCTGTTTGTGCATGTGTCCAGACAATTGCCAATTCACTTAAATGAATGAGAGCAGAGTATGGGAGGAAGGATTTGCATGATTGATGGCAAAAATGAATTACTTCCAGCCACCCAGCAGCACAGTAATTGATGTGTGGGAGGCAGCTGCAAGTGCCACATAATAGCTGTCAGTGTCACAGATGGTCTGAGTGCTTTGGGGTGCAGATAACACCGTGACAAAGGGATTGGCATGGCGTGAACACCACCACCGTTCTTGGCTGGCCACCTCCAGCAGCGCTGGCAGCACTGCTGTGCTGTCCTACACAGAAGATGTCTCTGACTCTTTCCTGCATCTGAAAAGATGATGATGTCTCTGGAAAAGAAAACTGAGAGATGAAACCAGCAGCAGAGGTCTATAAAACATATGTGCCTTTCTCCCATATCCTTTTAGATTCCTAGAAGAGGTTTTGTTGTTGTTCTTGTTGCTCTTCTTCTTCTAATTTTTTGATGCTCTGGAACCATCTTGGAAAGAAAGTTTCTTTCTAAAGACTGAGGGAATTTTCAAAGGTTGTCGCAAGGTATTGAAAAGTAAAAATACCTCATGAGTTTAATAATTAGTTCCCATGTCACCCTCAGAAAGCACTTTCAGATAGAAGAACATCTTAGCCAACAGTATGACTGGGATTACTGCATCACACACTTTGGTTTCTGCGCTCTCCTGGCATTGGAAAAGGCTCTCCAGGGAAGTGGTCATAGCGCCAAGCCTGACAGAGTTCTCTCAAGAAGCATTTGGACACCACTCTCAGGCACATGGAGTGATTTTTGGGAGGTCCTGTGCAGGGTGAGGAGCTGCACTCCATGATCCTTGTAGGTCCCCTTCAACTCTGGATACTCTATGGTTCTATGATTCTGTGGTTCCATGATCCTGTGATTCCATAATGAGTACTGTGATTCCAGAGATCAAAGCTCTGACTGTGTCCTCAAGTGACTGACTCAGGAAAGGAATCAAATTCAGAGTAGTAGGAATTACGCTGTTTGTGGCTCTCAATCACTCCTTATGCCCCTACTGCATGATTGTTTATTTATTTGCTATTTATCTTGTCTTGACTACAGATTGTGGGCTCCCCATGTAGAACAGTCCATCCTTTTTATTCTCAAACCTTTGGATGGGAATCTTAAATGCTCAGATCTCAGTTTTCCCTTGAAACCTGACTTGCACTCCTGCATATTTTAGAGATGTATTTTATTGTAATTTCTGACAGTATATCGAGTAGATCAGTAATCCTTCATCAAGGATGACACTTTTTGAGGCAGAGTTTAGATTAAAACAGAATTTTATGCTAATTCTGGCTTAATTCTTTCCTGATCTTTACTTTAGCCATGGAGGGGTCACTCTAGTTTGATAAGATCTGGGAAAACATCATTTACAAAACAATGCAGCATATCTGGATGCCTCTACCCTCAGACAAAATTAGTTTGCTCATAAAACCAAATATTTATTTAACACTTATTTAAGGTTAATGAAAGATCATTTTAAAAGATAATAATTTATGATATAAACCAAATACAAGTAAAAAAGAATTAAATTATTAAATAGATGCATGAAACTGATCTGTTAACATTCCTTTAGCATGAATAAACAAAACTGGTATTAATAATTTGAGTCCAAGTGGGTCTGCACTTGTAGAATCCTAATTATGAGCTGAACAGCAAGATAAATATTTCCTCCCTCTTTTTATATATCTAACTCTTTTAAAAAACAAATTACTCAAGATGCTTACGTGTGTTAATTGCCAAAACCATTTTGAAAAACATCTCTGAATACTGACTTCACTCAGTGGGAACTGCTAGGTCCTACCTTTACAGAAGATGGTACTCCCTGCAAAGTGACAGAGTTGCCCCAGTACTAAAAGGTTTTCTTGGACTGGGGAAAGAGATCCAATACAGCCAGTTGAGATAATTTCTCACCTGGTAGAAACTCCCTGCATGATGTTGAAATACACAGGATTGGGATGTTTTGCACAAACTGAAAGCTTGGCCCTGGGGCTTGTTATTTCTGAAAAGAAATGGAAGAGTAGTCTGCAGCTGAACATAAACTAATGTAAGTAGAGAATTTCTCTCTTTCAGAAGGCAGAGAAGCCAGTTTGGGGTACTACTGCACCAAAGCAGAATGTGACTAATTCTTCCAAATGGTATTTAAAAGAAAGCTAAAACTTGGTTTTCAAGGCTCCCAGGCAAGAAAAGTCTTCATTCCAAAGTCATAATTAGCTGCTCTTAATGTGAAACAAATTTTGTTGAGAGACAAAAACTGAGCAAAGTATATTTCAGTAAATAATCCACTGTCTCATTCACACGTTTTTCATCTCTCACTCATTAAAGCGAAAGAGTCTTGGCACATCTATGATCTCACATTCTAAAACACAGAAACCATTCAGTTTTGATTAGTAGGTGATATTAGAGGAGTGTTGTAAAACACATCAATTAAACTAAAATACATTTCACAAAATCTGTTTCAGTACCTCCACTTTGAGTCTAAGTTTGAAAAAGAGCTTTTCATCCATTAGAGAGAGATGAAAAGAATTGGCACATAGATTATTCACAAGGTACATTTTGAGGAAAATTTAATTAAAGACAACAGCAAGCAAATAATAATGGCTCATGGTTCAGCATATTGATGAACATGGTGAAGCAATTTAAGCAATTCCGCTTTCATTATGTTTGTCTTCCAGAAAAAGCTGCTCTTCTTCTCCAAGCAAGAATTCTGTGGCTGTGAGCTGCTAAATCATGATCTCCCACCTTCTTTTGAAAAGAGACAGGAGGAGCACACAGCAGGGACAGTGAGGCCAGTGGTTCTGGACCTTGCTGCACCACAGAGCAGTAGTAAGCACTACCAGTAATTAGTTGTCTTGGTAGTAGGCACTGCCAAGAGAGCAGCAAGAAGTGGTGGAAAAAAAAGGATTCACTTTGACAAAACTGTAACTCTGCTTTCTGCTATTTTTACTCTGCAAGTCATCTTATGATTTCAAATTAGACATAAGTGAATGAAATCCTTCCTCTCAAGGAAAAAATCACAATTTGAAAAATCACAGCCTTGAGTTAGCAATGCTGATAACTTAAGGATAATTAGATTAAAGAGAAAGAAGGACATTGTTAACAAAAGCACCTTGCAGTGAGTCTTCCCTGATTTTTATATTAAGTACAATACAAAAGGAAAGTGTGGTAGAAGTAAAGATTGCGACATTTAGAAGTGAATTTTAGCCAGCCACTGATTTTTGTGTTATATGGATGTATGATGGATTGCACATAAATGTGCTCCAGAAGCAAAGACCCCCTGAAAAATGACTATACTATAAACTTCCACTACTAGTACAAGACCACACCATTTGGATAGTAAAAGTCTCAGTTCTTAAACCTTCTTGCCTTTAGCATCAGGAAGCCATAAGCAGCTACAGAAAATGGTGAGCAAGTTTTATAGTTTTTATCTATGGTTTAAATTTTTTGTCCTTCTCCTTGGCTCCTTCCACAGCAATCTGACTGACTACAACATCTCCCTGTGCCTCATGAATGTCAAAGAGCAAATTTCCAAGGACTCTGGTTTCTCAGACTCCTTTATTTATTTCTTTATTTTCTCTTTCCTTTCTACAAAACATTTTGAGGGTCTCATATGCCAGGCCTTTCCTTATCTTCTATTTTTTCTGGGGTTTTTTCTTTTACTTTTCTTTGTACTTACTCCCTCGGTATTGATCAGGTATTTTCCACTCAGGGATACACATCAAGCTGTATCTCACTTCTAAGGAGATATTGCAAGTTTTTTTCCACATTCATTTTTGCTGGTATCTGGTGTGCATCTAGTAACTACCCAGAAATCTCAAATTCAGCAGTGACTTTACAATATAGCAGCATTTCCCAGAGACAAAATACTACACATGACTTTGCTGTTTAATTCAGAGAGTGCTGATACCTTTTCCATGACCTGGATACAGACTTCATGTTGCACAGATTTGTTTTTAACCTGAGACAACAGGCAATAAGATATAAACAGTCCCCAGTTCTCAGCAGATTTTACTATAAAAAGCATATGGGAGAAAACTGTGCTACATTTTTTGCCCAACACTTATATAAAACTTGCAAAGCACAGGGTACTCCTCTATTTTAAGACCATGAAACAAAATGCAATAAGCTAGAAGGCATAATATCTTCCAGGGTTTGTAATCAATGCATCAAACCCTGTTTACTGCTGAAGCCCTTTTCAGTCAATTTTTGTTCATTTTCTCCTATGGCCTCCAGTCTGTGAAAATGTTTAAAAGCACAGAGGTGCAAGCTGATATGTAAAATATCTACATTGGAATGGAAATTCTGTGAATGACAATGTCACCTTTGGCAATGTTTTGGTTAATTTTCATTAATAAGAATGAGTATGCCTATTTTACTGCCAAAAGGACACAGCTGCTCACTGGTTTGGCATCTTGGTGTTGAGGTGACAGACTGAAATATGTTGTTTTGGAGATACAGTTCAGCAAGATTTAAGTAAAAAGCATTCAGGGGAGTATCTTCTCCATAAAATTGATACACTTCTTTCACCTTCAAGAAACAAAAACAACTGATGAATGCTGCATTTCATACAACGCATACGATGCAATTTTCGTGCTTGTTCAATTCCAATAATAAACATGAATGTCCACCTTTTAGGGGACAAATTGTAAATGTGTCACCTGAGGCCTTGAGAACATCAGTGAATTACAGTAGCATGAAATACCTGCTTTAAAATATTTCTTTATATTCATCCATCTCTTCTTGGATTTTTTGTAAATTGTCTGTCCTGCATATTAAGTAGAGATTTCTGAAAGTGAGACCTCTTCCTTAAATAAATACAGAGAGGAGCACAAACACAAAATGCAGACCTGATGTAAAAGAATACAGCTAATACCTTGAAAAACAAAAATGGCCTTATTTTGTTTTTCTGTGTATTCTGGTCTGATCTCTAGAAGCAGATTTGTTTCTGAGTAAAGATGTAACTGGCAGATTCTACTGCTTACTGACTCTGAGCACCACACAGGGACAATCATTTTACTTGGAGGTTACCCCATGTGTATCTCTCTCTACCTCTAGTGTCTGTCATTTTTTGGAAGCCTTCTTTTGACTAATAATTTATGAACTATTCTCCTTGGAATTCAAAAATGCATTTCAAGTCAGGAGAGAAAATGTTGTAGTGGGCCATTTAGGGTCAGACTCAAATGAGAGACATTAATTATTTCACCTAAGACTTTTGAAGTGCCCTGCAAATTACTGGCCACACTTCTCCCAAGATGAAGAGCTCTGTAGTACATCAGTCTTAATAAGAAACTGGAAACCAAAAGAATCCCATTAAGTTCCTAAATATAACTACCTCTTAAAACCTATCCCTGTTGGTCTTTTCACTCCTTTTTTCTGATCTCCTGCAGTTCACATGACATGTGAGGGTAGCTAGAATGATGCTACTGATAAAAATCAAATGTCTCTAATTTTTAATATCTCTGACAGTGGCTTTTTTAATTGTATGCTCTCTAAATGTTAAGCTTTGCTTCTAAACAAAACATGATGATACTTGCACATGCCATTTGAAAGAGTTAGAAAATCTCCCTTCCTTCCTAATCCTCCTAGGTCCACAGAGATATATTGCCTGGCTTCTAAACAACCCTAGCCTAGTTTATGAAGACAATTTGACTGTTTCTTCTACTTTTTCCCCATTTTTTCTTTTTTCTTCTACTCTACCTCCAAAAATATCAATAAAATTTCTTTTTGTATGCCTGAAGAAACTGTTAGAAATTTATTCACATTCTCTTTTTGTATAAGGAAAAGTGTGTACATTTTTGAACAATACAGTAAAGAGCACACTTACTAGCAAGAAAAAGTTAAAGAAGCTGTATATAGAAAACTTCTGTATGATTTAAAATCACACAAACAGAGCATGAACTTCAAGGTTGAAGTGGTGTTATTACCACACAAAAGAAAATGGAAATAAAGAGGCAAAGCTGCCACTCTATTTTCAAAAATAAAATAAAATTGCACACAGCTTTTCCCACAATACTTCACTGTCTTGAAAGCACCAAGTCTTTTGTACTTTTATGGTAAAAACTTCTGGCAATAAAAACAAAAACTGGACCAGGTTGCCCAGGGAAGTTGTGGATGCCCCATCCCTGGAAGTGTTCAAGGACATTTTGGATGGAGCTCTGAGCAACCTGGTCCAGTGGAAGGTGTCCCTGCCCACAGCAAGGAGGTTGGAACTGGATGGTCTTTAATGTCCCTTCCATCCCAGGCCATTCTATGGCTCCATGGCTTTGTCATGACAAACATCAATATGGAGGAACCTAGAGAAGGTGGGAAAAGGATCATTGATGGTTTTTGTCTGAGTTTGTGTCTGTCAAAAGCTACTGCAGTCCTCGCTCTGGCTGCTCAGGGTCAAGTCTTCCTGAAACTGTTCACTGGCATAATTGCTGTCACACAAAACACACAGTTCATGTCAACCACAGCATTGAACATGATAGTAAAGACCCTTACACAGACCTTTCTGGCACTGTTTATGCTGACATTAAATTTCCTATGCATATTTTTGCAGTAAAAGCACCACATTTTTTGGTTTTGTTTTCTTTCCCATATTGTTCATAGATTTAATGCTTGTCAGAGAGGTGTGTGACAGCCAAGAGAGAGGAGCAAGAAGCTAGAAGCAATATGAAAAGTTACAAACCTGTGTCAAAATTGCTTCTTTATGTAACATCAATGCTACTGCTGTCATGCTTTTAGAGGCCACCCTTAAATGTCACACTGAGAGGTGAGCAGTATGGTAGAAGGGGCAGTGAAAATTGCTGCCAATAAAATGCAGTTTTCCTGAGGGACAGCAGCAGGGACTCAAAAGGTGACACACACAAAGTTACTATTATATTTATCTTTTTATTAAAACCCTTCACACTCTCAAAACCTTCAGTCCAGCATGTGTGGATAAAATAAGTAACTATTGCAAAGGAATATGATTAGTCCTTCAGGCAGAAACTATGATGTTTAAGCATGCTGTGTTTAGAAAACTAAGTCCATAGGTCAAAGTCTGAGTCTGTCTGTAACCTGGAGCAGAGCAGGTTATGGTGCCTGGCAAGACTGTTGGCACAACATTGAGATACAGTGGTGCTGAGTTTAGTAATCTGTAGATAATAGTTTCTTTTTGAAGGAGAATTAACCTTGGAATATGTGATTTTTTCATTGCATCTGGGTAAGACACTGATAACCCCCAGCAGAGCCGTGGAGGAAGCTCTTCCAGGTGCCAGCTCTAGACCCTGGATTAGACCCTCTGCCAGGAATTATTTCTCTTGTCATAGCACAGCCTGCTCTGTACCCTGATCAATTTTCATTTAATGTCTATGTAATAATTTGACTTCTTCTGCTACATCCATGACAAGAGAGAGATCACCTCTGAATAAAAAATAGCTGCATATCCTGGCCTATGCTTTAGATTCTGGTTTTGGATATTAGTTTCAAGACTGACCATGTTGTTTTCATTTTAAAATTATCTACATTTTACCAAGTCCATAATTTTATATTGTGGTGTTGATTTGAAACTAAGATATGCAGTGAAAACATAGGACATATAATGAAAATAAAATCTCATCAGCAAAATAGAAATTATGGCATTTTTGTGCAGCTTTCAAGCATGCAAAGTGACAGGAGCAACATTTTTTCCATAGATTGGTTCTCTTTTAGCCAGTGTGCACTGCTTATGCAGAGAATGAGAGTTTTGATCCTGTTTGGTTTAAAATAGGACTTCTTGATTCCGTTAGGTTTGACACAAGAACTCTCTGAGAAGCAGTAAGAAATATTTTTTTTTCCTAGTGTTAAATACACAGTCACAGTGAGGGAAAGAGATGAAAGGAATTTGAAAGAACTTTTGTCCCCTGAGAGCTGAAATATCTGATCTAAATCTTCTCTTATTCTAAATATATTAGATTATCTTGTCTCTACTGGAAAATGAAGGATCTGTTACATGCCCTTACTATATTGTCTAAGTAAATGATCTCTCTAAATCATCCAGGAAAATCCACTTCATGCTGTGCTGACATGAGTTAAACTGAGATATTAGGTCTGTACTGCCCTGACTTTTATATCTGCGCAGAAGATTGATGTAAGGGAGAGCTTCAGAGAAGTTAAAGGCCTCTCGGCACAAGATCCCTAATACCCCCCAGGATCTGGACCAAATACCATTCCAGCACAAATTCCACATTGATATGAAGGAAAACACAGCATCGTGGGTAGCTGAGTTCTCTGGCTGGAGCCCACAGATATAAAAGTGAGAAAATCAGACTAAGCCTTTTCTTGTTTCTGGATTGACCTCTAACACTAATGCAGACTAATTTTTAATTTAGGGGAAAAAATGTTCAAATTGATTTGACAAAAGATTCTCATTTTCTGTGGAAAATGCAGAGAAAACTGGTTCTGATCATGAAATCAAATGACCATAAATATTATCTGCCTTTTTATAGTAAAAAGTGGTAGAAGAAAACTTCGGAGAGTGTCACAGGGAGTTATTATACATATATAGACATGTGCATAGTTGTCCTTGTGGTTTGCCACAAGGACCTCATTGTGAGATACAGAGTTGTTGGGAAAAGAGAGACTACATTATGAGATGCCATGAGAGTCCAAATCTAGCCTTTGGGACAAAAACTCATGGGAGGCTTCTTATAGTACTTCAGAAAATATCTCTATAGAAGTTAGCTGAAATATTCAATGTTTTCTCAGCCTTATGATTGTGGGAGGGTGTTTAGAAATGAGCAGGGCTGGGAACAAGATCTTCCATGCGTTTCAACCACTCTGCTATCACAGAGGACCTCTGAAACATCCAAGTCATGGAAGACAGCCGGGAATGAATGATACACCACTGAAGGGATCATATCACTTGATAAAAATCAAAGCTTTCTGTCACTGTCATAATTGTCATTGAAACTGGCATGGCTGCATTTAATCCTTATGAGTTTCCCCACACCTCAATTCTAAGCTGCCATTTTTGCCTTTCCTGCTGAAGCTAAAGGCACTCTGAACCTTGTGCCTTGTGCAGTGAGTTATGAGACATTTTAAATTATGGTGAATTGAGGAATAGTTTACCTCTGGCTCTCACAGATTTGATCTGAGATTTGTTCCGTAAGCTGCAGTAGAGTGAGAAATTTGCAGCTTAAAAGGATTGAGTTGTATTTATGTTCTGACTTATCCTCAACTGTAATGGACTGAGGAATGTTTTATCTCTAACACTTGCACTTTGCTCTGAGATTTGCACCTTTTAAAGGGGACTGAAATTGTGCTTGTACCTTCTCTCTCTCTGATAAATGGCTTGAGTTTCTGAGATCTTAAATGAGTGCCACAGTGAAGAAATATTAAAAATTAATAGCATGTAATTCTCTGAGGCACAAATAAGATGCTGACCTCTTTTCATTCAATATGCATTGATAGAAGGAGTAATTTGGAAAGGGAAATGCAGAGTGACCTTAATTTGAGGGATGGTGTGCTGGCAAGGTCCCTCTGTCTGCCCTCTCAGTGCAGGTAGGGGATGGAGATGGATACTCCAGCAAAGATACAAGAGTGATTGATGTGTTAGAAACTGCAGAAGAACCTGAGAACAGCCACACAGGAATTCAGGCCTCTCTTCCCTAAGGGGTGGCAGGATCTGGAGTGCCTCTACACCAATGCACACAGCATGAGCAACAGACAGGGGGAGTTCAAAGCCATCGTGGAGTGGGAGAACTTGGATATACAAACAATCCCAGAAATGTGGTGGGATGACTCACACAGCTCAGGGGATGGCTATAAAGCCTTCAGGAGGGATATGCAAGGAAGAAGAGGAGGTGAGGTAACCCTGGATGTTTTGACTGTCCAGAGCTCAATGATGGCAATGAAAGGTTTGAGTGTTTATGGGTAAGAATCAGGAGGAAGGCCAACAAAGCAGAGTGGTGGGAGTCTGGTACAGACCACCCGGCCAGGAGGAAGAGGCAGACAAAGCATTCAACTACAGATGATAAATGACCCTCAGAAAATGTTGGTGTCATTCTGCCACAACATGGAAGACTAGAAAACTGTGAGAATTTTCTTCTTGCTGGGTCTGCACATAGTAACTGATTCGACTTCTTTTCACACATGCAACATTTAGAGGTCAATGTAGTGCTTAATGGAGAATGTAACTAAAGATAAATCACGTAATTCAGCAGTGTTAGTTGTTTGTGTGCACCTTGAAGCTCTGACAAAATTGGACTGGTAAGTCCCTCGCTTTTCCCTGTGCTTTCAGGATCTTAAAATAGCTCTGACCACCATTTTATGACTGAAAGGATGATGCAGGGATACATACAAACGTCTTACAATCCACACTTTTGATCATCCATTTTGTTCAGCCTACAACTGCATTAGAAAAAGAATTTGTACCTGTTAAGAGCAAACAGTGGACTTTCTGTCTAGATTAAAACTGTTTGCATAGTACAGGGTCCCTGCCTTGGCAAGTACGGGTAGGAATGTTCATAAGTTCCACTTCAGATTTGGCCATTTGCCCTGATTCTCTTTCTATGTTCAAATAACTACAAAAAGCTGTGATAATTAGGTGGTTTATCTCCACTCTTGCTGCAAGTCTGGGTTAGCTGGGTCTTTGGGCTAACAGACCACATGACCAGAAATGGTGACAAGGTCTTTGCTGTCACTTCGCTAATGAGTGCCACCTCCAGAAGATAAGAAGCCTCATGAAAGAGGAGGCAGAAGTGAAAAGGCCAAAGAAGAAACCCCATGAGAATCTCCATTAAATCTTGCCTACATTAAACATTTACACAGCAACAATACTGCAAAGGTAAGGTGGAAAAATGAAAGGATTTGCAGGCCTCCGTGACTGTGACGGGTTATTTGAGAAGTGTTATCAGGCATTCCCATGCTGTCCTAAAAAATACCCTTAACTTTTAAACAGCAAATCCTTTTGCCTCCTTCTTTTTTCAGGTTTTGCACATGTAAAATCATGGAGTCCATCACCATGTCATGCTACAATGTGAAGGATCATCAAAGTTTTACAAAGACAGCCCCAGACTTTGAAAGGAATTCCTGTTCCCTGGAATTGGTCAGGGCACCAAAATGTGCCAGCTTTTGGTCTAAGGTAGAAAATACCTCCAAAGTGTTCACTGGCAGTGATGCCAGTGGTCTGGGTCAACCAAGAACAAGCTGCTCAACAGAGCAAGTTGGCAGAAGGCAAGGAGGTCAATGACCATCTTATCTCCATTACACACAGAAAATGCTCTTGAGCCTTGCCTTGTGTTTCCAGGTTGCTGAAGGCTTTTGGTAACCAGGTCCAACTGAGAATCAACAGGATGTGATCATTCCATCTGAATGAGTGACTCTAGGTAATGGGATTTGCTTGATTTTAGGAAAACAGAACAAACTGCCAAAAAATTGGTCAAGACCCTGCTCTCCCTTTCTAGGGAAAGGTGGGAATACAGAGGGAACAGCTGCATGAAACTGGGAGACATTTATACACAGATGCCAGGAGAAAAAAAGGAGGGGAAGAACCTTACTGAAGATAACATTTTGTAGATGAAAATGCTAAGAAATGTACTTAGACAAGACAGGGTGTTCTTTGCTTGAAAGGAAAATTTAATTAATCTTGGTATTTTAAACAAAGACTTACTTGTTATTTCCAGACTTTCTGGGGAACTTGTGCCATCACAGACCTCTGTGAGTCCTTGGAGAGTGTGGTTTTGGAAGGTAGAAATTTCCAAGTGAAATGGCTGCTTTAGAGTTTGATACTAATTTACAGGGAGGAATTTACTGAGAATCCAAAAAGAACAGGTAGGTGGGATGAAAGCCAGCATGGGGATTTATTTCATTTAAAAGGAGAAAATGCGGGATAATTAAAGTTAAGATTAAGCATTTGGGAGTGTGTTAGGAAAAGCTATTCAAATATGAAGGGATCACGGCAGAAAAGTGTAGCACAGAATAAAGTTTCCTGTAGCAAGGGTCAGTAAAGGAGAGGGGAAAGGTTATACAGACACACTGGGAATAAGTGCAAGCTCAAATATGAGGCAGGAAGATTTCTAAGGTTTTTGGGAACTGTTTTTTATAACCAGAAATGGGCTGAGAGTGCTTCACCTTGCCTTAAAAGAGGATTGGACTTGGAAGGTCCTTCCAATTTCCATTACATTTTGCCTTTCTCTAATCTATGCAAAAAATCAGGATTTTTGCCATTAAATCACAAAGCAGCAATTAATCATTGTCCTTCTAACAAGTGAAGTATTTATTGACATTTAATAACATGTATTTGGTTCTGAAGATAGCAGTCCTTGACTGAAGAGTGAATTGCTGAAAGTATAAAGCAGTAAAAAGTACATATTTTTGAGGGAGGACAGGACTCGTTTTGAACAGAAAATACTTATCAAGTCAGATGGGAGTGAAAATTGATGCCTGTTGCTCCTTGTCAGCAGTTGTGCCGCAACTAGCTGCCATTCACCCATTTCCAAATGGAAATACTTTTCAAAATGGGAATGCAAAGTGATGATGGTGCCCAGCTTGAATTCACAGTGGGAGAAATTGTGCTCCAAACTTTGAGTTCTTCCTGCTGAGATCACTGAGTTATTTAATTATGCTGCTGCACACATTGCTTCAGCATTTGATCTTTTCCATGACATCCTTTAACAACTAACTTTTCTCAGTCAATGAGAAAGCAAATAAACACTGCATTGCCTTTCATGTGTTTTGCCAGTTTCAGTAATCTATATCATATCCAATTATGTCTCTATTAGCCTTCCTCTCTGTGCCTGTTTTCCTGCTTTGAAGAACCACCTTTCCTGTCTTCTTGGATGCCTTTGGGTCTAAATGTCTTAATATGTCTAATCTCATAATCAAATGAACTAGACTTTCATTCATAAATAGTCATAACATTAAAGTGTCTTAACAAAATGTGAGCTTGATTTTGGATCTTTCTCCCCATGTAGACGCCAGTTTAGGATTTCACTTCACAGGCTCATGTTTAAACAACCCCTCTTTAGTGCTTATTCTGGTCTACAGAATATCCCTTTTACAAACACAAAACAATCAGCAACATTTCACAGGTGGTGCCTCTGTAAGGCTGTTTCAGTCCTGCTGCAGTTCCGTCTTGTAAACCTCTCTTTGATGCTCATCCTTCCCATCTTCCTACAACAAGACATGAAGGAGCAAGACCTCACTCTCAAAGCTTTGTTATCATGTGATTTTCTTAATGACTTTAGGGTCTTGTGTTTGCCTTTTTATTTTTTAAAGAAAACTGCCTGTCAGGTGTTGGCCTTAATATTTCACTAGAAAAACATAATTTGAATATTTTTCTCCTAAAATCTCCAGGCCCCGGAAGCTTAAATAATTGATCCTGTACTACAAACAAGATGAAATTAAATTATTTGTTGGGGCATGGGCTGATGGAATATGGAATTTGGAATATGGTCTGTCAGTGCAGAATCTTCTAAGTATTTATGTTCCAGAACTGAAGAGCAGCCTAAAGTATCTGCAATCATCATATCAGCCTAATTATTTGAGATCTGTAGTTATTTCAATGCACCTCTACATGTTCAGACATGCAGACACATGCACATGCAGAGTAATATTTTACTCATTTTTTAGAAGATAGACACTGATAACAACATAGAACATTCTAAGAACAGACTTAATTTTTCTTCTAATTCTTCCCTTCAATGCATGAAAATTGTTATTTTCATTTCATTACAACCAGTCCTTCCCCAAGTGGAGTCCATGTACTGTGTTCATTGTCGTTCAAGTATGAGAAGATTGAAGTGTTTTATATTGTTAAGATAATTTGAATGAAAGGGAAGGTAAAGACCATCTTAAAAGAAATTTAATGTGTTTTAATTTAGAGTCAAACTAGCAAGCTGACTTGGACATTCTTCCTAGTGAAATTCCCACGGAAGTAGGCTTTTCTGAGTGTCCAGCAGATGTTTTTCATTACTAGATACAGTCAATTTCTATCCTACCAATTGGTGCCAGGGAGGTTTGTGCTTTGAACCACATGAGTTTACAGACTCTTATCTTGTACACCATTACTTCAGATTCTTTGGACATTCTTAGTGCTGTGGAATTTACTTTATAAATTAAATTCCAACTACAGATTCTGCAAAGGCTGCACCAGCTTTACAAGTCTCTGATTGTAGCTCTTCTTCTACAGCTTGCCACATTCTTCTCCCACCACTATCTCCTGCTCAGATTCCCATCACCAATTAATTAATTTCCTACTTTTTAGCAAGCCCTCACAAATATCTTTAATTCCAAATGCTATTTCATCTAGAATTATTGCTCCTATAAGTACACAAACACAGTATGCTTAACCTCAAAATAATATCCTGGAGCTTTTAGGCTAACATCTGTCAAAAACTGGCATTGGACACCACCCTTTTTGCTACCAACAGTTGCCCAACAAAAGGCACAATCTGCATTTATTTTTTAAGTGAGCTGTGTATCAGATTTACTGAAACCATCCTACTTTTCTCTACCAAAGCTATGTGAAAACTTCTGGCCAGGCAACTTTAAGAGATAAGGCTTTTTACATGCTGGCTTTTCAGCTGAGTCCCAGCTCACTGCTGGGAGAGGCAGCTGAAATCTCTGTTTAGAAGTTCAGCAATTATCCATCACTCTCTTTATTCTTCAAATTGAAGCTGGAGGCTTCGTTTTATTCATAGCAACACAACTGTTTTATCTTGGCCTCTGCTGAGCTATTTGAACTGTGTTTGCTGATTTCTGGTGGGCTAAGGGTATTTCTACTTGTGCTCTGAATAACAGCATTTGCTCCAAGCAGGCTTGTCCAAAGGAACATGGTGTTGGTTCTTTATTGTTAATTGGACAGAGTTCATGTTGCTGTAATTGGGGTTTCTCTCAAAGGCTGCTAATGCTAAAAGGGACTATTGATAATGGATTTCAGCCAGGTTTTGACCAGGTGTTCTGTCATTTTCTCACAGATTTACAACCTGTATTATTATCAAACACTTAAATTAGAACAACATATTCTCAACAGCTTCTGAAATCACAGACATAGTAAAAAGGGGTCAGAGGAAATAAGGTGAAAAAAGAAAATGTGACTTTTATGATTAGATGAGTTGCAAACAGCAGTTGCCATTCATAATGACAGGCAATCATACCACATGTTATGCTAGTTACACATGTCAATTTCTTCCAGCTCATTGTGGATTTTAATGCTTAATTAGATCAGCAATTAATTATTCATTAGAGAAGAGGGAAATTCCAAATTTCTATCTTTTGAAAAATCTCCAGTGTGGATTTTTATGCCAAATTGGTGTGAAATGATCATATTACTCAGAGATTGGGCACCAGATTTGTGACATGAGTCCTTGGGAGCCAGCCAGAGTGATCTGTCCAAACCCACAACTAATGCTTTGCTACACAGTGGAGTCTGGATATTGTACCAATATCAGTCTGAAAATTTATTACCTGTGGAAGCTAAGAAGGAGCATTTTGCTCCCTATGAACAGGAGATTTTACTTCTGAGATTGTGTGTTATTTTACCCCATCTGAAGCTCTCTAGTCTGATTGTGGCTGTGACAGAAAGCAGAAGGTGTTCCTAGGGAACACCAGCTGTCCAGTGACTGTCCAGTGGCAATATCTCAGTTCTGTGTGGCCCTTTCCTCTGGTGTACCATGACTGAGGCTTTTCAGGATGATGCTTGATGGTTTTCCAAGTTGTCTGGTGTGCTGTGTCTGAAGGGACTGGATAAACCAATGGGCCTGAAAAATGTGCAAACTGAAGCTTAAAAATAGCCTCTAACAGATGCAGATGGACAGCCCAGGAAATGGGGTAAAAAGAACCTTCATCCTGGTAGCTATTGATTCTTGCTTTGGATGCTCATGACGAATAACAAGATGCAGCCATTGACAGTCCTTTTCCTGTTGTCTTAAAGTTCATTTGAATGAACAAACCTCAAAACTGTGAAAAATCCAGAAAAACTGAAGTTAATTTTGACAGTCTGCCAAGGCCTACAGTCTTAAAAACTCCCAAAGATCCCAAAAGTATGTAAATTTTAGGACCCCAAAGCAAGAACAGTCTGCAATTTTGGCTTGGATTACTGCAACATTTCTAGCTATTATTTCACACTGCCAGCAGATTCCTACTAAGGTCAGGAGGCCTTCTGCATCTAGCTCAGGAATTCAGCTGCAGGTACACTGGAGTATCACAGCAATCAGCAATCAAGCAGTAATATATAAATTTCCACTCAAAATTAACTTCTTCCCCTTCACATACTTCCTCCTACTCCTGAGAAGATTTTGTATTCTTTGAGAGAGGAGGGGGGATGAAACTACTTCAAGAAACAAGGTTGATGGGCCTACAGAAAAAAAAAAAAAAAAAAAATTAAAAATTAAGTTCTCAGCTGCTTTCTAAGGCAATTAATTTCTAATTGGAGGAAGTGCCTCACATAACCTGGAGGCTGCACTAGGATGGGCCTCTAAGCTCAAAAGGGGCACACTGAGCAGTAGCACATTAATTTCTTGCTTTAGGAACCCTGTACCCAGTGAGCACAATTGAATAATGAGAGGGCTGACTCTATAATGATTCCTGCTCTCTCACTATTCCTAAACAATGGCAGATGCCCCTGAGGTGTGACTAACACTCCTGAGGTGTCTCCTGACTTTTCCATTCATTTCAGCCCCTGGGCAGGCAGTTAGCTCCCTTTCATCCAGCACTACTCATTTCATTCACAGAAATTGCATCCTCAGTTAACCCCTTTTCCTAGGGGATAGGAAGGCATTTTGGAGGTCTCTTCTCTCAGGGCTACAACTTCATGAAGGTTAGCTTCAATACAAGCTAACCTGGAGTGGTACCTGAACTGCCTAATCTACACCTTAATTTTAGCAGTGGGAGAGGAGTAGGGATGGATTTAACAGGGCAACCAAGAGATTTGCTAACTGAACTAGAAACACTGCAGATGTCATTGCCAGCTCAATTCCTTCCCACCTCTACCATGCCACTAGTCCCTTCACTGGGCCACCATGGCAGGAGAAAGCAAAGTCCTGAAATTTGGGAAAGTTTCCCATTTTTAACAGCATAGTCACTTGAGGATAACTGCATGGAAAATGTCCACCATGCAAAAATGCTTCCTACAAAAGCTTCCACCACAAGTACTCAGAGGAGAAGATGTTTAGGATGGGGAATGATGTCAGCTTCCCAGGGTAGCTGTGATAAAACATGCCAGACATGTAGAATCCGAGTATCAAATCCTCTTGCAGTCTCTGTTAAATAAGAGGACTTGAATATCAACACATATGATCACTTAAGCTCCAGAGTTGCTAATGTTTTAAGAGGCCAAAAACTGCTGCTTCCCTTCTCCTGCTAAAAATGGGCCCATATAGACAACTGCTCACTTTGCAAGATGTTCCAGTAAACAAACTTGATGGATTGAGGTGGCAAGATTTAATTTAAGGGCAGACATAGAAAGGTGTGCAATTATTAATCAATTACTCATCCATTAATAGGCTACTGCACTGAACTATTAATCATGCTTGACCTTAATTCTTCCCCCTCTTGTTCTTTAAAGGAAGGGAGAAATGCAGTACTTCAGGGCAGTGGCAGTCCTGTCGTCAGTAGGGACTTATTTTGAACTCCCATATACAGAGGCATTTATGGATTACTGTTTCTCAAGGGAGAACTGTAATGCATTGCATTATAATTTGTCATGTTCATGCCCTCAGCTTTTAGGAACTGTGGAGGAACTGTGGAGTGGCTGTTTGGAGTACTGGTTTTTGTCACAGTTTTATATGCTTTTGATAATGACAGTCAGGTGGCTCACAGATGGTTCTTTAGGATATCTCTGTGTCCTAGAGGAAAGAGCCATGAAGTTCCTGGTAGATGTATTTCCATATTTTAGCCCTTTGACATATCTTTCTATTCTGAGGATCTTTGCATTTTAGCCTTTAAGAAATCTTATTCTCTTTATTTTAAGCCTGAATGAATTAGTTCAGGGGAGAAAGGACTGAAGGAAATGTTCATCCTGTCTCTAGCTGCTCTGGAGAAGCCAAGTGATTTTGAAGCCTGGAAAAGGATTATCCCTATACCTAAAAGAAAATATTTTTCTATTCATCCTCATATTGTGGACCCAGGGGTAGAAGAGCTCCAACAAGTGTTTTAAGTTTTGGTAGCTTAATGCAATTTGGACGGCTGCACTGTGTGAATGTATTCAGGGCTAAAACCAGCTGAGGACTTTTAGGTTTGCAGAATTTCATTCCTGCTACTTTGTTTCCCTGTCACTGTAATTTTGGAATTTTCTGGACTCTCACCTGCAGCCTGCTTCAGCTCATCTGCAGAAGGAAACAACACTTACTTAGAAAAGGCAGCTGGAGACTTTTGTGGGAGGTGCCTGTAAATAGAAGGAGTTAGGGTTGTGTGTGTGAACGTTTTCACTTTGGAATAAGGTTATTAATTTCCCTTCATCCCTTGGCTTTGCAGCAGTATTACTCTCTTATTCTTGTTTTTTTAGGTTGTGTCTTCCTCTTCCTTCCCCCTTCCTCCCAAATATCAGAACAATTCCAAAGGAAAAAAGAGACTGCAAGAAGCAAAGTACAAATGTGAATGTTGTTCTCTGTAGGCAGAACACATTTATCTGCAGATATGGAAACGAGTGACTTCCTTGGGAATGGGTGGGCAGAGGAGCTTGCTGCTCTACCTGCAGACAGTGAAATATGGAATAACATATCCTAATTGACCTAATGGATAGGGAAGATGGAAGAAATGGATCAGGTTCATTTGATCTGACTTTGGGATGAGAAAGGACACTTAATTCAAACTCCAGGGGTCCAAACTAAAAAGGCAATCTCTGTGCTACCTCTAAAGTGAGACATTTGAACACCTTTTGGGAAAATCCTCCCATCAGGAGACTGAGATCTAAGTGAGATGGGTTTAATCCAAATTTTAGGAAAACGGAAAGCAAACTGTCAGCTGTTCAAGGAGTTAGTCAATAAGATCCTCTGGGTAACTACCCTTCAGAACAAGGAAGCAGGACAAATCTGGAAGACTCTTAAGGACACTTTCCATACAGCACAAGAACCATCCATCTTTGTGTAAGAAACCAAAGGGAAGAGACTGGCATGGATGAGTCAAGACCTGCCTGTGAGATGAAAGGGCAGGAAGCACTGCACAGGCAGTGGAAACAAGGACATGTAACCTGGGAAGGGTAGAAAAATGAAGTTCAGTTGTGTGTGGATGAGGTTAGGAAGGCAGGGTGAAGCTGGAGCTGTCCCAGTTGGAGCTGGGACACAAAGAATAGTAAAGGCTTCCAGAGGTATGTGAGACAGAAAAGGAAGGTCAAAGAAGGCGTATTTCTCCTGATGAACATGACTGGCAAACTGCTAACAGCAGACAAGGATTCTGATGTACTCAACAACCTCTTTGCCACAGTCTTCACTGGCACCTCTCTCCCCACACCTCTGGAGTGGATGGATCACCAGATGAGGACTGGGGGAGCAAAATCCCTCTCACTGTAAAAGATCAGGTTGATGACCATTTTAGGAACTGGATCATACTGAAATCTATGGGAGCTGATAGGACTGATCCCAGAGTCCTGAGGGAAGTGGACTAGATGACCTTTAAAGGTCCCTTCCAACCAAAACTATTCTATGATTCTATTAGCAATGGGCTGGACAGAGAAACAGCAGAGAAATAAGGTGAAAAAATACTATCCATGTGATGTTCTGAATTAAGAATAAAATGAATTGGTAAGTAATTTTATTCAAAATGTAACTGTGATGTTAGAGGAGTTTACAACTCGATTGTAGAATTTTTCATTGTAAAATGCAATGACATCTTAGAACAAATCTGGTATAATTGGCTGATGAGAACTTCTTTTGTATAAATTAGCACATTGAATCCCTTTTGAAAGCAAATAAATGCAGAACCAAGCATTTCATTGCAAGATCATTCATTGTAAAATGATCTTTTAAAATTACAGATATAATGCCAAAGGGTCTTATTCCTTAGTTGTGTAGAATGATTTCAGGTTTTACCACAATTCAGTTGAGTAAAAAGATTATTGTAAAGAATCCAAATGATTTTTGCTGAGTGTGCTTAATAAGAACTTCTCTTAATCTACATATCAAGATGAGTACCTATCCCAGTAGAAATGTTATATCAACTCTTTATGGCAGATCTTCTGCCTTGCTTCAAAATTCTTCCCTGGTGGCTTCAAAATATCTGATTAGGCTGACCTGTTCCTTGGGAAGGAAGATTTATAAGCATCATGGAGGTGAAAATTATTTTTCAAAATTAGTATTCTTTTCCTCCTCATTTTATTTCCCTGAACAATGACAACAACAAATATATTTAAGGCAAAAGAAAAATAGAGTGAAATTTAGAGAAAATGTAATATTTTCTCAAGTCATGGAAAAAATTTGTCAAAGATAATTCAGCTGCAACCAAGTTTTGTTGCAAAACCTTTTCAGGACAAATATGTCATCTTGATCTATCAAAGGACATCAGTTTTGTCATGTTCAATATATCCTTCAGTGTCATGGAGAGCTATCTAGCTGTCCTTTGTCTGATTTGAGAAAGTACAGGGCATATCACTCTCTCCTGGTGAGATTTCAGAGGAATCTTGTTTGAAGAAGACATTTGTCAGCAACATTTAATGATGGTTCAATTCCTTCTCCTATCTTCTTGCCACCAGTAACACCTAATGGGGCAAAAATTACAGGCTGCTTTTCTCAGTGCTGGGAGGAAGAGGGAGGGACATACAGGCAAGTATCAGCAACTCATCAAGTTCTTCAAGTTGCAGAGAAAACTTTTTTCAAGAGGTCATCAGACTTCCCCTGCACCTTTATGTGTCATGGACTGTATCTGGTCTCAGCAGGGAGTGCAATTATTAACAGTGTCTGGAAACAGAGCTTCTGTGTGTGGCCTGAATTCCAAGATGTTTTCTGAATGGCAAACAGATTATCTGCAACCTAAATTACAACATTCTTTGGTTTGATGTCTGAAAGTCTCCCCCAATTACTCGATATGAAATTCACTCAGCTCTCAAGCAAAGGGAAACAAGCATAGCAAAATGGTATAAATTGTATTGGCAACTAATGTTGAAAGAAGCATTGGCCATTTTTAGCTGTCCTCATCACAATCCAGCAACCTGGATCTTCACAGGAGCACAGGACTGGAAGAGGTCACCTGCTTTCTGAATCCAGTCACCTGTTCACTTTTTCCAGGCAGGATTTCACACTTGAATTTTCATCTCTGTAATGACTCACACTTAGCTTTGTATTCCCTGTATTACACACAGTCACTTAACAAGCTCTTAGATGTCAGATCATAGATCTCAATAGTTCAAAAACACAATGAAAATATTGCTGGAAAATTTGTGTGTTGGTAACAATTTTTAATGCACAAGTTGAAGCAGTGTCTCCCAGAAAAATGTAAAGTCACCTCTTCTTAAATGAAAAATTATCTGAAATCTTGAAAAGGTGGAGGCTTTTGTTTTAACGAACATTTTGTAAGTCTAAACTGAGGACCTAGATACTGCTGCAACTTGGGCATATGCAAATGATTGGTGTTTGCAATTGCTAAAAGGAATTTTAGTCAAAGCTTCGAAACACATTATTAGAAAATATGTGACCCTAATTCACATTGAGTGTGGTATCTAAACCAGTTCCAATTAAAGAGTTTCAAATGTCACAGCCCTCACAGGCTAAAAATCCTCTAACCAACATTTGAAGTCTCTAGGTTACTACGAACAGCAGAAAACTTCCTGTCTGGTCTTTACTCTTCCCTCACTGCATCTTTCCAGGCTTTGCTCTGCACCTCCAAGGAATGGATAGCACATTGCTTGCAGACAATGGATGCAGGGAATGCAGAGTTACTGAATGCTTTCTTAGCATGTGTCTCCACTGGCTGGACCAGCCCTCCAGAACCTCTGACACAGGAGACCAGGATGAAGCACATTGGAAGGAAGTCTTTGGCAAGGTCAAGGGAGCTGATCCTGCCCCTCTGCTGGAATGGAGTGAGGCCTCACCCAGAGTGTTGTGTCCAGATCTTGGATCCTCAGGAAAAGAGAGACATTGAGCTCCTGGAGTGAGTCCAGTGGAGGGTGAGAAAGATGATGATGGGACTGGAGCATCTCTCTCATGAGGAAAGGCTGAGAGAGCTGGGTCTGTTCAGCCTTGAGCAGAGGTGACTGAGAGGGGACCTCATCAATGTCTGTGAGTATCTGAAGGGAGGTGTCAAGAGGATGGAGCTCGGCTCTTCTCGGTGGCCAAGCAACAGGATGAGAGGCAGCAGACATAAAAAGGAACACAAGAAATTCCACCTGGACATGAGGACACAATCCCGTGCCATGTGCTCTAGTGTGATCCTGCTGGACCAGGTGACTCACTGTGGTCCCTTCCAGCCTCATGCATTCTGTGATTTTGTCATTTTGTCGTTCTCTGATTTTTGTAAGGCAGCCTGAGATTTGGGACTCTTACTTAATTAGTGATGTGCTTACAAGCATGAGGCTCTTCAAGGAAAATGTCCCACATGTTGAAGACTTGACAATGTTACCACTGCCCAGGGTGTGTTCACAGCCTGGCATTCGCCTGCTAAATCTGTTCCCTTGGCCTAAAGTTAAGAAAAGGGGCACTCAGCACCTTTGTAAAACCTTGTCACCATCTGTTAGACACCTCCACTATGACATGAGTCTTCACTTCTCAATATCTCAGGTCTATTGTTTGTAATGGGACAATAATTATCACCCACTGTGGGAAGGTGAGTGGGCATGAGATACAATTAATAAGAAAGAATTCAGTACTTGAAGAATCTGATGAGTGCAATATTTAAAGAAGGACACAACATTATATTAATTATAATTGCTACACCCTTTATATGACTGACTACTTATTTCCAGGCCTTCCTATTCTTGTCAAATTGTCAGCCAGGGCATCCAGAAATGGCATTTTAAGAGTCGTAAGTCACAGGAAATCTGACAGTCTGCACACATGGCCTTCCAAAGAATCGAGTCACTGGCCATCACACAGAAAAAGCAGAAGCACTTTCTTCCATTGAACAAACTACTGTTGTCAGTAACCCAGTAGAAGAAGGGAGGTGGAGGATAATTTCTGACACCAGCACTCCCTCCCTTCCTTCCTTCCTTGTTCCTTTCTCCCTCCTTCTCAGTTCCCCCCATCTTTGAATCCACAAGTTTTGCCCCTCTCATTTCCTCCCACCTTACCCTTCTGCTGCTGAAATACTGGACTGGGTGAAGCACACCACAGGCTCCACAGCTCGACTACACACTGCATGGCTCAGCATCCCTGCAAGGACCTGGAACTGCATTCCCTGAGACTGGTGATGTCTGCTGTTTTGGAAAGCAAGACTTCAGAAATTTCCCAGGCTCATCTGGAAAGGTGATTGTGCTGGGAGGAAAGCAAAAAGATAAGGTTCTACCTTGATTTGAACAACAGACCTAAGCCCGGGAAAAAGGCACCACTGATCTGCAGCTGTCACAGGGATGATGTTGCCAGAGAGCATGGAGAAATCATTTTGCTACAGTGAGAAATGTTCATCATTTGCTGTCTGAAGAAAATGCTGAAATATTTTGACATAGCTACATTGCTATTTGCATAAGCGGTTAAAGCAGGTGCTGACAGGGTTGAAGGCATGGGCATGGTCATTAAGTCCCTTTAAGCAATTCTGCATCTTCTTGGAGGACTTTACTGCTCAAATTTCATTACAGGAAGGATGTCCAACAACCTGTTCCTTGTTTGTATTGAGACTTCCCTATGCATCTTAATCAGGTAAACATCTGTTTCCACAGGCTGTCCTTTCATGTCTGGAAAAAAGCAGCTGGTGAGTTTAAATCACCCTCATATTGTGTCAGAACAGAGATGGCCTCTGCTCTAGCTTTTGAGATATGCTGAAAGGTAATAATTTTCCAGGTGTGGATATCAGAAATATTCAAAGAGCTGAAATGGAATTTCCTACCCAGAGAGATGGAAGGCAGGGGTGGAGAGGATACCCCAGTAAGCTCATTTCCTTTGATATGAATAGTGCTAGTTTAGACTGTCATTTCAGATTAGCTACATAACTACACACACCCTAGAATGGAATCAGTCACAGAATCACAGAATCAATTAGGTTGGGAAAGACCTTTGAGACCATTGAGTCCATCCTATCAGCTAACACCACCTTGTCAGCTGGACCATGGCACTGAGTGCTACACTCAGTCTTTCCTTAAACACCTCCAGAGATGGTGACTCCACCACCTCCCTGGGCAGCCCATTCCAATGTCCAATCACCTTTTCTGTGAGGAATTTCTTCCTCACAGAAAAGACAAACCAAAATGTCTTTTGATTCCAAGTTTATTCAAGCAAGAAACCTCTTGACCCACAGTGTATTGAGGTAATTATTTGTCATCTAAGTTGCCTTACTTTAAACTGGAGAGAGATTGGTCTTATACCAAGTAAAATCTCCTCTCCCTACCCTGCCCTGCCTCTACTTTATTTTTTCCTGTTGTTCATTCCTCTAAAGAATTTCATGTTTTAGCAGGAAAAGAAAAACAGAGACTGAATATATTTGTGCTTTAAGAAGGGAGAGGATACTTTAAAATATGCCATGGAAGAAGGTTTGCTCTCAGCTTGCTGTGCAACTAAACACAAAATACAAAAGCTTCTACTTCAGCATCACAACAATCTTCTTGACAAAACAAGACAAGCAACTTGGACTTCAGAAAGGACCTTTTTTAGTAAAGCAAATGCAAAACACCTTCCTAATCTTCTGGTGTTTTCAGGCTGACTGTCTTCCTGCAGAGGTGTACAGCCAACATTTCTTTCTCTTTCCACCCCCTCTGCAGAAAACATCCCTGCAGTCTCAAGGCTGTCTCATAAAGCTCACACAGGATTTTAGAGTACAGATCCCAGTGAAAGCTGGTGGTACCCATGGCTTCCCCAGATGTGCAGTCATGCCCACCTGCTTGTCTGCTTACATCTGGCTGCTGTACCCTGTAAGGAACCTTCTGAGGGGGCTTCAGGCCACAGAGATCTATTGCTAGCTGCCTTCCAGACACTGCAAGCAGTCAGAAAAGCATGGACATGCTCCTGGTCACAAGCAGCAGTGCTCTACAAGGGATGATAGAAAATAAAATGACTGACACAACAGAAAGTAATTGAGCATGTTATTCTTTGAAGCTGCTTTTCTTGTGATACAATAATGCAGCAAGGTTTGATATTTGTTTTGATGCATGACCCAACTTGCACTCTCATCTCTGCAGCTTTTTGCTTCATTTCTCAGGTTCAGGACTAAGATCTTTATCTTGATTTCGAGCTTTTTGGTTAACATTTCTTATAGGAAGAGTGAGCTTCTCCCTAGAGATGAGGTAGCACATGGCCACAGTACCTGTTGTACCAGTGGAACATCAGTGATACGACTCCCTGAATCCACTGGCTTTAGTTTAAAGCACACTGGGCTGGGCAAACCTTCTATTGCCCTCAGCCTGATCATGGTCAGATAAAGGAACTTTAAAGTCTTCCTGAGAATTAACATAACCTCAATTTCCCCCAGGCTAATTTCAGAATCATCCAGGTAATCGAAAATGTTTTGCTCACTGTTCCTTAGGACCTAACGACCAAAAAATCATATAGCTTCTTCTCACCCTCCTCTGGGTTGCCTGGATACAAACTACCTCTATCCAGGGATAATTAAATATTTATATGAAATGCTGGGCAGTTCTAGTCCACATGAGTTCCACTTGGAAATTTGCTGCTTCTCTAGGAACTTATCAAAAGGCCATGTATGTCTGCTTTATTTCCATGTCTCAGGCAATTGAATAAAATATATTACCTCTCCCTATAAAGCCTGCCTCATATAATTTGATTTTTATCTCCTTTTTTCTCCTATCACTTATGGATTTTTGGGGTTTGGATCAGTGAAGGCCCAGTGCCACAGAATAAATCATTATTTCTGCTCCTGTGACTCTTGCTTACACTTTTGTACTCTATAATCAACCTCAATCCTATCTTCGTTTTCCTGTACCTATACCACGTCTGCTGCATCTGTAGCATTCCATGTGATTCGCTTTAAGTGAACTGATGATCAGTCAAAATCTTTAAAATTAAAATATCATTTATTGACTGACTAACAACATTCACAGAAAGAGATTGCTTGGCTTGAAGTTTATTTTTTTAAATCAGAAATGGAAAAACAAAACAAAACACCACCACCATCACCCCCAAAAACCCAAATAAACAAAACCCCAAAACCCCACAGGAAATACAACATATTTCATTAATGAACTAGAATTTTTTTCAAATGTAACTCAAGAGAAAGCAAGAGATACTAATGTTTCCTAGAGTTGAAGAATCTGGCATGGTCTTTCTTCAGACAAAAACCACCTACAAAGTCTTTTGTTTCATTTTGCCACAGGACTCAATCAATCCTGCTGCAAAGCAGATCAGTATGATCATATTGAGATGGCATTTGAGGCTTTTATGTCTCATCTGTGCTAGGTTTCCTTTTATTATGACCTGTCAATTTTCCTCAAATGATTAAATTATCAGCTCTTCTATTTATAGATTTTCTTAAACTTCTGAAATTAAAGGAGTTATATAAACAGTAAAACAAATATCTTTCCTGTATTCACAGGGTAGGAGGTGAGCAATTTGTTAAAAAAAAGAATACAAAGATTAATTTCCTGCAGCCACAGAGAAATTTTTCCATCTCTTCCAGCAGAAGGCCCTCCCTGGGAATTGAAAAATGTTGTACCTGCTTCATGTGACAGCAGTAGCCCTGTATTTGGCAGCAAAAAGAGAAGCATACGGCAGGAGAAGTGACTCTGTAGCTGAATGCACCATTCTCCAGTCACTGCTCATAGGCATTTTGAGCAGTGCTAGAGGAGGAATTCAGCAATGGGTTATGAGTTTCAAAAACTCAGTTATGTTTTTGAAAGTTGGTGGAAATATCCATTTTTCAGAGTAGAAAAAAGAGCCAGAGATGGTCCACAATCCAGTCAGAGGCCAAGATTTCATGTTAATGGAGAAAGCTGGAAGGAAAGAGAGAAAAAGTAAGGAAGGGAAGGGAATTATATTAAAGAAAGAGAAAGAAGATGCTTTTAATGTCTCTAACTCAGAGAATGGGGAGTTTGCTAGGGAAGCAGTCCAGATGCTGAGCAGGGAATTAGAAGCTTTCCCACTCCCTCTCCAGTGCAGGTGTATACCTCAAACTCAGCATCCGAACCAGGTCCTTGCACTGCAGATTCTCATTTGGGGGAGTGCCCATTTTCTTCTTAGCAGCTGCCACAGGGCTGCTGTTTTGGCTTTAGTAGGAGAGTATTGTTGACAACCCACTGATGTTTTGGTTGTTGCTCAGTGGTGCTTACTCTAAACCAGGGCCTTTTTAGTTTCCCACACTCTCCCTGTGAGGATGTTCACAAGAAACTGGGAGGGATATGAGACAGGCAAGGAGTAAAGTTACAGCCCTGAAGTTTAGGAAAGCAGACTTCCAGCTTTCCAGGGAGATAATCATTTTGAGGATTCCCTCAGGGACAAGACAGTGGAACAGATCTGGCAGATTTTTAAGGAAGTCTTCCAAAGAATGCAAGAGCTGGTGATCACCAAGAACAAGAAATCTAGCAAGGAGGACGGGAGACTGGCATGGCTGAGTAGGGAAATGCTGGTCAAACTAAAGGGCAAGAAGCAACAGGTATTGAAAGTAAGGACAGGTGACCTGGGAAGAGTAGAGATGAAGTTCAGCTGGGTAGGGATGGGGTGACTAAGGCCAAGGTGAAGCTGGAATTGAATCTGGAAAGGAACACAAAGAATAAAAGGAAAGGCTTCTACAGGTATCTTATCCAGAAAAGGAAGGCCAAGGAAGGTCTGGTCTCGTGAAAGGAGTCCCTGACCATGGCAGAAGGGTTGGAACTGGACAATCTTTAAGGTCCCTTCCAAAAATCTGATTTTACTGGACTGGCTCCCAAGTGACTGGTTTGTCTCATGACCTATGCTGAAAAAATAATTCTGAACTGAAAATGGCATTGCTCTTCTAGATAAACTGCCACAAACAGGAAACAGGGAGGCCCCAAGTATCATTTCATAAATGCATACAGTTCATAAGTGAATTTAGCTGAATTCTTTTAGGGAGCCCCAGTTAAATTTCTTCACTCTTGGTATCTGGCCCATTTGAAACATCTTTGTCTCCCCCAGGAGTCTCCACCTAGCCCAGCCACCAGCCCAGTGCAGATGAGGCTGTGTCATGTCAGGCATGGCAGGCAGTGGTGGTGGCAGCTTCACATTCCTCAGGGCACCTCCAGTGACACAGAGCAGCTGATTTGAGTCCACTGGGTGCTTTACTGTAAATGTGACCAGAGTTGTCAGAAAGAGAAACTGCTGCCACCTGACCCCTTCAGAGGTTTTACATTTACAGACAGCTGGTGCCTCTTATTTAGATTCTTCATTTGCAACTCAGCTGAATGGAGACCTGACTGTAAAGCCACTGCTGAGACAAGAAAGAATTTATTTCAATCTAAGACAAATAGGTTTTTCCAATTTTTTTTTTTCTTCTGGTGAAGTTCCAATACTTTGGCATTAATTTTCTCACCATGAATTCTGGCCAACATTGCAGGGATCATCATATAGATAAGAGTCTTACCTGCATTTTCTCTTTTATATATGGAAACGTTTCACCTCAGTTCAGTTCCACACCAAGTTTTTTCTCCTCAGTTGCTGCCATGACATCTGTGATTTGTGGTTTCTTTGCGTTATGCCCCAATTCTTCCCCTCTTCCTACTGTGACACTGCAGATCCCATATGGATGCCACATGGTCACAAAACTCCAACAAACTTGGTGAGCCAGCTAAGGCATGACAGTGGTGCATCACAGGATCTATTTTTTAGCATGGGAGTCCTTCCAAAAGAAAGTGTAAGATACTGCACTATGACACTAATGAAACCAGAACTCATCAGTGTTGCAAGTTTACAGAAATCGAGATTTAACATTCTCCCTCACTAAAATCCAAGCAGTTTACCCTCTTTCGCTTAATGCAGCCTGACAGAATCAAACAACTTCCCTCTAAAATATGACTTTTATTTTATCTTGTAATTCTTAATAGATTTTAATTGTTTTAGTTAATAAATGTATTAAGGGATGACTCTTAATGGAGCTTAACGAGTCTATGTCAATGCTAGTTAGCATCTTACATTACTGTGATAGCTTCATCCTCCACCCACTGTCAGCACCCCAAAGCAGAAAACAGCTGCATCAGCTTTTTATTGAGCAAAAAATAAGTACTTTTATTTTCTTTTGTTAATTGTTAAGAAGAACACAGAATTTGAGAGCTTTTCCTAACAGGGTATCTTCTGCATCTGCTATGTAGGTAATGTTTTTATCTCTAGCAATCTCTCAGGCCTTTATTGTAATTCTGCAGTGCTAAAACATTTCTATAGGGTCAGCATATGGTAAAAAATGTAAGCGCTAGCAGGGAATCTGAGAAGGACTCACATTCACACACATCGTATTAAAACAAAATACATTTTCTAATAAAACCTGTGAGGGCAGATCTCATAGCTATGGAAGACAGATGTCAAAAATAAACAGATAGTTTGGGTTGGTTTAAGGAATCTGTGCAGCACTCTCTCTGTGCAAAGTACTACTCAACAGAACACCTAGAACAATGTTATTTTTCTACCAGTGATGTAAAAGCATAGGTTTTCAGTGTGGGATTTTTTTAAAAAATGATAATTTGGAGCCTATCTAGCAGCTTCAAGCTCAGAGCAAATCCTTCATTTTAGAGTACCTTCAGCACAGAGCAGACTCTTGTCAGTTCTGGAAACAGGGAATTGCTTTCATCTGCCAGAGACCAAAAATACCTCAAGAAAAAAGACCAACGGTCTCAGCCAGGTGGTGGGACCCTCTGGAAAGCCTAGGAGAGCTGTCTCCAGAACAGTGGAAGGTGGTTTCACAACCTGCTCCTGGAGAAGAGGGCAGGTAGAATGCATGATGCCATCCAGCCCTGGTCTGTGCCATTGTCTGTGCTCTGTGTATGAAATCCAGCAGCAAGGAATGTGGACTCAAGTGAGCAATCCCTCAGGCTGGCATCCTCTGTCAGGGAATAAACTGTTGTGTCTTTCCCAAAGACACAAAGCCTTTCTTTGGTGTACAGGGAAAAGGGCTAAACTTTGACAAGAAGTATGGGACTCAGCCATCAGATTAGGGACTGGAAGGGTTTTCTAGCACCTCCATCTTCAACAAAGTGCTCACAGGTGTTTCTCTGATGGTGCAGATACCCCAGAGCCAGAATTATTTGCTGTAACTGTGATTATTTTAGATTATTTCTTGGAGCATTTGGCACAGACTATTGCATTTATTCACACAGTATCTCCACGTGAGGGATGTGCATTTTATTGCCTTGGAGACTGATCCTAAGCACTTCTCTGCACTCATTCTCTTCACCAAAATCCTGTGTATGAGCAAACACATTTTGAGCCAGAAACCTTGTACAGTGAGCACACCAACATGGTACTCCTTGATGTCTGCTGCCAGCAGCTTCAAAACCAGTATAAAAGGAGATGTGACTGATTTGCCTTGTGTCTGTCTGGGCATAATAACTTAGAGTTTAGGATCTGATCCAACATGCAGGTTCTGAATGAGATTTCCTTCAAGCCTTGGGGCTGACATTTAGTTAGATGAAGAGAAAATCAGTTTAGAGAAAAACTGTAGAAAGATAATGTGCCATTTCACCAAAAAAAAAAAAAGCTAGAAAATCTAGGCTAGTGACCAAATTCATCATTTACATGTATCAATAAGACATATTTGGGGCTTTTCTGCTTCCTCCTAACCTTCTCTATTTTGGTACATTCTCATCTGTTTTTCTCAGGGAAGTTTATTTTATTTTTGTTTTTACTTAGCTGATACTAAATCTGATGGATTATTATTCATGCAGTATTCATTCAGATTACATTGTGAGTTATTTTCTTCTTTTCCTATTCCAAACACTAAGAGAAAAAAAAATCTATTGACATTTTAATTTAGTGTAAGTGTTCCCTATTCTCTTGCTCAATCATGTAAACTGAAGTGATTCCCATGGCTTGCTCTCACAGAAAAATTTGACTGTTCTGGTTTCTAGTACTATTTTTAACTATGTTTCAGATATTCATATCTGTGTAACTGAAACTGACTTTTTTTCTTCAGTCAAGTGGGGACACCCAACCACTGCTTTTTTTCTGAGTGTGAGAGATGTTTATGTTATCAGAAGCAAATGCAAGATGTATAAACACCATGGAAAATCTTTCAAGTGTTTCTAGAAAATCTTTACATCTGTCCAAGCAGCTCAATAATCAGGTACATTTTACCAGAAGCTTTAACCTGGAAAAGTCTCAAAGGCTAAATCTAATTGGACTTTGTCTCTATGTCAAGAGAGTACATAAGCTGGTTTTCTGAACTCATTCTATAGAAAAGTAGATATTGTCTCACTCTGTACATGTTAGATGGCAAACATGGTTTCTTATCTCAGACCCAAGGAAACAGGAATCAGCCTTTTACATAAATATTACTTTACATAAACATTCAGAGATGCCCCTCTAGACAGGACACATCTACATGACCCGCCTTTACCTCTTATGTATGCTAAGATAGAGAGTTTCCTTTCTTTAACGAATTGTATCAAATAGTGCCAGAAGATCATGGCAGTCAACTAATTCCAACCACCTGCCTCACTTCAGGAATGGCAAAAGGACCAGTCTAAACATTCCCAGTTCTTTGCCTTAAGCAAATGTACCTAAGTACCCTGCTGACTTGAAATTAGTTCCATATTAATACTGAAATGGCAGGGCTAAATGTTTACTTATTTTAATGTGCTTAATTAATATTCTGATCAAAATACAAGCTTAGATCTGCATTTAAAGTCCAGACAGGATGCTGTGACTCTAGCTCAAGTTATGAAACCTTTTCTATGCAGAAGGCACCTATGAAAGCTTTAATCCTCAGCATTCACGGCATAGGTTCTGTATCTCATGCAAAAACCACCTTCACCACCAACACAGCAGCATATTGCAGAGAAGAAGGTCTGGTAAAAATAATAAAGGTAAGAAATGTCCAATCAGATTAACTTCTCAATGAAGCAAGGGAAATTGTGCTGATAGACTGTAATGTTAAATGAAAGCTTAAAGAAATCTAGACTCTCTAACCTTCACTATCTGCATAACAGCACCTGAACTTCAGCAAGAAGAGAGGGAAAAAATCTCCAGGTGAAAAATATTAAATTAAGGGTGATCAGGAACAAGTCTGAGGTGTGATCCAGCCTGGCTTTCTGGAAACTGGAGGGTGCCATAATTCAGCAAATGCTTTTTAGTGAATATGAACTTCTAAGAAGACCATTATATATGGGGATTCTTCTCATGGTAAGGGCAGTGTGAATCACACCAGTGTTGGGTTTAGGAGAGAGATGCCTTCTCTTCAGGTGATTTCTTTTTGAATTGGATCTGTTAAGATGCAACTATGTTTATTGGCATTTCCCTAGAGGTTATGTATTTAGATCTCGGTGTCAATAATGCAAATAGCAAAGAACAATTTATTTTTAGCTCTTGTTGATTCATCCACATCCTAAGCTTAATTTCTCAACTCCACCAATTACATTTGCTTTTTTCAGGGACAAAAAGAAGCAATCCCTATTCTCATTTTGATGCCGTTCAAGCTTCTCTGCTTATCTTTTTCTGTTCTGGAAAGTCAATAAATGACCCAAAAACCAAAGCTGTTGATAACTTCAGTGAGTGAGAAGGGAAAGAAAAGGACATCTCCCAGATAACAAAAGCATCATAGAATAAATAAATATGCTGGGGAGATGATAATTTTGTGTACCTGTTCACTGCCCAGTGGGTGTTGTCATCCACTACATTTGTTCTGTCACAGCAACCATGCCTGGGACAGTATTTCACCAGATACTGTGAAAACACGGACTAAAAGGCAATTTCTACCCAGAGGTTTGCCAGGCTGCAGAGCTTACAGGATCTTTTCCCCCAGTGAGCTCAATTTCCAACAGATGTCTTGCAGAACTAAACCCTCTTGCACAGAGACCTCGGAAAAGGCAGTGAGCATGGGGTTCTGCAGAGATGCTTGTGTAGCTGTCACTGGAGGTGTCAGAGGGTAAAAGTGCTCTCTATAGGAAGATCTGACCATAGCATCTAGAAATGTCTTTTTTTTTTCTGCTTGGGAATTCTCCAATCCCACTGAAGGATGGCTGGATGGACTCTGTGGCAAGGAAGCAGTCTTCTCCCAGTCAACATTATGGGATGTTATAAGGTCACTACCTCTAGCAGGCACCAGGACTCAGGGATTTGTCTTTCCCAGCTGCTGGACACCAGCCTTGTGTGGCTGGAGAGCCAGCACTCCTTCTGTCCCAGGCTGTGGGATATGGCTGATGTTTTCCAGTTTGCAAGTTCAACCAATAGCAAGTATTCCAGAGATCCACAGAGAGACGGGGGAACACTTACATGCCCTCCCTCAAACGTAAAAAATTCTCAAATCCATCCCATTATCCCCTTCTTGGCAGTTTCCAAGTGATCAATTTGTGACCTGAGAGTTTGGGTCTTTGCCATTGTCTCTGTTATAACCTATCCAACATGTATGTGCCTCTGGGTGGTTTTTTTGTCACTTCCCTGTTATTTATTACTCCCTTTGAACAGAAAAGTTTTTCCATGTGATAATCTCAGTAAATTGGACACTGTTACATTTTAAACACCCTTTCTGGTCTGAATCCAGTGGGAAGAGCCAAGAGAGGAAAGGCAAGATGCTTGCCTGCATCCAGGCACAGGCTGGCATTTATCACTGCAAGGTCTGCTGTCCTACCACATCTCATCACTGAGACACACAGCCCATTTCAGTAAGATGCTGCTATGCCTCTCCTGGGCATCTTGCAGAATCTCTAATGTTTGGTTGTCAGAGCTGTTCTGTGACTTAAGTACAGATGCAGCCAAGGCAACTTTCAGATTGTCATGTGTGACAGAGAGAAGAGCTTTCTCGATACATTTACAGCTATTTGAGGTTTGCAGTGGAATGTCAATGCCTGCATTGACAGGATATAGGGGCTACATCCTCATCAATCCTATTAGGCAAGAGCCAAAAGTCCCTATGGATCTAGGGAGACAGGCTGGACCTACACCAGCATAGCAAAGAATTGGGGGGTAGGGAGGTTTACATGACACAGCAATTCTTTTCAATAATTCTGCTTATAAATCATCATTCAGCATTGAAGCTCATCCTCATTCCCTGTCTTTAAGGGCAGAATCCTTGTTTCTTAAAGGATCCTCTGCTTTTGCTGCTTATTTGTCTAAGTCAAATCAATTTGCAAAATAGCAGGTTTTTTGTGGTAGAAATCACAGAGCCACAGAAGGGGTCAGGTTGGAAGGGACCACAGTGGGTTGTGTGCTCCAACCTCCCTGCTCAAGCTCCAGGGTCATCCTGGAGCACATGGCAGAGGATTATATCCAGACAACTCTTGGATACCTGCAGCTGATAACTCATAAAAACTAAATCTCTGAGAATTTTACAGTACCTGGTATAGGTAAGTAGTCCTTGCATGTTATTAAGCCCAACTTTGATAGGCTTATAAGCATTAGGGGTGCCACATTTTAGCAATTAACTATGCCATTATTTATATAAGTTAAGCTATAGATGCAGTGTTACAGCTTGGTAATGGCATTGAAATACACATCTGTATGCAGTACTTGCTATTCACATTTCATATGGATTGTGGTCTAAAATATATATTTTCTGTTTCAATTTTTTCTACAGTGCCTGCAATGACTTCATAGCTCTGTCTGTTACTTACAACTGACTCTCACTTCTCTAACTAAACAATAAAACAACAATCAATTTTCAACTCAAAACCACCAAATCACAGAATGGGTAAGGTTGGAAAGGACCACTGGAGGTCACCCAGTCCAGCATTCCTGTTCAAGCAAGGTCCCTTAGAACACCTTACTCAGGATTGTGCTCAGGCAGCTTTGAATATTTCCAGTGAGGAAAGCTCTGCAACCTTTCTGAGCAACCTGTTCCAGTGCTCAGTCACCTGCATGTTAAAGATGTTCCTCCTCACGTTCAAGTGGAACTTCCTGTGTTCCATTTTCTGCCCACTGCCCCTCATGCTGTTGCTTGGCACTACTGAGCAGAGCCTGGCTCCATACTCCTGACACCTCCCTTCAGCTATTTATAGGCATTGGTGAGGTCCCCTCTTGGTTGCCTCTTCTCAAAGCTGAACAGGCTCCGTTCCTGCAGTTGTTCCTCATAAGAGAGATGCTCCAGGCCCCTCACCACCTTTGTTACCCTCTGCTGAACCTGCAGCCAGAAATTCATGGAGGAAGAGCAAAAAAACTGAGGCTTCTCTTGTATTCAGCCACTGCATCACCCAGTGGGACCCACTAACAGCAGGTTGCAAGGAAAAGACTCAATGCTGCTGCCCAAGGGAAAGATCCTGGTGGCAGCAATAACAGATAACTGTAACTGATAATCCAAGGGACACAGAGAAAAACTAAATAATTAAATGAATAAAGGAGATATGATCTTCTTTGATTTTTGGAATGGTCTTCAATGAGTGATATAAAATTTCCAGGTGAAACCTTGGTTCTTTTGAATGAATATCTTTGGCACCCTGAACAACTCTCCTCTCCTCTGTAATATAGGGAATGATAGCACTTCTCTGCCTGAGTTATCTGTTTAGTTTGCAGGGCTTTTCAGGAAGGAATTATCAACCAAAGTAATTCAACACAGCATTTGCCTGGGGCCATCAATGCTTTTGCAGTACATTTAACAGTAATAGATGCAATAAATAATGAGGTCCTAGAGGAAAATGATAGTCCAGCTAAACATCCTTAGTACTCAAGGCATCTCCAAGGGCTTCTCGAGCCCATTTGACAGCAGATGCAGGATTGGTTTGTAATGACAGTGTTTCTCCGTATGTTGCAGAAGGGTACTAGGTGAGCTTAGTGTAGCCCTAGCAACAAATTCCCTTGTTTTTTCAAAAACCTCACTTTTTTAACACTTAATATTAACCTTCTTTTTTCATCTATTGTGCTGTCTCTTGCCAATGTCATCCAAAAATATTTTCAACACCTCCTGTTGCTCTCTTGACTGATCTACAGTGTTTGCCCACTCCAAAGGTAAATGTAGATTCAAAGAACAGCTGGAAATCAATCTTTTCCTTCTTTAATATTTCAGGTAGATTCATTATCTTCCAAGCAAGTAATTTGTCACTTTAATAAGTACCTGAAAAGTTAATTCATTTAATAGGAGCAACTTCTTCATTTATTAGCCAAGCAGCAATTGCAATTCAGGTGGCAAGGAGAGATTGATGAAGAATGAGTAATGCCTGAATGGTACAGTAAATGTTATTGAACTCATTTCATCTATTAGTTTGAAGATAATTAATCTGCCATTGTCAGTATCTGGAGATGAACTGATCAAGCCTTGAGCTCTTTGGCCATTTTAACCTGAGGCTGGCTGTGTTTTGTCAATGTGGAAGGGCAATGCAAAGTTAAAACAAGAAAAGTTTGTCCATAAATTAAAACTAATTTAGGATATTCAATATGTTGGGGAAAAAATCCATTACTTTGTTCCTTTCTGACACTTTTCTTTTTGAAGCAAAAAATGTAGTTTTGGTGGAAAGAAGAATCTCCCTGCATTCTCTGCTCTTTACTTAGAAAATAGAATGTCATAGAAGAAGCCAAAAATTTGAACTGGGTTTTGTACTTGAAAGAAGCTACAAATACATGTTGAATTGCTCTGTGCTTCGAGATGGAGTTTCACCATCATATTTTCTGAAAAATCCCTTTGCCCAGGATTTTCTCCTGGGAAGCTGAGAAGCCTCAGAGAAAAAGGAAAACAATATTATCTCATTTGCTTCTCCTGTGTTTTGCTGCTTTGGAATGTGGTTTGGAAATTGTTTATCCAACAGGTGGTTGTTTGATTGGTTTCATGTGAATTGTTTTGACTTAATGACCAATCACAGTGAGGCTCTGTCAGGACTCTGGAAGGAGTCATGAGTTTTTCATTATTATCTTTTAGCCTTCTGGCTGTATCCTTTCTCTTTCTTTAGTATAGTTTTAGTATAGCATTCTTTAATATAATATAATACAGATTATAAAATAATAAATTAGCCTTCTAAGAACATGGAGTCAGATTCATCATTTCCTCCTTTCATCCCAGGGACCCTGAAAATACCACAGTGGAGGCAGGAGAGAGAGGAGAAAAAGAAATTGTGCCTATGCAAAACTGCTGTGAGTTCAAAAAGACCATTGCAGAGACATATTTCCTGTCATCTTCCCCTCTCCTCTGCTGAAGTTTTGGGCTGAGATCTTCCTTTCCCTGAGTCTTTAGCATTTGCAATCCAGAGGTGGCTTTCCAGAGCTCCTCGAGACCCTTTCCTGCGACATGGTGCACAAACACTCCTGGCTCTGTTTGGTGCCCAAAGTATTCTCTGTTACCACCCACTGCTCCCATCCTACTTCCAGAGTTTAGCCCCTGGAGCTCTCCTCCTCACAAGCACTGAACAAAACTCGAGGCTTCACAGTCCAGGGGAACCTTTGACTTCCACAAAGGCCTTCTTGGGCTCTGTTTTGATGTATGCATTCCTGTGCTTGGCAATTTTATGCCCCTATCTGAAGTGGCAGTACATTTTGTGTCTGGAGGTAACTAACCTCTGTCTTCTCCATCATCCCCACTCACCAAGTATGCAAGAGCAGTTAAACTTCAGCTTGACCAACATGATGACATTCCTCAGCTTTCAGACTGCAGCCTGCATACTTGTAAGACAAATACTGCAGTTGTTCAAGCACGTGAACACATATCCTCATGCAAATTGGTGTGCATCTGTGCACACACACATTCACACACACAATATTCACAAGGAGAGAGTATAATAAGGTCAGGGGAGTTGAATTTTCCTTGTTCTCAAGCTTTACAGCACCTGGTATTGTCAGCTCTGTCTTTTTCAGCAGGTTGTGTTTGTTTGTTTCTTTGTTTGTACTGAGATCAGATGTTTACATGAGAGTATCAGGTCTGATAAAAAAGAAAAGAAAAAAATGTATGTTATGTTACTTTTCAGATGTATAAAAATGCTGAAATTTTATCTTAACAAAGAGAAGCCTATCAAGAGAGCTCATCTTTACTTGTGTGTTTCTTTTCCAACTTGCTTGTTTTGAAATATGCCACAATCCTTGCATTTGCTGTGTGTTATGTTTGGGGAAACAAAGGTAAGCATTGTATATTGGTATCTCTCCAGCCTGTCTTATCATGCTAACAATTGTACAAAATCTTGTCCTACAGAACCCATTCAGTGTAGGACAAGACAAGCTACTTAACTGTAAGAAATAACTGCAGAAATCATTTTTTAAAATAACTTTTTAGCCAAGAAACACAAAAGTCTCCCAGTGGAGATAAATGGATCTTCAACTAGCCCTCTCCTATGCAAGAAAAGGCTCTCTCTTGCCATGCCATGAAGAGGGGACAGATGCTCTCATGTCACTAAGAAAACTATCTTGCCCACCCATTTTAATCATAAACCTCATCAAGCACAAACCTGGAGCTCTCCAGATTTTTTTGAAGTTGTCACCAAATTCAGGGAGAAATAACAAAAGAAGTAACTTTGGGAACTGCTGTCAGACTAGAAGAGAAAGGAAATTATTAATAGTTAACTCATTAAACAGAGGGATATGAAGGAGTTAAAATGGGGTATTTCAGCTTTCTCACACATCCCATAACAAAATTTACTAAAAATTAAATAGAGAAGAGACAAAAACATATCTGGAAATGGGAATTGACGTTTAATCCATTGTCACCAAATAATCTTTAAAAGTAAAATAAAATTTCTTTCCTCGTGGAAATAGTCCAAAAAGAGAAAGGACAGAAAGTACATTAGCAGCCATTCTGTCCCTGATCATTAGCTATAATTACAGGCAAAGGAGGCAGATACACTTGTAATGAATTACCTTGTGGTAAGTAGATTTTTAATAATTACTTCCTTAAATTGAGTTTTTATAATTGATTTCTCCTATAAGATCAGATATTGTAAGATCTTTAAAACTGCCAGATTTTAAACAATGTCTATTACACTTTTTACTGAGCAAAAGCTGATGCATGGAAAATTAACTGTTTTCTCCTCCAGAGTCCTTGGCTTTCTCTTGTTTGTGTATTAATGCCTTGGACAGTTGGATCCAGTTGTGTTATATTCTGAAAGAACATTTCTGCATAGATCTATCAAATGGACAGCAACAATAACTCATTCCCAAAGGTTATGGGTTTAACAGATTATTCTTCTCATCTGGAAAGGAAGATGTAAGAAAAATTCCCTAATCTTTGTCCCTGGATTTTAGGAAATAAATGCCTGTGTTCTTTGCCTTATTTGTAGAAAGAGAAAAAGACATTAAAGACAATTCTGGTTTTCAGATTTTTAATTGTCTCTACCTGGAACTATAGGCTTTCTGCTGTCCTCAAGAGTCTTTCTTTTCCATGCAAGAGGATATAACTTTTGGTAAATTGCTGATTTTCTGCTTGTGGCTCTTGTTAAATTGATGCTTCCATTCAAGAAATAGCAACAAAAGTGTCAACCCACTGGCACTTACAGCTATTTGATTTTCATTTGTATTTCTTGCTTCAGATGTGTCATAGGGTGAGCTGGTGGGACCTATTATGTGTGTAGACCTTGCTCCCATGTGCTGGGGACTTCTAAGTTTTCTGTTGTGCTAGCAAGTGTCTGAGAAGGAACACAGAAGATTTGATCCATCTGCATTTGGAGTAGAAAACACCTTGTTTCCTTTGTCTGAGGTAGATTCTTGCAGAAAAAAAGCTTTTGTCTATGTCCATTAGTTTAGGCTATTAACATAATTAGACAAAATGTAATCAGGTCTCCCTAAAAATAAGAACTGTGACACACCATTCTCACTGTTAAAACCCCACAGAGCTTTTGCTGGGGTCCTCTTTGCTCCATTGCTCAGGAGTCTCCTACCAGCTGTTTGGCCATTCCTTCCTACAGACCCATCTGTATGCAGTAATAACTTCAAACCAAGGAAAAAGCACCTTATTTTAATGGCCTAATATGGGGAAAGATGTGAAAGTGATTTGCTTCTCACTGCTGACTGTGACTTCAGCTCCTGCCTCCCAGAGTGCAAGCATCTGGCAGAGTGAACCTGTCACAGTATCCCTCAAAAGAAATGAAGGAGTTTTGAATTTACAATCTTGAGGCAAGCCATGGCTTCTTTCTGTCTAAGGCCTGAACTCATCTGAGCTTTTCTGTTCTCTCTGAAGATGGATGGATTTAATCAGCAGACAGTGATTGTAGTGTGAAATCAATCCTTCTGGACTAAGCACTGAAATTTTGAGAGTGGCATTTGGCACAGACACAGTGGAGAAAAAAAAAACCTTTCTGAAATACAAAAGTGAATACTGAAATGCCCAGCCAGAACATGAGACCTTCCTAAGCCCTCCTCAGACCCACTGAAAGGCAGAGTTTAACTAAGTGCCATAGGGCACCCACATAGATGACAGAAAATATCTTTGTATTGCATTATAAAATGGGTCCCCAGGTCTAAGCAATTATTTATGGTTTGCCAGGGGTAAGCAAATGAAAGACAGAAGTGCTGGACAGGAGGAGACTGGGGCTGAACACACAATGAAAGAGGAGTTTCCTGCAACCCTTCAGATGTGTATTCTGGTATGTTTTGCCTGCTGGCAATGCCATCACAGTTGGTCCTTTGTACCTCTTTAATTACATTCTTCACATCCACAGCAGTATCTCTGTATAGAACCCTGCAACAGCCCCACCTTGCTCTGTGCATGTGTGGGAAATTCCATGTATTTAATAGTTAAAATCTGGTCATGTTATACAGTGTATATCACTTTACATCATATACTGCTGGAAAAAGAGCTGCAGGTTATAGTGCAAAATAATGTTTCTGCTATTTTCCATGTAAGGGAACTTTCAGTACATTAAGTACATTTAATACTATCAAAATTTCTTAATGCTAACAAGCTTTTAATACAGAAAAATTCATGCTAACAAGCTCCCCAAGGTGAAATGTATAATATCTTATCTTCAACTGAGGAGAATTCCTAAATTTCCTCACACTGCTAGAGAGCTTTCATTCCCTATTGATTTCACCTTTAGTTCTGCAAGGCAGTGCTCAAAGCTGGGTAGTTTATTTTACTAAATCTGTCTGAGCATTGAAATAAATTCATGATAATTTTCACAGTTGTAGAAATCAGTGATGGAAAAGTTTGAAAGATATAATCCAGATAACCTGAAATCAGCATTCATAAAGTGTTTGAAAAACAGGCATGTTGTCTTTTTATCTTCTGAATTTCCATTGCCAGACAAAATTTCCACTTTCAAACCAGGACAATTTTTGAACAAGCTGGAGGAATGAAAGATCAAGATCTAACCTGATCAGTAAAGTCTTATTTGCATTTATTCAAAGAGAAATGGAGGCCAAAAATCTCTTGGGCAACTTTAGAGGCTGAATTTTCCATCCATTTTTTGGTAAGGACCAAATTTCTGAAGAGGCCTTTTCCATGTGAAAATTTTTGTATAGCTCCAGCCTAAAGCCTCAGAGTATTTAATTGCTGACCTGTGACTGGATTGGATCATTATTTAATGAATGGGTCTGATCCTTAACTCTACTAGTAGAAGCTGAAAGTTTGCTTTGCTCTGCGTCGTGGTTTAAGCCCAGAGGGCAACCAAGGACCACACTGTTTGCTCTTTCCTCCTCCTCCTGCACTGGGATAGGGGAGAAAATTAGAAGAGAAAAAGTGAGAAAACTTTTGTATTGAGATAAGACAGTTTAATGGTACAGCAATAGCCATGCACACAAGCAAAGCAAGACAAGGAATTAATTTACTTTCCACAGACAGGGAAGCCATGTGTTTCCAGTACAAATCAGCACATAGACCCATGCTAGCTACTGTAAAGAGCATTATTGCCATCCCAGCCAAAACTTCACACCCCTACAGATTCTTTCCTGAAGAAAGTTCAAGCTACCTTGTCTCCTGGTGCCTCCTTTTCCACCAAGGGAAACACTTGAGACCTGACTCTGGTTTAGTTTATTTTTACACTGAAATAAATTCCTGGTTTTCAATAAGCTACATGACAGCTGGAACCAAACTTTGATTCTGCATCTTTCCCCAGGGAAGCTGAAGTTTCTCTGAAAGAGTCCCAAAAATCAAGATGTCAAGTTTACAAGAGATGCCATGAAAGTTGAGGGCATGCTTCAGATCTTGTAAGACACATTATTTGATTCAAACAATTTAAATGTTCTCTCAGCAAAGATCAATACATTCTCAAACCTTGAGCCACATACCAAGGTGGGAAAGTGAGAATGAGAAAACAAAGTTGTTTTGACAAAAATTTGTTTACTAAGTACCAAGGGACATTGTCTAGCACTGTGTCATCAAACACCTATTTGTGTATGTACACACTTGAGTATTTACTTAGGCAGTTTGCATCCTGTTTTACATTAATGGCTTGTTTATGGCAAGAATAATTAATTACAAAAATATAGCCATTTTCCTCATAAAAATAAAAATATATTCATTTTTAACTAACAAGGCTGTTGAGGCACTTATATACCTGAATAGGAGTTTTGTGTGATCTATTTAGATTCCTAGACTGCATTATTAATAACGCAGAATGATTCCAAGTGTCAGTGGTGTTTATACCAAGATAATTTTTAGAACAAAATTTTTAAAAAAACAAAAGGACACTGAATTTATTGTGCTTGCAAATCTGCTGAGCTAGGGAAAGTTCTTCAGATGAGGTTTTAAAGTGACAGAGTGATCCTATGCTCAATTTCCATGGAAAATGCAATGGGTGCTCCTGCTCTTTGAGGAATAATCAAAGACATCTTAATATAGATATCTTAATATTTTATCAATGTTTGCCTCTTTATTTCAGTCTTTGCCAGAACTCTCTGGTTACTAGAAGACTTCTTTAATTGTATGGTGAGCCCAACAATCATTTCATCTTGTATAGCATTGTGCAGCATATCTTAAGACAGGTAGTTCTATATATGAATGGATACTATAAAAAATAACAACAGGTTTACAGAAAAATCTGATATAGTTTGAACGTTCTGCATATTTTTCTGCAGAGATATATCTTCACTATGATACAGACAATACACAGTTAAAGTTGTATGCACTTTTTCCCCTTTTTTCCCTCAGGAAAAAAAATCCTTCATGCAAAGTCTTGTACTGTAATCCATAAAGTATGTTATTTGTCTACAGGCAGAATTCATGTATAATTTCCATGCTACCTTTGTACATCAGCACAGGGGCTTTAGGGTCACTGAATTTGGTAGTGGATAGCACTGCTTTTGATTTAGGGGCATTCTTAAACCCCCTCCCTGATTGTTATTTTTCTGTAATTATAAACAACACAGGTTATAAAGACCATCTGGTCCTCAGCACAGCCTTAAGAAAATCCTGTTCTCAATGATGTTGAATTTTTCACTGGCATTCATGTGCACCACAATGAGTTTCTTTTTTAAGCCTCAGCCTCTGAGGCTAGGCCAGTCATAGAGGGATGGAATTCAGGCTGAGTTTGCACCTTTTCTTGGAAGAGCTGTAACACCTGTGTGCATTCAAGTAGGTGCCTGTAATTAGGCAGGGGCAGAGGGGAAAGCTGTGGGGCATAAAGCACACCTTTCCCCCACCAGACTGGAAATCTCCCTGGATTATCCACTTCCTCATTTAGATATGAGAATGTTATTCCATTCCATGGAAGCTGACTGGGTGCTACACCTGCTGTGCCATGCAGCCTCTTGCTTTGCAATGTGCCTTGTGTCCTGCATGTCTTTTTTAACAAAATACTTTCTTCATCTTGTAGCCCAGAATTCATAACCAGTTATCTTATTTCCAAGATGTGTGAGCAGACAGCAGCTGCTGTTTTGCTTCTGATGGAAGTACCATACCATCTTCCTTATTTTGTCCTAGTTATTCAAACTTCATACTTCCTGCCTTCACTGAATTTGTGTTTTGCCTACCTTTAGAAAACCTCATCCACTTGTTCTTCCTGTTAGGTGGCCTACAGGCAACACTCACCATAAAGTCACATTTACACATCTTCTCTTTAATCCTATCCCATAAGTTCTCTGTTGGCTCCTCATCCATTCCCAGGCAGAACTCCATGTTCTCCAGCTGATTCCTCACCTCTCACACCAAGCTCACAGGACACACCTCACATCTCACACCTCATCTCACACATCACAGCTCACACCCAGCCCTTCTTTCACTCTCCATGTTCCCTATCAAGCTCCCACCCCGTGGGACAGTGGGTGGCCAGGTTCTTCCACGTGACAGCAGGGTCACCAGTGTGCCCACGGTGCTGAGCAGCTGTGAGACATGTGATGCCATGGCCCCACTCACAATCAGGATAAATTTAACACAGCCTAGAGCAGGATTATTTCATTGACTCTCATGTGACCAAAGCTTGGAGCAAATTCAGATTACGCCATCAAGAATGTCATCCTCCAGGTCAATTTTAAAAAATAACTGAAAGCAGGAGCAGTCAGATATTGTTCATGCTGAGCACTTTGTAATAGCACACTACAAATCTGTTCATTACTGCAACATCCCTGCCTGGAAAGGGACACAGATGGCCCTCCCTGAGAAGCAAGATTGGGTACAGCTTTCTGCATCTCGCAAAACATGTCAGGATCTGAACAAAGAGCAATTATTTTGAGCTCTATTTGCAATCCCTATGGTTTTCTAGGAGCAATGCTAATCCCTGGCTGTTATCTACATTCTATTGCTAACTCAGTTGAGCAGCTAGCTGGAGATGTTAATCAATGGTTTGAGTCATTTTGGTTATCTAAAGAGAAAACAATATTGGTATAATTTCATCCTCTGTGAGACAAAATTACACAGAGCATAAAGAATCATAATTTTCTGAGAGCATGGAAACATCTTTCAAACCCTTCAAAGCACTGTCCCACCAGGCAATGCTAAAGTTTTCCACGAAATATTGCTGCAGAAGTTGTCTTTATTCACTGCTCTGTATCAACAAAATAAACTCCAAATCCAGCTTTCTCTGAAACACAAGTAAGCCCAAAGAAAGCATAATGAGAACTGAAAATCCACTACAAATTAACAACATGAATTGCCACTATTGTTTCACCCACAGGGAAAAAATATAATGCCACATTTCTTTCAGCAAGGATCATTAACAGAACTGATGGAGACAGAGTGAAGAAAGGATTGTCATGTATGGCATTTGAGAATTTCCCTTCCCTCTTTGTAAATACAGATTTGATAGAAGTACTTATAGAGAATGGGACTAATATATAGCAACAATTACAACCTGATACACTCTTTTAGAGGAGCATAGATTGATCAGGTGCTAGGTGCTGTTTGATGGATTTTGTTTATGGATCTGAGTTTCACTGAAATATATTCTTGTCCTTGATTGTGAGACGATTCTTCTTTGGAGAGAACAGTCAGCACTGTGTGCACTGACAGTCCTTAAAGTCCATAGGCAACCTCACCGGTTCATCTGCACTGTGAGTTCTGCATGGACACACTGGCTTCATCCTGGACCTGCCCTATGACCACAGATTTATTTCATAGTTTGGGTTCTGTTTCCTTCCATAGGCTTAAAAAAAAAAAAATGCCCCCACAAAAAACCAAACCAAAACAAAACAAAACAAAAAAAAACCACAAAAAAAAAACAACAACACCAACTTTAGGAAAAAAACAGAGCAATCTTAGGTCTTCAACATCGTGGTTAAAAGTTGCTATGCAAACTTCAAACAAACAGCTACAACTCTTATATTCCCTATGTATTTTTACAGAGTAAAACAAAATGTGTATTTTTATTTCTTTTATTTATTTATTTACAGAGTATTATAAAAATGTGTCTATTCACATATATACTCATACATTCCCCTATATATTTTTACAGAGTAAAATAAAAATGTGTATTTTTAGGGCAAGTTGTATCTAAATCGTCACTTTTGGGCAGTATCCCTTTAGTAAACAGACTGTAATATGATGTACCCATCTTCTGGTTTTTAGAACACCTATAAATGTCTGTCAGAATAAAGACAGCAAGGCTTAAACATTTTAAACAACATAAAGAGACCAGAATCAGAAAGCTATCTCCAACATTTCTTCATTTTTCTTTTAACAAGCACAATGCATAAAATAACATGAGAAAGCAGCCCTTTGAAGTAGCTTTAAAAAGTAAACCCCTGTTAATAAAGTTGGTTTGTTGTTCAGCACACCACAATGAAAACCACTGTCACCATGTGCTGTCTGCTGGGACATTTGTCTCAGGCTAATTGTTTTTATTCTCTGCAATGACAGAGAAGCTGGCTGTGGGAAAAACAGAGCCAAAAGCACTGTTCCCGTATAGGATTTGCCAGTGAGGATGCACTGTGAGTGGGAATCTCACAAGAGTCTGACTGCTTTCTGTGAGAGGATCTCCCTCTGGGACCTAATCCTCAGCAGTCTCTGCTGGATTCTGGGCTTTAAAGGCTGGGTTCAGCCTTTATCTTCAGCTGATGAATGTGGGTGCTCAGCTGTGTGTCAGAATAGTGCCCTCCAGCTTGGTTTAATCCTTAAAATCATAATTCAATGCAGGTAATTCCACTCTCCCCACATGACTAAGGCAATTGTAATAACGGCTGATAAAGATTCCCATTTCATGTTTTCTTCCTTAAATACCTTGCAGTGATCACTATGGAAAGGTCTGTTGGTAGGGTCCCTACCATTTAACATCAATTTAAGAGCATTGATATACTCCATAAAGACAGATTAAATTAATCCCCCAGCTCAGAATGCAAATCCATTTGAGCAAGCTTGCACTTGGAATTTATCCCCCTACATACAAGAGAGCACTGGTTCAGTTAGACAGAAGGTACAGGCAGGTAATGCAGAAGGAATATTGTTCAGGTAATACAGAAGGAATATTTTTATGCATTCTTCATAATCTTCAGACCTGTCATATCCTTGCATGTGACCATGTGCCTTTTGCTGCTTTGTCAAGAGATATTCTTTCTCTGTACCTGTTATGTGCATTAATGAGGTTCACTTGATATTTGTGACTTTACCTCTTTTGAAACCCAGCTCTGGATAGTGTCAGGCTGAACAAATTGTGGTCTAATAGCCTGTAATGATGATAAATGATATTTACTGGCCATTCCAAATTCTCTGTTAAGCCTTACCAAATTCCTGCACCCTCTCTCCCACTCTGCCCTCAGTCACTAGCTAAGTCTTTTTGGGTTTTAATTATCAGAACATTGGTGCTGGGTTGTCTCCACTGAGTAAAATTTTATTAGGGATACCTGCTGTGAGGACTAAAAGGAGGATTTTCCTCTCTAAATTCATATCTTGTGCTTGGGTCTGAGTAGGGTTCACTGGGTGATGCTCTGTTCAAGGGGAAGGAACACGACATGTTTTTTTCTGCGCACATCTCCACTAATCTGGGAAGAGATTTAACAAAAACAACCTACCCAGCATCACCCTGGCTATTGCATGGCCAGCCTCTTCCATCAAAATGACACAGGTGGGTGAAATATAAGAACCCAAAGCTTTCACCTCTTCCCTGGTCCCATGCAGGTTCTCTGCCTATATGCAAGTGAAAAGATTCCAGGTAAGGTATAAACTAAAGTTTTGTTCCCTCTTTTGTCATTAGACAGTGCACTGTGACCAAGAGGCATTTCAAGGTACTACAACTTCCATGGAAACAGCATCTCAAAAAATATTTTTAGCTCTTAATTACAGTAGCAGAAAAGAAGATGGAAAAGAAAAACAATAAAAGGTGAAAAGATCCATGATGCAAAAAGCAGTTAAAAGGATTTTGACCTTTCCTCATTCTCTTTTTCCTTTTTCTTTATATTTGGAGAGATTTTGTACAGTTCGCTCCCTTCTCACTTTGATTAATTCTCTTCACTGTCATCCTTTAAGGCAGTATCAAAGATGATTCCAGTTCTCTTTTAAATGGAAAGCAAACAAGGGGTGATCTGGAACATCACACAAGTGGCAGCTGTCTGCAGCTAGTGGCAGCACAAATTTTCATAGAATCATAGGATATCCTGAGTCAGAATGGACCTGCAAGGATCATCAAGGCCATCTCCTGACTCTGCACATGACAATCCCAAAGATCACACCTTGTGGCTGAGAGTATTTGGAAATTCTGGAAATATTATGTTTCTGGGAGTTCAATGATAATACACAATTACAAGGGGAAGCATCTATTATTCGCTTCATTGTTTTCAAGATGTAATGAAAATGTTTGGAAAGCATTCACATAATTTAGAAGTATGCAGCAATCTAAATGGCTTGGTCTCCAATAGCATGTAATTTTCACTGAAAATTATAACATTAGCATTGCTTTGTGGTAGTCTCCAAATTAATAGAAAACAAGCAAGAATATTTGTTTCTACTTTAATTCCTGGTTCACGTTTTTCATTTTGCAGCTGTGTTGATCAATAACTAGAGAGAAACCAACAATTAACCTTGAAGATTATGCATATATATATATATATATATGTTTGAAAGACTTGTATCCACTCTCAAAAGCAGTTCAGAATTAAAGGAGGTATTTTATTTTGTCATTCTTGCATACCCACAAACTCTCAGGTTCTTTACCACATGACTATCTCTTGAAATGTCTTCCAGATACTAGAAATTATTTTACAACCTTAGCAAGGTACCCATTTTCAGCTTTGAATTTAATTAGACATGAGCTTCAGAGGAAGTTACACATTGTTCCTTGCAGATATTTAGTCAGGATTTGGACTATAAGCTTTTGTTGCCCATCCTCAAACTCTGTCCAGAAGCTCTCACAGCTCCAGCTCTTCCTGGTCCCTATACACAAACTGTGAACCCTTTCTAAATTCTTGGCTTTTGCTTCCACCACAGACACTACCCACTGCTTTAGCTCTTGCACAGATATTTGATTTCCTCAACTGACTCCCTACAGGCACAATTTGTGAAAGAAAGCTAAATGTAAGCCCTCTGGAGAATTTGAAGTCATCCACTATTCAGAAAAGGAATTTGGGACCACATCACAAAATATATCATGGACCAAACAGTTTTCTGGAATTGTGTTAGGGAAAGAAGGCACATTGGTATAAAAAAAACCCATGGAACAAAACCAATATTCAGAGAAAACAGCCACAGCTCTTTGCCTCTGGTGTTCCTCATCCATTTAATGTGTCCAACTAATGTTTATGACTTTGGACTAAAGAGCAGTTAAACACAATTTATTTGTTGCTCCAAGGACATTTAGAGCATGATGAGGCTCAATTTGTCTGGTCTCTGGCTACAATTCTTCACTCACACTGACACCATTAGCTTATTATGGCCCAAGAAGATATTTACTGCTTGCCCCATATTTCCAGTTAAGATGCATTTATGACCATTGTATTACGGTTTTCTGGGACCGATATTCATAACTGAGATAATTTCCAGAATGTGGTCTAAGCACATTACAACATTGACTTGAAGAGTTTGCATAATGCATATGCTGTGCCTAATATTTTCTGCCACATGTAAGTAACAGTCACATTCCTGAAACCAATTTGAATCCAAACACGCACAGTGCCTTTTCTATTCTGTCCAATTTCTCACTCCCCTTTATCCTCCATCGTAGGCACAGTGGTGGAAAATATGAATAACACCTTTGTTTATTGGCTGATACAGAATGGAGGCATATTTCCCTGCAGAAGATTTATGATCCATGAGCCCATTACATTTGGATTGCAGCTAGCAGATTAGTTGGAGATTTGTCTCATTCAGAAAGCATTGACAATGGTGATTCATCTCAATAATTTCACTGAAGGGTCTCAGCAATGTTTTGAGCCACAAGCAGGTGCTCAATTGCCATTCATTAAGAAAGTCATATGAATGGAGACATTGCAATAAAAATGTAAGCATTCTTATTTATTTTGGGTGAGAGAAAAATGCGTATGTGAGAGGCAATTCTTTGTTTTCTTGTGGAGTTAGAACTTTGCTGGGAAAGAAACCTTTAAGGCCGTTAAAATCAATGAATTTATCACATACCAGACCTTCATGTGTCTGTTGCTCCTTACAATGGATAATGAATTAACCTTCTACATTCTGACTCATTAAAAACCCTAAGGGGACTTGAATATGACATTTAATATAAGGGAATGTCTAAATTCAGTAGGCTTTGTCTCAAACTGTCAAAAGGGGAGCCTACACTTGAGTTAGTAACTATATTTAATCTCCTCAATATGTGACCTGAGACACAGAACTTGTAGAATTTCAGCACAAAATTATGGAGTTCCTTCTTCTTCCCCCAGCTTTAAATGGAATATCCCTGTGGTCAGCTGAAGTGAGGTCCTGGCTGTGTCCCCTCCCAAATTCTTATCCATCTCAGCCTACTCACTGGTGGATGGTGTGAGAGGCAAATGCAGGGTAAACACTGCTCAGAAATGATGAAAACATCACTGTGCTATCAACACTGTTTCCAGCACAAATCCAAGACAGCCCCAGAGTAGCTTCTGTGAAGAAAACCAACAGCCAAAACCAGCACAAACAGCAGACACAGGAATGATGACACTGGATCTGCTCTTATGTTTGTGCAAAGGGCTGGGCACCATGGTGATTCAGGGCCATAATTTACTACTTGAATTCTCTGGAATATGCATTCTGAGGAAAGGATTATTCAATTTAGTTCTATGGGTCCTCATGCCTCACCTATCTTTTAATTTGTTACGCATTTTCTTCATGAGAGTCAACATAGGTATTCCCTGTTAAAGCATAACATTGGTTATTTCACAGAAGGCTCCTTCTTTGGAAATTTAGTTAACTTTCCCTGGAAATCAACTATCTGACAACTGCATCACTCATTTATCAGCACAGCAATTCCTTTAAAAACCACTTTATGTGGTTTACTCCCAAAGTGTGTTCCACAGACTTGCTTCCTCACTGATTTTCCTCAAATTGTCCCCCTGGGCAGTTATTACCCTCTCCTGAGAATAGATCTTGCATTATCTGTAATGCCTGGCATCTTATTTTTGATCCTCTGATCCTCTCAGCTCTTAGACACCACTCTTCTGGGCATCCTGAGGACCCAGGATTGTGTGCCTGTTCCTTGTGACTAAAGTGATCCACCACAGACCCTTCCATTGCTCACAGGTCCCCAGAGGTGTGTGAATATGTAGGCTCTTCTGCTTTGGGTTCCCTTCACAGGAGCATTTGAATGCAGAATGCTTTTGTAGCTGAGTTTTAAGGGGTTTTCACAGCAAAAGACAATATATGCCTTCATTTAAGTGAATCACCTTCAATTATTTTTTGCTCACCACAGGTGAGCTCAGTGTCAAACTCATCAGAGTTACAAAGCCAGAAGAAGTCAGGAAAGAAGAGAAAACATGCAGCCATTTATTTGTTCTTCCTACTGCACTCAAGGCTTTGTCTCTTACAGCTTGGCCCAGTGGACAGACCAATCAGCATTTCTTGACTTTTTGGGCTAACAAGATGTCTGCTGAATGTCTCAAGTCATAGGCTGAGCAGAACCATCTGAGGAAGGAACAGCATGACCACTCAGATCCAAAATGTAAATGAAATTATTAAAGGGACCTAAGAGAGATCCCAGAGCCATCACATATGTTGTAAGGCTTCAGATATATTGCACCATTTCTTCTCTGGTTTAAACAGTGGAACAGATGGCTTGTTGGCAGCCTAATGACAATTCTCCACACTTCCAGCAGCTCTGCCCAGAAAGAGCTGAATAATACCCTCTTTGACTCTGAAGAGAGCATTTAAAAGTGTGTGCATGTGTCTAAGTCTGACTGGTATTCCTATGATTGTCGATTGCCCTGCTTGTCTGCCATGCATTGTGCTGTTATTAGTAGCACTGGAGAACAGAGCTCTAAAGAGTTTTATAAATCTTGCTGAAGTGAGTAATTTCCCTTGTGTAAATGTCACCTTTTGGAAAGAAAACAGCAAAGTTTTCTGGCAGTACATCTTTTACAGTATTAAGACAATACATTATTTGTCATAAAACAAGCATTCTTCCATGTAGTGAAAGTCAATAGTGATTTTATTGACCGTAGGGAATAACAAAGTCAACTAGAACTGAGAACCTTCCAAATGTCATGGTTGGTTGTTTATCTTCAGGCAGAAGATTATTTCATCTTCATGAGAACTAATGGGAGGATACATAACTTCATAGTAGCAGCAGAGGTTTCACTATACTCTCAATTTGCTGCTTTAAAAACAACATGCCAGAAATGAGGAGTGGATCTGCAAAGGCTGAGAGTTCAAGTTGGTTTCCAAAAACAGCTCAAAATCTTTGATATTTTACATGAAAAAATTCTTTTGGTCATTCATGTCTCTTGTGTATATTTAACAGCACAGTTTTGGGTGCAAAGACCAAGGGTAATGTCTTCAGCTATTAGTAATCCCTGTGGCTCAGTAGAGAAATCTATATGTGGCCACAGAAGGAAGGTTGCTGCAGACAACCATTCCTTAGAGCACAAAGTTTCACAGGCACATACTGCTATGGGCAGGAAAAGATGCATTTCACAAATGTGCAGCTACCAATCCAAATTTTTCTCAGAGGTCTGTTCTCTACAATTAACTTGTGTATCCACTGGAATTAAGCCAGGAATCCCTGAGCAAAGCTACGCCCTGACACTGGGAGCACAAACAGTTTTGACGGAACACTTGTAACAGTACACTGGGTCCAGTGACCTCCCAGAAGCCACTGCCTTAGGGATGCTTAACTACTGGCAGGGCAGGTCCCTTGTCATTAGACTGTCACACTCACCGCTGCCAAGGCCAGCAAAATTAACAGCTCCTGGTCAGTACCCAGGGCAATTTGCAGGACCTCGCCGCTCATGGCACAACACAGCATTTTGCAGACACTTCTCCCTGTCCAGAGGCAAAAGGTGTGTCTAAATGGAAGTCAGAAATATGACAGAGGGAAACGCAGATTTATCTCAACCAAAGGAGAAGTTTACATTAACAAATTTCTGAGGGATAGTTTGCCTTGGCCAGCTTAATCCCTTGAAGGGATCAGCAAGGCAGTTAAAAAGGGACACAAGGAGGGAAAATATGTGACTGTGCACAGACTGCAGCAGGAGACAGTGGGCATGACAAGAAATTGGATCAGGATTCTGCAGGAACGGAGTCAAAACATGGAAATAGAAAATTACTATTTTATACCTATGCAGATGTGTAAATTAGGATGAAAATAAGAGCACTTAACTTTTTTTTTCATTCTTAATCCTACACATGCACCTTTTAGAGCATCAGACACAAAATAGAGAGTGTATTTTTCTCTGAAATGCTTTGAATATAAGCATAAGATAAAGACTCTGTTGATGAAGATATTACCACCTCTCTGGGCCACATCCCACTTCTGTGCCACTCTCTTGCAGGAGTGATTTCTTCCTGGCCATCAGAGTTTCCTGTGTTGCAGAGGTACCTGTTGGCTTCCCCGTGAGTGGCATTGCTCTGGCTTTGTCACATCCTTTTTGAAGTGGCAGATGCAGTTAACTTTGCTTCCTATCAGCATCCTCTTTGCCAGATTGAATAAACCCTACTCCCTCGTGCTTTCCTCGTCCAGGGTATGACCCAGATTGGAGTGTACAGTTGGCTTTTACCAACTGCTGGCTCGTGCTCCACTTGGTGTTCACTGGAACCCTGAGTGTCTGCAGAGCTGCTTCCCAGCTAGTTCCCAGCCCATCCTGGTTCTGTTCCAAATGGAGACTCTGCATTTTTCCCTGCTGAATTTCATGAAGTTGATGCTGCCAACTCACATGCCTGGAATCTAAACAGCTGTGAAGTGAGGGTGTGCAGCCTTGATAGAACCACTGTCTGGTCCAAATTGCCCATCACATTTGCACTGACTCCAGTCAAAACTCCTACCAAGCTGAATCCTATCCATCAGAAGAGGGGGTTTCAGCTGTTAATATTCTCCTAATATAAAATCACATACGTTTGAGCCATTGTGTTTTCAAAAGGCTGCAGGACAACAGGCTGGAGCCAGAAAACTGCTGATAGAGGTATGAGACATAAAAATTGCAGTAAAAAGTACAAGAAAGAAGAACTAATGGTGCAGTATGAAGAAAAAGAGTAAAGCAACAGCTCTACCCAGTCTTTAAGAATAACAATGCAAAAGCTTCACAGAGTAGTTTGAGCAAGACAGAGAGCTGAGAATTGTCTTCCAGGAGTCAGTGTTGGCCAGGAAATAACTTCCTCACATGTAGCAAGAGAGCAGGAAACTCCCTTCAGTGCTGGGGGTTCCCAGCAGGCCTGACAAAAGGCAAGAGGTGGTTGTACATATGCCCCGTTCAGCCCCTTGTCCATGCACTCTTTTGTCTCTTTGGCTCTCCCCACTCCATTTTCCTCAACCTGGTTTATACATCAGATGTTCTCATCTGGATAAATCCATAAGCCTCTCCTTTGTACACTGTAATTGAGACGGTGAAATGTAGTCCTTCAAACACTTGGCATTTGAATTTTTCTTTTTTTTAGCTAGGAAAAATGTACACTTTTAAATAGGCCATTGAATTTCTTTACAACTCAATTCATTTGACAGAGTCTTATTTTTCTCTGTGTATTTCAATAGGAAAAAATATGATTTCAGAATCAGCTGGCATATTTTATTTTCAAATATGAAAATGTGCCTTGTGGAATTGAATATTATTATAAATGCAGCACCTAAATCTTTTGCTGCGATGACACCTCTCCCTTGACCCCCCTCCATATCACTCCCTTTTTCTCCTCTTCCAGTTTATTAAATTTCATTTTTCAGTTGGGAATTCCTGTATTTCACCACAAGATTTTTTATCTTTCTCCTTATTGTCATTTCCTTTGAAACCTCCTCCTCCTGTGATATCACCAGTCTCCTGCTCAGCCACCTTCTCTCTGCTTCTCTCAGATTTCTCCCTTTTCTTTATTCACATTCAAATGTTCACAATTTCTGATTGCCTTAATTATATACCATGCTTGAGCAGGGTATTTAACCAGAGTCCAGATGCTTCTTGTTTTTAAAGAAAATTTGCAACAGATCTGGTGGAACCTGTTTACAAATTAACTCCTATTCTTGCTTTTACAACAATTATGTCTTGTTTACTTGCTTTAAAACATCCATATTGCACTGCTCTGAAAAGAACAATATGATCAAATGAGAACAGCTTGGGTTTACAGAGTCTCTTCCTACACAATATCATGCTATGAGCTGTCAGATAGCAGAAAATCAAGGAAGAGTTTCAAGAAGTCAAACTTTTAGTTGCATTCCTCACTTAAATCTACAGTCAGTTTCCCTGATGGCTTATTTCTGAAGGAGATATATTATTTCAGTCAGTTCTGGCTTTAAACAAAAGATGTCCAGGAATTCAGTAGACCTACTGCTTTTGTCTCCATCTGTTGAGCAATCTGCCCTCTGCCCATTGAAAATGAAACAAGAAATTGCATGACAAGACAGGAAAAATTGCACTTAAAAAACAAAAAGGAAGTATTTTTGTTCTCCCTCTGAAAGGTTTCATTTAGAAATTTGGCTGAATTGCTATCTATTATTAAAAAACTAATACACACTTAGAAACAGATTTTTTATCAAGTAGAACATCCTGCATCAGTATGTATATTATGACATCTCATTGAAAAGAAATGTCTTTATAAGGAAATACCTGACTTTTCAATCTGATTACTGAACCAACTATTTTCACTGCTCTGCACAATGGTGAACATTTGAGATATTTGCTATTTTTCAGCAGGAAGAGAAGACTGTACCAGTGTTATCTGAAATGGTTGTCTTGATCTCACATTTTGTAAAGTTATGGGAATTTTCACATCAAATTGTCTCCTTCTCAAAATCACACATATATATCTTTGCATCTGCTTCAGCTCATTTAACTGAGATCAGCTTTCTAATCTAAGATAACACATTCTTGCCAGGAAAGCTAATGATTCAACCTGCTGACAAATTTCAAAGATTTTGGCCATAGATCCATTTCCTCAGAGAGAGCTAAACTCATTCACGGCTGTACAGAAAGAAATAAGAGGGTGTGGGTGAAAGAGCTCAGATTGTTATATTCTAACTTTTATTTAAAGCTTTACTAAAATCAATCAATGCTATACACACTTCTGGATTAGCTCCTAACTAGTAATATTCAAACTTTGGTATTTTAAATAATGAATTTATACTTACTTGTCAGGAAGTACAGTAGTTTTCCTTTTAAATTTAAAATAAATCAATATTTTAAGCTTTCATCTGAAAGTGCTCTTGAAAATCCTTTAATTGCAGCCAGCCTCTCAACTTGCCACAAATCCACAAGAGTGCTTACTTGAATGTTCACATTATATTCTCTATTAATTTAGCTCAAAATTCCCTCTCGATTTGTTTCTTTGGGCTCATATTAGGCAGCTCAGATGGAGAACATCCTCCTTGCTGTTGAAAATGGGCTCAGACTTGACAGACAATGCCTCCTTTTTTACCACAGAGAAGGATTTTACGCCTTAAAATTTTGGATACTGGCAAAAGCCAGATGACAAATGATGTAGGTAGCTCTTCTAGTGGCTGGAGATCAGTTTACAATGGACTTCTGAGGGACTTGGGACACTGGATGTATTTGAGAAAGAATACAACAAACCAGAAGGTAGAAGGTTCCGCTGACCTTAGGGTGCCCTGTGCAGCAACATGTCCCTTCACAGGATTCTCTGTCCTCCCACTGTAGGACCAAAAAGTAAACACCTACAAGGTAATTCCTAAACAGAATTATTTCCAGTGCCAGCACAGCCCAGGCATGGACATGAGTGACTCTAGACATGCATACCTTTGTTACTGATTGGTGTAAAATTCTCTCTCTTGCCTCTGAGATACAGTCAATAAAATAGAAGATCACATTCCCAGTGAGGGATGGTCATGCCTTGCAGATGGGATGCAGGTGTGAGTTTATGACAATGACAATACAATGAGCAAAGTTCACCTGAGGAGAGTGATTTCACCACAGCTGCTGGTTCAGCAGCAGGACATCTCCTCTCTCTCTTGGCTGACAGATGCTATGTGGTTTATCATCTACCTGGGAACATCAAGTTCCCATTCCTGCAGGGATTGCCAGAGTCTGGCCATGGTGTCTTCATTCCATCTCACTCTCCATTTCATCCCTCTCAGTATGTGCTTAAGGTTGCAGGTTGAGTTGTGTGGGAAGCTGCTATGACATGGATTCTGTGCATGCCAACCACATTTCACCACAGAATTCCCATGCTGGTTTAACTTCTGTTAGAATGTGACAATCATTTTAGCCTCAGGATTTTTCCCAGTTTTCTCTAATTTTAGCCCCAGTCGTTTTTCTGGCATATCTTTTCCCTCAGACACACCAAGAGCCCCACTCAGCTTGGTGTCACTGGCAAACATGTTGCTGGTATGCTCAATCCCACCCTGTCATCAGTGAAGATACTGAACAAGAAGGTCCCAGAACAGACCCCTGAAGGACACTGATCTCCACAGAGCTTCTGACTCCATCCTTTTGGATGTCAGCATCCAGCTAATTCCTTATCCATTGACTAGTCCATCCATCAAGTCCATGTGTACTCAAATTAGCAAGAAGGATTATTACATAGGACCATGTCAGAGGCCTTAGAGAAGCCAAGGCAGATGCCACCACGTGCTCTTCCCTTATCCACCAAAACAGTCATACAAGGGTTGGTCAGGCACAATTTGAGCTTTGTGCAGGCCTGCTGGCTCTCTCTAATGCCAACCCTTCTCTTCTACATGCCTCGAGAAAGCTTTCAGGAAGACCTGTTCCGTGATCTTACCCGGGACAGAGTGAGACTGACCGAGCAGGTTTTAGGCAAGAAGACAAGTCTAGAAACAAGATAAGAAAATTAACAGCAACAGCAACCATACCAGTGACAGAGGGTACAAAAAAGAGGTGAACAATTCACATGGAAACCCCCAACAATGAACAATACTCAACCACTCCCTCTAGCTTGCTACACCAACCAGAAGAGAGTACATCTTCCCAAAAAAAGATTCCCTTCCCCTGTCCCCAGAAAATGACATGAAGTGGTACAGAATAACCTCCAGGTCCTGAGCATGCGTCTCCTGAGGACTGCAAAAATTAACCCTGTCCTGGCTGGAACCAGGACAATTGGCTAGACAACATTTCATTCTGGGTGTGCAGATTGTCTTGGCACACAAAGCACAACTCACTTGTTGAGCCACAACTTCCTTGCTCTTTGAACCACTGTTTTTAACGGCTAAGTGGGCAGGCTCGTGGGCAGGTAACAAAATATTGTGGTCACTAGGGAAAATGAATTTTCAGAAAAATACTGATAATCATTGGTAAGACATCTCCTTTTTTTCCCCCCAAGCATTTCAGTTTTGCAAATGTTACAGTTCTTGAACTAACTGGTGTACAATACTTTAAAATTTCACTTCACGGGCCTTTCATTTTGTCTGATTAATGATTGATTTTATGACACACTTGCACTTCATAAACATTACAGTGCTCTCAAAGTTTACTTGTCTGCATTACCAGTATGCCTGAAAGGGAGTTTTATTTGCCTTCACTGGGAATGGGTTGGAAAGTTTAAATTTGCAGCTTTATATATGTCACATTTAATGATACCAATCAATTGTGAGCCATCTCGAAAATTCCTTTCTGACATCATGAGACTGCAGCATCTAAAATGCCAATAAATTTGTTATGATATTATCATAGTGACTGGGTAATTAACCAGCACTGGATAAAGATTTGAGCTGGAGCATAAACAATAAAGCAACTTGAGGTGCCAAAAATATTTGGTAAGTGAACCTAGGATGACAATCTTTCCAGCTTTTAATACCCTACTATGTGTGCTCAGGGAATAATGCAAATAAGAACTACAAGGGGATTTTTTAAAGACTACTTATTCATGCCATTGCCAGTCATTGTGCTTAGGAATTTTTAAAGATTAAGTATAAATGATGATTTGCATGAACATTAAAAAAAAAAAGAAAATAAGAAGGCTGACTGAAAACTAGAGGAAAACTCTTGCTAAGACAAAAGAAAAAGGTGAGAAAATGAAATGGCTGAATAGTGACTAGGTTTGATAGGTTTGATAGATAACAGGCCTTGCCAGATCCATGCACTTTGCATTCAGTTGTAAAGGAGACATTGAGCAAATCTCTTCATTTTTTGCTGTGCCTCTGTTCCCTGCCTGAGAAGCAGAGGTGACTCCTCATCGTATCAGAAGGTCTCCAATACTCAATGGCACCCTTGCTCAGACAGTGCTCAGAAGTCTCCAGTAAGTCTCAGAGCAGAGATGTTCAATTAAATAAGTCCTGTGAACAGAAAAATTATATCATAATCCCTCTGATAATCATAAATCTTGGCCCTAGGACAACAAATTGAATTCTGGTTGTCCAAGACATCTCCTGCCCCTCCATGCCTGACTAAACTGTGTCAGGCATTTGCAGCAGTCCTTTGTAAATGGAAATCTTACAAAAGCAAGGAAGGATAGGAAGTGTCCCTCCATCCTTTCCTACTGAACTGTTTCATAAAAGTCCTGTTTCTATATACATTTAAACAAGCTGCTTGCTTTTCAGAGGTTGAAAACATTCTCTAATCAGGCAGAAGTCTGACTGAGATTAAATGCTTGCCTGACTCTGTAGGCCTGGCAGAGTTCAGCTTGTCAAACAGTTAAATAAAGCATTTCTGAGATAAAATCATGACCTTTGTGTGCAATGAAAATCAGAGATATTGGCTTAATTGAAAGATATTTCAAACCTCTTGCATTTGAAAGGCTTTAAATATTTTAAATATCTTCCAATTACTTCTTCTTCTTTGTCTACATTATGGATTCCTAGCTGCTGGGCTCCACATGGGGCCCTTTATCACAAATTGAGAATCACAGTTCTGATTTCAACTTTGATAAGTAGCTGCCACTACAGCTTATGCTGTATGTAAAGCAAGTCTGCCTATGGCCTATTTGATAGAGAAAACAAGACACCAGCAAACACAACAACTAAATTCTCTTTGTGTCTATGCTGAAAAACTGCTGAGTTGAGTTGAAACCATAAAAACAAGTGGAAGATCCCATTTGTCTCACCAAGCCAGTCTCTTGATTATTTTTTTTTCATCTTGTGATTGGATTCTGTGTCTGCATGGCAATAGGAGTTCAGTGTTCCTTCTCCGCAGGAATAAAAATTTTACTAGATTTGCACATGGGCAAGCTTCCAGGGTAAATCTGATGGTAAAGCAGTGGGAGTGGAAGGTACTGAAAGAAGAAAACTGAATTCAGGGAAGAATAAGAGTATATAGGAAAATTCTCTCTGTCTGCACTCTGCTTTACATACCTGTTGGGCAATCTCTGAGGTAGTAGCATGATCCTAGATGCTTCCCAAGGACACAAAATTTGTCTGTTAGGATGAGGAACTGGAGCTTATTTACCTTTGATGAAAATTAGAAAGAAATCCCCCAACTGGGCGCTTACCTGGACACCACAGGATTTTTTTGGTTTTCCTTGGAAGCAGCTGGCTCTGGTCTCCAAAAGAGCCATGCTAAGATCCTGAGCCTGAACTGTGCTGTCAGCCCCTGCCAGGGCATTTTCACACACAGAAGATGAACTTTCACCAGTCTCCTGAATTTGTGCCCAACACTCATTCTCAGAATGGTTCAAACTTTACCAGCCCAGCCAGAGCTTTTGCCTGACCTTCCTTCCCCAGGACAAACATGAACAATGAGCTGCTTTCCTCAGGTTGGGTGGAGGAGTGGGCTGATCTTGGTGCACTGCACACCTCAGGCTGACAAGGGTAAGAGGAAAGAGCAGGATTTTCTCTTGGAAGGACCCAGAGAGAAACACTTGGCTTGGCTGCTCCTGCTGCTATCACTGTGCACTGTGAATGCCACCACCTGCTACTCCGACTGTATCCAACAGCTAAAGCTACGAATGTTATTATTGGCCATAAAATTATCCAGCCCATTTTTCAATGTGTCTGCAGTGTTTGACTCCCTGACCTGCTGTGGTAATGAATTCCATAGGCTCACTTCACACCACATGAAGAAGTGCCTCATGTATTTTTTTTTAAGTGCACTGGCCATTAGCTTCATCCAGTGACCCCTTTATTCTCTTATAATGTGAGAGAGCAGCTTTAACTATGTCCTTCATAATTTAAGTATGTTAGTTAAATCTCCTCTATCTTGCTCACTGTCACTACTAGATATTTGCTATTTTAGGCAAAGAGTTTTCAAGAAAGGAGAGAAGAGAGAGATGCAGCTCTGCCACTTGTTACATGCCGCCTAAAATGCAATATATACATAATGCCAGGAACCTTGGCTTCTCCCTGAGACTTTAGAACCCATGCAAGGACCACACAGTCAGAGGAGATGGGAAGCTGAAACGTAAGGCAGATTTTGACTCTGCTATACTTAACATCAGAGTTTCTGCTAGCCAGGAGAGGGCAGAAGCCCAGTTCTCTCACTCGCTCACTCCCTGGCTCCCAGGCAGGAATGGGATGTAACTCCTGGGCACTGCAGGGAGCAGTGATCCTGGTGAATAAGTATGTCACACTTCCCAAAGTAGGATGGGAAACCCATCAGCTCTGAATGTTGTTACAGTGACACCTGTCAACATCAACTCCTCCTGGTGAATTCCTCAGCAAAACCATCTGGATGCAAGGCCACCAGCCAGGGCTGGTAGTCATGGGACTGCTTGGACTGACACCTGAATTAATTCTGCTCTTTTAATTGTGATTTTAAAACACATCTATAAGCCTGACAGGTGTTATCTGTCTCCAGTGGTCCCCAATCAAGTTAGATCAGTGCAAATTCAGAGGAGACCCTGTGTTTGGGGAGCCCAAGGACGGCAGAAGCCTGGGCCTCACTGAGGAGTGATGCAGGTTTTATGTGAGATGTCAGCTGGATGCAAGGCTGGCAGCTGGCACAGTGTGCTAGCAGAGGCTGCTGTTGGCTTGTCTGCCTACACACAGCTTGCTTACGTGATGTGGTGCTGGGGCTTGGGACCCTGTAAATTGACTTTGACATGACAAGGGGTAGCCAAAAATGACAGGTTTTGACTTCCTTCCCACGAGTCCAAGCAATCTTGGGCTGGATGTGTTATGGTTTCTAGAGTAGCATCATTATCCAGTCTTCATAGCTCACTGCCTCCTGTTCAGTCTGCTATAGTTGGCCTGTTTCAGAGCTTCTGTACTGAACTAAAAGGGGTTTATTTGGATGGAGCTTTGTGGAAAAGCAGAGTCCAGCTCAGACTGCCACTTCTGTAACCTTCCTTAGACAATTGCTCTGCCCCCACCACTTACAGAGAAATAGTTTATACATGCTCTCCTTGCCCCTTCCTTCTCTCCCCAGCCTGCTGGTTGCTGCTGGGGATATGAGCATGGCCCTTTGTGCTTGGCGAGAAATGAACTACAGTAAATTACAAGGAAAAGAAAGAAAAATAATGGATAAGAGTATAGAGGACTGGAGAGATATCACCACTGGTGGATCCTGCAATGGGTCTTGATCTTTGCAACTTCAATGTCTATGGTTTGAAGTTATGATCACAGTCTTGATCTGTTGTGGGTGGGGGAAGCCCACAAAACACAGTGGGATGTGGTTTAATATATGGTTCAGATTCAGCTAAAAACACCCAGCTGCCTCCCCTGAGGGGGTGAATTTTACACTGTGTGATCAACGCCATGGATCATGCACAGTCCCTTGGTGGAAGGTCCCAGAAATGAGTCTGGAGGCTCTTTGGGGCTCCTTGATGATTCATGACACCTTCTAAGACATGACAGCCCTGTGTAGCTGAGCCAGCTGTGTCTTATCAGAGGGAATTGGCATGAGAGAAGGCATCACCCCACTTCTGCAGGATCTGCTTATTATCAGCTTTTTCCCTTATAAAGCCAGAAAACATCTTGTTTAATACATCAGTCACAGGTTATCAGGGACAAAATCAATTGCAGGGCTCAGCTTGTTTATCCAAACAAAGATCAATTTGTTGTAGTCACCCTCTGGAGCGGGTGCACACCCCCTGCCTAATACAGATCAGCAGATTTAGCACCACACACCAAAAGCTCTCCCTCTCCCCTTCATTTAGGGGGTGCAAACTTGGCCTCAGCAAAGAACCCACTGCTTTTGCAGATGGGCAATTGTTTGGGTCCTTCACCATTAGCTTTTTAGTCTTTCACACCATACATAAACACTTGTTTTCTCAGCCGTTATCTCCCTTTCTCCCATTCTCTCCCTCTTCTTTGAGGCTGGATCACTACCACAAGGGCTTTAAATATTGCCTGTTTTGCCTGGTGACAGTTCACCTCTCTGCTCCACTGCTCCCTCAGGAGAAGGTCTTGATAGGAAGAAAATACAGACAAGGCTCCTGTGCCATTGCATGCAGGGAGTCTGCAAGCACACCTTCACTTCCTTTGGGCTATCCCATCAGACTGGAGCCAAAACTTTTACCTGTTCTCCTTTCTCCAAAGGTGTGCATGGCTCAGGGTCCAGCAGATTTCTGTCCCCTCTGGGAGGAAGATGCCTCGCAGTGGTTACAAACAGGGCACATCATCTCCCACAGCACAGCTTTCACCCCACCCTGTGTGCAAAGATTCTTCACGTGGTTTCTGTGCCATTCCTCAGGAACTTAATCTTGTCAAAAACATGAGGATGATCTCCATGCAGGGCATTTGGGATTATCTGACTGTTCCTTTTCCTGCAGCCCAATGTGCAGTCTCATATATCAAGACATCATTGTCAGCAGTTTAATAAAGTCCTTCCCGAGGTCCCAGAGAGTCCAGAGGAGAGGAAAGGAAGGGATTTTTCTGTCTCTTGAGGCTGTTACTGCACTCAATAGTACAGATAAAAATTTTGTGCAAGCAGTTCATCTCAGTGGACTGAGACTATCAGAGAACAGGATAAATCCCCCCAAATATGTTTGACCTGAAGATTTTAAGAGTAGAAATACAATTGTTGCAATTGGCAAGACTGCTTCAGAATTGCTCTCTTTAAACTTTCTCATTTTTGAAAATAAAATTTACTGGATTAAATATCATTTTAATTGATTCATAAGAGGATTTTGTAGTTTATTTGTTTTTCATAACAGGGTATCTCCAAGATTTGGGAACAAGGAATTGTGGCTGTTAAACAACCATCCTATTTTTCTTGCAAAAAGATGCTTTCAGGTTTTCTAATATGCAATTCTGTAAAACAATATGTCCCTTTACAATTTTATTTGTGAGGAAGTCTCAATAAAGTCTCATTACTTGTGGGCCTCAGAGTTTGCAGGATTGGGCCATTAAAGGCTAATTAGTACTAGCATCCAATAATGGCTTTGTATTTTAATCTAAAGCTTTGTTAGGGCCTACAACAAAATGAAACTTCAATTATATGAGAGCCATGCATAACTAATGAAGAGGACGTTGTTCTTTCTTATGTAAATATCACTCAGTCTGGAGGGACTGCTTGCAATATTGTCTGTTGATTAATTCATCAGGATTAAATCTAAGAAGGGACTTTTGGATTTATACTGCTCCCATGCACCCAGGCACACTTCAGAGGAGCAAGTCACGCATGTAATGGCTACTCAATTAATTAGTATGTTTTGAAAGCAAAAGATTCCCCTTGCACCCACCAGTGACAAGACATACTGCTTGTGATCAGCAGCCATCAACTCCTGCAAAAATTTAGCCTTAGGTTTTTATTTAGTTACACTCCAGGTATTTGCCAGAAAAACAGCTGCAATGCATTTATTGTCTTCACGTGTGGCATCACTGCACCCGTATGCTGGCACTGAGCTCCTTGTTGAGGAGAGCTTGAGACAAATAATATAATGAAGTTTATCTTTCCAAACAAATTAAAATCCCATCAACCATAAATTTAGGATGTCTAATGGTTTCGTCAACTACACAAGCGACATAAGAATTCTGATAGTTTTAGAGGGGTGACCCAAAATGAAGCAGCAAAAGCACCTGACAAAGAAGTCATAGCCTTGTGGAAAGACAGGAATGCTGAGGGGTGCCAAGGCCACCTGTGAGAGATGCCATCCTCTCCCCACAGGTTGTCTCTGATTTCTCACAGAGGGGTCAGGAGAGTAGCCCCATGCTGAAATGTGCCCTCTTGATGACCAGAGCCATGGCAGCCCATGTCCCTATTCCTGAAGCAGGTTGCAGCATGAGCGATGCTGTGAATGGGTTAAAAAAAGTAAACCATCCAAAAATCTAAGCCAGAGTGCCAATAGGTTTCACAAGGAGAACCAGTTGAGGAAATAAACAAAAAGCAATTAAGAAAAGCAAATTGACATATTTGGGTTGGATTCACAGAAGAGCAGGGAGGGATATAACTTTGTATTTGGAGACTTTGTGCAACAGCTTGTCTGTTCCCCATTTGTTTAAAAGCAGAACAGCAGAGGTGTCATCTGTTGGTCAATATTCAGGGAAAAAAGCTACAGGGAAACGAGTCTTAAGCACTGAGGGCTGTCTCTGTAAACACAATATTTGTTTTGCATTTATGCAATGCTTCAGGGCTCCTGCTTATTTCTGCACAGTCCAGGAAGAATTTGCTGTGTGCATTCAGCTTTGTCCTTTCCTCTGTGTATAACTTGGTCTGCATTTTCCCTCTTCCCTAAGACAACTGAGAATTTGCCAGAGTGAGCTAGGGTCAGATGCAGAGCACTGTACTGATGCTACTCAGGGATAAATTCTGCATCATCCCTTAGTAGGTCTTGCTCAGGGTTAAGGCATCTGAATTGTTTGGAGACCAGAACAGAAATTCTCCCCTAGACTAGACTGGATTCCCCAACATTTGCTGTTTCTTGAGCCCACCCATATGTTTCTCCACATGGAAATCACACACCACTTTGGGTTTCTTCTATTTCAAAGCAGTGCAACTGAAGGAAGCCATGATCATCTGAGACTTACTAAGACTTTATGGCTATGTCAGATGGAGCCTCAAAGATGAATGAAAAGGTCTAGAGGAGTGAGTAACCCAGCCTCAGCCTCTCTAGCACCACTGGAGTCCTGCATCACTGTCAGTAGGACATACAGACTTCACAGAGAGACTCCAAATTCTTTCTAAAGGTCATTTCCTTCCTCACCTCTGGATAGAAAAGATTATATTGAGATTAATGTGAAAGATACTGAACAGTCACTCACCCAGCTCCCACCAAATGACTTAAAACTCATTAATTTACACTGCTAATTCAGCACATTCAAAGAAAAGAAGATTCCAGGAAGTATCACATTCTGTCATTAAAATATTTAAGTGATATTAGCTTCTCCACTGATAAAGCTGGGATTGAATTTCCATGCAAAGTACAGTTTTGTTCCCTTCTGCTATATACTATCTGCATTTTACTGAGCTAATCTCACCTTGATCTTTTGTACAAAATGTTCTGTAACATCTTTACAGAGAAGTGTCTAAGCTGGCTGGAAAAGGCAGACCACAGAAACTGAAATTCTTCCTAGGAATTAATTATTATAGTGTACATGATATGAGGGGAGGAGCTCCATCTTTTGTACCCATCTTTCTCAAGATTTTCCAAAGAAAGTCTTAATGTTGGGAATTCTCTTTTAAGCTGCATGCTTAAAGTAGGAGCTCAAGCCAGTTGTGATGAAAATACAAGAGAAGAGATGATACTGCTGGAGGGAGATCAACCAGTCACTATTCCTGTGAGGAGAGTTACATTTTGTCCAAACAGTGTTTTTGTTGAGTGGAGCAGAACACAATATACAAGCATGCAAAACTGCGTGCACGGGACTTTAACCAGCACCTAATCCCATCTTTGCAGCACTGCAAAGGGACTGATCTAAATGATGAGTGATGACCAGTCTGGCTGAGCACTATGAGACCTGACATACTGAGAATTTGAATGCTTGATCCTGTGTGACTCTCTAATGGTTAGGTATATGATGCTGGGACAGATAGGGACACAAAATCTTGTTTTCATTCAGTTCAGCCAGTATCAGAAACTAATTGCATCCTTCCCTGAGCAGGAATACTTGTAATGCTTGCAGTGGTTTATAGCACAAGTTAGCCACTCCTTAATCAAATCTGAGAGAATGAAGCAGCATTTCTCCAGGCAATTCCTTGTGATGCACACTGTCCTCCAGCAGTTTGTATATTTTCATAACCCAAGAGCTTCTGAATGTCTTTGATATTCCCCCGATGGGATGGTAGTTTGCCTCTGAAGTCAGTCTGGGATTTTCACAGTCCCTGACGAGATGAGCTGTCATTAACCCTGTGAAAAATAAGTTTATATTTCAGCAGTCATAGGTTAAGAATATTCCAACCTTCAGAGGAAGCTGAATTGGTTTCCTCATCACAGGACAGTAGGTGGGAATGGGGGAAAGAAGTGGAGAGCACAAAGAAAGGGGTAGGACATAGCAGGGCACTATTTAGAGGACTTCCATAATGTACCCAACAGTGCAAGTGAGAGAAAAGAGGAAGAGAGAGAAGAGAGAAGAGAAGAGAAGAGAAGAGAAGAGAAGAGAAGAGAAGAGAAGAGAAGAGAAGAGAAGAGAAGAGAAGAGAAGAGAAGAGAAGAGAAGAGAAGAGACAAACACAAAATACCATATTTTGTCAGTCTCTAGAAAGAACCTGCCTTCTGGGAAATTAACACAAAACAGATGTTTAGGTGAGCCATTGTACTGTCAATGAAATTATAATGAGACTTTGAAGAGGTGCAATCCGGTAAGATGAGGGTAGATAAGGAAAAAAATGTGGGATATCACAGATAAGGGACAAATCTGGGAAATTTAGCTGTTGGATGTGTCAGTGTTTGAGAAACACTGGAAAAACATTTTCCATTAATCAAAAAAGAGGCAGTGAGAAGGATTTGAGATTACAGGATATAGACAACAAAAGGTTTTACTTTGTATAATCATTACTGATCAAGTTTTGAGAAGGAGCAGCTACAAAGAAGAAAAGTTGCTGCTAGCTTTGAGTTTTGAACACCTTCCTTCTCAAACAAGTCCTGCATTTCAGCAAAGTAGGAAAGTAAAATAAATCTGTTGGAACAATCTTCTTGAGAAAGTGTTACTGCTTCATTTAGTCAAGGCAGATGAAGATGAAAATTAGAGAACAAAAACATTGCTTTCAACAGAAAAGAGAAATCATTATCACCATATGTGACAGGAAGGATTCATTAACCAGCAAGCATATTTCAGGAAATTATGAAGAAGCAGACATCACAGGGCTGTGGGCAAGCCCTTCATATTGCTTTTCTTTTGAATGATCTTAAAGATAATTCAATTATCCTGTTATTCCATTTTAATCAAATTGTGCTATAATTGCTTTCAGGGAAACATTTTTCTAAGGGAGTCTGAGCACAGTTGCAGAATCACAGAATTGTTTAGGTTGGAAGAGACCTCTGAGATCACCTTTGATCACTACCTTGTCAACTAAACCACATTTCTTGAACACCTCCAGAGATGATGACTCCACCACCTCCCTGAGCAGTCCATGTCAATATTTAATGACCCGTTCTTGAATCAATTCTTCCTGATGTGCAATCTGAACCTCCCCTGGCACAGCTTAAGGCCACGTCCTCCCATCCTGTCACTGGTCACCTGGGAGAAGACACCAACCCCCACCTGGCTACAACCTCCTTTCAGGGAGTTGTAGAGAGTGATAAGGTCTCCTCACAGCATCAAAGGCTTTGCTGAAGTCCAGGTAGACACATCCACAGCCTTTCCTCCATCCACTGGGTGGGCCTTTTGGTCAGAAAAGGTCAGGTTGGTGAGGCAGGACCTGCCCTTCCTAAACTTTCCTAAACTTTCCTAATCTTTCCTAGCCCTGCTGGCTCAGCCCAATCCCTGGTTGTCCTGTATGCACTATGTGATCGCACTCAGGGTGGCTGGTTCTATTATTTAAAATAAAGCAAAGAAACCAAACGAAGGCAGCTATACTGGAGCAGCAGTGGAAAAGGAAAGAAACAGTTTGCAGTGAGAGGATTAGCTCGTTCCACTCACAGAAAACTCTGGCTTTCTTTTTTTCATCAGAATCCCCTGTAGAAACTACAACCAAGACCCAGCAGGGTCACAGCTGAAGTCAAAATCTGCTTCAAACCTGACTGAATGAAATTCCAAGTCTGAGGATGAGTCAGGGTCACTGGAGAAGAAACATATTAGAAAACCACAGGGGTCTTCTGATGAAAAAGTTTTTGTGAATTTCTGATGAAATGTAGGCCTGGCTGTATCCACCTTTTTTTTTTCCTAACAACAGGCTCCCAGGGTGCCCAGTGCTTCTTTATTCAGCTTGAGAAGGTTAGGGAATACATTTATGATCCTGCCCTCACAAGCTTATTTTCAGCTCAGAAGCTAACCAAAATGTTCTGCATGTTGCACCACCACAATTACCTTTCTCTTCTGCTAAAAGAAAAACACAAACAAACAAGCAAAAAATTTTGTTCTGAAATGAACCAAAGCTTTTCAGGATATCAGAATATCTTCCACAAGAATAATTTTAACTTTCAGCCAGTGTTGCTCTTTCTGCTCTTCTCTTTTTTTCCAGCTGCCCTTTTCCATGGCACCATGTTTAATGCTTTACCAAAGTGCTGGTCTGTCACAGTTCTCATGTCATAAATCTTAGTAACTCCATGGAAGAAAATTACCAGCTCAATCTGAGCCATCTGCTCCACTAAAGCCTGTTCTGATGCATCCTATCAGACTTGCACTTCCAGATCTGTGGTGATATGTTCCTCCAAAAGCCTTAAAGGCCATTATGGTCATACTTAGGTGTTTACTGCTCTCAAGGGTGTTCTTTTTAAAATTAAATATATTTTTTTAAATTAAATATCTCTTCAGTTATTCTCCAGGTCAAGTTGGGAAATTTGTTAAGGATCTTTGCTTCTGAGTTGCCAGTTTCATGAGAGAGATGTTCAGGACTTGCGGAGTTTATCAGCTCACCTTTCACCTTCAGTCAGTATTCAACAAACTCCCAAAGTCAAATTCTCTTTTCCAAGAGGGGCATTTCACTTCTGTCCATACACTGCCATTTTAAATCTCTGCTTTAGTTCAATATCATCATAAAAAACCTGAGACAAAACACCAGGCCAACATACCATCTAAATTTACATCCCATCTGTGTTCAGCATCACTCCATTTTTCATTTGTTTCTGTACTTGGAGTACTAGCATCAATCTTTTATCAAAATCTAGCATATCTTGATTCTTGGCAATCCTTCTTTAACCCTATACATCCTGATGTTTCAGCTGTGTGCTTTTCATCAGTTTGCTTTTCATCTTACTCTCTGTGCTTATTCCCATGTCTTGAACTGTTGGTGACATGAATTCCTGCTCCCAAACTTTTACTTCCTTGGGCTTATTCTTCCTTTTAAATAAAACCAGATTAGCTCATGATTTTATGTTTCAGTGTTATTTATTTTTTTGGGATCAATATCTATTTTCCTTTTTTATTTTAACATATTCACTCCCGCCACATAGAGCAATGAAATGCCTCCACTTCTCATCCTTTCATTGTGGACTTGACAAAGGAATCGATGAGCTGTCACATCCAGGATTATTTGTGTCCTTCTGCTGCTGGTAGCAGTTCCTCTCCAGACTATTGCAAATCACTTCAGATGATTTGTAGATATTATCCTGACTTTACACGCAGACCTAATGGCACATCTGACTTGTGTTTTGCAGAACAGCCAGTCACAGAATCTTGTAAAACTGAGACAAATAATATATTTCAATGAGACTTAAAAAAAAAAAAAAACCACAACAGTTAAAACAGATAAACCAGTCAACTGAAGTTCTGCCAACATTTAACACTATAATTCTAAAGGTAACAGTGCAGTACTTATTTACAGTCTCATGCTATCTCTTGGTAGGTAAAGCAAGGAATAATTAAGCAATAAAAACTTACAAAAGGACACATTAATTTTCAACTTAATTCTATCCAAGTAATTAACAATTTTTCCCTACTAATCTCTGTCTCTTAACATCCAATATGTAATAATATTTGTCCTTTAATTTTTGCAATCGCTGAAATATAAGTTTGAATTTCTCTTCAATTTAAAACAATTTTGGGGTTTGGCTTTCCATTTAAATTAGAAACATCATAAAGGCACTTGTTTTTTCCTCTGGCCACACAATTTATAAATATTTTTTGCTGTTTTGAACTGCATAATAGTTACAAGAAAGGCAAGCTGATTACTTCAAAATTCAAAGGAAAATTTATTTTAAAATTCTGATTCTAAAACACTGCCGTGAACAACAGTTATGTTAATTTTCAGCACAAGAACAGTCTTCTTCAATTTCCCAGATCATGTTATTGTATTCCCAGATCATATTACTGCTTGCCAGAACTTCCACGATAAAAAACAAGCTGGGGAAGAGGGACACTGTGATGTTTCGACATGAATATTCCTGTTACATCAGAAATAATCTCAGTGTATGTAGTAAATCATGATGACAGTGTGGCTGTCAAATCTTTGCATATCTTATTACATGTGCTTCAGAGCAGTGGTTTTTTACAAAAGAAAGTTGATGGTGGAACAGGAATTTAAAGCTGCTTTCCAGAGAATGCCCTGAGGGAATACAGGGTCTCACTTCTCCTAATAGTTCTGTCCCAGAGAGATGAATGTTCCCTGGAGAGGGACTTCACATCCACATTGTAATCTTGAGCTGATCACACCTAGGGTAATGCTCCTGCCTCAATAGGTTCTATTAATTTTAGGGCAGTGTAGAGTTTATATTTAAAAAAGAACTTTTTTCTTTGCCTTTTTTGTCTAGTTTTACCCTAGAAACAAACAAAAACAATAAAAATCTCTAATGTTAAAACCATTAAAATAATGAAATCGGAGGTCTGTTATAGAAGCATAGAAGTTTAAGGGCTGGAAGTGACCTTTGGGAACTTCCATGTTCAAACTCTCTTCCCTAGGAAGGGACCTGCCACTATTCCAAGTTGCTCAAAGCCCCATCCAACCCAGCCTTGAGCACTTCCAGAGATGGGGCATTCACAACCTCCCTGGGCACCCTCGTGCAACCTCTTCTAGTATCTCATCCTCACAGCAAAGAAAATAATTTTTTCCTAATATCTCACCTAAATTTCCCCTCTGTCAGTTTGTGCCCATTCCTCTCTGTTCTATCCCTACAGTTCCTGACAAAGAATCCCTCCCCTGTTTCCCTCTAGCCCCCTTGCTGTTAATAGACAAAGTACATTGTGGATAACATGTTAAATGTATGTTATCCTCATAACTTAATTAAATCTGCCTTCATAATCTTACTAATTTTTGCCAGCATAACCTTGCAAATATAACTGAAATTGAAATAGGCCCCCACTCATTATGAAAGTTTTTCTTGCCACACACAGTTAGTATTGACAGTCATTATTACAATAGTAAACACCAGATTCACTGTAAGAGAAGACTTAAACAACAGGTTCACTGTTGGATGGGATTTCAGAATATAAAGAAACCCAGCACATATTTTTCCAGAGCATGGATTTGCCCAGGAACAGTGTTGAGAAGCTGGAAAATTCTTTTGAGCTTAGCCTTACATGTGGATCCTGCATCCTCATGCAAATCAGTGCCACATAATGCATTTCTCCACCAGGCAGACATGACCTGGGGTTACAGCTTACTCCTGTTTAGACATATGGGCAAAGCCAAAAGTATGAACTCCACTGTGTATTTCCACACAACAGCACAGCCATAAGCCTCATACATGTCAAGCACATCACAGCCTTGACAATGGAAACAATGTATGGCTACCTCAGACTGCCACTAATTTTCATAGAAAGACTCAGCCTGATCCCAAGCCTGATATTTTCACTTCCTTCTCACATTCGTTTGACCAAATTATTGAAGATAGAGCACAGGGTGGTCAGGAAAGAGTGGCCTCCTCAAGAGAAATGTTGCATGAAGAAAACCAGACTGACAAAACCAATAATTTAATTTTTTTTAACAGGAATTACCATAAAGGTGGAGGTATCAAAGGTTCATCACATAGAGTCGTATCCAGTGCCAATTCTCCCTAACCTGAATGGAGGAGGAGTCCATTTTGAGTTTGCATCTTCCCAGAGCCCCAAGTCCTCAGCCTTTGTGCCACTCTATCCAAACTACCCTTGTGTTTGACATGAGGAAAGAGCTGCACTCGGGGAGACCAAACAGGTCAGGAGGGCCTTGAAGACAGAAGGAAGCTCTTGGTATGCAGATACCCAAATTTCAACCTCAGCTTCAATGCTTCATAGGTCAGCTGGGACAAAATGCCTTCACAGACGTGCAGGTTCTGTAAAACACCCACAATGGCACATGCCAAACCCCAAAAGGGGCTGGAGATATGGAGTGCACCTTCTGAGCTAGCCATGTGGCCAAGGACACTGCAGGGAAGGAATGAGGAAGGTTAAGTACTGACTTCTGTGAGGTCTTAGGAAGATCTAAGGCCTTAGTAGAAGAGTTGAAGCTGTTTAGTGGATGCAATTACCTTCTGGTCATGCCATTTGGGGTTTGCCTTTTTTTCTACATTCTCTGTATTCTTCACACATGTACTTGTAGCTCTGTCACCTATTGCATTAGGAGCTAGTTTTCCCAGTACATTTCCATGGCCTTTCCCTGAGCAGAAAGACAAAACAAATGCCCGAGCTCCAAGCCCCAGGGGGTACAAGGCTCCATGCCACCTTGGTTCTTGCTGGGAACCAAGGCCAAGAGCAACTCTTTGAGATCCATTCTCATGGACAAATTACAGCTGGTGCTGAAGGGGGGCTCCAGAGAAAGGGCTTGACCTGGGGGGGGGGGAATTTCATCACCACTTGTCCTCCTAATCAGTGCTTTTTATCAATTATGCTAATTTCCTAAAACTTATAAAAATGTATTCACTCCTGGGGAGGTGAGGGTGGGCTTTTATGCACATCTTTCCATAACTCCAGGCCTCTGGAAGCCTTCAAATAAAGATCCCCTTTTATATTAACTCCTTACTAAAATTATCTCGAGTTTCTTTTCCAGGCTGGGAAAAAGGCAACACTGGAGTATTTGAAATCTTGTTTAACAGATATTTTAGGGCAAACCTTCATGGTTTCCAAACCTGTTACGCTTTCCATGGGATGCAGAGAGTCAAGCAATGAAGCTTCTCCTCTCTATTCTTCTTTTCCTTTTTTAAACACTTTCATTGATTTACTGTAGAAATGTGTAGACCTAAAAATAAAAAAAAAATAAAAATAAAAAGGAAAAATTTATTCTTGCTGCTCACAGAAATTTGAAAGTTATAATTATATACACTTCCCCAGATATACTGAAGCATCATAAAACATTGCATCTTCAAACACTAGTCCTACCCCAAGCTGTTATAGGTTCCATTTTCCAACACAGATGGGGGAATAAAAATTTCCAAAAAAGGTGACAAAATCTGGGAGTATTCCTGAAACAGGGAGATGGGGCAAATAGCTCACAAGTAGAGCATTTGTCCCAAATGGCAACCATCTAACCACAACTAGCATGAAGATACATGGCCTCTTGACTGTATTTTGTAGTACATTCTAATATACCAAATTCTGTGATTTTAATAGTGATGGAGCTTTAATTGGCTTTAACTGTCTATACTGGTTTATAAAATAAATAGCATTTAAATATATGTTACTTGTCTCAGTTTTAGGAACTTCCATGACACTGTGCAGAACTTCATGTGCAGATAGATGAGTCAGACACAGTCTTTTTTGCTAGCTTTGCCCAATTCTCTGTGTTTCTCATCTGCTTTTAAATGTAGTTTGAAGCATGTTTGAAAGAACTAATGAGCAATGTAACCAGAGATCACTTGTCAGCGTGCAAAGAAATGACTGGAAAAATAAACCTTGTCTCTGTGCTTTCAGACGATACAGTGTGGTATTAACTCTGTCATTTTACCAGCTATTATTAAACTCTGTTCCCAGAAATACCTAATAAAGCCTTACTCTGCTACTGCTGCCTTTCATTTTCTTCCATGATAGAAATGTGGCTTCCCCTCACTTGGTTGTTAAATCTTACACAAATTTTGCTGGTCCCATTAATTCACTAAACTGAATTCCCTCCCCTTCCTGTTGATCAGAAGATTTCTGTTCAGAGTTCTGCAGTGATGAGAGAAGAGAAATAGCTGCAGGATGTCTGAGGCAGTGAACTAATTCCCAGCTTGTTCAGGAAAGGCAAACAGATAAAGTTTGCACTGTCTTTGAAACACTGGTCCCAAATTTACTCTGTAAAATATTCTATTTGTCTCAGTAAAGGTTGTTATAGGTAAAAGCCATACTGAAATACTTTTTACTATGTTGTAATGTCTTCAGGGTTATTAAGAGTCTACAAAATATTCCAGTAAACAGGCAGACTCGATAAAGTGATAATTACCTATTAAATTTTTAACACAGTTTAGTACCTCAAAAATATGATCTAGATAATCCATTTATGCAAGTAAGATTAGAAGGATGGAATAAGTGAGTTTGGATAGTGCGCTGATTTCTAAGCATGGATGCTTCAAATAGTGAGGAAGCATCTGGGCTGGATAATTTTTAAAAAGATATGTCTTCTATATTGCCTTAGCTCATAGTAGCCTACCTTATCCACAAAGAGAACAAACAAAACAAAAAAATTGTATCCAACAAATTTTAAAACTTGGTCCATACATGGTTCTCTGAAGCATCAGGCATGTGCTGTTCCACAGAGATGTTTGTTCCACCAACTATTTTTTTCATTGCCTGAATGAACAAGCAAATGAAAAAAATAGTTGGTGGGCTGCTGAACTCATTGTGTATCTCTGTATACCTCATGGATAAATTCTCAATTCTATCTATCTATCTATCTATCTATCTATCTATCTATCTATCTATCTGTCTATCTATCTATCTACCTTTGACTAACCCCTTACACATGAGTATTTCTGTTAGGCTGCCTCTGGAAAGCACAGACTTTGAAGCTTTGCCTTATATTTGATGAGTCATATTTCCACTTCACTTTACCAGATGAGCTGACCTTGTCTACAGAACACCACACAAAAAGAGCCTTGAGCTTCATTTTTCATGCCTTGATGGAACAGAAATCATCACAATAAACACCAATTTTGAACAGGACATATCCCGGTAGATAATTTAGTCAGGTATTTGTAAAGTCTAATCCAGAGAGATGGAGTGGAACAGAACAGCAATTTGAGCTCTTACTGCTGCTTTTATTTCATTTCAAGTACCTACCTAATAATGATACATAAATTGCAACTGGCCTTCAAAATGGAGAAATGTTGACTTAGCAAGAGAAAAATTTCAGGGAATCAAGTAGACAGTTCTAATGGAATTTGTGGTGTTGATCTGCCACTTTATGCTTGTAAAAAACACTAGCCAAGGGCAGCCTTCACCTCAGCAAACTGCAGCTGCCTGGAGATTAAGCATTTAATCTAAGTCTGAGCAACATCTTAAAGAAACAGTTTACAATAATTTGCAATACACCAGCCAAAAGGCCCTGTGTATAGAACCTGCCTGTTTTCTACACTCCTCTGAGAGTGAGACATTATTCCTCTCAATAGACCTCAGTGCCTAGATGGAATCTGCTGCCAGGACACTCTGCTGACTCACAGTAAACTTGCCATTCACCCAGACCCCCAGATCTCTTTCTGCTGGGCTGCTCTCCAGCCTCTCATCCCCCAGTTTGTACATATAACCAGTATTACCCCATCCCACGTGGAGAATCCAGCACTTGTTCTGTTAAATTTCTTACAGTGGTGATTGCCCAGCTCTGTAGTCTGTCTAGAGCTCTCTGCCCTCAAGGCAGTCCACAGCTCCTCCTAGTTTAGTGTTACCAAACTTATTCAGTGTGCATTCCATTCCTGCACCCAGATCATTTATAAAAACTGTATCAATTGCGAGAGCATTATCCAATTTGACAGTGATTGTTTTGGCATCAAAAACAAAGCATAATATATCAGTAGCACAAGCCAGCAATACATGTGCAGTTGGGATGTGAATATAAAAAACATGCTTACTAGAACTGCATATGAAAATTATTATTCCTTTTGAAAAAGAGTTTAGATCCTAAGCTGGGGTCTAGGCAGCAGGAATTATCTTTGGGTAATAAACAGGTACCACCACAACTCCTGGTTTGCTGCTGAATTATTTTATAGCACTACTCTGAACCATATTACTTCACTAGACCATGAATTACAAATGTCACAATGCAAGAAGTCCAAGATCTGAGGAAGAACATCTGTTCTCCAGCATGTAACTACAGCTCCTGGAGCTGCAGTCTGGAAGAAGTTCTAATATTGGATTGCAGAGAGCTTTCTTCCTCTGAACACTGCCCAACACAGAGCATTGAAGTATAAATTTGTGCTGACATTAAAGAACATTTGTGGAAACAAGCCTACATAATGCCCTTGCATTCCTCTGGAGCAGGTGCCTCAAACAATTCCAGCAGGATTGCATCCCAAGAGACTGTGTTACCACAGGTAGAACTGTTTGGGAAAGGGGGGAGGATAGTGAAAGAACACAAATCATGGCATTTCAATTTTTTTAAATTATTTGAGTGTCTCTTAAAAGAGACTATTTTTATAGGTTGGAAATTTCCTTTCTTCTTCAGCTCCACTATCATACAAGCAATGTCAGAAAATACTATCAACTTTGTCAAAAGTTTTGGTTTTGAAGTGCCTTCACACCATGATAATTTTTCTGTCCCAGAATCAATCTGATATACATGTACCCTCCTGGCTATTTTTAAGCTTACTCTATAAAGAAAACTTGTACTGCTCCTTTCTATTAATTCTTCTATTCTTAATGTCTTTTAGCTAAAATAATTAGAATGGATATTAAGAAGAAATTCTTTTTTGTGAGGGTGGTGGGGTACTGGAACAGGCTGCACAGTTGTTGACTCTCCATCCCTGGAAGGGTTCAAGGCAGGATTGGATGGAGCTCTGAGCAGTGTTGTCTAGTGGAAGGTGTCCCTGCCCACGGCAGAGGGATTGAAACTGGACCATCTTTAAGTCTCTTCCAACCCAAATTATTCTATGATTCTCTGATTAAAAAGCAGTAAGATTTTGCAGAGCTAAGATCTGAGTTTAGGCGTCTTCTCCAAGACAATTGTGTGTCCTACTCTAAATGAATATGCTTTGTAATGGAAGATGAAAAGTTGGGGTTTGGCATCTTGATTCACTGCTGACATATTTATTTGATGGTTATGTTAAGAAAACTCCCAAACCCAGACTTTCTTAATCCTATATAAAGATGTTCACAAGCAACCACACTCTGGGAGCAGTGCACTGATTTCCCATCCTAAGGAGGTGATGACCAGAGTCTGGTGGAAGAGTTTGTGCAGGATTTAATTATTGCTTTTCAGAAGCCGTGTCCTAAACAGTGAACCTTTATCCTCCTGGAGATGCAGGAACAACAATGGGAAGAGGATGATCTGCACAAAGGTGGCTGTTTACTCCTATTTTTTCACTTTGAACAAATGTACTACCTATGACAAGACATATTGAAGGAGTATTTTAAGCAATGTATGTTATGTAAATAAAATCCATTTTCAAATACATTTTCCTCACTTGTTGTTACAATTTTTGTCTATTACAGTTAAGAAATGCAGTCTTTAGCTCTTCCATGGAAAGACATATTGGCTAAGTTCATGCCATAGCAAAGAGCAAAATCTGCCTTGTGAATTCTAAGAAATATTTGCAATTTTGCAGCCTCCTAAAAAAAAATCTTTTTTAAAAATTGTGGGGTTTTTAATTTAAATTGTTTACACATCACCATTTTGACTGCAGTTGCTCTGAATGATAAAAGACATGCAAAAAAAAATCCATGTACACATTATATATTCATTTAGCGTAATGGGGGAACTGTTCTTCCATCACATGAATGTTACAATTAATTATTAAATTAATTCCAACATTTATCAGAAATTCAATCCCCAATCCTTCTTTTGTAATAGCCATAATGTCAAGAGTGAAACCATCAATTGGTCAGATGCTTTCCTCCAGCATTTCAAAGCAACATGCATTTCCCAGTGACCTATCCTCCTGGCTGCCCTGGAGCTGGGCTTTCAAAGCTTCTCAAGTCTGGGAATGTGGATCCACATCAGTGGGAGTAACCAGGGTTGCACAGTTCTGAAGTCACACCCAACATATGGAATTTCTCATCTGAGCTGGAGACAGCAAAGAGCAGCATTGGTCTGCAACTCTCACCCACCAATTGCCAAACATCTCCTGCATGTTGATGAGCATCATCACTGTACTGTGATGAGCATCATCACAGTACTGCCTCTCCTATGCCCTCAAAAGGACACGTCATAAAAATTTCTTTAATTCCATGCTGTCTACCAAAAGTAGATTTTAACAGACAACACTAATGTTCTGACCCTTTAAATGAATTTCCTTCAATAAACAGACTACTCAAAAAACCTTTTATTGGCTCTGGATCCATTAGAAAGTAAATAATATTTCAAAATTCCCATAAATTCCTAAATAAAATCTTTGTTTTCTGACATTGTGTTTGACTACGTATCTTGCTCTTGCATGCATACAATTTTTTAATGAAACTCTCTCTGTAAGAATTTGTGGCTAGATTCCAAAAGCTCTGACAGAAGGCAGGGAGTGATTCTACTCTTTGATCAAACACCAATAGGAGATAAATAATCCAAAGATCAACATGTGCTGTGTCAAACATGATTCCCTGTAATTAGCATATGGTACAAGATGACCAACATCAACAATATCCTACAACATTTTATTTGTCCCCTACCACCCTGACAAAACAAAAATTGAGTATGGAAACAGCACTATTTCAGATCCCAGTGCATAGCAAGTGCTGTCACACTCTGTCTTTCCTAGTATACTCTGCATTCCCATCAGCAACCAAAACCAAGAAATTCATGTCTTGGTTGCCTCTGGGGGAAAAAAAGAGAGTTCAAATGCTTGATAGAGACAAGAAGCAAGGGTGCTGTAGTAGAACACTTGTATTATCTGCAGATTCTCTCATAAAATTCTTGCACAACATTCACTCTGTAATTATATATTAGCTGCTAATCATTAACTTTCTTATTCAGAAGGGTTATTAGCAAAACAAGCAGTAGATAAAACAAGTGATAGCAAGGAGATAAAACAAGGGATTTAGGCAAACCACACTTTACAAGTAACTAACAATCAAAGCAAGCAGGTCATGGGCAACCAGCTCAGTTACAAAATGAGCCACAGCTTAAACTTTTCTTAACATCTGTGAGAGCAGCTACATTCATAGACAAATGTGCATGGATGTAAAGTCTCAAATAGCTCTTCAGCATCACCTGCTTTATCTCCTAGGTCAGAGCAATTCAGGAGCAGCTCCTGGGACATTTCTCCAGGGCCACATCCAGGCACTGTAACAGCCGCGCAGCCCAGCACATGGACAGGGCTGGCTGCAGGTCTGTGACTCCAGACGAGGTCCCCTGTTAGACAGGCTGGCAGTCAGCAAAGTCCCTAAAAGCACTGCACAAGACTCCACCTCCCTCTCTGCTTAGGTTCCTTAAAATCATGCTGACCCAAATCCTTTGCAGTTCCCTGCCTTGCAGCCTTGCTGTCTAAACTTCAGAGCCTTATTCAGGACACAGCCTGCGCAAAAATATTGAACAGCTCCAGTCTCTCCTATGCACCAAATCTCCCCTATTTCTCTCCTATTTCCTCATCCATATCCCATTGTTGAGTTTTATACATATATATGTGTACACCTCATTATTCTTCTTCTCCAGAGCCCACTAAATAATTTGTAGTTCAAGTTTACGCTCTTCCTTCAGATACACGGAGAGAATGTTTCCTTTCCCTCAGCTGACACATACATCGTATATATTTTATCTTTCTTCAAGGAGGGCAATCCATTCCAGTTCTTAACATTTTTGGGTGCTCTCTGAACTGCAGGACATTTGTCTGTATGTATACTCAAGCACTTAGATATTCAAGAGCAGACACTGTAATCTTGCCAGATTAAATGGTTAAATTGTCACACCTACAGCTTAGACACCTGCCATTTACTGCAGTTAAACTTCTCATTTGTTAGGATTATAATCACTGGAACAGCCCATCAAGAATTTACTTTCTGTAACCGAAAATCCCAGAACAATGCCAGGGAGGCAGTCCAGCAAACAAATCTATATATCAGGATTTTTTCTATCTCTAATTCAAAACAAAAAGTTTTGGCTACTTGGCAATTATGGGCAAAACTTTCTATATGCCTGCACGTGTGAAAAACAGAAATAAAAGGAGTAGAATATGGATGCTGGTAAGAATGAAGACAGGAATGTTTTGCTCAATCAGCTGCAGGTAGCAGTAATGGTGCAGACAGGGATGCAAAACTCAGGTGAGATTTGTAATTTGGTATCATGGGGCCTAATTTTGCTGAGAGAGGGAGCCCAGTTTTGGGAATGGCAACACTCTCAAGACCTTAAGTGTCTTCTGCACACCCACATCCTGACTCCAAATCCCTCTATTGTCTCCCTTCAGTCCCCTCAGACCCTTGACAGATCTATCACATAAACTTTTAGTGTAAGTACATGGTGCTCTCAAATTAGGACCACAACTCTGTGTATACATATGTAGAAAATTATAGCCCCTGACCCAGAAACTTTGCCATTTGCTCAGATAAAACAAGACATAAATGATGGGCAAGAGACTGGGTATGTCAGGAAGGACAGAGAAATGACATAAATGACCTGCTAACAACCACCTCCTGTTCAGGAAGTGCAGCCCACCCACCACTGCATAGTGGAGTTTTTTGACTACTTTGAAACCTGGTCCTTCCTCTGTCAGTACTCTGTGATGTGAATTGCAGGGAATCTGGACAATCAAACCTGTCAGTGAACTCACCTGTCCGTTCTTCAGCTGGCAAGTGAGTGATCGATCAGCTCAAGGGAAAGCACCATTCTTCAACAAATAAGTGAGACTTCTGTACATCCAGAGACTAACCAGGCCTCTAGTTCCTCTCCTGTTTTCTCATTTCTCCCCTCCCTTTGGTTGTAGTTATCTGTACATCAGCTTTTATGTGTTTCGCTCTTTTTCAAGTGTTTGCTTTTTGGGGGGTTTGTTTTACATAAACTTTCTTCAAAATATTGTCTTTCCTGCTTCCTGTTTTCCATTCAGCAGTTTCTCTTTCTTGCCTGATTTTCTGCTCTATCCCAGCCCCAGCTGCTTTTGCCAGGAGACCTCAGCTTTCCTTCCTTACCATGCACCTAGGACTGAAAGGAAGGACAGAGTTACACAGCTTCAGGGTTGAGAAAGAGGGATATTCTTTTGGGGCACTTTTATTCAAGTAGGTGGGTAGACAGGAATTATGTTTACTTGGCTGATATTATGCCTCTTCTCCTATGCTTGATCTTGGAGATGCCTTTCCTATGCCTGGACACACATATCCAAATTTGAGATAGAAAACCAAAGCACTAGGATGGTAAACAGTTCATTTGTGGTCCTAGAAACAGTCCAGGAGCGCATGTATTAAAGTCCCTTTTATCCTCACTCCAAAGATGAATAAGGAACACGCTGGGTTTTACTGCCATCCTGTGGAGATTCACCTCTCTCGGCTTTCTCAGCAGCCGAGCACCACTGCGGCCAGGAGCACTTTAGACAGGCAGGGAGCATGGAATGGAATGGAATGCAATGCAATGCAATGCAATGCAATGCAATGCAATGCAATGCAATGCAATGCAATGCAATGCAATGTTAGGAAATTAATTGAAATTAAATGGAATGGAGTGGATGGTTTTCAATGGTACATCTTAAAATGGCATGGCATGGAATAGATTGGAATGGAATGGAGTTTCATAGAATGGAGTGGCATAGAATAGAATGAAACATAATAGAACAGCATAGAATTGAATGGAATTAAATTTACTGGAATGGAATGTAATTAAGTGATATTAAATGAAATTGAATAATATAAAATGGAATTGAGTGAAACCTCATAGAATGGAGGAATGGAAGAACACTATGGAGTGGAATTAAATTAAAATTAAAGGAATGGAGTGGAGTGGAGTGGAGTGGAGTGGAGTGGAGTGGAGTGGAGTGGAGTGGAGTGGAGTGGAGTGGAGTGGAGTGGAGTTGAATGGACATGGACCATCATGAAATGGCATGGAATTGAATGAAATGGATTTCAATGGAATGGAATGGAATGGAATGGAATGGAATGGTGTGGAATTTAATGGAATTAAATACAATGGAACAAATTGGAAGGGAATAAAATCCATAGAGTGGAACATATTTTATTCTCACTGCAAATGATGGGGTTTTGATCCCAGTCTTTTGTACTGAGATAAACTGCAGAAATTACACCCATTTTGCTAAATTAAGAAAATCAGATTCCTTAAATAGTGTCAGCAACATCATGAATTCAAAATGTAAGAGAAGTTCAAGGCCTACAGTTTCACTTATTCACGTCCAACAGTGAGAGGATAGTGCTGCAATCAAATCATCTCATTGCAGAGGGTGGGAAAAGCCTTTCTAGACATGGTTCTACACCTCTCCTGCTCGTTACAGAAGCTGAATTTTTTTATTATATTCTGTTATTCTGTTTTTATTATATTATGTGTATTATATTTATTATATTCTGTACAGAATTCCCCTGGGGAAAGATGTGTCTGTAAAAAGGAAGGCAATTCTTAGAAATACTGAAGTTGCCTTTCTTTCAGGACTGTGACTTTTCAGACCCTGAAAAATCTCTTTTCTGAGACTGATTCTGACAGATGTTTTCTCAAAATGCAGGACAATGTCTCTCCTTTGTTGCACAAAAGTGTTAATAAATTTACAATTAATTTCTCATGAGCAGCCAATTACTTCATGCTTGAAAGCCCAATTCCTTCACATTTCCCCTGCTTTTTCCCTTATATTTGTCCTTTATCCCCTGATAAATAACATAGAGAATAGAAATTTTCAGTTCTATTCAGTTTCAAAGCTGCTGAACAGAGCTTAGAGACTAACTAGCAAAAAAAGATATAAAAATGTAAAGGTATGTACACAGGATGATAAATGTAGTTGGAACCAGAGGAGAAACAGATAAAGAGGACTACAGTGGGGTTTTTTTGGCAAGTTAAGTGACAAGAAGCAACAGCACATGCCCAAGGAGGTTCAAAAAACAGGCTGGCAAAGACAGGTTTTGCCAGCAAAACCTATTCACTTTTGGATGTAAACTGTACCACCAACACTGAGAATATCCATTTTCCTTGCCAGGTGTGTGTAGGATCACACCCCTTCACTCTCGCAGCGCCGAGATCCTAAACTGAGCCCCTCAATGAACTCCTCCCACTCTGAAGGTGCCAGGACAAAAAAAAAAAAAAAAAAAAAAAATTAAAAAAAAATTAAAAAAAAAAGCAAGCAAGCTGATGTATTTCACCTTCTCACTGTCCCCTTTCAGCTCCACCAGATGACGCTGTGCACTTGCAAATGAATTAAATGTGCCATTTTCTCTCTAACCAACCCAAAGTGCAGATCCAAGGTTGAAAACGTCTAGACATTACTGACAAACAAAATGGGCCGGGACAAAAGACTTTTGCTGACTTTGACCTTCTGTTTACAGCCCTTAATTTGCACCTCACTCATGTGCCTGGGTTGAAGGGTCCCCATTAAGTCACGCCCCTTGAACTGCATGACAAAAACTGGTGCTATGCACTTTCCTGCTGATGTCTAAGCACCATAACCTATTTGGCTCTTGCAGACCCAAGATCCAACACAGAATGCTCCACTAGAGCCAAACGGGGTTATCATCTGCCAAACTGAATATGTTGGAGGACTGTTTCCACACAAAATGTACCAGGATAGAAAGCTGAAGGCCTTTTCCTCCCCTGGGCACTCTATCATTTTCACCACCAAGACTGGATAGGAGTCCACCTTGCCAAAACAAAAGGACTGTCATTATTTTCAGGATTCTACTCCCAAAATTCAGATAAATTAGCTGTCATGCTCTTTCATGAGATCATTTTTGAGGTGGTATCCAAATTTTGGAGGAGGGCTCCTGGCAGTGGGGACAGGAGCCAGAACCAGCCCAGTGTGGGTGGTGCAGTATGTGCTGCCCAGGGGAGATAACAGCCAGCACCAGCTTTCTTTCCTGTCACATTTAGTACAGAAGCAATCCCTAACACATTCAACTTTGGAAATGGTATCCAAATTTGGGATGTGAGCTCCTGAAAGTAGGTGAGAGTACCTTTCCATGGGAAGAAAATCATCTAATCCCACTGTTGGTGGTGCAGATGATGTTCTGCCTGGGCAAGGCAAGCCCAGCAAAAGTCTGCCTCAGCACCCTTTTTGTGAGAGAAATCCCCAGACATATTCAGATTTGGAGGTGGTATCCAAATTTCTGAAGCGAGCTCCAAAAATTATGTCAGTACATTTGTTACATTAAATAGTGACCAAGAGTGAGGATACCTGTTCCAATGATTTCATGTCACACATGGACACACTGGATGAGCTCATGGAGATCAAGAAGGCTTTGACTGAGGATGGTTTGCATCAGTGCAATTGCATGAACAAATAGTCAATGCCTGTTCGCAATGTCCCCTTTGAATACTGGGGACAAGAAAATATTGTGGTACTTGCTTCTCCTCTGGTTGGTTTGTCTTATACCTGGACCAGGAAATTGTCCTCCATACACTCCTGGATTGCTTACAGCCAGCTGTGCAGAGCTCCAGGTGGTCCTGATCCCACATTGGGATGGGAGCGTGCAATGCTTCCTGTAGCTGAAGCAAGAAGACCTCTATAGAAAGGTGACTGGGACTAAACTGGCTTTACTTATGATGAAACATTTGTTTTCTTTAAACCTTCTGGAAACAGTCATGGGATGCAGGTGAGCTATCCTATGATCACCAAAGAGAAATGGTTTTATTTCAAAACATTTGAATATCTTATTAGATAAATCTTTCTTTTGCTTGCTTTTTCCAGTGAGCTTAGTAGTTAACACCAAGCCTAACACATCCTGGGTAATGTGATGATAGGCTATCATGGCCGGGGGGAAAATGAAATTTTTTTGAGGGAGAGAGGTCATTTTATTAAAATGTTAGTTAGTCTGCTGAAAGATGGCTTAAATGTCTTGAGGAGAGGCATTCATTTACGCATAGTAAAGAGATGGATGAAAGGTGCAGATACGCTTGCATTTTTTTTCCCCTAAATGGCTAAGCCTCTAAGTATTCAACTCTTAGCTGCAGGCTTTTAGTACATTTTGCATGAAAATGGTTGTCTGACACTCAAGCTGCATTTGCTTCTGTGTGGTTCCTCTAATGTTTCCAATTATAGGCAGCTTCCCGGATGCACTTCAGAGAAAAAAGCATTTTATCAGAGATACAAGTGGTTGATGCCTGATGGTTTTGGTTAAGACTATAATTTCTTTTAGCATCTAGATTTCTCTTGAGGCAAAACAGTGATAATGAAAACCACGATCCTCTGTAAAAATGTCTGCTGAAAGTGAGGAGCAGTTATATGTCCAATGGTTATAGGGCTCCCTCTTTGACATAGTTTGTTTTCTTCTATTTCAGAAGGTGGCTTTTGTATTTCTAGTTTTGAAATGGTAAATTAGGATGTAGAAGTTTATAGCTGTAACTGCCGTGAAGTCATGACATTACAATAGGTGCAAGTAAACTGGGTTATCCAGCCTTGTGACTGCAGGGTAATTTTTAGGAAGGGTAGAGGAGGAAGGCTATCCAACTGAGCTTCTGTGATACAAATGTGAATGGTCCATCTAAAGCAAACCACCAGAGTTTAATTGAGAGAAATGATGATCCAGCTCAGTATTTAGGACCCATACTTTGCATGTCAGCCTAAACAATTCTGATGTTGCTGCCTTTCTTTGAACAAATCTCATTAAAAAATCTAACAGAAAGTGCCCCTGCAATGTTTTAAAGACTAGAAATACATCTAATTATGTGCATACAGGACTTTAGCATCTTCCCTTCAGGCAAGTGAAGGGGAAGGCAGAGACCAAAAATAATCCTTTCAGGCTACAGATACTGTTAGATGGACATTTTAGCCCCAAGGAAGATGGATAATAATATCTGTCAAGAGAGAGAGTAGTGCAGAATTTTTACAGTAAGCATTGATGACCTAGAGTTGCATTCAGTGATGGCAGTTGCTGGAAAGGTTTTTTTCAAATCAGACAGGCAATTGATGGGTATCCAAGTGTTAGAAATCACCAGCTTGTTGTTGTTGTTGCTTTTCTGTTTGCTTGTTTGTCTGTTTGGTTTTTTGCTACGCTATTAACTTTTGTATTGTTCAGATAGAGGAAGGATGAAATGACCTTTGTCCATTCATCAGGGTGTTTAGCCTAGAGCAGAAGAGAGGACTCACAGCATTGAAATTGTAGCATGGCATAGCCCTGCAAGTGCAAAAATGGAGATGGGGAGACAACAGAGAAAGCAGGGATATTTTGTATAGGAAAACACACTGGGTCTATGAACAGGAAGGTAACAAAATTAGAGGGAATGCCCTGACACACATGCAGGACCTTGCACTCAGCCTTGTTGAACTTCATGAGGTTTGTACCCACCTCTGAAGGCTGTTAGGGTTCCTCTGGATGGCATCCCTTCCCTTGAGAGGGTCCATTGCACTTGGTGTCACCAGCAAACTTGCTGAGGGTGCCTTCAATCCCACTGTCCATGTCTCAGGTATTTAACATTGCCTGACTCCTGAGGAGCACTGCTCATCACTGGTCTGCCCCTGGAGAGTATGACCTTTCTGGTCAGAATAGTTCATTTTGTTAGCTTTTGCTAACCCTCTAGTGAATGTCACTTTTTGGTAATTGCAGTACATTTAAAGTTGCTGGTAACTGAATTAATATCTAAGTTCCTGTGGGCTGATTGTGACAAGGTACACAGAGAAGGCTTTTCAGCACTGGCTGGTTTTTGGTTTGTCTTTGCAGAAATGTTAATACTTAAGTTTAATACTTCTATAAGCAGCATAAATGTATAAATGTATACCTAGAATTAATGTATTTCTTGAAGGCCCATACTCAATGTTTATGGTGAAATAATAATTTGACATAATTGATTTGATTGATAATTAAATTGATAATTTCCATGTCCTGTCTGAAATGGAAAAGTATAAACATTCTTTAGTTTGCCTGCTGTCATCAAACACTCAACACTCTTCTAAGCATCTCTTGCTTCAAGCACCCTCCTTTCCTAAGAAGTTTTAAGAACAGAAGAAGCATTAAGAAAATAAAGGAGGTAAAGGATTAGTTTATCAAAGAGACTTAGAAGAGTGGTGTGGCTGTTAACTGTCATTACCGCTGCTAATGCTGCAGCAAACACAAATCAAATTAGTCCTGTGTGCTAAACTCTTTTTGATGTTGAGGCTTGTTTCACTTGCTGTGCTCAAAAAAAGAAGTTCTGAAGAAATTAAAGCCTATGAAAATGCCGATGTCTGTCAGATATAAATCCTGTTCTTAAGGCTGTTTTCTTGCTGTGTAAGAGTTCTGGGGTTTGAGTCATGCTGCAAAGCGGGGTGTTTATAGGTAATTTGCCAAGGTGCAAAGTGTTCTTCTCCTCAGCCTGCTGTGTGGCCACAAAGATCAGATGATAGAATTTCTGAGGTTTCCTAATGGGGGTTTGGGAAGAAGAGAAGTTTGCAGACAGTTGTGCTGCAGCAAGAACTAATAGAAAGCTCAGTTCAGCAAAAGTCTTTCCCAGAATAGGTAGGGCATATTACAGGAGAGGGCTAGAAAGAGACTCTATTTAAAAGGGCATTACAGAAGAAGGTGAAGGCAATTGTTGCTGCACTGAAGGGTTTTGAAGAGGGGAATACAAGGAAAGTGTTTCAGGAGTGAAATGAGTTCTTCATGCACTATAGAGCTGGAAAAACTGCAGTCTAGTCTGTGTGGTGTATGGCCCATAGAATATATGGAAATTGATTTGGTTTTACAGTATCCTTTTTAGTTTAGAAAGCCATCTAATTGCAAATCTTTTGCCAAAGGTGAGAGTTCATATTTTTTTACTTATTTTCAATTTATAACTATTTAGTTCTATGCTTCCTGGGGTTTTTTTGGTGTTTGAAAACTGTAGGCAAGACCTGATCTCTGCAGAACCCCTGCTATGGAATTTAATGCATTTGGGCATTATTTCCCATTTGTGTTGTCAGAAATCTCTCTTAGATATTGTTTAAGACACTCAGGTTGTATTTTAAGGCAAGTAAACTTAGGTGTCCTTGTATAGGCATGTAAGCCACAGCCAAGCATCTTGGCTCTGTTTATAGGCCATGGAGTCGAGATCTACAACAGACAACCAAGCTTATTCCTAAGAATAAAGCTGGAACCAAGGTAGTTTGGAACCTGAATCCCAGTCTCACAGCATCACAGAACATGTTTTCTGTTCTAATCTAGTCAAACACCTTGTAAGGCTGACTCACACACCTTCTTGGAGTAGGAAGGGTAATTGAAGAAAGGAGGGAACAGTAAAAATGTGGGAAGCAGTAACTTCATAAAAGGGGACAAAAGGCCTGTCAAAAGGGAGGAAGAACAGTCCTCTACACAAGTCTGAACTCAGGGGGAAAGTGCTGAGATGGCTAGAAGAGAAGTCAGGCTTAGGAAAATGGAATTGAGCAATATACACATGAGAAAGGAAACACAACAGCCACAAGAGCTGAAGATGAAGGTACCTTTGGCCTGTGGGCATGTAAGCACTGGAATAGCTCTTGATGTCTTGCAAGTAATCAATTACATTCTGTGTATATGCAAGGGAAGAGAGGAAACTGCTAATTATGGGTCCAGCCCTATTTTAGCCTTTTGGGATAGTAATGAGGAAGCTCTGAAAGCAGGGGAATGAACTGCAGCAGGTTATTTGTCATCACACACTGTGGTTTGAGGTTGGTTTTGTGGTGGTAACGTGGAAGTGAGAGTTGGACTATTCAATTACCATCACTGCTTTTTACTTATGCAGTGAATTATCTCTCAGCACTGTGTGGCTGCTCTCTCCTGTGGATAAAAGAAAGCTGATGAGATATTCTTTGTTTAGTTTGAAAGGATGATTTAGGCCAAGTTTCTTGGAGCTCTGTTTCCAGTTGCAACCTGTAACTTTCAAACAGAAACAGAGAAGATGTAAAGTTGTTCAGAAATCAAAAATTAACTTTTTAAATTAGTCTTGATGGATCCTCACAGTCTTATTGCTTTAACTAGTTTCTTGACTAATGAGAGATGGCTGTTTTAAATTAATTTGGAAAATTTCACACACACAGATCTGGCACTGGCTGTACTGAAATTGGCTTTGAAACTGCTAATTCAATTGAGAGATTCAACTAGAGAGCATGGCCTTGGCAATGCAGGATCATTCTCTGAAGGAAGACAGGATGAAAAGGATGGCACTTTCAGAAATGAAATTAGGTCAGTCTAATTGAACAGAGCCTTTTTCTTTTCCCACCCTCATGGCTGTAAAATATGTCCATCCATTACTTCACAACCTGCAGGGTTTGCATTGCTTATTTCTTACACAGCAAGTTTGAAGATCCAAGTGAAAGCCTAAACATGTTGTTAGCACTGTACTGTGATGCACTGTGATGTTCTATGCAGCTCTGGAAAAACAGGTTTTAGTCTCCTACTAATGGATACCTGGTGGTCTGCTGGCTTTTCAGGGATCTATGATAACAAGTAAGCACATGCTGCCCATCCCACCTTAGACTTACTGTTTAGAGGTTTCTTGACCATCCAGGTTATGAAGGGAGCATGGAAGTTTAAAAGACATAGAAGGAAATTACTTCATCAAAAAGAGGAGAGCAGGTTTTGGTTCAGTATTGCAGTCAAGCAGCAGGACATTCAGTAGTCTTGCTTAGTTCTCACTGTTTGCCCTCTTTGGAAAACAGCAGGGCTTCATCTTGGCCAGAGTGGGTCCATGAGGGAATCCTGTGTGTCACACACGTAAGCAGCTGCTGTCCAGCAAGGGACCTGATGTAGGTGGGTACCTAAAATTCCAAATGTCAGGTCAGAGAAAGAGTATCAGCAGCCAACCTGTTCACAACACTGAATTCAACAGAGAATTGCTACCTCGGGGGCATTGTTTGCAGATGGGGGGGTTTAATAGTTTTTCAGTATAAAGTGTAAAATGCAACTACTTTTCAGCTGCACAATAAGCCCCCGTAATAATCACTGCATCTGTACCCTTCAGAAAAACCACAGGGTTTTTAATGCTTTGAAATACTGTTTGTATGCTAAACTCTCTAGGAGGGAAGGAAAGAAATGTGGCCCTTCTCAATCTGTAATCCTGCTTGCAAATAAGAGGCTTAAATCTCCCCAAGTCACTGGCTCCATCTGTTGCTTTCTCTCCTCCTCTGCCAGTCTCTCAGAAAGCAGCACTGAAATCCTGGTCACAGATTGTTTTTTCTCACTTGAGAGGCCAGAGGCCTGTCTGGATTATTTACAGACAATAATGGCAAAGAGGTCTCAGTGCGAGTTTCAGTTCTTTTAATTCTCCTTGTAACTTTGTTCTGAATTTCTCTTCTTGTAATTGTATGGCTTGCAAAGGGTGTTGAGCAGACATTCTCACTGTAGCAATGTCATGTCAAGCACCTGCCTCTTGAGCTGAGAATGTCAGGTTCAAGAAGTGCTTAGGTAATATTTTTCTGTGTGTTCTTATAGTGAGAGAAAATTGGATGGTTTTACCTTTGTGTTTTTCTTTCCTGTAGAGAGCAAGAGGTACTCCCTGGATTTGCAGCCTTATGCCAGTACAGTGGCAGTTTTATAGGTAGTGAGTCAGCTGTAGCTTGAAAAAAAATTCTCAGGCTGAAAAGTAACTAGAATAAAACCCAGAAATATTATTCTAGGAAAGAAGTGGAACAGCTACTTCTAAGAAGCTTAATACTTTGAAATGAAGACAGGAAGAGTCATTGTTTTGATTACTTGATTGCAACAATAACCAAGAGACGAGGGGGAGCAAACTAGATATAAAAAAATTTATGTCAATGTTCTGTACATTGACAAGGCACTGCCTTTTGATTACTCTTTTTAACTATCCTTAGGTCATACAATCTTCAAACAAAATAAGTTTTTAAAGCCGCTCTTTTTGTGTTCAGTGAGTGTTCTTAATTCTCTTCCAGATTAATAGAAACATCCAATGTATTTTAGTCATTCTCAGAAATGGAAAAAGCAAAGGCAAAATCACATGATGCTTTGGTTCAGCTTGTTGGGAAGGTCAGGAGAAACTTGGAGATGCTTCATATTCTTGCCATAAGTGCTGGCACAGGCAGAGTTGGTTCTTGACCGTGGATGTGTCCCTTTGGTGGGGGTGACAGTCACGCTCTGTCCTGTCAGGTGTCACTGCCTGCAGTAGCTCCTGCAGCTGCCTGTTCTGACAGGAAAACTTGCTAGGAAAAATGCACCCAGCCCACTTCCCATAGCCTGAGCATTTTGCTCTGTGGAACCAGGCTGAGCAGCTCTCAGGCAGCAGCAGCAGCTGACCCCTTGATCCATTCAAAAAGTGACCTTTTCCATCTTGGGTCTGTGGATGCCTCAGGCTCCATCATCTGCTGAGGTTGCTAATGGCTTTCTGTGGTCTGTAGCTGAGATTGCAGGGAAATTATTGCAGTTCTCCAATTGGGAGCAAATTATTTAGGATGAGAAAATCATAGAATGTGTGGAAACTTTTGGGCTTAGAAATGAGATATCTGTCCTTTTTCTCTGACAGCTCTCTGGGTTTTGAAGGGAGACAAAGAAGCTCAGATGGAGGGCATTTTCTTACAGTAGGGGGAGTAAATGGTCAATTCATACAAAACTTATGAGGTAAGTAGTCTACTATTATGCAAAAAAATTGTTATGCCTGTGGGCATCCATTTATTTTAATGGACATTATTTGATTATCCAAAGAGATAACAGATAGCATAGGCTGAAAGTGAAGTATGAGATCATAAGAGGCAGAAATTAGCTCAGGTCCTGATTTTGGACAGTCATGAATTTAGCAGTAACAAAGGTCCTAACTTGCTGTCTCTTAGGTGGCTGGTGGTCCCCAGTGTTGTGCTATGGAGAGCATTTTTTATAAAATATTTTCCTGATTGAACCAGTGAGGAAATATGTAAGGAAAAAGCTGCTGCTTTTCTGTTCTGTCTGCTGTTTCACCATACATATGTCCAAAATGAGTTGTGCTGATGTTAGACTTGTCTCCTAGCCTGGGGTGATAGAGGATGGGTCAGGGAACCAAGGTAACAATTGGCTCTGCAACCACTAAAGCAACATCACCATTACTGGCTCTGTAATTCTTATTATTATTTTTTATTTGATGTTGTAACAGGCATATGTTAACCCTGGCTGACATCAGACATGTTGTCCAAACATACCTTGGAGAACTAATCCTCAGTTTAGATAAGAGAATAGCATTCAGCAGAGGTTAAGTTTAGTTGCTTTTGAACCTGGCAGATTTGAAGACTGAAACTTGCTTAAGTGTCCAGATTATCTTAATATTTATATTCTCTAACTATGGGAGTTTAACTTTGCTTCTTTGTTCTTACTGATTGCACTTTATAAGTATCATTTCTGTATAGTGTCAGAGTGATAGTTTAGGACATCTGTCAGTTCCTGTCATATTCTGTCCAGTTTAATGAAAACTGCTGTAGTTCAAGGTTACAGGTGCTTCTCTTGAGAAGTAGTGGTGCAACAAACAGTGATTTATAAAAATAAGGGAGATCAATACTGAGTATTGGTATACTAATTAACAAAACATTAGTTGTTTAAGAATCTAGAGATTCATTCTAAAAGCCCAGAGATCATTTCCTCTGCAGTCACTCAGAGCTTTCCATTTTGTAACTGCTGTTCAAGGTAAACTCATTGAAGAGGTTTGAAATCCATCCCTCTTTACATAAATTATTTTTATAGAGTATGCGCTACTTATTAAATTATCTCATCATGAACACATTAGAGAGGCATTTCCTTTCTGGATAAGATCTTCCATTATACAAACTTCTCTTACTACCTGAAATCTGGAAGGCTTCAGATTTTTTATAGAAAACTTCTTGAGCCTTTGTCTTAAATGAAATTTTGTCCTCTGCCCCAGGTTTTCCTGTGTGTTTGGTTATTTATTTCCCCCCTATAATTTATATCTGTGATACCTCTCACACACACATCCCATTCCTGCTTCTTCCTCCAAAGTGGCAGACAGCAATGTCACTGACTGGACCAGCAAGGCAGCCTTGCAGGCAGCAGAACTCATGGACCTGAATATTTAGTTCAGTGTAAACACAAAGGTCTTTTCCCAGATTCCGGCAACATCCATGTATTTTAAGTGGCTTCTTTGACAGTGTAAGTACTTTTGCTATCATTTGATAGTCTTTTGAAGGACCATTTTATGTCAGGTGTCCTCTGCCCCATTCTTGTGTAAAGCCCTGCTTTTTCTTTGCTTATCAGGGCATTGAAAATGCAGCAGGAGTTTCTCCTGAAGAGGTTAACCTGAGCAGCTTTTCAAAGAGAGCGTAAAGCTCAGAGATCCTACACACAATTGCAGCCTCCTGAATGGTGTTTGCAAAATCTGGCTATTAAGTATGGCTCTGAAAACTCCAGCTTCTCATGTGATTATGGCTTGGCGTAATCCTGAAGTAATAATCTTGTTTGGAAATGCTGCAGGTTCAGAAGGGAAAGGGAACGGGACAGTAATCCTGCACTCGTAACATATTCAAAATCCATGCAGTTCCAAAGATTACTGATTACATATTTTGTGGAGGAAGTAGCTCCTTAGGATGAATGAACTCAGGTTTGGAAACACTGAGTTAGTTGTCAGACCTTTTTTAGAATGCTCACACAGGTATCTCTGGTGTGAATGGACGTGGTAAGAGGCTGATGACATATGCTGCCAGAGGAGAGTACTGTCACCAATGTTAGTGAGCAATGCTGCTCTTAAAAAAAAAACAAAAACATAAAACATTTCAGGTTGGCTTGAGGTAGATGTCTAGTTGTTGATGTGGGCACTGGCACTAGGGTGTTGGTTTCCTACTTTTTTCCATTAAGGAAATGGGACTGAACTTTGGATGTCACAATGCCATATAAACTAAAGGGAAGATATGAAATGGCACAAGATGGAAGAAAACCTTGGACAAGTAACAAACACTGCTATTTTCTGGGCAAGCCTCTATCTGCTTTTTGGCTTCAATTCAGAAGGAAGGGATCTGGAAACAGAACTCTGTAATACAACATAATGCTGCAGAGTAAAAGCTCAAAGCTCTGACTTCTGTCTCTCTTGAGGTTAAAATACTTTAGAAAACTTTGGCCCCAATTCAGCAAAGCACTTAAGTCTATATACTACCTTTTCTTGTTAATCTTGGTAGAACTATTCATGTGAATTATCCTAAACCAGAGCTCACTGATCCTCCTGATCCAGAAGATTCATCATAGGTGAGAAGATGAGTTGATCAATCCTAAAAAGGCTGTTGATGTGAGAGTGCTGCAGAAATTGAGTTCAGCAGCACTGAAAGCCTGGAGAGAAGGTACGTGTCACCCTAGGTGTTATTTAGCTATCAGCTTGCAGTTTGACAACAGAAATCTTGACTGATTTCCAACGTGCCACATGGAAATTTCCAACTACTGCTGCTTTCCAGCTCACTTTCTGGGATGCTCTGGGACAACATCTTCTGACAAAGATGCTCAGATGTTCCCCATGCTCATTGTCTGTCCTCACAAAAAGCAACACGTCTCAGAGCAGAAATGCTGCCTGCCTGCAGCCCTTCCACTTAAAATCCTGTGCCTCAGATTCCTCCATTTGGCACAGTTCAAATGAAGATGAAATTGAGCAAGCAGAGGAAGTATTCACATGGTAGGGGGAAAAAAAACCTGTAATGGTGAAAACTGAAATGTAAAATTTCTCAAATGTTTTCAGTAATTTAAGTCCACATTGGAAAAAATCTCCAAAATGTACTGTAAATACAAATCCTACATCAGAGCAGGGGATGTTCCCATATTTTGTTTTGGTCATTTTTCTGGCAGAAGTTTTACTCAGACACTCCAGCTCTTACGTTTTCTAAAACTGGGCTGAATCTTGGTCAGGAAGAAGGGAGATTTTGATTTTATTTTTTTAGCATGTATTAGCAACTGGGGACCAGCTGTGTTAAACTTATCTCCCATTCAGTAATAAAACCATCAGAATATATATTGACACAACATTAAAAAAAATATTTAGGAATAATTCCTCCCCTTTTCCCACTTCAGGAGGAACCACATTATCAAATCTTGAGGTTTCTATTAAGCTCTTATTACACTTTCTTGATGCCAACAGGGATTTTGTTGCTAGTATCTTTGAAACTGAGGCTTATTTCAGCCTGTTAAAACAAAGTAAGTGACCAGCACTTGCACTTTGAAAGCACATCTTTGAATTATTTTTCATATGTTTTCTTCATTATCTTCTTAAACCTGCACTGTAAATGTGGATTCCCAGTGTGAAATAACAGTAACAGTCCAAACATTACTTTTTTTGGAAAATGTTTCAGAAAAAAATGTTGTATATCTTATGCAGTTAAATAATAGCTATCTCATTTAAATAACATATAAATTATGTTTTAGAATTGTATTATACTGCATACTGAATTAATGAAAGGGTTCAATTATTTCTTGATTAAATGTCCAGGCAAGGACAGTTCAATATTGCCTTCTCAAGGTAAGTAGAAAAATGTTCAAGATTTGTTTCCCAGACCATACCCTAGATATCTGTCACTTGCAGAATCCACACACTGATGTGACAGTAATGGTTGAGGCAGATTCCTGGTATTAGTGCAATGAGTATTTTAAGCATAAGCAGTTAACTTGAGGCAGGATGGGGTTCCTGTGACTTCCAAAGCTTCATAGCTTCCTTGGGGACAAATTATCTTCCAAGTGCTTGGTCATGCTTTACTCTGGGTTTCCTTTCTAATGTCACTGGAAGAGACATATTAAGACTGCAAGTGTAGGTATAAGGGACATTTCTATGGGTTCTGAGGGTTCCCAGAATAAACTCTGCCCATTTACAAGCATCACCAAATCAAAATAGTACCAATAATTACATAGCAGCCTATACAAAGAGCATCCTGGATCCCCTTGCCTTGAAACCTGCAAATTTCACTGCTGTTGACACTTCACAGGTGGGAAGATGAGGTAGAAAAGAGAATCTTCATCTCTTGAAGAAAATGAAAGTTTGTGCCATAAGCAGAAGTCAAGGCCTGAAATGTGGCCATGTCACACAAATCAATGGCACTTTGGGTCTGAGGAGGAACTTTTCCCTTCTGCATGTGGCTTCTGGATTATCTTCATCTCCCTGACCTCACCCAAGGGTGTGGGTGGGACAGCAAAGCCTGCCAGGGGTCATCGGTGTTTTGCCTTCATTTCCAGGCACAACACAAGGAACATGACATCTGTGAAAATGTGAGTCACTTGGAAAGCTTTTGGCTCTGATCTCTCTGTAAAGATCATAACAGAGAAACATCTGCTTCCCACAGTCTGTTACCAATCTCCAGTGTGCTAATTATGGTGTGATACATTAAATGGACTTCTAAAGCAGTCTGCCCATAGGACAAGTATTCAGATTATATAAAAACACTTTATTTAAATGGGTTTTTTTAGTATTAACTGAGTATTTGTTGAAAGCTTTTGAAAGTCTGAGTGTGTATGTGTGGATCTGTTCTCATAAGGCAAGAATTTTAGAACAGAAGTTTTTCTGGAGTCCTTGGTTTTATAAAAGGAAGAGAGGCTACCACTGAAACTATTGTTACCTGAGTTTATATTATAAGCCTTATTGCTTGTAGGATGTGTCACTCCATATTTGTTGAGGAAAATCAGAAGGGACAGATGGCATAACACAGATCTGCAGATCAGAAGGATTTTAAGCCTTTGAGAGTAAAGACCCTTAAAATGAAAGTCTTAATCTTGTGAGCTGCACATTGCAACAGATATGGAAATGCTGTTTGGTTTTGAATTGGCTGAAGTTCTGTAAGACACTGCTGTCAGAAGCTGAGATTGGGTTTTATTTAGGTTTTCAAATTTGGGGAACTAGTTCTGTTTTGATTCCAGCATACCCTCACTCAGTGTAAGCAAAGAACAGATGCATTGACAGGTCTGGACTGTGAATTCATCTCCAGCACAGGAATTTGTCCCTTGCAAACTCATCATCAGAATTCTTACAGTTTATGCATATGTCCTCTTTGGAATCTGTTCAGAGGAAGCAAAGGCAGCTGGCCTAAGAATTCTATATAGCACCATGCAGTAGAGTGCATGTTTTCAGCTCTGGGGAACCTTTATCAGAGATTACCAAAACTACCACAAAGAAAAAATGTAGATGCGTGTCTCTACAACGGGAAGAACAAAAGGTTAGATTGTCCTTTTTAAGGACTCCATCAGCAGATAGGCAAGAAAAGGCATTGAAAATTAAAATGTAGCATGAAAAAACAATCACAGTCAAAATCATGGGCCAAACAGGATCATGCATGCCATGGTGTGTGTGGAATAGGAAGGGCTTTTCTCCCTGAGTTAGTATCTCCAGCCTTTATGGCTAAAAAGTAGGATGTGCACCTGGGTTAGGAATTCACAAAGGGGGCATAATAACACCTGACATTTTCAGATACGTTTTCCCTATTTATTTTGCAAATGCCTAGTTGTGATCACTGCTAGACTGCTCTCTCTAAACTGTTCCTTTTCTGCTAAATAGCCCATTTGGCTCAAGGCTTGGAGTCCTAGGTATGATATTTCATTTGTTATTTCCTTTGTGTATTGCTGACAAAGAAGGCTGCAAATTTCAGCTGGGTTTTTGTATTGTGGTGGTCACCAGGTACAGGAAGAGCCATTGGAGCCCACAACTGAAGGGCTCTGGGGAGGCAGATATCCTGCAATGAAAGTGTAGCCACCTGTCCCACAGTCCCAGGCAGCAAAACTGCTGTTTCCATAATAGCACGGCACACAACTGGAAGCTCCAAAAGAAGGTGTGAAAATAGCAAATGTTATTTGTTCAGGCAGAGCTGTTGCTAAACTACAGTCAGTGCTCCTACAGAACCCAGTCTTGGCTCAGGATAAAACAGCATCACATCTTTTGAAGCTTTTTCACCCAGTACTTGAGAGAGTGTGCAGTATGAAAGTGCAAACCAAGATAATATGATGGTGAAAAAGGTGTTGATGTCTTTGATATCTTCTTGAACACAGTCTGTGCCCTAGCTGGACTGCATCATGTACATGCTGCCATCATCTTCAGGTTAAATTGGAGATATCCCCTCTGTTCAGCTTCCAGTGGGAGCCATGGGTGAGCTTGGGCTGGAGTGTTTGGGCATCCTCTCCATGGCTGTACAGAGGATCTACCACTGCTGAATTTAGCTTGTTGTCCCCAGGATTTCCAGTTCTTTTTGAAAGCCATTGTAGCTTGTTTTGATGTGATTGCTTCCTCCACTCCTCAGGAGCAATGTCTGTCTTTGCTTTTCACAGCAGCTCAACACTCTTCTTTGAGCACAAAATATCTGATATTGTGGCTCAGTGGTAAATAACAGCATCTCTGGTGAAAGCACCTGCTTTAAATGGCTGCCAGAGCATCCACTGAGGCTTCTGAGGGCTCAGAAGTAATGTAAGATTACTGTCTCTGCTGCTTTAAAGCAATTTTTCTTTATTTTTGTTTCTGGGGCTTTAACAGACCTTAACAGCTACCACTGCTCATCCTGTAGAAATAGTGTGTGAGAAATGAGGGTAGTCCTGTCAAACTAAGATACTGTTGTCACATTAGGGAGTGGGGGGATGTCTGTTTATTTTTTAGAATGCTATTCAGGCAGGTAGCTCCCTATGAATGTTATTTCTGAAAATACCACCACACCAGGCTTTTATAAAGACCCTACTTTGGCCCAACTTTTCTCTAGCTTTAAGATATCCTCCAAAGCCTATTCCTCTCTAAATTCCTGTCTTCCTAGCCAACAAGAAATGCAAAAAGCTGCTACATTCTAGACAGAGGTTGTGCCACTCTTTCCACATGGACTTTGTGGTATGTTTATATTGGATTGATATTACAAAACTGAGGATCCCAAATTACCTGTTTTCTTACTGGTTTATGCTGAAGGCTCGGTAACTGCCATTTTTAAGTGATGTATGTTAGAAAATGGTAATTGGGTGAGTGATAAGGAAAAAAGAGACTTCATGATTCTGATTGTTCACCTTGAGAAAGTAATGGGAAAGTCATGTTACTAAAACAATTTAATTTTTCTTCTAGTTTACGTTCATGAAGCATTGAGTATTACAGGAATTACCTGAGATCCCTAGCTCAGGTTTCACCAGCTCAGTGTCACACAGACAAAAGGCAGGATTTGAGCTTTCTTTAAACGTAAGATAAGCAAAGAACAGTACAAAAACTACAAGAGTAATAAAGCTATTTGAAAATAAAACACTAAAAAGTTATTCTTTCTTGATTAATCTGCCATATTTTGGGGTAAAATACTTTCTTTTCTGGCCTCCTCTTTTACTGAACCAGAGAAGGCAGTTCTGGTTAGTTATTGGTTTCCTGCCTATAAGCAGCATCTTTTGCATGTCTGGTTTGTTTTTCCACATGTCACAGATTTCCTGTTTGTGTTCTGCTGTTGCAGTGGGAGGGAAATCCAAATTCTAAGTATTTTTTTCCTTTGCTATGAGTTATCAAGTTTAGGAATAGAAATCAAAACAATAAGCTGTGTTTTATCTAGCAGTACAGTGATAAAGAGAAGAGGCCAACAGCAAGGAGGCAGAATTTGCAAGAGGCAGACAAGTATATGTTAGCAGAAACTAGAAAAGTTTGCATTGTATTGGCAAGACCTCCCAGAGCTGCAAAGATCTGAAGTGTCATAGCAGATGAGATTAAAATTCAAGTCAGTGCCAAATAGCAGATGTTGGAAGGAGGAATTCCAGCACAGATGAGGTCGACTTTATTGTGAGCAGCCAGGAGGAAAAGCAAGGTTTTAATCTTAATGATTCAAGAAAACAGATGCTTATTGCATAGCAGGAGTTAGGGAATTGCACTTTTATGGAGCTAAAGTAAATCCTATAGGAATATGTAAAGGAGTTCTGCTCTTGGGTTTCTGGTGACAGAGAGATTGAGCCTGAGAAGGATCCAGTTGTTCTTTCTCAACTTGGGCAGGTTATTCCTCTGACACACATGATTAGAGTCCAGGGTCATCAGACTGGGAGCATCAGCAATCTGACACAGGCTTGGCAAACCCTGTTTCTTCATCTGAAATAACATGATGTGCCACCTTCAGTGGTTGTGACAGTACCCTAAATTGTTGCAAGAAACAAGTTGGCAAAGATTTTAGTGTAGAAATCTTCCTTGAAGATTAGAGCAGCAACATGCAAACAAGCTGAGGTCTGGACATGGCTGAGGTGAAGAGAAGAGAGGAAGAAATCCTAAACTTTGCAATTTTCCATCCAGCCTGTTAATAAGGGGGAGAGGGGGGGAACTGATGGAGTTCTGAGATGTTGTTTGTGCTAAAAGTTTATCAGACTGGAGCAGGGGACAAAGTGGGGAGAGAGGAAGAGAGGCAGCTGAATTACAACAGAAGGGGAAATGTACAGGAGCTACACATGGGAGCATGAATGTAGAATAATTAGGAATGTGGCAAAGCTTGACACAAGTTTGTATTCTTATCTAGAGTTCTGCTTTAGATAAGCAGAACTTATCTAGTGTTGCTATGATCCTCTTCATGGGGAGAGACAAAGGTGGATGCTTAATAGTCCATATCAAAGTCCTCATGAAAAACCAGTCTGTGTCCAGGACTTGTAGGAGCTGGTGACTGCTAAAATCCAAAGCAAGGTTGCCCTCAGGATAACATTTAGGGAAGCAGCCCAGGGACCAGCTCCTCTTATTGAACACAAAGTGCTGTCTACTTTGACTTCAGCTGCTCTTTACCAGATACTGTAGTTTTATGCCTAAAGCTCTTTCTGCAATCGAGATTTCTCTCTGCTACATTCATTTCAGCTCATACATCAATTAATGCTAGGATTAATTTTCAGCTGTTAAGTCTGAAAGCAAATTATTGAGGGTTTGTGTTCAGATTTTTACAGGCAGAGAACAATGTTCTACTTTCACCCTTCACATTCTGACTAAAATCAGAGCATCCCTCCTGGCATGTAGCTGCATCTGCAGGAGTTGCAGGAGCCACAGTCTGATTGCTGCTTTAGATGGTATCTTTGTAGTTTGGGTGCCTGGGGAGAGGGAGTGAATAAAGATTAAATGTTCAGCTCATAAACTTTTGAGCCAGTACTTAAGCTACAATTCTTATTTGTAACATCTGATTGATTTTATATATCTATGTCAAACACAGCTGATTTGGAAGGGAAGATTTGAGTGCTGTTTTTCCTAATATTTTCAATGTCCTTCATGCTTTCACCTTGGAATTTGCCTTCTCCAATTGGTCTGGCACCCCAAGCCCTTTTGTCCCCCTAGATGTTCTGTCTCTATTATTGCACATAGCCAGAGCTCGGGGTGATTATACTAAACATTGCATGAAATGTATCTATTTTTAAAGTTTAGGGAAACTACTTCCAAACTGTTTTTATGCTGATTCTATGGCAATGAGATCTGCTGACTTCCCTGCTCGCTCTGTGTGGGCTGTGAAAAGAAATGTAATCATTCCTTTCACTAGTAACTTTCCAAAAGGTTTTTGGTAGCAAAGCTGTTACACACCTACACACTTTCCTTGTGAGAAATATCACAGCTGTCCTGCTCAAGGGCTGCTGCAGCCAGCTCACTAGGGAATGCACAAACCATGGAAATGGCCTTACAGGATCACATCTCTCTGTTCTCAGGAACACCAGGAAAATGTGCACTTTGGCTTTATTATGTTTGTATAACCCATTACTTGGCAACATGGAAATGTGGCTTTGCTCTTATTTCAAGTTGCATTTGTGTGGTGATGTGGGAAGCTTTGCCACAGTCTTTGTCTTCTGTGAGTAATTTGGAGTGTTTGTCCAAGCCACTCTTTTGTTTTACATGAATCTTCACTGGTTTTAAGGAAGCTTAGGAAAGAATTGTATGTACAGACAGAGCAGCTGTGGTGAACAGACCACATTTTATGGGTACACAGTGTGGGTCAGTACAAAAACACACCTGATCAAGATGGTCTCTGTCCATCCAGGCTCTGACCCAGATGGCTTTGAGTCTGCAACCTGACCACTGCTGAGGAACACATTTCATGCAGGTGGCTCAGTGAGCAGCTGCAGGTTGTTCTGGGCTGGGCAGAACAGCTGGAGACCCAGGTGAGGGGCTGTGACCTTGCACCAACCCTTTACAACAAAGGGCAAAGGGAACTGTGGCAGGAAAGTTTCCTTAGCACCATTAACCAATTTATTGGTCAACATATAAACCCACAGGGAGTGATAAAATGGGGCATCCTTAGGTGAGGCCTGTCCCAGCTTTTTTCAGGCCTTTGATTTTCAGTATGTGGCTTTTTCTCACCTGGAGATGGATTTTTTTTCATGAAGTTGGTTGGTTTCCTTTGAACTTAGGTCTGCTTTTAGTACCATCTGTCATCTTCTGCAGTGAGTTCCATGTGTCATGTTCTCCTGTTGATATTTGACCTGGCTCTTGGTAGTTTGAGTGACAGTTCAGTAGTTCTTGTTTGTGAGCTATCACTCAACTAGCTGTGATTTTGGTGATCTGCTTTCTCACACTGCAATAATTTCCCCAGTTCTTGCATAGAAAACCTGTATGGGCAGTCCCTTAAGGCCAAGGATGAACACAGTGACTAAGAGGGAACATGCAGTCTTGGAAAGGTCCAGTCAGCTGGGTGGATTTGTAGGACCAGCCTTTAAATACAATTTTGGCTCTTGGACTCATTTCAAGCTTGTGGTTTTACTCTGTAATCAGCATTTCTGTTTGCTTGGGATTTTTCCCCTAAGAATCTGAACACATCTCTATTTCCTGCTCTTCAAACGTGATAAAGATGTAAATTTTCAATGTAAATGTGACACTTTTATGAAAATATCTCTGTTATTTTGTAGCTTTTTTGTCTGATTATTTCATTGTAAATTCATCTATAGCATTTCATGTTGGATTGACAGAACTTGGAAAGTATGACCCAGCCTTTCTGCTGGCTGATAACAAAAAGCCTGATTTAAACTCACTGAAATGAACATGCTTCCTTTCAGTCCAATCCATGCTTCCTGACTTCACACATAACCTCTTTACCAAGAGACAATTCCCAATCCCATGAATCAGAGAGTGACATTATTCACAGAAACTTCCCACTTAGCAAAGAGAAGGGAGGAAAGAGCTGGGCCAGCTGTAAGTTTGTCTGAACTTGGAGAATCAGCCTCTTGAAAGTTCTTGTAACCTCTCGTTATGACCAACGTCATGAAATACACGATCATTCGGTGAAGGCAGAAGTGCCTCTGTTCTCAAATATCAAGTCATCTGCTACAGTACTATTGCAATATTGTTTCTCTTATTTTAGACTCAATAGTACCTGAAAAATCAAAGTGAGCTTATCTTTCAGTCTTGTAATAGGAGGGGTTTTACTAAAAATCCAAATAGCCACTCAGCTGCGGACCTCCCTTTTGGAATTGACAACTTTTAACCAAACAGGCCACTTGAGGAGATCACCAGAGGTCAAAGCAGCACAGTGAGCTGTTTTCAGAAGTGCAGTGATCTGACAACGGCCACTGACATCAAAGGAAGCTTCCTGCTGCTCTGATCTCTCTAACAGGTTATGTAAATATCACCCCCCACAGGAAAGTAATTTCTTAATGCTGTTTCAAATGCCTGACATCTCTCAGTTCCCTGAGATAGTTGCAGCTGTCAGGAGGCTGCACTTGATTTCATAATTTCTGTTCAATGATTTTGTGCTACTTTTACCAACTGCATATGCCCTGGCTTTAATTTTAACATCTCTAAAATAAGATATTAATAAAGACAAAGTTTAAGACTTTTCTGTTTTTCCAACAGACCACAGAGAGGAACTAAGCAAGGAAGTGTGCCTGATGGAAGGTCTGATAATTTTTCATTTTTCTCATTGAGTACTTGCCTTCATTTCCAATTCTAGCCCCATCTTCCTCTGGTGCTGCACATGCTTGTATTTTCTATCAAGGTTTTGGAACTCTTTGTGTGATCAATCCTTTTCACATTAGGCTTTAAATTCTGTGCTTCCTCAAACTTACAGCAATTGGACTCACTAACAGAAGTTTGTCATCTAATTTTAGGTTTCTGTCTTCCAACCAGCAACCAAAGTTTACTTTGGTTTTGTATGTTGAATGGCTATTCATCCATTTTGTTCAGCTTGATCAGAACAGAGCCTTTAGACAGATTTGTGCACTTTGACTACTTCAAACTGAGGTGAGGTCTGAAATCTTCCAGGTCAGAGAGCCTTTGACAGAGCATTGTCTGTCAAGCATGTATTTCTGAAGCCTAACTCAAACATTATTTTCAAACTTGCAGTAGATCTAGCAGGTGATGCTAGATGCTAGATAGTAGTTCTAGCACCTGATGCTGATTTGTGATACCAGTTTAAACCGAAGTTGGCATGTAAGACTTGGAAAAGATATCTTTTTATGGGGGGATTTTTGCAGGATTGAAGATCCAACCCAGCCCAAGTTCCCTGTACAACTTTGACTCTGTCTTTTCTGTCTCTGTCAGCTTTACAGGCTGGACTGCTTCTCAGTGCTTAATAACCTCCTAACCCAGCTGGGCAGTTAATTTATGCTGTAATTGATATGCTGCTGCTTAAATGAGAGTGGGTGGAAGGACTGGCTCATCCTGAAGAAAGCCAGGGTTTCTTCTGTCACACTTGGCTGCTGCTCCTGGAGCTTTTTTCCTTTTTCCCTGGGGTTCTTAAACAAATTATAGTTCCCAGATTTCTGGGCTCTGAGACACGTGAATCTACAACTCATTGTCAGTTGTAGATTCAAGGCTGAGCACTGAGTGTTTGTTTATTACTGTTGGTTTGTTAAAACCTCCTTTGTAATAAGATAAAAGGCAAGCATACTTGGTCTGTTTTCTCAAGGTGCTGCCTGGCCATGTTTTCCTTTTCAGAGAAGCCCTCAAAAGAGATCATTTCATTTGTACACCTGCAGTCAAAAAGAGGGTAGGCTCTGAAGGAGATTTGTGTAAGAACAGAATTGATAAGGTTGGAAAAGACCTCTGAGCTCATAGAGTCCAAGATCAACCTACCACCACTGTGTACACCTTCAAACCATGTCCTCAAGCCCCACATCTGAGGTTGTAAATGGGATGGAAAAACACCTGCATTTCAAGTGCTTAAAGGGCAAAACACATAATTTGTCATCAGTATGACACATTATGGAATGTGGAAACAGGTGGAATCTTAGCCAGACAGTAAAAAATTAGAGATTTTGTAAGAGGAGAAAAAAGTCTGCATTACTTGATTTTAGCTGGTTTCCACCATTTTCCAGATTCACGTGGGATCTCTTTCTCTGGCCACTCAAATCACATTGCATAGAATGGAAAGGCACCTGTTGAATAGAGATCAGCAACCTGAAGGTGAATTCTCACCTTGTCACCTCAAAGATGAAGCTTGTTTGGCACAGTTTTGGCATGGCTATTGAGCTACAGCATTCACAAATGCTCCAAAGGATAGGCACAGGAGCCTGGCTATTGGTGAAAGTTGATGCACAGAGCTATTTGTGTTATCTTTGCTCTATGGAATTGCTCTCACAGGGCAAAAATGCATAGAACCATGACATAATGTGTTATTTTATATATATACAGCTTTTCAAAGCATTAAAAACAGCAACTGCATAGAACATATTTACTCTGTCCTGAACCTCACCTTGAAATCACGTCACTGATTAGTACAGTCAGTCTATCACGGTACAGTCTGCAATGATTATCCACAGCAGTACAGTTGAGGAACACTGTGGTGTTATACACATTGCTCACAGGGAACAGGCCCTGCAAGAGATAACATGAGCTTAGCAGGGGCAGGACTGCAGTGCCTGACTCTGGTGCAGAGACCAAGGCCCATCTTTGCCAGCTGAAACACTTGGTGGATTTTCCAGATGATGAAATCCACTTAATAGATCATTCCATTTTCTAAAAGGAGGAAAGTTTTGATAGAAATAACAAGAAAGGATTTTTTTTCTTTCTTCCTAAATCAGCCAGCATTAGTGTCTTTAGGCTTATCCTTCCGAAAAGTATTGCTGGCATGAAAGATAGAAAGTTCCTGTGCTAATGAGGGTACAAAAATAGAGTTTAGCTCGGGGCTAAATCCTGAAAGCTGGCAAGCATTTGAGTCTTGCGCTAAATTGAACAGAAGGTGATCAGCAGGTCTTAGTATCTGGCCTTTACTGAACAGCAGGAGCCTGGTCTGACTGACATAAGGTGGGCTTAGTGTGCTCTAAAGGGCTTTGTTCTCCCCTTGATGGGTGTGTAAAGCTTGGCATTGGTCACTCACAGCACAGTTCAGAGATCACTCCTGTAAACAGCTAGGGAAGCTCTGTAGGTGTTGAAAGATAATGATTTGGCAGTGGAGAAAAGGAACTTCCCTGCAGCCACTGCCCCAGAAAAGTATTGATTGATGCCTTCTTCATAATTAAAGAGTGAGCTACCTTGGGTGATACACATTCAGTCACTGCTTTTACCCAGTGCCAGTTCTGATTCTGTGCTGGGACTACAAAGCAGTATGTTCATGAATCCATGCATGCTCCCTTGGTCCAAAACAGCAAAACACAGCCTCTTGAGACAGATGATGACAGATGATGAGAACTTGTCAGCTTCCTTTGAAGTCTGTGTGGTAGTTGTGTATTGCTCTGTCTGAGTGTTTGGCCTAACGAAACTGAATTTATAGTGGAATCCAACACCTCCTGGTACTGAGACCCTTTAACAGTTTGCAGGCTGACCTGGCCAACAGCCTCAGGAGTTCTCCTCTATTTGTTAAGTTCTTTTTTCTATATACTGCTCTGACATTAAGCCCAGCTCCTGGGACAACAGCCACGGACCACGAATGTTAGCTACAAGACTGAAGTCATGATTTTGTAGCAGAAAAATCTACACTGAGAGGATATAGACTTTCTCTTTCCACACATCTGCTTTTCAGATTTCTTATTGCATTCCCTATATTAGTTAAAATTAGTGTGAAGTTAACTGCACTGGTACATGTAGCTCATTTGGGGGGTGTAGTTCATTTTGGGGATGAAGTTACCTTTTTGTATTAGCTCTTATATCCAGGCATAAAATATATATGCAATATTATTACTTCCTCTGCCTGTTCTTTGATATTTCTGAAAGACTTTGCCCTGATCGCTCAATTAAAAAAGTTTCCGTAATGTTTTCTGGGTGGTCCAATTTTTTAGGTTGATTGCTTTCAGGATTTCAGGCTGGTGTCTATAATAAGGAAAAAGTTTTCAATAACTTGCTGTGTTCGGGCTGGAGCTATCACAGAAACTTGACCGTATATTATGTACCAGCAGTATTGCTGATTTCCTTTCAGTCTGTTTTTCTAGGGAAATTAGACTTTTTCTTTCTTTTTTTCTTTTTTTTTTCATGTTTATTATATGTTTGTGATTCTTCTCCCCACCCTATTGTCACTATTGACTTACAAATTTGTACAACAGAAGGCTGAAGGATATTCAGCTTCTGCATGAAGAGACAAGAATCAATCCACAAGGAGAGGTTGTATCATGAGATCTCCTCTTATTAAACACCAGAGTTTCCCCATGGGAACACAGCCTTTCAGAATGAATTCACAGAAGATTACTTGTTCTTTGCTTAGGGAGTTATTTAACATTCTTACACATGTGGCAAATTCTCTCAAGGGATGGCTTGTTTCTGCAAAGCCGTAGCTGAGAAACTCATTCAGTTCCGAGTTCCTATTTTGGTTTTGTTTTCTGCACCAGTAGAAATGACACATAAGACACGTGGGTTTAGCTTCTGATTATGCCACAAGCTCATTCTGGACCTTGAGCCAGACCCAATGCCTCTGGGGCTTGAGACACTATCTCATCAAAGCTAGGGATAAAGTTGTGCTCTTGTATCTCTTCCTTCCTTGGAACTTAGTTTTCTCTTAAATTTTGTAGCATGCCTTGCCCCGTGGCAGTGAAGTGTCTGTGTTTGAATGCAGCAGTGAAAATTAGCACATGGTAACTACAGAAGTGTCAGATAAATTGAAATGCTTGTCTTTCAGCACATGCAGGCTGTTAGCCAGCTCTGGGGTTCAAGGTGGCTTTCAAGTTACTCTGGGCTGTCATTTGTGTGTTAGGATCATTTGTTCAATGGTGTGACACAGACTTGAGTAAACAGTGAGACACAGTGAGGATCCCTGGGTGGCGAAGGGCAGTGCAAGAGCAAAATAGTAGTGCTCAGCCAGTGTGTGGTGAGGGTGGAGAGAGGACCCCCAGAAAGCTCCCATGACCATGCTATGGACATTTACCACAATGTTTTCTGATAGGAGTTATGCTGATAATGGCATATGACTGGCAGAGTCCTGTTTGCACTAAATATAGAGACACAGTAGGGGAGTGTTAGAAAGGATTTTTGAAGATCAGCTTAATTGTCTTGGGTCTTCCTTTATAAACAGAGATGCTGTTTTCTTAGGGAAACCAGGGAAAATACTGGTTGGTTGGAAGATGCAGCTCTGCAGTTCCTGCACAGCTGCACTTGCTTGCCATGCTAGGCAGAGTTATTAAAGTGATTGAAACTCCTCAACTCTCCTCTCACAATATCAAGTTCATAAGTGATAGTACAGTAGAAACCTTGGGTGGACTCTGTTGCCTTATCCTGCTTCGAGAAAGACATCAAGGGATCCAAAATGACAGTGCAAATCAAGTCCTTCTCTTTTTGCTTTAAATTTGAATTTAAATTTGAAGAATTATCTAAATTCAGGTCATTCTTTTGAATGCCATGTAGTATCTAGAAGGACAGGCTCAAGAACAAAGTCAAGTGAGGGTTCTGCCCCAGAAATAGGAAAGAGGAGTCCCAGCTACAATGAAAGGTCAGCTCAGTGCCTGCCCAAACAGAATAACACCTGCACCACAAAATAAGCTAAAAATAAAATCAGTCCTTTACAGTGATCAAAAAGCTTGGTCTTGTTTAAAGAGATCGGGGATAAAAGGAAAGAGGAAGTTGAAGCAGTGACAGCAAGAGAAGGAAGTGAAGAGACCAAAGGGGTTTTTTTTTGGTGTTAAACATGTATTTAACAGCTGTGGACCTCAGTAGGCTTCCAAAAGAAATTGTGGGGGTGGACTGAATGGAATTTACTTCTAACAGTCCCAAACACTACTGTGATCAGAGGGACATTATTAATTTCTTTTGAACTCTGTTTTTGTAAGGGAGTAGAGTTGTTGGGGATTTTCTCTGCAAGGGCTATGGAAAACCAGAGGAATTGCTAAATACAGCACAAGAGACATTCAAGCAGCTATAAAACTACAGAAAAACCTATACAGGAAGCTTAAGCACTGTATTTATAGGGGACTACCATGCTTGTTTAAGGGTTTTAAGATGCCAGGATGAAAAGAGACTTTAGCTAAAGATGATAGTTTTAAGCATGGAGGTAGCACATCCTGCAGAGAAATAGTTAGACTGGGATCATCACATGAACAAGTTCTTGGAGTCTGCACAGGTGGGGGAGGTCATATGAGCAACCATGTGGCGCAAGTGTCCCTGTCCAAAGATCCTGTTTGCTCCATGTGACAGTGGAAAGAATAGCACCTCTGCTGACTTCTGAGTCAGTGCTGTGCTACCCTCTGACTTTCTTTGCCTATGGATTCCCATGGGCATTTCTCCGTGGCCCATCAAACTAAACATTGGCACACACCATCATTGCCTGCTCCTTTTGCTTTTCTTTTTGCCATTTCTTGTCCTGATAGGCATAAGGATTTCTCAGCATGCTGGGCCCATTTTTTGTGAGTAAATTCCCTCACAGAAGATTTTACAGCAGCTTGCCAGTCACCTTGCCAACCTCATGTTCTGTTCCAGCCCTGTGGCAAGGTTGCTTTTTGGCAGCAAGGAGAGCCTGCCTGGATTCCCTACCCTCTGAGACTGACTTGGTGTGTTTTTTAAGCAACTCTCTGACACAGAAAAAAAAAGTCTATTTGTGTATCTTAGGTGGCTCCTCCCTGTGAAACAACAGAAGATGTTGCTAAGAAAAGAACTAAGCTATCGGCTTGAGATGTGTTAGATTCACACAAAAATGTTTTTCACCAAGAATTTTAGGCCATGTGGTTATTTTAAAAAATCCAAATAAAGTAATAGATTTAGACCCAGACTCAAGCTAGTGTTGGTAGTTTGCACTTGATCTTCTGCTTTTCAAAATATGTAAACAGCCTGAGATTTGAGTGAGTGTCTCAGTCTTTGCAAATATTACAATAATGCAGAGAAGTTACATGTGGGCTCCCTCAGGAGGCTTTTGAAATGAGTATAAGACACAAACCTCCAGAATAATCAGTTAAAGCTTTGAAACTCTGTTTGGTTGGAGAGTTGTTTTATGCTTGATTCTGGTACAAGTTGTTATTTATGTGACAACAGAATCATTCTAAGGGAATGCAACATCCCTGACCGCTGGACCTTACTGTTTCAGTGTCTAAGTAGAAAGTTCAAGGAAGTCTTAAGGTCTTCATTGTGGTTCAGGGTTAGGAGTTTAAACTCAGCTGAGTTTTGTTTAGTCATTGATTTTTGTTGTACTTATTTTGCTTAGCTTGGGTGTCAGCAAAAAACCTTTGCTCTGAAGTAAAGAACCCTTTTGACTCATGAATATTTTACCTGCTACCAACTTGAAAGCCTGACACGAATTTCCACTCAGTCTTGCCAAGTTAAAATCTTAACCATATAAAAGTGTATTGTGCTTGGTGACCAACTTCTGGCAAGTCTCTTCCCTTAGGAGAACTTGTCATATTCCTTAAAGCATCTGGCACATGGCTTTTCATTAGTCTATGGTTAGCCTGTAGACTTTACCTTGTTTCTTCATAAACATAATCATTTTAAAATAACAAGTGCACGTGGATGTCCCTGCAGTGTGAGTGCAGAGTGGCCCTTCTGCTCTTTCTGGCAGTGGCCACGCTTACAGGAGGCTGCAAGAAACAGGGCAAGGACACCGTGATGCCTCTGGCCCAAAGCGACCTCTTGGCACTCCGAGGCTGTGTGAAACAGTTTGTGGACTAAAGGCAGTGATGGACTGGTGTTTTTTCAAGGAATGTCTGCTGTGAGATAAGCAGGCTGAGGCTTGGGATGTGGGAAATCAGCCTGAGCAGATCACCCTCACTTAGAATGTCTTAAATTCCTTCAGAGTATTAAGTCTGAGGCTCCTGCACATTCAGCTGCCTCCAGATGCCCTTTGTTTTAGTTGTTTCACCTTTGTTTTAGGTGCTATGTTCATTCTGGAAGATAATCACCCCATTTTCACCTGTACCTTCAGCAGGGTGCTTTTAGCTTGTGCAGACTATGCTCTCTCTAGGTGTCATCTCATACACTCCCGTTTGAAGGGACAATTATTTCATTCAGTTGGAGCCTTGCTATGGATTTGAAATTATATCCCACTCAAAATGCAATTGGAAATATAGTCTGAGCTCAAGCAGTCATGAGGATCCAAAGTTACTATCTTGTCATCTACTTCATATTTCACTTCATGGAGAGTGTTTCAGAGCATGTGTCAAGCATCAAGATGCTTATAGAATGGAAGTATTACAATCCTCTGCAGGTAAAAGTATGAATACCAACTCAACATGTGATTACAACAATTACCCATGGATAATAAAAGCTGGAGTGATGTGACAACAAAAAAAAGTCTGACTTCACACTGGTCCTAAGCTTTTATGGTTTTCCAGATTGTCTACTGAGAGCTAGCTGTGCTCAACATATTGAGGGGAAATAAAGCAGAACACTTTTAATTACATTCTTACTTAACATATTCATATCAGAAACAATTAGTTTCATAACAATGCTTCATGATTTTTAATTCAGACCACAGTGCCCTTGTGGCATCTTTCCAGAAACAGTTCAAGATGTAAATTTTCTTTAGATTTCTGATAAGATGGTAGGATTGCTCCTGTTGAGTTGTTTTCTCGCATGAATACCTTTAGTCTCTCGTCTCTCAAGACTTTTTGCAGGCTTATGTCTGTTAGTTACAGTAATTTCTTGTTGCTGCTTGCTAAAATGCCCAGAAAGCCTTGGGCAAGGCTGAGGCTTTCCTATTTTAAGGAGTAGCTTTGAATTTTTGTTTGTGTGCCCAGTTTCACCCTCTCAGAATCTGCTTAATCAACAGATAGAGGAAATTCTTTTTCCTGAATGTAAACAGTTTGAACCAAATAAATAAACATTCTTAAATGGGTACTTTAGTTGGTTCGTTTTAATGTACCCAAGAACTTCAAGTATATTTAGTTTAAAACAAACATGCTGCAATGCATCATCCTATAAAAAGATGCTCTTCAACGAAAATCAGGAGGAGTTTGTTTATCCTTCTTCTCCTCCCAGAGCCATCCCCAAGCTTCTGCTTTTCCAGTATTCACCCTGGTTGCAAGGAACAGGGCTCTGGAAAATACACACAAGAAATAAAGTACCCAGTACAGCTGCCTTTCTTCTTCTGTGATGGGATGGACACAGCAAGAAAGACCTTTTCTCTTTCAGAGGTGAATTAAACACCTCCTTCACATGTTTGCTTTAGGCCCTCATTCAAGGAAAGTTTAGCTGCTTTGAGGAGACAAATAAGAAAGAAATAACCTAGCACAAACCAAAGTGTGATCTTTCAGGGTGTCTTCATCATTTAGTGATAGACTTAGGTAGTTTGTGAGAAATATGGAACTTTTCAGCATTAGGTCAGGACTGTGGGGTCCCAAGGTCCTGGAGGTTCTGAAGCTGTAAACCCATTTCAATCTCACTGATAACTGTCTTACTAGGTTTTTATCACCTATTAAGATCCAAAGAAGAATGCTTTGCTGGGACTACTAGTAGATTAATTGATTAATTGTCGATTAATTTATTTTATTTTAAACTGTCATAATTGCTCTCTTTGAGCAAGTATCTGATCAAGGATTTAAATATGAATTCTGAGAATCCTGAAATCCCAGGAAAGGCTCAAAGCCAGAACAGCTTCTACTTTTTTCTGCAACCCTGTCAAGACTTGTGTTTTCCTCCAGACCTGTTTGATAATGCTTGAAGAGCTATTTTTTAATGTGTAATGGCAAAGCTGCCTTTGCACTGTTTTTTGCGCTCTCTGCAGTGAGTGCCTGCACTCTGCAGTATTTGCTTAGAGTGGTGGTGAAAAGCAGATCATCTGGAGCTGATATAAACTGAACCATTCTGAGAGCACAAAATGTGTGGGTAGCCTCTTCTGCAAGGAAATAATTCTCCCCATCTGTGGTTTTGTTTACAAGAGGATTCTAAATAGACTCTCATCTCCTGTTGATGATTAGGAATGAGCCTATTCCTGCATTATGGAGTTAGAAGTCTGTTTTTACAGAGCACACTGGGAGCAGTGTCAGTGTCAGACCTAGGTTATATTGAATAATTATCTGATACTATTATTGAAATCCTAAGAAGAAGAGTGTTGTAAATGAAGTTGCCCTGTTCTGCAGTAGGATATAAGGTGGCTGCCATGAGGGAACAGGAGACACAATTGCTAGGGATCAGAGTCATCCCAAAACCTCTGTGTTTACTCTGCCACAGGTTCAGCCACATTATCCTGAGAGAAATTATTTAATCTTTTTCCATGTCTTTCTTTTAGATTTCATTCAAGATAATTTCTGGAAATTTGGAGGAAAGGTCAGCAAACCCCTATTTCTCCAGTGCCAGGATCTCTCTCAGCATATAAAATATGCAGATCTTATTCTATTGCTTACTGAAATCTCTTTTAGGATGCAATGATCAGAGGGTTCTGTGTCAGCTCAATGCATTTGAAATGTATATTCTGCATTTCCTTAGTGGGTTATGTCCAACAGCAGGAAATCCACAGAAGATGAGATTTAGGTCACAGAACCACAGATGGGTAAAATTGCAAAGGAACACTGGAGGACATCTAGTCCAATGTCCCTGCTCAAGCAGGGTCCCCTAGAGCATGTGACTTGGGATTGTGTCCAGAAAGGTTTTGAATATTTTCAGGAAAGGAGACTCCACAACCTCCCTGGGCAGCCTGCTCCAGTGCTTAGTCACCTATTGTATTTGCATTCACCCCAGATGAGGGAAGGAATGATGAATTTGACTTCATGTTCTCAGAAGGCTAATTTATTATTCCATGATACTATATTATATAAAATAATACTAAACTAAACTATACTAAAGAATACAGAAAGGATACTTACAGAAGGCTAAAAATAATAAAAACTCGTGACTCTCTTCAGAGTCTCGACATAGCTTAGTTCTGATTAGCCAATGAGAGAAAACAATATACATCAAAAACCAATAAAACAATCACCTGTTGGATAAACAATCTCCAAACACATTCCACATGAGCAAAACAGAAGAGAAAAAAATGAGTTAATTATTGTTTTCATTTTTCTCTGAAGCTTCTCAGCTTCCCAGGAGAAAAATCCTGGGCAAAGGGATTTTTCAGAAAATATGAATGTAACAGTCACCCTCACAGTAAAGAAGTTCTTCCTCATAGTCATGTCTACTTTCTGAAGTAGAAGATGGAGAAAAGGAATGGAATAGAGAATAGGAATAGGTTTTTCAGAAACTCAGGCAGGGGAAGGCACAAGTATTTGAGGAGAAGCTGCCAAACACATAAGAAGGAAGAAGTAGGGTTTCCTCTGCGCAAAGTATTTCAAAGTACATTTCACACTCTCCTTGCCCAGGTATCAATACCAGAAGATTCTGAGTAGAAAAGAGGACAGGAGGAATATTGCATGTGATAGTAGAATTTGAGAAGCTATTTTGTACTACTTTCAAGTGGTTTTAATCATCAAGTTTTGTCTGCTTTTCTGTTCTACCATTTGGAGTGGAAGAAAGGAGGTTTACGGTATCTTGGTGCAAGACAACTCAGTGCCAAACCCTATTAAAAACAGCATGTTGGGTTGGAGTACTGAAAGAGAAAAGACTTTCAAGATACAAGATTAAAAGAAGTAAGCTGGATCTGGACATTCTTTAGTGAGGGAAAGAAGAACAAACTAGTGGCATCAAAACAGAGAATTCTGGCCTACATAAGTGTATTTCGGTATGATGGACCAAATAAAAAGAGGCCCAGATGATAAAGAAGCAGCAACTAGAATGTTATTGAATAAAATTCAATGGAGATGTTTTCAAATTGCAGAATGAATTTTTCACACATGGGAAAAAGAGCAATTACTTTGACCAAACAGAAGTGTCTTCAGTTTTCAAATATCATTATTTGACTTTGTTTCTTACATAACATTTCTTCTTATACTGTGTTTCTAAAGATATTATTGAAGTAATAGGTGAAGTGTTGTGTAGATGATTTTCTCCTGTGTTTACAGGGGGACAGATGTATTCTGCTACTATTTATTTCTATTTACTGAGTTTATTTATCTGTTTATTTATCTGCTACTATTTATTTCTATTTACTGAGTTATACTGAAGGTTTTGAACCAAAATGCAATCAAAGCAGCAGAAGATGCTGAGGTGGCTGTTTGTGTGGTAGCCAGAAGACATCTATGTCCTGATCGATTTTTTTTTCTTTTTGTTTTGAATTGTAGCAATTTTCTTTTTTTATGGTGTTATGTAAGCTGAATGTGTCACTTTGTCTCTTTTCCAGACTGCATGCAGTGCAACTCATTTTTAGGACTGCTGTTAGACATAAATATCCAAGTGCTGGTTAATCCTTGCAGTAGTTTTATAGGATGGGAAGGATGTCACTTGTTTAAATCACAGTGTCTTCAATAAGGTGATTATTCTTCCTTTGCCTGTTTTGGTTCTGGATTTTAAAATACATTTCTGTTTCCAGGATGCTTTCCCAGATCCCCCCTGCTGCAAAAGTAAACAGAGGTTCTCCATCATGTGTGTAGTGCTGACAAAGTGCACAGGTGCCTCACAGACCCCCCTGACACTGCCCATTTAAGAACCTGCTTGATTGTCAGGGGCTGTAAATGCAGTTTGTTGCTTATTATCAAGCAAGTAAAACTCAGCTTTTATATTAGAGGGTTAATGCTTTTGATTTCTCTGAACTGATGTGGGACACAATTTGATGAGGCGAATAGATGAAATGAATGTAACTCACTGGTTTGAGTGTGACCATTACAGAAAATAACACAGCTTTATTCTAAGGGAGTGAGGGAACTCTATCCTGAGAATTTAATACCATTTAGCCTAAAAGGAGGTAATAATCTGTAACACAGGAGGGTACTAGCATAGCCTAGTGATAAACTGGGCAGACTGGTGGGCACTCAGTTTTTCTACCTTAGCAAGAAAGGTGTGAATTATTTTGTTATGCTACTACAGGAATAGCAGGGCAAAAGTGAACTTGGCTCTCAGACAGCATTTCTCCTCTGCCTACCATTTATCCTCCTGTAGAAGTAGCTGCTCCATCATTTCCCAACCCAAGCAGAGGGAGGCAAGCACAAACTCCTCTGTCTGTGCTGCTCAGCCAAGAGCAGCCTGACCTTGGGAGGCTGATGAAGTCAAATATCAGTGCAGTGTCAAAACTAACATGTCACTTGACCCTGAGTGTCAACTTGATGCAAAAGAAATGTGACTGGAGTGACCCTGGAGCAGGCGCTGGCTGTCACCAATGCAAATGTGGTGGTCCCCTTGAGAGCTACAGCCTGAAAGCACTGCTAATTTACAGAGTATTATGGGAAGTTCTCATAGGATAGAACTGAAGCCTTGCCCAACTGTGGTTAAAAAAAAAGTAAATTATCAGGAAAAACTCCCGTGTTCCTCATATGATTGCAGAGATGAACTGGTGGATAGAAAGGCCATTCAGCAGGAAAAAAAAAAAAAAAAAAAGCACATGGAGAGCTATCTAGCTTTTGTTTTTCCATAGAAAGGGTATCTGCATGCAGAAAGTCACTTACACAACTAAAAAGAGCAAGAATAAATTTGTCTCCATCCCCTGGAAAATGAAGAAATAATGGGGGAGAATTGTGGAGAAAACTACGTCATACTAGGGACTGAGACAGAAAAATGCCCATTTACAAAAACAGGGTGGCTTTCTTCTTGCTAGGGGATTGTCCAGCCCCATTGGCCTGTAAGATCCATTGCTTCCCATGGCTCATTAATCTCAAAAGGAGCCTGTTAGTTATTAGTAACTTTCAGAGATTCTATTTTCTTTTCTCAGTTTTGTGTGGCTCCTGAGTGTCATTATCCCCAGTAGTATCAGCCTTAAACCTTTCTAGAGATGCTTTTTCTCTCTCTTCATTTCACTGTCCTTCAGGCTTGGTGAGGGAGGTGGCATTGTTCAGAATTTCTGTTGTGAAGCATCTGGTACCAGGCACCCACACCATGCTCTTTAAAGACTGAGAAGATGTTGTGCTTCAACAAAATAGTATTTTTGGTACATGAGGCAAAGGATGACAAATCTGAACATTATTCTTCCTCTTTTGTTGGTCAGGATGTATGTCAGGGGGTCAAATTTGCTGAGAATTCACTGCAGGTTCTCTCATTTCACAAGCAGATCAGTGACTGCAGGGCCATCCTTCCTAACATCCCCTCAGATCCACTTTAGGGGAAAAAAAAAAGCCCCCAAAATTATTAGACCTTTTCAAGAAGTCTCTTCATATCAACTCCCAGGCAGGAAGCTCTGTCACTGTAGGAGGGGCAACTAGCATGACACAATATCACAAGATTAGCTGCCTCAGAAAAAAATTAACCTGGAAAACAAAATGTGAAAAATTACCATGCAAAGCTCTCCAGATGCAGCCCAAATGCTAATTTTAGCACTAATTTCATTTTGACCTTCAATTTCTTTATTTTGAAATTTGCTCCATGCAAGCAGCTTCGGTGAAGTTACTGCATCCATTTGGCTCCACTTCGATGAACTTTGTTTTTTTTAAATTTTCAGTAGAAAAACTTCATGTTTCCTGAGAGCAAAAGTATCTGTTGGTGGTGTTGCCTTTGAGTATTAACTCCTCTGTCCTCTTTATCATCTTGTTGTTCTATGCTAGCTATAAAGTCTCAAAGCATCTCCCCAATGCCTTGATGGTATCACACACTTCATGAACAGCGTGGTACCCAGCAGAAATGGAGTTTCTTCTCAAATAGACACAAGAGCTCCTGAGCAGCCACCTGGAAAAAGCCTCATCAGCCCCACTGGCATAAAGGGCTGGTCTTTCTTGTCCCAGGATTGTCCAAAGAATGGATTTGGCATTTAGATGAGGAACTGGCCCAGCTGGCAAATCCTGCACCTGATGGTGCTACTGGGAAAATGTCTTTTGCATTACTGATTATTGACAATGGGCGCCCCTTGTCCTTTTGAGCACTGGCAAATATCAAATAAGAAAAAAATAATTCTCACCTGATTGGGTAAGCTTCCAGACTGATTACACAGGTTCCTACTGTCTCTCTGTGTGCCTTTAAGTAAAGATAGGACCATATCAAAATTCCCCTGACCATTTCACCAGAAATGTGAATCCCCCCCAGCCCAGAAGGGTTAGTTTTGGTTGGGTGATTTTGTTTTCTGAGTTAAGGGTGGCACAGCTACACAGCTGATTGAGCTGGTGGGGTACAGTGTATTTACAGCATGTCTATTGGAGAAGAGTGAAATTTCTGGATTTACTTCTTTTTTTTTCTTCCTTTCTCTGTTTGTAGGTCTTTCTGCAGATAGGATAATATCTGTTATAATATTTTCTCATTTCTTCTGAGAAAATCCCCCTCCCATAATTTTTAAAAGCTTACCACTCTGCTCTTCAGGGATTTCCAAACAACCTGGTTAGGCTAAGGGAAGTGACCAGCAAAGCTCCACCCTGCTCAATACTGGAGAAAATATCCCCTTCTGAGCATCCCTTGGGATGTGCCTGGGTGGCCTGGCAGGGTCCTTCCAGCCCTGGAGGTGTCCTAGGCAGCCCAGCTTATGTTTGAAGATCCTACAGGGGAATGGTTTAGCCCTTTATCACCCTGCAGTTGTTACTGTGAGTTTATTAAGCTGGCATGGAACCTCCATGGAAGAGCTGCCTTACAGTAAATAAACAGCAAATTGACCATGACTCTGAAGGAGTTTCCTGAATCCTCTGCTTGCTCAGAAATGATGGTATTTAATGACACAGGTAGAGCAAGCTTCAAAGTCTCCTGAGTGCTTTAAAAAATTATTCAACGTCAGGATGTGCTTTTAATTCCTCAGATTTTGGTAATACCATTTAAATTGACTTCTAACATATGTCATTCTCTCTGAAAGGTCTCTGCAAATTTTGACTTGAAGAGCTGAAGCCTAATGTGTATCTAAATAATTCCTTTAGGGATTAAAGGAGCATGAGGTCTTCCTGATAAATGTTTTTTATAATAGCTCCTGGTGCCTGCTAAGTGAAAAATACTGTGTACAGCCAGCAGCTCTGAATACTGGCATAGCTGGTGCCTGGTTTCTGTTTTTCCTCAGCATCAGACTGTTCCAGCCTCTTGTCAGTAAACTGAAGTGTATTGACCCTATCAGTGGGTTGTATTATTAGCCAAGGGTTACTCTTTGCCCTGGATATTTACAGAGCCATGTAAATACATTGCAAAAGGAGGCATTGCCCAGAACTCCTAATGGAAGTGCATTTGCAATGTGCTTTTTCACTGAACAGATCCTGTTGTAACAGGATTTTAGAGCACCTTCACTCGGCACACTGAAAGGACATAAGATGCACAAAGTGCAGTGCTGGTGTTTGAGGAGGAGGAGAAGAGGATTTGAGTATTTGCCAGTTTGTTCTGCTACAGAAACAGGTTCCAGGGCCCTCTGGGTCTCACCCTGGATCTCTGTAAGAAGTTGTAAGTGCCTCAAGGAGTGCATGGCATCTAAATTTTAAGGTGATCCCTGCTATGGATAGGGACATCACATGAGGTTGAGGAAATCTGTGAAATGCTGCAAACAGGCAAGGGCAGACCAGCTTGTGCTGGAATAGCAACCAAGGGTATGCTTAGCTCCCAAGGCAAACTGCATACAGCAGATTGTATATTGCCAAAAATTCCTTTGGGCCTCAGGACTTCAGCTCATCTCTGAGGACTTGGCTCCCTGGCCTCTGTGGAAGCATTTTTCCCAGTGTGTGTCTCCAGCAGTACCAGCTACCCACCAGGGTCTGTGCTGTTGCCAGGATGCCGTGTCCAGCTATTCCTTAACTGCTGGGAAATGCAGCATTTCAGGAGCTTTCAGGCAGCCTAACACAGATTGAATCCAGAGCCTCACCCTCCAGTGCTGTTCTGATGTCAGCAGCAACTTTGCAATGATCTCAATTCAAGCTGGCACAAATCAAACTCAAAAGTGCTTTCTGCCTTTGCTTAGGATCAGGAATATTGATTATGATAACATGGGTTTGTTGAGTCCCTGTTTTCAATTTTAAACTTATATTTGCCAAAAACAAACTCAATTGCAAAACAGACATCTGTAGGTGTTTCTTTTTTCACATTGAAATACCCAAACAAGACACTCAAGCAAAAATATACAAACCCAAAGCTGTGTTCCTTCAACATAATCCCTCAGTGGAGGGGTTGATGTTTGAGGTAGATCTGAGTTTTCATGTACAACCTTGGAAAAAGAAGCATAGAAGACAGAGTAGCAATAATTGCCACTTAGGAGCACTTAAAGGGGAGTAGGAGCACAGTGTCAAATACTCCTGCTTCATTTCTCAGGGACTTTGTGGAGGTTTTATTTCTGAGTTTGCATCATGTGAATTCCCAGTAACTGGGCTTCATTTTGCAAAACCTTTCAAAACAAAACTCAGCCTTAGTTGCTTATTTTCATCCTTTTTGTGGTTTGATCATATGAAGTTAACATATTTCCCATGGTTTCTGGCCAAAAACATTAATCTAAGGTTCATCTGAAACTCAGTAAAAGTTCACATGTAATTGGGGTTGGATTTTGAGGTGATTTCATTGAATCTGTACTGAATTTTGAGGTTACAGCAGAACTACAGTGTGTAGCAGAAAACACCTGTTTTTTGTTACGTTCCCTGTCTACTTCCTGGGCATTTAATTTGACAATTTAACCCGAATTTTCTTCTTGAAATAATAATGAAATACTATTGTGGTACCATCTCTATCACCCCTTAAGTAAAAAGAATGAAAGGGCAAACCAAAATCTTGTTCCACAAGTATTCCTTCTCTCTGAGTAGTGACAAAGGCCACCTCAGTTTAACCACTCAACTTCTCTGCCTGATTCCATGGCTTTGGCTCTGGTGCTCATCCAATCCTTTAATGAGCTGATTCACCCTAGTTGGGGTCTTTGCTTTTCCTGTAAAAAAAAACAAAAATGGACAGAAGAGTGCTAGAGAGTGAAACCAAGGTAGAAATTTCTGGGTAAGCAAACATTGTCAGCCAGGACTTTAACAGACTCAGTGTAAATGTCTTCATTGAATAAATGCTTTTAGCTGAAGGCTGTCTTTTGACTGAAAGCAAATGAAATTGGATCTGATTGCTTTAAGATGACAAAGTGTTTAAGAAGACTGACCCCCCTCTAGTGATCATCTCAGGATCTTGATTACCTCTAATTCAGGAATGCTTGTAGTGGTCATGTTACTTTTCACTTCTAATCAGATCCCTAAGACCAAAATGTGCCTTTGGTTCATTGTCAGTTGCATGCTTCTGATAAGGAACTACTTTGGAAAAAAAAAAAAAGGAAAAAGGAGAAGTTGAAAGTTTCCTCTTTGAGCAAATGAACAGAATATATCTGTGATCTACCTCTTCATAACAGCTTTGCATCCTCCAAAATTACAGCTTTTCAATCTTGGGCCAGCACGTGCAGTGGAGTTGCCTGTAGAGACTTTTTGTCTGTATTACGTCCTCAAAATAAATTGATGATTTGAAAGGTTCCTCAAATCACAGCTGTCTCCTCGTGGGAATGAACTTAGCAGTTCCTCATGACACAGCTTATGGTTTTGAGAGGAAAATCCTGGTCCTGTCGGAATTGTGCTCCATGCATGCAGTGGGAATTTAACAAAAGTGCTTTGATAAGACTGGGACGTTCACGGAAAGCAAATCTGTGCTTTAAACAAATTCTGTTCATTTCATCCTGTGCCAGTGCACTCTGTGCTGCCAAAACTCATCTTCTGCCAGTGTAAGTGTGCCTAAATAAAGGTTTCTCCCTGGCTGAGTGAGGACATCAGCACCACAGAGCCTTGGCAGTTTGGCTGTCCTGGCAGACACATGTACAACAGCCATCTGTACCAGGATGCTGGCCAGACTTTAGGGAGATGGAAACAGCAGTTTGCACATTATGGGGTATCAAAGAGAACACACTCAGAACAGTTTGTCCCCACATCCATGGCATTATTTGAAGCAGAACACAATGCTTTAATTTTAAACCCACAGTGGGGGTGGGTCAGCTTCATTGGTGTGGCTGTACACACTGCTGCCAAAAGGAATGTAGTTCTGGAGCTCTCAGGGGCTCTGCCAGCTGAACTGGCTTCAACTGGCTTGAGGAATACACATAGTGCCAGTGGCTCAGGGAGGAGCTGCAGTGCGAGCTGCAGGTTGATCCTGGCTAGGGTAAAGGCTGCAGGGGCCATGAGGTGGCACCAGCCCTTTCCACCACAAAGGGCACAGGGACCTGCAGCTCCAGCCAGGTGACCAGGCACTCAAGCCCAACATGACCCCATGGTCCAGCAGGAAGACCTCAGCCTGTGGCATTCACATTCTCTGAAAAAATCCCTTCACCCAGGATTTCTCTCCTGGGAAGCTGAGAAGCCTCAGAGAAAAGGAAAACAATTCTTATCTCATTTGCTTCTCCTGTGTTGTGCTCACGTGTGGAATGTGTTTGGATATTGTTTACCCACAGGTGATTGTTTCATTGGATTCTGGTGTGAATTGTTTTGACTCTTTGGCCTGTCCCAAGCTGTGTTGGGACTCTGGAAAGAGTCACAAGTTTTCATTATTATCTTTTTTAGCATTCAGTAAGTATCTTTTCTGTATTCTTTAGTTTAGTATAGTATTCTTTAATATAATATAGTATTATAAAATAATAAATTAGCCTTCTGAGAACATGGAGTCAGATGCAGCAGTCCTGCCTTCGTGAGGGCATTCCCAGCAAATACAATACCCAGACTGTGGCACACTTAAACTGTGAGGGGACAAAAGCCCAGGGGTTCCTTTTTTCCTGTGTCCCTCCTCAGAGGTACCAGTGGGAGCTGTGTCTGTCCAGCAGTTACTGCAGCTCAATTAAATAGTGGGAAGGATGCTGACATCTGGGACTCTGCTATGGGAAATCTGGGCTCCAGTCAGTGAGGGAAGCTTGTCTGGCTGTGTGAATGTGAGGTGTGTGGGGAGTCAAGTGGGGCACCCATTCGGTCACTGGAATCGCCCCACTGCCAAGGGGCTTCAGTCCCAACAGTGAGTGCCTTGGGGGTGGGAGTGTGACTGCCAGACTGGTCAGACAGGAAACTTGCTTTAGCATCAGGATAGACTTTCATCTTCAGTTGTACAGTAGCTGGTGAGATAAAAGCATGAAATGCACTGGGAGACTGACACAGAAGTATTCCTGTCAGTTCTTTTCCATGTCCAAGCTGTACTGGTACAACTGCAGGCCAAGGATGAGCTGGGAATGAGCTGTTAGGGGAAAAATTCCTTTAATCCAGTGCTTGCACTGAGAAAATTGATCACAGAGGCACAGGGTTTGAATATTTCAAGAATTTCAAGACAAGTTCTTTCTTTCTGTTCCACGTGGGCAAATGCAAAGCTGCTTGTTACACTGTTTACAGCATTTCTGTGCTGACCTTGTCTGAATGAGCACAGATTTGTTGTCATGTGTGCGAGTGCATGATCAAACAGCCATTGCAAATGTAATACCAAATGTCAGGAAGATTTAATCATATGAGCTGAAACATCTCCCACTAATGATACAACCTAATCACAGGATGCTGTTTTGCATGCATCACTGTCAAATGCTTTAATAGTTTTAGTCAGAAGGTATTTCAGTGATTACAAGCTGCTTGTGATTAAAATTAGTACAATTACACTAATGGAACAGGATTTGTGTAGTTGCCCAAAGGCACATTTTGAAAAATAGAACTAAATTTCTTGTATAAACGATAAAACAAACCTGGGACAAAGTTTATTTGAAGGCTTATGTCAGCATTGGTCCTAGTGACCCACATGTTTTTTCTGCCAGTTTGTTTGCTTCTCTTTCATGTTATCAAAGAAATTCCTTCCCTTTGAAATACAGACAAACTTCCCAACATAAAAATAGCATGTCTGCCAAAAAGGAAAAAATAAATTTTATTGGTGAAAATAACCAAAGAATAAATAATAAGTAGCAGAGATGTGCATTTTTTTCCCACTCTATTAATAAGCACACATGTTTATGCTATTTTTTTCTGGAAAAAGCAGAAAAACTTCAATTATTTTCCCCAACATCTATGCATGCTTCCCAAAAATTGGCAGATTAATAGGGTCTGAACTGATTCAGACTAAGGCCACAGAGTTTAAGGGGCAGTGTGATTCTGTGTTAACTCCTGCCTAGCTGACACTCTCCTGCCCAAAATCTGGTGGCTTTTTAGGTAGGAACCCCTGTCAGCAGCAGTGGATTAATTTTTGTAAGCCTTGCCCACCTGATGTGAGGCAAGTAGTCTTTATAAGAGCCTTGTCTGGTGGATTTTTTTGTGCCAACTTCTCCTGTGTGTTCTTCTGAGCAACAGAACCGTGGGACTTGGGAGAGGAACAGAGGGAATGTCTGTCCCCTGTGTCTGCTGAAGGGATGGCTGGGGCAGCTGCCAGGGGATGAGTGTCCCAAAGAGCCTGGCAGGATGGAGGAGAAGAGCTGCTGCTGCTGCTGCTGCAGGAATGGGGACTGCAGGGTCACCTGGGGCTGCGTCGTGGAGAGCACAGCTCAGAGCTCAGCTCTGCCCCTGTGCCTGAAGAAGGTTCCTCTGTAGGGTTTGCAAGATAAGCAAAACGAGCAGCCCATGTATTTTCATTCAAGTTGAAGGCCAGAGCTTCTTTGTCAAATAATTGGGGACATAAGGGAGAGAATCAGATTTTGATCCTCTGAGATTCCACTTAAAAAGGAAAAGTGCACAGCTCCTGGCTGCAGTTCTTTGCCTTGATGTTAAGGCTATGCAGGTTCTCTTGACTTCAATTTGAATTTACTTTACATGTTGGTTTTGTTTTTCTGAAGCAGGAAAGGCTTTTAAAGTCTCCAAACTATTAGCTAGAAAACCTCAAAACCACAAAGATTCCTAGATACATTTTTTAAAAAGTGATTAGTAAGTAAAAGAAATAAGACTTTTTTTTCCCAATCAGGTTCCAACTTCTCCACCTTGAGAATCTTCATTATTATTTTTGACTTGTTAAAGGTAGAAAAGTTGTTTTAGTTCTAGCTTTCTTGTATTGAGGACCATTTAGAGTCTGGTTTTAGCTCTCTCTAAAGCAGTTGGCATTGCTGTTTCACAAACAGTTTATCATAGGTTTCAACCCATGATACTTTTTCACTTACCAGAATCTGCTTTTCTTTTCAGTTTTATTTTAACTCACTGGGGATTCGTCAGAACAGAGTCTTAGCTGCTTGCAAAATAGTTAGGAAATCAGCTGAAAGACCTCTCTCCCAAAAACATTTTGAGGCATGTTGGATTATAAGTTCTTTGATAGGAGATCCTGAGGTCCAGGCACGTTTTTGTGGCCAGGAGAAGGTGACTGGGAAGCTGAGATGCAGGGCAGGGATGTAGGCAGTCATGTTTTGATTTATGAATAGTCTCCTAAATCCTTTTCATTTTTGGTAAATTATATACATGGAATAGTAATTAGAACTCTGACAAATTTCTGTGAATTTAAACTAGCTGAAGACATGGCTCAATGACTGGAAAGTGAAATTGAACTTATTTAGTTGCTGCAAATAACCCTTGTATATTCACCTGTTACATTAGCTATTTGAGGGGTTTGTGTTTGTTATTGCTTATTGTTTGGAGAGTTTGTTTGTTTGCTTGCTTGTTTGCTTTGACTATGAATTCTCAAAAATCTTTCATTTAAGTTATACCAGACCTGAAAACCTTTCTGACCCAATTGTGTGTGAAATTCATGGCATCTTATTTGGTTAAAAGTTCTGAAAGTGTAAGTGCTACCAGGACATTTTGCACTTTTCTTAGGCTAGCAGATAACCTCAGCATTCTGGGACTCGGATGCTTGCATGTGCTGTCCCCAGTGGAGCCTGGTGGATTAGGGGAAAAGGGATAAAACATTCCAATTCTCAAGCTTTGGATTTAGAGCAGAAGGTAAAGCAACCTGGAGATTGCTGTTATTTAAGGCAGTGACTCTGTTGCAATTAAATATTCCCAATATACTCAGTATATCTCTCACTTTATCCAGGGCAGTTGTTAGCAGGGGAAAAGCCTCTAGAATGTTCTGCTGCTAACACAGGAGACATCTGCAGAAATTTAAGACCATGAGCAACTTGTTGCAAAGGTTCTCATCAGTGTGACCTAACCAGAGGGATTTTTTTAATACTTGATGACAGAATCAATACGACAAGGAAGGGTTTTCTTCCCCTAGGAAAACAATTACTCTGTGTCATGGCAGCAGCTCCTCAGTGGAACAAGCACAGCACTCAAGATCTATCAACTATTTCAGCAGTGGTTCAAGAATGTTTTATTAGTATTTTGCCTAACATGGAGCAAAATTAGTGCTGCTTGGGTGTTTAGAAAGTTGTTGTAGCAAAAATACAGTACAAATCAGCAAACAGAAGTTTGATGGTTGAAGCAATATGTCAGAAACCATTTAAATTTTGTCTTTGCTACATGACAGAATTGCCCATGACATGAGAGATATCCAGTTTTAGAAATGCTTAGCTGCTGGGCAGCACATGCAAGTCTTCATTTCCAGCCACACAGAAGCCTTCATTTCTTCTCATTTCTTGCATTGCTTCAGATTTCTTTAGGTAAAGCTGTTGTTATTGTCATTAACCAGAACCTTATTTTTTGCACTTCTATGTATCACAGTTCATTACATGATGGTACTTAGCACCACATGAGCATAAAACAAGAACAAAATTCTTGTATCATAAGGGAACTTATTATCTGGATTAATGAAGGGTAAATTCATATGCCCAGAAAAGGAAGAATCAGGTTTTGGAGCAACCTATACCAATCAGTGCCAGCTGCAAGAGTCTGGGCACGTAAGGGCACATCAGTGGCCTGTTTACTTCAGAATTTCCTTTACTCATCACTACAAAAAAGAGTTTTGAGGTGACTTTAAATAAGGATTATATATTAGTTCTAAACGAGCTTTTTCCATGCCTGAATTAAAGCTCAAGAAATAACCTGTCTCTGTATTAATAAAGGCAGAAGGAAAGAGATGGAGGTGGGCTGGACACTGACCTGGAGAAACAGAATGGCACCAAGTCAGCTTTCTTCAATGGAAATTATTTTTGCCTATTTAGGAGTAAGTAATTACAATGGTTTATCATTATTCCTTTTCATAATGCAAGTAATTATATTTTCAGTACATAATACAGAAATTCCTCTGCCTTACCTACCTGAGGGGGAAAAAAGACCCTGGGAGTTTGTGGGAGTGTGACAGAGTCAATCTGCCAGGCCTCCCCATATTTATATTTCAGTCCTCCTGCCATTAGAAAAACCTCAATAAGCCTGGTTAGGAAAATGCATTATCAATATCAGTTGTGGCAATAAAAAAGGAGTGCCTCTCAGAGTCAGGATTTGAGCAGCAGGACCTACTCATGATCAGTATTACTGAGCTAACTTTAGCTTTTGATCCTCCAAGGATTTTCCAAACCTGAGGGTTTTTGTGCAAGCACTCCTATTCCTAAATTCTGGTCTCCAAAATCTCCCAAGCATGTGGTCTGTTGTAAAGCTGCTTACTTTTTGTCAACAAGCAATACTGTGAAACAACTGGAGAACTCTGCAGGCTGTTTAACTCGGTGCTACATTCCCCTCCAGCATGCATGAGTGTGTGTATTCCAAGGATGTTGCTCTGAGCAATCTGAAGATTGCTTGATAGAGATTCTTTACCTCCTGCATTGCAGTTCTAGATGTTATCACATTCAAAACATATTTGAACATTTAGGTAAACATTCAGCATCTCTTTGAAGCAAAAAAACAGATCACGGCCCTGTTCCATAAGAGCTGGCAACAGTGGTTTTAGCTGCTTGGGGGCAAATTCATGTGGGAACACTGATGCCTCTGGAATACTCTCCTTCATTTCAGCCATGGAAAAGGGCCTGCCAAATTCTGTCCTTGGAGAGTATAATTTATAAAATCTTATAAAGAAATTCAGTAATAGATATTCCAATAGTCATGTGAAGAGTTGTTACTATGGTGGTGCACTGAAAGGTAAAGGCTCTACTATTAAACCAGGAGGGTGACTTCTTTTTCCATTTAAAAGTGTCAGAAATGTGAATAACTGACAAAAGATTTCCACTGCCTTGATTCTTAAAACTTATGCTCTGAGGTTTGCCCACCATCAGCAATAGGTTCCGTGGTTATGAAGTGAGATGACTTACAAGACCTTACTAAAATCTGAACACCAGACTTGAATGGAAGCAGAGAACATCAATCTTTTCCATGTTGCAGTCTTTTTCAGGGACACCCTTAAACCAAAATTTTTTAGTCTCATCTACCCCCAGACTGATGGATTGATTGATTGATTGATTGATTGATCAACTCCATGTTTACACAAAAGGATCAAAATGATAAAAAATGGCTTTCAATTAATACCATTCTAAATTTTATCTCTGCTGATTTTCAGTGACAGAATTGAAAGTGAGTTTGAGCGATAGGAGTTCATTATCCTGTCTCTGCACCTACTTGCAGCAAAAGTAAGAGCAACATTTTTTCCTTCCCCATGTTCAAGTTGTGACTCACAGTTCAGCAGCTAAGTGGGGCATAAATTGCAAGAACTAGGCTATGAAATTACTTGTGAGTCTGACATTTCCAAAGCAATGTCACTGAATGATCTTGTGCCAGCTTGTGTCTTGGGGTGCATCAAGCACAGCACATCACCAGCTGGCTGGAGGAGGTGACTGTCCCGCTCTACTTTGCACTGGTACAGCCTCACCTCAAGCAGTGTGTGCAGTTTGGGGTGCCACAATACGAGAAAGACATCAAGGTGCTAGGGTGTGTCCAGAAAGAAGAAAAATAAAAAACTACCTCTGCTCCAGATTTGCTTACCAACCATCCCAGGGCCATGAAGTATTATTTAATTGTCCTTGGACTACTCTTCACAGCTTTATTACCACCCATATGGAAGAGAAACAATGGGTAATGCTCCAAGGGCTCTTGGACCAGGCTAAGAAGTTTCCTACCGCTGTTCTAAAACCAGACCCCAGGGAGGCAGAGGAGATCCCTAACAGGAGTGTCTGTCTGGCAGGCAGGACCCTCTGTTTCCCTCAGAAGGGAGTCACCTACAACTATAACCCACCTTTCCTTCCTTGTAGAGATGATCTTGATACATAGAAGTTCAAAAAATAAGGTTCTGGTTAATAACAATAACAGCTTTACCTAAAGAAATCTGAAGCAATGCAAGAAATGAGAAGAAATGAAGGCTTCTGTGTGGCTGGAAATGAAGACTTGCATGGGCTGCCCAGCAGCTAAACATTTCCAAAACTGGATATCCCTCATGTCATAAGCCAGTCTGGCCTTCACAACATCTCTGGTGTAGCTGGACCATCCTCCACATCATCCCCTGAGTGGCCCTCCACATGCAAAGCCTCATTTCTGTTGTACAGAGGCATCAAGGAAGGTGAAGGAAGGCAAGGAGGGGCTTCTCCTGCCACGTGTGACATGTGAGCACAGGCCCACAGTGACTCTGTTGCCAGCAGTTCTCTTGGGAGGTTCTTCTTGACTGGCAGTTCCTTTCCACTAATGAGTAAGATGTTTTCATTCCAAGCTGTAATTGGTGATATGAGCCAAAGAGTTAAAGTTCTTTCAGTGCTGTCTTTTATGTGGTTGTTCAATGCACAGCAGACAGGACTTTTACCCCTGAAATTATAGGCGTGAACTCACTCTGATCTGAGTGAACGTTCTGATCACTGCATTGACCTGGATTTTCCAAAGAGGAAAATATGGACAGCAAGGGGCTGAATACATAGAGAAGCTCTCTGATGACAGTGGTAATGCAAAGAATGTCAGCATGTAAGGCATGAGAAAAAGACAAAAATATGCCTGTGGTTAAGGATGCAGGATGCAATTTTTTAAAGTTATATAACTTCATTTATTTGGGAATTTAGGCCTCTCAGTTTAAGTTTAATTTTCTGATAAATTTTGCATTATTTGCAATCAAAATTGGTCCCTGCTTGGAGGCAAGAAAAATAAGCCTCACATCTCTTTTCCTTTCAAAGGCAGGAAAAGAGGAACCTGCCTTTGGAATAACATATAGATTAAACAGCCTACCTGCCCAGCAGATGTGCTAGGAAGGAGAGTCTGGGAACCACAAGCAGGTGTATAGTAGGAATGAGAACCAAAGTATAATCTCTCTAGGCTCTGTATTCTTAATTTTATCCCTGGATTTGCATGCCTGCAAGCTAGATGGATCTACCAGGATCAGACAGTCTGCAGGCCTGAGTTTCATTCATCAGGTTGCTCTCTCCCAGTTTGAAATTCTTCCTTGGAAGGCGAGAATCCATAATCCAAGTGACATCAGTTCACACCAGATTTAGATGCTTATGCACACTTCTGCTAAATCCAATTAGCTGTCAGAGTTGAACTCTGAAAACCAGGTGAGGAGTAAAGGGTGTGGTAACTTGCTGTTGTACTTCAGTCCCTAACAGCACTGGGAAGTTTTGGGTATGAGAGCAGTTAACTCCTGAATTTACTCTCTGTGTAGTAAGAGTCTCGGGCATAGATGAGCCTACATAAACATCAAAATAGGAGCTCTAATCTGCACTGTGGTAGTTACTGTCACAACAGGAGTGGCAGCACAGAACAAAGGAACTTGAGAGCTGGCCCAGATGGGTTTCCCTACAGCATCTGACCAGACAGAGCTAGGAGAGTGAGATCTGAAAACCCTGCTGGATTTTCTCTGAAGTCCATATGTTACTTGAAAGGGCATTCAAAAGACACACCTGTTCCTAGCTGGAGAACTTGCTAAAACACCTTAAGCCTACACATGGCAATCTGTACCCAGCCCATATGTTGGCAGAGGCAGCTTTAAGTTCAAGAGGGGAAATGAGGTTGTTGGGATGGGGGAGACTCTTTGCTCAATAAATTGTTGAAAGTTGCCTTTTTTCTGTCTAGTAAATTTTCCCATTGCTTTCTATGGAGTAAATGCATTTTGTAATCAGTGTACCATTTCACCACTTCTTCTTTCTGCTGTGCACAAGCAGCAGCAGCAGCAGCAGTTTCTTGTGGTGAAGGCAGCTGGCATGGGACTTACAGGGGTTATTGGGAGGCAATCCCCGATGGAAGCCTGAAAAGAAACTGAGTCAGTACCTCAGGGGAAAGTACAGTTCATCTGGCATATGTGCACTGTCACTAAGAAAGCAGCTAGCCATGGCCAGCCCCAAGCAGGGCTGGAAGGTGTAAAGACTGAGCAAAACACAACTCATCTGAGCGCATGGCTCTGGCCATGACTACAAAAGGACGTTCTTTTCCCAGATGTTGCCCCTCTTCCTGCTCGTCCAGACCAGCCCTTTGGCACTACAGAATAAACCAGCCTTAGCTACAGTACGAAGGTTGAGTGTAAAGTCTGGAAAGCATTCATTGACTTAGAGCCATTAAGCCTCGCCCTGTCTCACATGCTCAGAGCCATTCAAAGTTGCAGCATTGCTGTGGCAAAGAGAGAGAGAGTGCTCTTCAGTCCAGACTGGGGTTGCAGGAGTAACCTTTGTGCCCAGAACACAGATAAAGTTTGGGAGCTCTTAAACTGAAGGAAGCGAGCAACGGAGAGGAAGGCAGGCTTTCAAAGGAAGTGTGGGGTGGGGTGGTAAAACTCAAACACAGCAAGTATGTGATATCCAGAAGCGAAGAGGACACTTATTGGATCCACATGTCACAACAAAGAGCAGTAGAAAGAAGCCTCCTTAAATGTGGGCAGATAGAGCATTAGGGAGATCCAGCATGTCTTTCACACAGATCCTCAGCCCCCAAAGCAGTAATTCAGCTCCATCACTCAAGGAGCTCCCTCTAGGTGCTCTGAAGCCTTCATATAATCCCTTAGCCAGAAGCCTCCCCCAGTATGTTCTGTAGCCTAAAGGTCCCTTAGGCTGGGGAAAGATAACTGATAACAGAATGTGGCCTCACTTCTAGTCAGAATTCAGCTACTTCCTGTGGTTGCTTCTCCTTGTTTTTTTCCCCCTCTGGTTACTTTTAGAGGGCCACACATGGTCTTAGGAAATGGCTGGAGAGCATAATCCTGTTAGAAGCAGAGAAATCACCTTTTCTGTTCCACGCTTCAGTTATAGTCAGGAATTCCAGAGCTCCCTCCTTGGGTACAGTTGTAAGTGAAGGACTCGGTGTCCTGTGGCAGAGTACCTCATAGTTTTATAAGGTGATCTAACTTCTTGAGGAAGCTTCAGAACATTCATCCCCAATTTCTTGTGCTTAAGGCATGGTTTGTCTACTCTACAAAAGCAGTAAGTGCCTTGCAAGAGGCAAAAAAGGGCTGACACTTTGCTCTCCCTGTGGAGCTCTCCCAGAAAATGTGACCTAACTCACTTTAATACTTGGTGGATCAGTGGCCAAACTTCACCACATTAGGTTATATTAATAAAAAATACATCCTAAAGAATACTTTGTTTTACAAGCCCCTGCACATCTCTTTGCCTCACTGCATATACTACAGGAAACCAGTTAGCTCCATTTAGAGCCATAGAAAAATACCACAAAGGAAAAGGCTGCAGTTTTCAAAGTTGCTTCTGTTATTCTTGAGCAATCACAATAGCATAATTCCTTCCAGTGCTGCACAATTTTGAGCTCAGAAACATCTATGTAACTTGAAATTTCATTGTCCTTAATATAATATTCACCAAGAAAAACTACTGCAAATGAAAGTGTTCATAGGTACAGACAGTTAAAGAAACCTTTGAAAAATCTGACCCAGCAGGTAATATTTTAAAGCAATTTTTAAAAAAGGTTCTTTTGAATGAGCTATTGTGTTTCAATTAATAACTCCATAGGAACTCCACCACATTATAGCTCTGTGTATCTTCTGCAGAATAATGAGATTTCTCCTGTTTCTGAAACAGTAGCTGAGCAATTCCAGAGCTCTGCAGTGCTAATTCATAGTGGTGAAGGAAGGAGGGACAGGGAAGTGTATGGAGAGAATCCTGGTATCCCAGGCAGTGTGGTAAACTCTCATATGGACACAAGTCCCAAGGATGTAGAAGCCATAGGCTTCGTTTCCCCATGGATTATTAGTTTCTGACTGTTAACAGTGAGTTGTAATCTCTAAAGAGTGTTTGCAGATGAGGGATAAGGTCTTATCAATGTGCTAAACTAAATAAATTTTATCACCTATTTCTCATTGTTTGAGTAGGGCAATTTGGGAAATTGTCCCTCTGCTTCACACAAGCTGGAATACCTCTCCTTTAAAACAGATCAATTTGACAGCTTCAGAGGGGTACAAAAAGAAATGTTTGTAAGGCCTTGATGAGAAGGGAACTATCAGGACATGATTTTTATATTTCCTGGTAAAGATTTGTGCTGTGTTAAGACATGAATACAAATAGCAGTGCCCCTTTGGATGAGTACAGTAAGACCTCTAAACCTTTCTGGGTTATTTCTGCTGGGTCTGATCATTATGTTCAAAGCTCATTGCTGCATGAGCTGATGAAGAGGAGGGCAGACTGGAAAGATGCTCTGAGCTGTAAGGTGATGGAAAAGCCATCTCTGTAATGGGTGGTGATGGGAGCCTTTCCTTGTTCAGTTCAGTTGAAATCAGGCACAGACCTTTGTGGAGACAAGGAGAATGGTTTTGGTTTCTCTGCCTTCCGAGGAAGAACACACAAGAAGTCTCATGGCAACCAGGACCAGCTGCTGGAGTCATGAATTTTTATGAAGGGATTTCTGGCAACCACATTAAATAATGCCTTTAGCCAACATGTCGGCTCTCTGAACTAATTTTTATATCAGCAGCACTGCAGATGGGTGATCTGCTGCAGCACTGGCAGACACTTAAAGTTATGAGTTCCTACAACAAAAGACTTCTACTAAACAATGGTTTTCTACATTTGCAGTTTCTCTTCCACTCAGGGTGATGGTAGCACTAGAACTATGGAAGGGAGAAGAGGAGAGAATATTCCTTCAACCCCCAGGACCCAGTTGTTTTATCAGTTTTAACACCAGTTGAGCCTCTTTACGTCTTACTACTGGTTCTAGCTTATAAGATACTGGAATTCTTCACACCTGAGGCTTCTTTAAAATGAGACTAGAGTTCATCCTTCAGTGACTGATATCTCAGTCCAAATTAGCCCATGTTATGTCATTCAGCAATACTAGAAGAGCAAGCTCTGTTTCCCTTTATATGCATCATCTGCAAGATTTCAAGACTGAGGATGGGAAAACTGTCAGTGTTGTAGCAGAGGACATGTGCAGGCAGATGAAAACAGAATCTATTCTCTAGAGTGCAGGAGAGACCTGTTGGTAAATGATTCTGAAAACAAATGCCACAGAAATCAAGCCAGGAGGTTTGTTTTATGATAGTAATTATTCTCCATGATGTTCATTGAAATAGGAATTCTGTGATTTTCACCTCAAACTCCACAGCATTGAAGAATGACAGAATCCAGAGTAAATTCCTTCATCAACTTATTTAGAACTATCATGATGATTATTCACTGATGATATAACCACACCACTTTGCCAGCATTGTTTTTATTTCAAGAGGTTGTGTCCTACCGGTGCTCTGCAGCTCATTTGATGCACTGAAGTGTGGTGGCTGCTTTTATAAAGGATACTCATGAACATTCTGCTAACTGTTAAAAACTGGCTCAGGAGATGCTTTTGATTTCTGGTTCTATATTTGAAAGCACACCAAATTCTCTGTGCATGATGATGCCCCTTACTTTGGAATTGTGGGTTGTCCAGCTACACAGAAATAAGCTGGTTTTGCATTGAAAGGCTTATCCTGTGGGAAACTGGAAAAGGGAAATGGGCACAGAAGGGCAATGATGCACATACAGCTGTAGAAAGCATTGTGAGCAGGGACAGGACTTCCCACCTTGCTCTGGCTCATCAGGATGCATTGGCAACACTGTCCCCAAGGTTTAGTGAAACGTCCTTTCTTTTGACCATGTTTCCTGACAGACACACACCATGCGGTTGTGGTTTTCTGCAGTTCTGTTTTGACATCTTCTGCAGAGTGGACAAAGCTTGTGAAAAAAAAACTGAAATCCACTAATCTGTTATATACTCTTGGAAAACAGCATGTTATCATCTACCTGCCCTGTGCTTCTGAAGCTGTTCAGTACAGGCTTGGTCCTTTTCCATGTGGGTGAACCAAAGAGTTTTAGGAGATTTTCATGCACATGGATTTCACACTGTGCTCCCGCTGTTTGATTACAGCACAGCTACACAGAGCTTAAACTGCAATAAAACAGTTTAGTGAAAGCTGTACACAGTGATCTCTGATTTCCTCTTAGGAACTACAATCCTCCTTCATTATTTTCTGCATCCTGGAGTTTGGCTGTTACTTTTGTGGCCGGACTTCTCTTTTAGCCAGTCCTCCCTGTTTATACAAATGCCCTCCCTCCTTCCCTTTATGGGAAGGGATAATATTAGAGGGCATTTCTTAAGCAGTGGAAACCCTCAGAGCCTTGTGCTGCCTTAGTCAGAACACTTTTATGGATAACCTCTAATCTGTGTGAGTGAGTAACTGAAGGCCCATATGTCCCAAGGGAAACCTTGGAAATGGGAGCCAGAGTGGAGTGTTCGGCAAATAACAAAACCCTTTTGGCTTTGTTCACATCAAACATTTGTGTTTGCCAAGACAGGGAGAAACTTCTGCGTGACTATTTAGAATGCCACCTGCTCATTTAGCATTATGAATTGCATCTAAGCCTACTCTTAAATTAATCCTGTCCTCAAAGACTGGTTAGTAATTTTGAAGGAGGAAATACTCTCTTACAGAGATTGTCCTCAGCAATCTGTACATATTTCTTAACTTCTTATTTCTCCCCTGTGCTGGAAAAGGGAAGGTACAGACCAGGCTCTAGATCAATTCAATAAGTAATGCTTGTTCTTCATAAATAGAGAGCTATGATGATATATAATTGATTGACTAATGGGTAAAAAATCAATGTTGTATTAAACCTCTCTAGCTGGAATAAAATGAAAATATTTCATTTTCTTTAAAATATGAAATAGAAATTGCTTTAAAAAATAAAAAAATATTTTTCCTACACCATCCAAAAAAACCAGAGCAGAGGTGTTTTTCCAGCTGCACTTTCCTATGTCTGAAACAAGGCCTACTGTATAGGTTGTGAGGAGAGTGAAGTGGATAACACCTAGAATCTCTGCCTCCAAATTCTCACAAAAAATTGACAAATGAGCTGGAATACCTTGATGTAAAAATAGGGTTATTTTGTGTGCCTTTTTGAGCTTTAAATATATATTTTGGTCATATATACAGGCTTCATCCAATAACTATGAAGCTTAGATAAAACCAGATTAAGGAATTGCTAGATTTTTTTGCTTAATAAAATGTCTTTCAATGCAAGAAAGCAAAAATTTTCAAGCTACAACCTTTCTGTTAAAACCCTTGGGGCTGGGAAATTCAACTGAATTGCTCAAAAATGGAGGGACAGTTCTAGCTTTTGTTGCATTATGAAAGGTGAGTACAGAGTTATCCCAGAACTCCAGCAAACTGGAAAATATGGCACTTCTGGTTTCTGGAGGCTTGTTTTCAGATGCTTTCATAAATGCTTCCTACATTTAACTACTGTCATGTTTCTGAATTCTGACACCATGGCTGTATTATTGTTTAAGTACAATAAAGAGATAGGAATTTATTAAAAAATTAATAATAATTATATTCAGAGCCTCTCTTGCTTGAAAATCTGTCTTCTGATGAATTTGCTTGGTGTGCAGTGATGTTCATCCCAACAATGAAGTCAGAGGTGATGAGAAACATCCCACTTGGCTGAGGTTATGCTCTTATTAAGTAGAACAGCTCTGCTAAGTAGAGATGACAACAAAGCAATAATATTTAAACATTACTGTAAATCTGGGGGAGAAATGGCAGTCTTAAGTGTAAACCTCCTTCCTTTCAGCCTGTGCCTACATACCTGCATTGATGGGCTCCATTTGAAGCACTGTGTAAATGTTTAGTGAGACTCTCTCTCAGGTCAGCTCTTATTAATGTTGAGTGTGTGCAGAACAGTTTGCAGAATCTGAATCTTGGTTTCTGGCAGAGTGTCTTTCCTTTCTATTACATTGGAAGAGGGGGAAAGGCAAACTGCCAGGGAGAAGTAGTGAACTGACAGCAGAGAGCTGCAGCCTGCAATGGGTGTAAAAGCATCTTAAACCATATTTAGACAAAAACTGAAGCAGTCACTATTTATTCTGTTTCAAGAATGGCAGTTTTGAAGCCATTTCTGTTACATGAAGTAACGTGTGAACAGTTTTCAAATTACTGTTGCTTGCTTAATAGAACAAAAACCTGAAGAGTCAAATTACGTCAGTGAAGCTGCTAAGCCTCTGTTGTTTCCTTCTAGACTTTTGCTGCCCACCAAAAGTATTGACTCACTGCAAGTCTTTGAATTTATTGAGAATAACAGCAGAAAAAGCATAAATAATGACAGATTCTATCTTCTCCCCACCACTGCTGGGTTTATTTTTTAGGAAAGGAAAATCTGAGCGGATTTGTGCAGGAAGAGACACCTACCCAGACAGACACATATCCAGTGCTTCTGCCTGTAGCTGGAGAAGGTTCTGGTTTGCTTAGCTTTGTTCTCTGCCTTGGATGTCCTTCCTTACAGTCTGTGAGCTCAGGAACAGCAGCTCCCAGCTTTCTGGGAGATACACACCATGCTAAATAAAGGGGGTGGGAGGCTGAGTGCCAGCTATTTTTCTTGCTTTGGGAGTAGTGGCTGCTCTGTTGGGGGCAGGGGGGCAGCTCCAGGAAGGTTTTATTCTTCAGAGCTTTGTAATCCCCCTCTTCACTGGAAGCTGCAAGGGGACAGCTGGGGACACAGCAGGCAACCTTTCAATTAAGTGGAAAGAGTAAGAAATTTTCCACTGACAGATTTTCCCCCTCTTGACCAGACAAATTTGCAAAACTGAACACTGTTATTTAAATAAAATTAAGAAAAAAAAATGTACTCCTTGCAAAAACAAGCTGATAACCTTCTTTCAGGGAGAGAATTGAAAAAAGATTTGAGCTTCTTTTCTTCTTCTTAGTTATTTCTGAATATTAAAAAATGGGGATTTTTTTTTCCAAGCCAACCTTTATTTCACATGTTTAAATAAGATCTTAAATAATACTAAAATTCTAATTTGAAATTTACACATTTAAAAACTATATAAATAGACATTTCAGTCTGAAATATGTCCAGGATTGTTGATTCATGAACATGAGTTTTTTGGGGTGATTTCATACTTATGTTTTGATTTGGGATGGATTTTCAGTATCTTACAAATACTTAGGGAATACAAAAGCCATTCTCCACACATCTGCTAGATGCTGTGGTGAGAGTTTGAAAAATATGAATCCATTCCCTGCACTTGACAGAGGTTACCCACCAAATTCTTTTCACTTAGACTGTCAAATTGCTTTCATTAGGAATAAATTTTCCTTTTTCTGCACTGACCAGCACTGAACTAACACCTTACATGTAATAAAGTCTTAATTTTCTATGTTTTTCTTCCACATCTTTTTTGTTGAAGTGTAAGAGTCTATTTTGTCACACAAAAGGGTGGAAAACATCCCAGCTTCCCTCACCAAACAGCATGCCCAGGGAAATGTGTGAGCATACTTTACCCACACTTCAAAACAAAAGCTGTGGTTTATGAAGTCTTTGAATCCTCTGTGCACTGGTTGCGGGTAGAGATGATTGAACTCTAGCCAGAGATTTCGAGAGGGCACTGCTAAGTTTATTAAACATCTGGGAGGCAGACCAGGTTTCCTGCAAGTCATTTGGTACAGAAGCTTCTTACTTCTAACCAGGGCTTTGAGGTTTGCAATTACAGCTGCTAAGAGCCATGGCTGTCACAAGTTGAAAGGATTCATTTCCTCCATGACTTACTGGGACACGGTTGGGATGGCTGGAAGTGACAGAAGAGAATGTCTTTCAAGCTAATAGATCATCCAATATAGCACAGTTCCAGACTGGCTACATGCCAGGCAGACACACTAGAGAAACAAACCCAGTGCTAGTAAAAACTTAAAACAAACATAGTGGGATCACTTTCTCCATTTGACAATCCATTGAAATGGACACTATTTCATCCTCATGACACTTGCAGCACAAGAGTCTGCACTCCAAAAGCAGTTCAGAGCCCTCCAGTTCCAGAGCAGTTCAGCAAGGAACTGCTGAACATCCCAAAATTCAGAGGAAGGACTGGTTTTGGGTATGGGATGAGGTGGTTTATTTGTTTTAATTTGAGGTTTGGCTTTTGAGGGATAGGGGATAGTGTTGTTGGTTTTGTTTTGAGGGCTTTTTTCTGCAGACATCCTTTTCTCCTCTTTACTGTATCCTGTTGTTTCCCTAAACCACTGAGTCTGTTTCTTATAGCCCAGATCCCAATATTGCAGCACAGGCAATGATGTTCAAAGCTTCACTGGCCAGAGATGAGGCCTCGCTGCCTGGAATAGCAAAGTGTGTCTGCTCATCCATGCAGGTACTCACTCCAGCAAGCCTTTCCCAGCCCCCAGGATGGCAAACTTTAGGGCAAAGGGGGGTTTTTTTGGCTACCTGTGTGAGTGTAGTGAGTCTGCAGGACATTATTATTCAAACCCTTGAACCTGTGTCAGGTTGTTAATGTCTTAATGTTTATTCAGGGGTCAGAGACTGCTGGCAGGTGTCACAGTAAATGGGAGGCTGTCAATAAGCAAATGGCTTGCCATTCACAGTGTGATTGCTGTCAGCAGGTGACAGGATGTCAGACTGAAAGAGGAGAGCATGGGGAGGCAGGAGAAACTGCGAATGACTCCTGGTCTTGAGGAAGTGAGGGAGAAACCTCCAGCAATAGCCACGGTAAATCAACATTTAAACAGCAAGAAAGATCCCAACATCCAGGTTTGGGATAATGCTACTAAAGGAGCAGTTTAGGTCTTCTAAAGCTTGGCGCAGATGGCATTGACATTGGAAGTATTTCCACTTCTCCATCAGGAAAGATGATAGATTATATTTACTGGTACTCCCAGTTCTCCCATATTTGTACATCATGTGTACAAAAAGAGGCGAGGTCCTAAACGAGTGGTTTTATCCACAATTAAAGACAGTGATTGTGCAAAGTATGTTATTTCTTCTAGATAATCTGCTTTTAGGCACGCTTCCCGGTCCACAAGGTTCTGACCTCCCAAGCCACAGAGGACCTGGGGATCAGGATTCTGCTCTCAGGTGTTCACATGCTGCATCATCTGCCTCTGAAAATGCCTCCATTCCTTCATCTGTAAGACAAACTGGAATATTTTTCAAATTTGCAACGACTCAATAGTTAAGATACTTTGAGGAAGTTTTATAGAAATAAAAGGGAGACTTAATTATTTCATCCTGGACAGTTTATTCCGTTGGGACAATTAAATAGAGGTCGCTGATAATGCAAGTGATTGCAATTAAAAACCAGCATCTTTTAGCAATAAAAACTGGGATTAAGCCATACTGAGTCAGGATCAACTTGTCCCCTCCTTTTCACACTGTCTTGGTGTGAACATGGAGGGCACAGAGAATATAAAAGAGTCTCTCCATCTCCTCAGCTCTGGTGCCCACTGCACTGAAGGGGATCACAGTGGTGCAAGTCCAGCTCAGCCCCTGAAACCTGTGACTGATTTTGGCCATCATGAGAAGGTCTGTGAGAATCAGGCTGACAAATTTTCACACATGCTCACAGGGCAGGCACAGAGCTTGTCTGAATTTGGGCAGTTCTTGCATTAAAGGCAAAACATTTAAGGAAAATTAGAGGGAGTGTATTCTTTCAATTTTCAAGACCCTGTCCAAGGTTTTGCACAAATTTTCCTTCAGAAGGTAACAGGAAGAAATAAGGAAACTATAGTTAATACAGTAAGATGAGCAATAACAATAGATTTTGTCCACCACCTTTTCAGAAGAGTATAAATAATATTTTCTGAATTTTGTCCTAGCCTGAAGAAGGAACTTGCCACCAACACTTTGAGCTCCAATTGCTTAAATTCTGACAAAGTTGTAAACAGCTAAAATCAAAGTGTCATTACAACAGATCTGCTACAGAGACTGCTGTATGCCTATTATTCAAGTGCCCTGGGTGCTTTTACATCTCTAATGTCCACACACAACCCCTGCACTGCCTCATAACTGCATCGAAACACTGAAGAATGTTGTCTGAATTCCTCTATCTTCACACTTCATTTCAAACTTGTAGCCAAGGCAAAGTTTAAGTGATCTGCTGGATTGATTTCATCTACTCTGCATGTCTAGAGAGTAAATTGCAACAGTTTTTTGAGAACTGAGAGTGGTCAAGAGCTTTGGTATCTGGATCCGCAAGAAATATAGCGGATGTGTGAAATTCTGCAGTTGTCCCAATGATTCCAGCAGGAGTTCTGTGCACAGGTTTAAACGTGTGCAAGTGTTGCCAGACTTTTGAATTTCAGAAAATTGCTTACTTTTGAATTCAATCAATTGACTTCACATTCTAAATCTTTCCCTTCCATCCATTTGCACAAGAGTACTCTTTGTTAATAAAGCCTCTTATTTGGCCTTATCATAATGCAGAGCACTAGGGCTCAGGAGCTCAGTCCCTGGGTAGGGACTGGGTGCCCAAAGCTCGCTCGCTCATGCCAAGACCGCAGGGCTACCATCTAGCAGGCATGGTGATTATCAGCTCTATAGTGATTGCAAGCTCTCAGGATTTCAGCTCTGCTTGCTAGGTAGTGGTGCCCTGGGCTTGAGGCTGCAGCAGACGGAGAGAGAGGAGAAGGAGAAGGCGCAGGCTGTTCCACGAAGATGGCTTTATTTGGGGAGGTCCGTGAAGGGTCTCTGCTCTTCTTCTTTCTCAACTAATGGGGTACAGTATGCTGCTTTTATAGGGTTGGAAAGGATCCAAGCTTGACCAATGGGTAAGGGGTTAACATGACATTGCCTTATAGGGTTACAGAGGTAGGTTAAGGGGTGGAGGACAAGAAAACAGGAATTTTCTTTTGCTGTTTCAGCATTCCTATTGTTCATATCCTCCATGGTGCTTTTCCTAAATCTATGGGGTTTACTACACTTTGTGTATGGAGTTCTGCTGAGCACTTTTTGAAATGCCAAATGTTGTGCATGTTTTAGGTAACATGACTTCTCCACAGTGACTTCAATACTACTTTTCATTTACTTTGCCTTGCATCTCATTTAAAACCACAGGCTAGTTTTGGCAAGCATTAAGAGCTCTTAAATGGTTTGTAATCTGTTTTTAATATGATCCTAGTTCAAGTTCAAGCTGAATAAACATAGGGCTAAAATGAAACCTGATGTCTTTCTGCTTTATGCAGGGAACTGCTACAAACCACAGGGTAAGGGCTGATTTATTTGCACAGCAACAAGTCCTAAAATGAAAAAAAAAAATATGGGTACTGGTTGTTTTCTCTTAATTATTACTCTTGGGTGACCTTTTGGAGTTACAGGAGGCAGACAGCAGCTAGTTTGGCCAATTGTTTTACATGGCTCTGACAGAGAACTGTCCAGACAGTTACTTGCTGAAACAAGAGAGAATGTTCTCTCTTGATGTTTAAAGTTCACCCTCATTTAATTGTTCTAGCATGCTTGCTTGGCCAGCAAATGATTGCTGGACAAACTGAGGGACATGGTTTCTGATTTATCACCTGGAAATGATCAGTATTAGGCTGGGGCACATATCACAAGCCATCCTGCATGAGGTCAGGATAAATCTGGAGATGGGGAGGGTGCAGGTTGTTTTATCAGTACACAGATTTTCAACCACGTAACAGAAGTTAGGCCGCAACACAAGCTGCATAGAGTTAACAACTCTATTTTCACTATGTCCAGGCTTGGTGAGTTTTCTAAAGCTGCATTTCCTCAAGTTATCTGATACCATTAAATTTGCTTTCCCCCTACTCTCCATTCTTTATAACTTGTAACTCTTGTGTCTGAAAGAGAGATGGAATAGTCTGAATATGCTGATTTGAAGCACATTAACTCACTTATTAGTCACCAGAAAAGTAAACAGAAATATATTGAAAAAATGCATTTTTATTCTATGAAAGTACCAAAATTTTAAAGCTCCCACTCCTTCAGCAGTTGATATTGGCATTACTGTCAAATTCACCTTCTCTGGAGTGGGTCTAAAAACCCAGAAGCCTGGTCACAATCAGCCAGAATTGTAGTTTGTTTGCCCAGGAATTTTCTATGTCTACAACACAGAGAAGTACTCTTCCCTCCTAAAATCTTTTTTTTTTTTTTTTGAAGTAACACATTGTTCTCACATGCTGATGTTTTATAGGAATCATAGAGATCAGGTGGGGCTGTGGATGACATTTTCCACAGCCCAAATCCACAGACAAAGCAAAGCCTGGTTTGCAGTCCAAGCCTGCAGCCCGTATTACTGCCATGGTGGATGGTCTCATGTTAAAGCCCAGCGTAGGTGCTGGGTTTCATACTGGCAGATCCATGAGGACTAGGCCTGGATTTTAGGAGAACTTGTTTGGCAAGAATTTGTTTAATTGGTTCAATTATTCCCATGTCATTTTTTGGGCTTTGCTTGTGCTTAATTCCTTTAATCTGCATTGCTGTTGTGAGGACCACCGTATCAAAATGGGAAAATAAACAAGCAAAACATCTGAGCAGCACAAACCAGGCATGTTCTGCGCTTGCAGTGTTGACTCATAACTGTAATTCTTTCCCTCCTTCCAAGTTTTGATCTCCTCTCAACTCTGGCCAAGTGATTCATAACCACCTGCACTATGCAAAGGAGACCTGAGCAGCACCACACAGAGTCACTTCCCTGGGATTTTCCTCCCTGCCAGGGAGCCCAAGGGCTGCCTTCACTCTTGTCAGCCTGCACCAAAACAAAGCAGAATAAATGTGCCTGTACTTGCAATTACTTCAGTAAAATATTTCCACTTTAATCAAAGATGTTGTCTGAGAACACAGGAGACAGGGGGAGGGAAAAGCAATGTTTGCCCTTGCATCTGAGAGGGGCAAAAAATAGAAGAAAAAAAAAATGGAAACCTCTTTACCTGGATGAAGTCTAAATCTTTTTTCCAGTAGATTTCTTGTATGTATTGTAACATGGACTGTTTGATGAAGGAAATTGTAGGTGTAAACAGGAATCAATAAAGCCAGGTAGTGTACTGCATTGAGAGACCTGTCACAGACAGGAATTGGAGGCAGAACCACCACAAAGCAGAGCCTGAAGAAAATACATCACCATCCTGTGATAGCACCATCCTCTGACATATTCACCAAAATGGAAAAGTACCAGGATATGTGTGCAACTGCTGGGACCCATGACTTGGCAGTATGTCATCTTCTTTCAGAAACAGCATTGCAATGTCATTTTGTTATATTTCACATTATATGTGACACTTGCCAGGCTTTTGTGTGAATCCAGAACATAAAGACTTGCAAGTAATTTCTAGAATCCACAGTAAGACCACGTGGGTGTTTAAGTCCTAATTCCAGAGAGAGAAAGCTGCATGCACAAAGGCCTTTTGTGTTGGGGTTCCTTTTACTATTGGTTACATTGACAGCACAATTACTTTTAAACTAGTTTTTACAAGTATTTCTTTCTATAGCCTCTATTTGAAGAAATGGGAAGGCAGGTAGGCAGGATTGCGTGATTGCCTCCAAATCATCCTGGCCATAGGGTATGAGGTTTACTCAAGCTCCTTCTATTCTTGAATGTAGAAACAGTAGCTAGAGACATCTGTCTCTCCAGCCTTTAACTACCAGGGACAATTTTTCTTCAGTTAGTGAAAGATCTGGTGCATGTAGTTAGCCTCACTCGCCCAGTGCAGGATCTGACCTGGCTGCTGCCACTCCATAGGAAGACCTTGGCTGGATGGTCTGAGGGGTCAAAAAAAGCAAATTGAGCAAATTGAGATCAGTAAATGTTAGGAGAGGGGGTGGAGAGCAGGGAAAGTTGAAGTATTGCTCCCTAAATCTGAGGTTCAATTGCACCTTGAACTGTGCAGATGCAGCTCCCTCATCCCAGAAGGTTTAGAGGTACTGCAAAAACACTGGTGGAGGATAACAAGGCTTGTCCAAGATTTGGGCCCTGGACTTTTCATGCTGGAAAAGTGCTGAGAGTGCTGAGGGCACACAGAAGCAAAGTGTCTGTCACTCCATCCAAGGGCAATGGGGCACCAGATCCAAGCTATTAAACCAAGTTGCAGAGGAAACTAAGGGCGTGGGTGAGGAGTTGTAGTGGACCCGTACAAGACTTTTTTGAAGATTACCGTGCATGAGCTGGAGGGGGAACTGGATGAGAACTGGGGAGAGAGAAGAAACAGCACCGGGCTGAGGAAAGAGGAAATCCACTGTGCTAGAAATACGACCTGGGACACTCATGGTGCCGGGCCAGCGGCACACCAGCTGAGGCCACGGCTGGCAGCAGCACGGGGGACACCATCCCGCCGGCGCTCGCCGCCCCGGGTGGCTCCGCAAGGCCGCTCTGGGCCGGGCGGGCCTCGCCGCGCTCCGCCTCCCCCGGCACCGGCGCTGCGGCGGGAGGGACGGGGCGGGACGGGGCGGGAGCGGCGCTTCCCGGCGCTCCGCCCGCCGCCGGCACAGTCCGCGCGGAGCCGAGCCCTGTGTCCTGTGCTGTGTCGTGGGCGATGAGTGCGTGAGAGCCATAAAGCAGCGTCTGGGGCCGGGAGCGCCTGCCATTTCCAGGTACAGTCCGTGAGTCTGCGGTGCGTCTTGTCGGTCCGTCCATCCATTCATCCGTCCATCCATCCATCTATCTATCCATCCATCCATCCATCCATCCATGTCTGTCTTGTTTGCCAGCCCCGGCAGGACAGTCTCATTCCTCCTGGTGTTTAATCTCCTTCCTGGCTACCCGGTTCTGTACGGACAGAGCTACTTTTTGGGGGGTATCAGCATACTGGGGAAGACTTCAACCCAGCAGTGGCGGTGCAGTGCTTGGGTCCTTCTCCTTATCTCCTTCTCTATAGTAAGATAGAACAGAGTCCTACAACTGCACGATGTGGTTTTTTTTTTCCGTGGCTATAATCCTTGGAGAAGCTTTCCCTGCTTTTCTTTACACGCGTCAGTTCAACTGATCGCTGGTTTTCTTGGGTGGGAAGGATAAAAAAAAGCACTGATTTACCAGATTGTGTTTGTAGGGCTGAGTAAAATGGGGGTGTGGGCGGGATGTGTCTGTGTGTGTGTCTGTGTGTGTGTGTGTCTTTCGCTGGGCATCTGCCGAGTGTGAGTGTGATAAAACTTCAGGCTCCTGCGCTGTGTGGGGCGGCAGCAGTTCAGGGGTACGACGCGAGTGAGGACTCTTAAATCACCCCGAATCAGTGTTAAATGACCCCAAATCAGTGTTAAATGACCCAAGACCAGTGCGTCAGTCCGGACTGTAAACTAAGGCAGCCCTAACAAGCAGTGCCTCCCAGTCTGCCCGTGTGTAAAGCTAAATACAACACAGGGGGATGAGGAACTCTTCCAGAGAAGCTCTCCTGAACAGAGCGGAGGAGGGCTGGCTCCTCTCAAAGGGCAAGAATGGCCTGAAAAATCAAAAGAGCCGGGAACAAAGAGGTGCTCTGTACCTCAGGCAGCTATTTCTAAGCCAGGAATGTTGAGGGGGCTGCTTTCAGTGAGATTAGCGCCTTGGTGGGCTGAGATGTCATCTGTGCCATCTGTGACAAACTGGGACTTGGGCAGGCAGGACTGGGTCTCTAGGCTGTCTGTTTTGAAAGCTGAGAAGAGCTTTTTGAAGTACAGCTTCCTCAGGCTTATCTTAGGGCTTCCAAATGAGATGCCTTGGAGAGAAGCTGTTAATCAGCTGAAAATCAATGCTAAATATACTCAAGACAAGTAGCTAACTGATGAGCTGTACCGGAGAGAACTGAGACCAAACTCTGATTTTGGATAAGCTGAGGCCAAGCTCTGATTTTGGATAAGCAGTGGGGATATCACTCCTTTGAACAGCAGGACTGAAACACACCGCTGTAGGATTTGTTAAATCTTTGTAAAAGAGGAAAGAAATGACTGATTTAGCAGGGGTTAAGCTCACAGCTGTGCCACGCACTGAGTAAAAGGCTTTTTTTATGTGGTGTGCTGAATCCCTGTTGGTTTGCATTCTTTGTGGTTTCTTTCTGCCGAGGTTTTGGGGGACATCTCTGTGTGTTGCTGCCCGTGCTCCGGCTGTGTGAGTTATCTAAACATTCCTCGGGGAGTGCAGGGTCACCGTGCCTGCTCCCGGCCTGTGGGGAGAGCTGCTGGCACACTGTGGCAGGAGTGACAGGCACAGCTCAGCCCTGGAGCGTGATCAGTGAAGGAACATGAAAAGCTGGAAAAGCTGAGAATGTGGGGCTTTACTTTTCTAGCTGGGTGGTTAAAAAGTGAGGTTTTCTCGGGGTGAAGACAGGAAGGAGCTGTGTGTGGATCGTATTGCCAGTCTGTGCTGTACATCACTGTAAGGGTCTGCTGGTATACCCCAAAGGCTGTTTGGGATGCATTGCCTGCATTTCAGGGGAGGAGGCACAATCTGTGATTGCACATACTTAAGGATTTTTTTCAAATGTTAGTAAACACACAGGTGTACTCTGCAAGTACTGACAAGCGCCCTTTGCTTGGCATGGGTATGAGGGACTGAGCCACATCATCTAATAAACACTTTGATAGAAAATGAGCTTGTAAACAAAGCTTCCAGAGAGCATTTTGCAGCCACAGCAAGACAATACATTAATTTACAAACAGGAGGCAAAGACTCCAGCTGAAAGCTGCTGCTAATTTCTCCTCTGTTCTAGCTGCTGTAAGAAGTAGTATTAAAAAACTAAATTGCTACTGTGAGGAACCTGAATGGGTGGCATTTAGTATTGGCTGTATTTTTAAATGGGAAATGTGCAGGATCATGACAACAATCCAGCTCACTCTCCCTAGGCGGCTCCAGAATAGCACTGAATGACTCAGATCCATGCATTCTGGCTATTTTGGGTTTGATTCATCAAAATGCATCTTCTCCCCGGAATAAAATGTTGCCCAGGTCACCTGCCCCTCCCATGGGGTCAGGTACTCTGCCTGCTTCTGGTCACACCTGGAAATAGGGCCAGAAACGCCAGGTAACATACCTGCAGAGAGGAGCCTGGGAGCTGTGAGACCTTCAGATTCGTGAGGAGTAAGACAGAGGATAAATAAGCTTGAGTCAGACTGGGGAGTGGGGTATTCTCTGAGGTAATTGCTCTCATTGATACAAGGCCAGGTGCTTTCTGCATGAATGTAGCGTGCTGAACTGACAGTACTTGTCCATCAGGACTACAGTTGATCCTCCCTTAAACATCCTGCAGGGATTCAGACGCTGTTAGGCCACGTTTGTAATGATCTTTTCACAGCCCAGCGTGGTGTCCATTTGCTCAATATCATACCTACTGGGTGGTGACTTAATAGCTGTAATTGTTTCAGGGTAAGGAGCGTTTGGCCATCGATTGCAAATCCCAGGGGTCCACCCTGAGTCGGGCACGGGAACTGCTGCTGGTCTCAAAGGCTGACACAAACTAGGCTGCTATGGCCCTGCCCAGACTGGGGGAAAAGATCTTTTCATCACTTTGGCTATAAGATGCTTCTCTTTGATTTCCCAAGGATTCAGTCAAGCTGATTGCAGACGACTGTTTACAAGTCCTCTGTGCCTCGGACCCAGCTCTGTGCTAGAAGCCACTGGCTGATACCCAGCCCAGATATAAATGGGTGAGAGGCAAGTGTAGCTGGTGCAGATATGGAGCTGTACTTCCTCTCTTAGCTGACAAAGTGCAACCATCCATTTTTATCTTCAATCTGGACATTGGAAAGTGTATTTTTGTTGTTGTTGTGGTGATGGTGGGGTGATCAGTTAATACTTTAACTCAAGTATTTCTGTTGCAGAAACTGTGAATATACTGCTTTCAACCTGCTGTATATTGAAGTGTCAGTAAAAATTCTGTACTGCTCATGGAAACATAAGAACTCAGTGACTGGGGAAAAAAGATCATATTAATTGTTTGCCCTAAAACTAGCAATTTTTCTGCATCATCTAAATGGCTGAGACATCTGGCAATGAGGTTTTAGGTAGAAACAGTTAAATGAAATTTAGTACTGTTATTTAACACTACAGCAGCTTGCTGTTGTAAATTATCACTTGGCTGCCTATTATGATTACAAAAGGGAAAGGTGTTTTCTTTTGAAGTGTCTGTAGGTAGCACCAAAAGGCCAAGCATGGGTGTCTGCAAAGAGCAACAGTTTTGGGATTCAGAAGATATCTTGCTTTGATGAGGTTGAAGAAGGAACCGTGTCAAGAGAGCTTCATGCTTAAGGCTAGTACCATGCTCCTGGCAGTAATATAAGATGTGTACCTTCTGTACACCTTTTGAAAAAAGATCTTAGTGCTTAATGAAAGGAAATAACCCCATACTTATCCCTCTTTGTACTGTCAAGCAGAGGAATGCAGTAATGAGAAACTGACTAAAGCCATGTGAGGAGCTTGTAGCAGAGTCAGAAGCAGATCCAAACTACCAGGTGCCAGGTCTAAGCAGTGAAATAATGCCATAATAATTCTGTTTTCTGTGGATGGATATGTGAACAGCTCTTGATGAAGCTGGTTATCCCTCTGAAATGGTCTAGAACTGTGCTTAGCTACTGCATATGCCAAAAGAGAAGGTGGATCTTCTGGCTTGGATCACCTAGGGTGGGTTAGGATTACATTCCTGTCACATCCCAGGGTTCACATCTCTGCCACATGGAATGGATCACACTCCCCAAGGTTAGTGAAAGTCTAATACCACAGTGATTCTCTTCTGGTGGTAGTATAGGGGAAACTGCTCCCATTTTTGTTGAAAACATCAGATTTCAGTTTTGTCAGTTTGAAGTATGCAGGAGGCACAAAGTATGCTACAGAAAGGATGCAGAGTGCAGAACTCTGTAGATACAGAGCTACAGGACCCATGTCAGAGTTCTGATTCACTAGTGGGGTAGCATAGCATGGTGGCATCACAGGCCCCATCTGTCCACCCCACCCCACACCCCATTCCTGGACATCTCAGCCACCGTGAATCAGCTGCTGAATCACTGGTTTTACAGTGTGATGTTTTGGAATAAAACATCACTGCTGTTCACTTGCCTTCAAACTCCTGACCTCAGAACTGCAGCAGCCCATCAGCTGAGTGAGGAGCAGCATCCCAGCTGCCCCTCTGCAATGGGGGAGCCAGGCTGGTGAACTCCTCCAGGCTCTGGAGCTCTTCTGCATCCTGCTGGTGGATGGCAGCCCTGACAAACCAGTCTGCAGCTTGCTGAGTAGAGAGGTGAGATTTTAGTGTTTTAAGGCTGTAATATTTAAGAACAAATGGCAAAACTGTTCTGTGCTTCACTGAGTCCAATAAGGGGAATGCTTTGCTTCTAAAATCCCCACCCTGCTTCAGTAAGGTAAAGAACTGGAAGGTTTTAGTAGCATTCTTGCTTTCAGTGCAGCTGTCAGCTCAGAAATTTTGGTAGAAAAGAGTAGCTATATGTGTTGTCTGTATTTTAACATGAGAGGTGTTTCATTGCATCTTTTGGCTGGCCTGAGACTCTTGTGCATCTTTTTCCTTTTCATTCATTATGTAAATCCCTCAAGTTTTACAGAGTCACTATGGAGAATGCAACGGACTGAACTTTTCTAGAATCTCTTGTGCCTTCTGACATTTAATTACTGCTGTGCTAATTCATCATGTCACTTTATATTATATACTTATCCTGTTTATTCATGTTTTAAACCTCTTTTCTGAAACTAGGATTAGCAAAAAGATATACAAGGTACAAAATCCCCACATGTATATGGGGAAAGCCTTATTTTGCATTCAAATGATAAAAGAACAGCATCCAAATTACCTATAAAATTAAAAATAACTTAAAATGAACTTAACAAAAAGATTAATCAGTCACTAATGGAGCATGCTTCATATCTTTTTAAATAATTCTGGTCTCTTCAGTTTTTTAACCTACAGACAGAAATCTCAGCAGCATTGTGGTCATGGTAAGAGACAAGTGCTTTAAGAAATTATGTTATAGGTGTGGCATCCTTTTAGTGTCTTGTGTTTCAAGGCTGTTGCTTTTGTGTGTCCAGCAACACGGCCAAAGTGTATCATGTGTTTTGTTTGGGAGGAACACATGTCCTGTCCTCACCCTGGACTGAGTAATTTTCCTGCAGCTGGGATTTTTGCTGTGATGCAGTCTGCCTGCATGTGCTCCTCTGGCACTGCAGCAATGCTGTCACAGCCACTTTCAGCATTATTACACTGTCTCTCTCTTCCTGCCCCACTGAAGAAGAGGATGGGGAAGGATAGAAGGGGAGCTGAGTTGTGGGGCTTAAGCAGGGGACATGGATTTACAGCACATCAGCAAAAAGAGGAACTTGTTTGTTTCCTTCCCTTTTTCTATGCTTGCAGATTTGGAGAAATTCAAGCCATTCTTAAATGCCCCACAATGTTCCTAATGCTCCCAAGTAAACCCACAAATGTGTTCATGCCCATCACACCTTTGCTGTTCAGTATCCAAGGACTTAAATTTCGAGTCATTCAGGATTCACTTAATTACTGTGCCAAAGTTCTCATACGTGAGTGATCAGTCAGCAGTGCTGCATCTGACCTTCCCAAATCATCAGCTGGGTCTATTTATAGACACAAGAAAAATGCACATTCAGGAGGAAAATGCCCCTACTTGAAATTCAGTTCCTGTTTTATTCTTTGCTTACTGGCGTTTTTCATTTTCCTTTGCAGCTTATTGTTGCCTGGGTGATTTTTGGAAAACTTTACAAAATTGTTCATCCTCTGCTGTTTTAGTGAAAACAAAAGAGTGCTTTAAGGCTGAGTCAGGTTTCTTACATGCACCTCAGGTCTTTTCTTGCCCCACCAGCAACTGTGCAAGGTGTATTTTCTATTGTTATGACATTGTCCAGCATGGATAGTTTTGGTCTTCTTCCTCTGGGCTGGATTCCTTATGAGAGGTTCTTAATTTTCCTCTTGATTTCAGTCTGGAAAAAGCCAATACCACTCCCCTTTTCATCTCCTATGTGAGTATGAAAAAATATTCTGTACTCTGCCTTAAAAGTTATACTTAATAAGTAGTTCTAGGAAGGAACTATAACTCAGGGTTGGTGCTGAAGTCACGCTCTGAGAACTGTATGGCAAATTCATCACAAAGGCTGGAAGCAAGAAGGCTTGAGATGGGATAGTTCTGTGATCTTAATTTCTGCAAGTAAGACACGTGAAACACTCATCTGGGAGTTTTTCAGGTTTCTTATCTTCTCAGTAGCTTGAGCTGTAAAATTTCCCTTTACGTTTCAGTGCTAAAAAAACCAAAAAAGGCTTTGTGAGTGAAGCGCACACACCAGGAAGAGCTGTGTGGAATGCCATGGGTGGCCCCTGTGTCAGGTATGCTTTTGTTTTGGGCAGCCTGGGTGGATGCCCTGAGCTCTGCAAAAGGATTCCAGCTGCTCCAGTCAGCTTTATCCAGGGCCTGGCTCAGATACCTCTACACAAACACATATGGCATGGGGAACAAACAAGGAGAATTAGAGACATGCACATGCCTGCATGGGTGTGAAATCAGTGGCATCAGTGGTGGGGTGGCTCCTGTGGCTGCAGCATTGGAATGGAAGGTTCCTGGCTTTTCATGGAAGACAGGCTGGGGAGACAAGGAGGGGGTGTAAGTCTGGAGGATGTCGTGGTTTGAGAGGAAGTAGGTTTTCTGGGATATGCTGTGGTCACCAATAGGTGTTCAGGTTTTAATATTGGCCCTGGTGTGGGCACTGGGGACATTGAATACGCCTCTGAGAACACAGGGGTTAAAAGCAGAGCACTCCCGGGGGAAGCTCTCTTGGGTTTCAGCAGGGAAAGAGTTCGGATCTCTCCCGTCCAGCTGCTGCTGCTGGGCCGGGGAGGGCAGCCATGCGGCTGGGTGAGGTAGGCCGGGGCTTGGACAGAGATGGGAGGTGAAGAGGCCCCGAGGATGGAAGGGTGGGAGAAGCACCAGGAGGCATCGGGCAGCCCCCCAGAAGAGAGAGTACAGCCTGTGCCTGTCACTGCCACCTTGAAACTTGATAACATGTGCCGGCAGCACGGCCTGAGAAGGAGAAAAAGGGGGGGTGCAGCGAGAAGGTGTCCGGCCGCTGTGGGAGCTCTGGGCGGGCAGAGCCTGAGCTTTTAACCCTTTTTTGGACAATGGAAACTGTGCAGAACATTAACCTTTCCTAGAAGAGAGATTGAGAGGAAATGGAAGAAGAAATGGGCAAGTGTGATGGAGGCAAGTGAAAGATGTCAGAAGAGTAGAGAAGAATCTTAGGTGGGAAGAGATGATGGAGTGGCCTTAGCTGGACTCTTCTTGTTATAGCCATGGACAGAACCATGTTCCTTGTGACACAGAGATTGTATCCAGAGCAGATGCCTTAGCTGGACTCTTCTTGTTATAGCCATGGACAGAACCATGTTCCTTGTGACATAGAGACTGTATCCAGAGCAGATGCCTTAGCTGGACTCTTCTTGTTATAGCCATGGACAGAACCATGTTCCTTGTGACACAGAGACTGTATCCAGAGCAGATGCCTTAGCTGGACTCTTCTTGTTATAGCCATGGACAGAACCATGTTCCTTGTGACACAGAGACTGTATCCAGAGCAGATGCCTTAGCTGGGCTCTTCTTGTTATAGCCATGGACAGAACCATGTTCCTTGTGACACAGAGACTGCATCCAGGGGGAGGCAATGCCTCAGAGCCAGGAGGGTTCAGTGTTGAGACCCCTCGGCCCCAGGGGGTGAAATTTGGGGGGGACAGGTGTCCCGAAGGTGAGACTGTGCTCTTTTTGGAACGGGACAAAGCATCCTTAAAAGGACGACCCTGGAAGCAGCTCTGGTCCATGTGCAGTGGTGAGAGCACTGGACATGGAAGGAAGATGTTACAATGGCAGATGATCTCCGGGCGGTGCCATGAGTGACATGGAAACACACGAGGTTTCAAGGGTGTTTCCAGGGGAAGCCCATGGCACAAGAAGGACTCCTCTCCTCTTGATGAACTGAGAAGTGATTGTCTGAAGGGTGGTCATGGATTGAGAGCTGAAATTTGGGGGATAGATATATTGGAAATTTGGTGGGGGGAGGAGGAAATGTTTTTGGAAGGTTTTCCCTGTGTGTTTCTTGGTGATTAGAGTTGTAGTTCAGTTAATAAAGTTTTCTTTATTTCTAAGTGGGGGCCTGCTTTGCTTATTCCTGGTCACATCTCACAGCAGACACCAGGGAGAAGGTATTTTCATGGGGGGCGCTGGCATTGTGCCAGCATCAAACCATGACAGAGGAATATGGGGAAATTGTACAGGAGGTTAGGGAGGAGGTTAAGAAAGCTAAGGACCAGTAAGGGCTTCTGTAGGCTTGTTGCTAACAAAAGAAAGAGCAGGGATAATGAGGGCCCTCTCTGGCGCTCAGCTCCTGCATGAAGTCAGTCTTTTGTTTTGCCATACCTCAGTTTTATGATGGCATCCTTAATAACAATGGTGGATGGTAATCACCAGTTAAATGTGGTTAAGAGTTTCAGATTGTATAGGGGACAGCTCTGAGGGGATGTAATTGGGTTTCTGAACTTTGCATCTTTTAAGGGGAGGTGTGCCTTGGGACTCAGACCATTCCTCTGCCTGAGAGATATAGTGTGGGAGAAAACTGTACCTAACAGAGGAGCTGAAAATGTTTGGCAGTGGCCTTAAAGACTTTTATGGCTACTACTGAACTTCTCAGTGGGTGCTTCTGTGAAGGACACCAGCTGTCCATATTATTGGGTTTGTTTTATGAATCTGATGTGCAGCCTGAGCTCTTCAATATAAATTAAAACAAACTGATGCAACTTTCCACTGTTTGTAGTAGAAAGCAGATTTTTTTTTTTTTTTTTTTTTTTTTTTTTACATAAAGGTTTGGAAAAGCACTTGGCAGCCTTGGAAGCCACGTCTGATTCCTTTAGTTTTGCCAAACTGAAACTTGGCTCCTGCAGGAGATGGTGGGGGTTTGAGTACATCGTCTTTGGCTCTCACTCCCTATTTACAGTGCTGTTACTGGGAAGGTTGGGGCTTCTTTCTTGTCAGAGGCCACTCACAGGCAGAACATGGACCCCAGTGCTCCAGGTCTCCTGTTCTCCATAGTGATATTAAATGCAGAAAAAAAAATGTTATATTCCTCTTTCCACAGTGCAGAGTTTTTGACTTCTCTCTGTCACAGGAGAGCATCACTGGTAAAGCCAGGAAATTATTTCATTGCTCTTTATTCAAGTCAGATCTTTAATAAAAAAAACCAACAAAACAAAGCAAAATGAAAAAATCCCACACTTTTCATTCTTGGGGAAGAAAAAATAAAGAGAGAAGAGATAAATGGGTTTCCATGTGATTGCTAGCCAAATGTTTCCAAAGCCCAGTTAAAAAGTTCCAGTTTTTAACTCCCAGAACATTTTTCATTGGAATAATATTTCTTGTCTTTTTCCCCCCAATTCCCTCTTGTCAGATCTTGCCCTGCTGTGCTTTGTCAACAATATTTTTAGGTTCCAAGATACCTCTGCTCTATATGCCATGGATTTGTGGACCATTATCTGCTCTGCAACCAAATTTCAGTTCCACTCAAGTTATTCTGAAGGCAGGGTTCGGCTGAAGCTTTAGCTAAAGAAGCTTCTAATTAGAATTAAGCATGCTGCTTTGTGTCTCCACCTCCAAATAAAATACAGAAGAGGAGTCAAAGTCAAGATAATAAAGGAGTCATGCTGGAAAAGCACATGTGTTGTATGAATCACCCCCTTGGCTATGCTATATTTATCTCTGTCACACTTTGCTATCAGCCCTTTTCATCGCATGGGGAGCATGTCCTGTGTACTGCTCACTTCCAAGTGAAACCCAGTTCTGACCACACAGAGCATCACCAAAACTTGGTGTCTCACTGAAGCAGGACTGAACCCTCTCTGTCAAGCAGCTTCCAGAAATAGATAGCAAACAAGTGAGACAATATGTGCCCTTCAGGACAGACTTTTGAGAATTTTATTTCATGGTTACAAATTAATGGCCTGATGATTTTTTCTTTCCTGTTGATGAGGCCCTAGGAGACTGTCTTCAACCTGCCTTTGTGTTGTGAGGATTGCATGAAATCAAAACTAATTGCTGGCTAGTCTGGCTAAATTCCCTGCAGATTCCAGTCTCACCCTGAATCAGGCTGGTTTGGTTAGTACGAGATCTGGGTTGGAACAACTACTCACCTTGGTTTTTTACAAGTGCTAATATTGATGTCAAGTTGTTTTGCAGATGCAGACTAGCCTTTCTCACTTCCCTGTGGAGTAATACCTTGGAGCCACAGTGCTGCAAATGTTTAGTGGGTTGCAGTGTTTACACACTGTTCACTACCACTTGCATTTTGACTGAATAAACCATGCTACAGTAGCTGAAAAAAATCTGAATTTTGGTGCAAACAGGACATCTTTCAGTGTCACTGGGCTGAAAAATATTTTGGAGTTGGTTCAAGTCTGTGGCTTTACATGCACGATATGAAAACCTAGTAGGAAACGCTGCAGAAGGTTCCTGTCAGCTCCTCAGTAAAGTTTTGTTCCTTAAACTGGGTTAGCCTTGCAAAGAACCTGAAAGACCGGAGTCTTTATGCATCAGGATGCTTTATTGCTGCACAGCATGGCCATGGTAGGCTTGCACCTCACCTGCCCAGTAACTTGAACTCCATTGTACAGGAACCCAGTTAAGTTCAGTCCTGCACTTTACACTGTGGCATGTGTATTTACTTTGTTCTTCTCCCTGTTCATTGGGCTGAATGGAATTGAAACACTGGTTGAACAGCTGCATAGAGTGTCTGATGTCACTTTTCAGGCACTGAGACTTTTCAGTCTTTCCCATTTTGATGCAGATATCTTTTGCCACCTCTCAAGGTGGAATTAGCACAGGTCCTGTAGGCCAGGAGGCTCTCTCCACTGTCCTTCTCTGCCTTTGTTTTTGGCTTTCTTTTGCTGTTTATTTACTGAACCACTCAGGCTTGTGCTGGTTTGAATGTCTCCATTGTCTGGACACACTGCCAGCAGCAGCAGCAAGTCTGTGTGGTGCTCCAGGTCCGAGCTAAGGAATCTGGCTAATAACTTAATAGCTTCTCATCTGCACCGAGCTCACTCTGAAAAGTGCTTTATTGTGGGCTGGGGAGCACACAGATGGCAGCACTCTATTTATCTCCAGGCTGTCACATCACTAGTTGTTCTCAAAATGGGGTGCCTTCACAGGCTGGTGTTCACTGAGGCCTGTGGCTTTAAAGAGCCCTTTCCCGAATAGGATTTGATACAATGAAGAGAAAAGAAACAGCATCTGCTCTTACAATGATGGCTCAGAGGCATTAATGCTTTTCTCATGCACATGTCGACACATGAGCACAGCAGCCTGTGGATATTGTGTTCTCAGTTTGATCTCCCTTGCCTTGAAGTTGTGGGTAGGGTTGGAAACAGAGTGCCATCCCCTTTTGCACTTTATCTGTCTCTCCCTGAATGCCCATCAGCACCCAGTAACTCTCGGGTTCTCTAGCTGGTCAGAGTGACCCCAAGATACATTAAAAAGTCTCTTTTCCCAGCCCAGAGGTCAAAGAGGGAGTCAGAACTCTTCAGTTCTCATTCTCAAGGTTGCTTATTGTTTCTTATTTATAAAATTCTTTCTCCTGCCCTGCCAAGGTCCGCTCAGCAAGACAGTCAGAGGCATTCTGCCTGCCTCTGGGGCAGTGTTACCTTTTTATACTAAAAACTACATGTACAATATTTACAATTACTTTCCAATACCTATCATCTATGTTAGACAGTGAGCTTCTACTCTAAACCAATCTAAAAGTGCCAACATCACAGCAGAAGATGGAGACCAAGAAGAAGAAGGAGAAAGGCTGGACACGCCCAGATTCCTCCATCTTGCCCCCTGAACCCCCATTCTAAAAACCCAAAAAAAATCAATTTTTCACCCTGTGATAAATTCACTATCATTCTACTTAAACTGTCATGGCTTGTAATTCTTTATATAAAGGTTGGTAATTGTGTTTTTCCAAGGGCTCAGTCAAAGGCACAGGGGTCTTGGGCTCTGTGCCAAGGTCTCTGAGCCCCCTGGGCAGGGGCTCGAGCCCTCCAGGGCAGCCAGAAGAATTTCCTGGGCTCCCACAAGTAACTTCTGCAGAAGAGTTAAAGCCAGCATGTTTGGGGTTAAAACTGGGCACAAACTTAGCTTCCCATCGAGCCTATAAAACCTAAGTTCCTTAAACTGACAAGAACTGCTACTCCCAGAAAGCAGGGAAGGAAGGAGAAGGAAGGAGTTTATAACTCAACACTCAAGCAATCAGAGAGATTTTATCTTTTGGCCTTTTCAGATATTGCATTACCAGAAGAGCTCCTGAGTGATCATGGCCCCCTTGCTGCCCACCCACTGCTCTGAGTGACTAAACAGCCTGCAGCACTGACTGATCTTTTCCTTGGAAAGACATTTTGATTCCACAGGCACTGAGATGCAGACTGATGAGTAATTGCTTTATTTTTCCTAAAGCTGGGAAAAAACAGGGCTGGATTTTTTTCACATTTTCACAGAATCTGGGGAGAAGGTTTAACAAAATTCTGAATCTGGTCTCATCTTTTATATCATTGGTGAACTTGGACAACAGTGGTAAGCAACTATGCCCAGGCTAGTTTTTCCAAATTTCTGTAGAGCCACTCAGAGGGTAGGTGGAGGCAGATGAACTGAAGCATCAGGCTTTAGCCTGGGTCACACCTGTCACAGTGTTATTGGGAAAACCAAGCACCAATTTACCAGGGTGGAGTTGGGAAATGGGAGGTTTGGGATTGCAGTTACATGGCTGTCATGTTGCATAAAGGAGACTGTCCTGTCACATAACCTTTCCAGGGCTTCACTTCAGTCTCTCTCCTTCTGCACTGGCACTGGGGGGGGTGTGTCAGCCTGGGACAGCTTGAGCCTGCTTCCCTTTCAGAGTGCTGCTCTTAGGGAGCTACTTTCAGGATTTGACCAAAGTGAACTTTATGCCACATCCCCAAAAGCTTTATAGAAAGTCTGAGTTCCCAAAGCCTGTTAGGATTTTTGTACTTCCTTCTAACTCTTAGCCTGGACATCTTATCTGTCATTTAATAAAGAAACAGCAAGATATGGAAGAAGCACCTGGCAATTGTGACAGGCAGTGGTGAAAGCCTGTGTGGCCCTTTCCTGAGGAGTCTGCACAGGCTTGAAAACAGTGCCATCTTTACTGTGTGCAAGTAACCCATGGTGTGAAACTGAGGGGTTTTTTTCTAGTGCTGTATTATCTCTGGGAGATAGAAAACCCCTTACATAGTACCTTCCCTGAATTATCCCTTATCTCTCTTGTGTGTCTCCTCAGGGCAAGATGCCACAGACACCTCCCTTTGCAGCCATGTTTGACAGCAGCAGCTACAACAGGAACCTGTATCAGACTAAAGAAGACAACTGTGGAGGGCTCTATTACCATGACAACAATCTCCTGTCGGGGTCTCTGGAAGCTCTGATCCAGCACCTGGTACCCAATGTGGATTACTATCCCGATGTAAGTTAACTGTGTGGCCAGGCCTGATGTGTCTCCTAAAGGGAAACATGTGCTGCAAGAGCAGATTGTCACATCCATGGCTGAGGAAGGGGTTCAGGTGGCTGGCCAGCAGTGATAACATGTGCTTTACCTGAGTGCATCCTGAAATAACTCACCCAGCCTAGGAAGTCCAAAGCTTTATTACTCCCGTTGTAAGGTGAGCAACCCTGGTGACTCATTTATAAAGCACACACCTAGACTGGCTTATTGCCTGATGGACTGTGTGTACCATTGACCCTCAAAAATGCTGCCAGGCAAGCTGAAGAGAAAGGCATGACCACCATTGTGACAGAATGAAAGTATTTATTGCAAAACCAAGTGGTTTTAGTGCATATTTCCCATTGTTCATCTGAGGTCGACGTGTACTTGCAGTAAGCAACCAAAATGTTGAACTAGTACCACACTATTTAGGATCAGCAGAGGCTGGATGTGACAACAGGAGGTTTGTCAGCTGAGAATTTTTGACCTGTGCGGGCACATTTTTGACCTGTGCGGGCATTGAAACACTTTCTGTAATTCTTAGAAAAGGTGATAAAAAAGAATGGTGTCAAAAGGTGGCAGGAAAGGGCAGCTGGGGAGAACTGGTGGATGATGAAACTGCAGCTTTACTTGTAAACATGCTTCTGCTGAAGACATAACTCTGCTTATATTCAGCTTCTGTTATTGTCAGAGATCTGTTCATGTTTCCAAGACAGGATCTTTTTTAACTTGGGTCAGAATTAACAGCAGCACATTACCTAAGCTAGTGCTTAATGCTTAGTAAACTTCAAATATGTAGCAATTTAGACACTGGTGGGTCAAACAGGATGATTTATTCCAAGTTTCTAGAGCAAGAATGTTGTAGAGTTTTTGTAGAGTGGGTGCCATGGATACTTAACTACTGGGAAAGTGGAAAGTGGAATGGATATTCTGAATATCCATCTCACAATGGGTTTGAATCATGACTCATGGAAAATCAAAGCAAAATAAGGAGCCTCTTCTTGTAACCTCAGAATCAGTTACTGATTTTTATTCTGTAAAAATAAGCTGTGTAGTTCCCTCTGCTTTCACTCAGGAGATAAAGGTTTACTGTAGAGCAAGAGAAGATGAGTTGAAATTTTGTTTTGAGTAATTTCAGGTAACAAGCTTGCAATAAGGCTGTGTGCAATAGGAGAGCTAAACCACCTTTGCCCTGCCTTGTTTTGGTTTAATCTTTCATAACTTGGCTCGAGCACAACTTATAATACTGGTTCTGGACCAATGATAAGCATTAAATTAAATGCTTACCTCTGTAGTAATTGCTTTTGGCACAGCCACATGTAGAGTTTTCTTCTGCAGATAATAAAGTACAAAGAGCAGATTTTTCAGGAAGGCATTTCAAGAAAATATCAAAATCCTGGTAATTTATGCTTTTCTCTGTCTTCCTCTTGCTCACAGAGGACGTATATCTTCACCTTCCTGCTCAGCTCCCGCCTCTTCATGCACCCGTACGAGCTCATGGCCAAGGTCTGCCACCTGTGCACTGAGCAGCAGAGGCTCAGCGAGCCTGGCCTGGACAAGGTGAGATCCCACACTCTCAGGGACTTCCCAGGTCCCTGCCCAGACCAAAATGCTCCCATTCAAGAGGGCCCTCAGTGGGATAGAACAGACTGAAAACCTGACACAAGCAATTAGAATTTGACCCTTTATTCAGTGAGATTCATGGGGAATTTCCATACTGCTCAGCCTGTCCTCCATGAGGGCTGCTGCTTCTACTGCATTGTTTGTTTTACCAAGAGAATCTGTGAAACAGGGTCCTGAACAGACCAAAATCTGCCCTCTGAAAGTCCAAGTCAGAGGTTTTGTTGACCCTCGTCCTTACTTCACTGAGAATCAAAAATCATTTTGTGGTCACTATGCCCAAGGCAGCCTCTGACCACCACATCTCCTCACCAGCCCTTCTCTGTCTGTACACAGGTTTCTCCCTATAAGGTGCAGTGCATGCATAGGTTGTGGCACAACTTCAATCTGCCACTTTCTTCGTTGAGGGTTAGTCATAACTTAGGGAAACACTAATCAATGCCTTGCACTGAGGCACTCCTGATAATGAGGGGAGTCATTTCCACCCACCTGAGGCCTAATTTCCAGGTCAGCTAAACCAATGAGAGTCTCTTCATTGGCTTCCATGGCCATTGGCTCTGGCCTATAATCTAATGCTGAATGAAGTTAAGATTAAAATGTACCTGACATTCATACCCTTATGCTCCACAGTATCCTGCAGAGCAGAATTCTGTTTCCTTTGAGCTGGATATTTCCTGCATTGGTGTTACATGTAACATTCTTCACTACTGTTTCCAAATAGAACTGGACCCAGAAAATTGCACCAAAAATCCTACAGTTGTTGACTGAGTGGACAGAGACTTTTCCTTATGATTTCCGAGATGAAAGAATGATGAGGAACTTAAAGGAGCTGGCACAAAGAATAGCCAGTGGGGATGAGGTAAGTTGTCTGCACACAAAGTTACTGGATAAAAAGGCATTGCTATTAGTGCTTGATATTGCTGTTAATAACATGGTGTGGCTCTGGGTGCTTAGGAAAACTTATTAACCATGGTGCTGGTAGGCAAAAAGTTCTGTCTGGTACCTAAGCCTAGGATGAAACCACACAGCATAAGCAGATCTTCTCCAAAGCATGGGCAAGGTTCTCTCCACCTCTAAGCCCATAACATAATCCCATTTTGTGCAGACAGGCACAATTTGGTAGGTTAGTATTTGTCATTTTACTTGGGAGAAGCTAGCTAGGACAATAGCTGAGCAATCCCTATCAGTGTTGATCATTTCTTGTGTTGGAATTGGGCCTTTGACCTGTAGGTCAATGGAAAAGTTAGAGCAGGTTTGGGGAGAAATTTCCAAAAGAGGAATGGACCAGGAAGAATTGTCTTGAGCTTAAAGTATCAACTCAGAGAAGTCTGTCCTATTCCTTCCTGTGGATGGAGCACACAAGGAAATCTCGAAATCCCACTTTTCAGATGGAAGTTCCACATGAGTATTATGAAATATTTTGACACTTAACTGATGCTTGTCTTTTAAGTACTGAAATAAACTCGGCCAAAAGCCAAGAGTTATATTTACTTAGTGGAAGGGAAATTAACAAGGTTTCAGTCAGTAAATCCTGTGTAGCTGGCATAATACTGCGATTACAAAAGACACTGGAGTGGCATTTGGAAGAACTATAAACACAAGTAGCAATTGCTAAATGGCATTGTGTTTCCAGTGTTCCTCAGGGACCAGTGTTCCTTATATAAGCTTTTAAGTAATGGTATGGATGAGGCAGCAAACAGCACTTTAACAGGCATGGAGGTAAGCTGGACTCAGAGAAGCTGAAAGTGCTGCCGAAGGCCTGGAAGGGCCTTGAGAGGCTGTACACAAGCATGGAAAAGAACAAACCTAAACTGAACTTGGAAGCTGAAATACATTTTGATGTTCTCAAAGTGGGGAGGAACAGAAGATGGGACAAAAGAGTGAGATGTGGTATGAAATACAAATGAAAAAGAGACACAATTTGATGTGCAAGCTGAAAGTTGCAAGGTAGCTCCAGGGAGCTCTGGGCTGGGAAGGGGCAAGAGGTGTGCCCTCACTCCAGGGGTGCCAGGTTGCCTTGTTTATAGATACTCTTCATAGCAAGGTAGGAAATTGAATTCAGTTCCAGGCAAAGTAGTTGTGATTGAGGGCTCACACCCACTTGAGAAATACTCACTGGCACAAAGAAAAAGAGCTGCTTAGCCTGGAGGAAGTTGAGTTGGTGCATGGAAGAATGAAATGAGAAGAGGGAAGGGTTGTCTGCAATGAAGTTTCTGGCACTACAGACAGTTTATTTAAACAGTGAAATCGTCTACTGCAGGGAAAGGCAGATGTACAAAGCTGCTAGAAACTGTGCAAAGGGAGCAATCTTACTCAGAGAACTATAAATCCTTTCTAGCGGTAGCTTTGAGAGTTTTTGACTTTGATGTTTCCTTTAAAAAGACAAAGTTAAACCAAGCACTGCAATAAATTGACTTGTTTTATTGTGAACTGCTTGGAACAGTAAATGGCAATTTCCTTGACCTTGCCTTTCTACAGATCACTTGGATTTTTGTGAGTCATTACCTTAAAGGATACAAAAGAAGCAGTTTCCTACTCCTGTTCACTACAGTTCTACTTATAGCTTCTTATTTCACTTCCTGAATTATTGTACTCCAGTTCTTTTAAGAGCTGGTAGTAAAAGTACAACCAAAACCTCTCACCACAGTAACATGTTGCTCCTTTAAAACAACTTATTTGGAAAAATCTTTGGAGAAAAGGAAATTCATCAGAATAAAGGAAATATTGCTGCCTTGGACTGATCATACTATAGTGTGCAGACAATAGTTTTTGGATGATCCTTTTTGAAGCCAGTTAGGTTTTGGTTTAATGGCTTTAGGATGATATGAGGAATCTGGAAAAGTAACCCCTTTGGTTACACAGATCTATCTACTTAAGAGTTGAGTTCTGCTCCTACTTTAAATTGGCACTCCTGGTAACTTAAATCACTACATGGAAAGGCCTGCAAAGGCAAAGGAAGAGAGAGATGGTTTTATTATCTTCTCCTTTTCCTCAGATTCACTGCAAGTTTGAGCTCTGACTTTGGTGAACCTAGTCGTGATTTGCTGCAGAGAGAAGCAGGCCCTTTGTTTATCACTGAATGGCCACATGTTTTTTTCTGTGGTTTTAAGCAGAAGATGGAGTATTTTCATTTCTTGTATTTCCTCCAGTGGTGGTTGGTACTTTTCAGGGAGTGGATCGAACACACCTTTTCTTTGAGCTGACTGGGTCAATATTGTGAGACAATCACTGCTTAAACCCTCAGCTGGATTCCTTTTAGTCTGATGAGATGCTAATATTACAAATTCACGTAATAGAGCTTATCTTGACAATGGGTATCAGCATCCATCTGTTGTGGTGTTGTGCAGACTTTAGTGCTGTATTCTCACATTTTGGAAGTGTTCCCTGACAGTTTGATGTTTAACAGGTGTACAGGAAGAGTGTGCAGCAGCTCCTCCAGACCCTGCTCCGGAAGCTGGCCGCTGTGACCCAGTACGAGGAGGTGCTGGCCAAAATCGATGCCACCACATCCACAGATCGCCTCACACTCCTGAAAACCAAGCCCCAGTCCGTGCAGAGGGACATAATCACAGTCTGCAATGATCCCTATGTGTTAGCTCAGCAGCTGACACACATAGAGCTCGTGAGTTGTTATACTCCTGGGGATGACTTTGTCCCTCCCCTCTTTTTGAAGTGCAGGTTGACAGGGGATATGACCTGGCTGCTTCTGTGCTTTGTTTAGGAGAGACTCAATTATATTGGACCAGAAGAATTTATCCAGGCGTTTGTGCAAAAGGATCCTTTGAATAATGACAAGGTAATGGGAGCAGATCTGGAGCAGCTCTGAAATGCATCATTTGCCATCAGGTGCACCATGAGCTGGAAGTGAGGTCCAGCAATAAATGAGGACCTGAGGACCAGTAGAAAACAACCTTTAGTTAAATATTTTGTTAATGTTTTTTTTCTTTCTGGAGTACAACTCCTGAAGCTCGAGAACTCAGCCAACAAATTGACTTAAATGAACCCATTTCCTGGGTTTTCTGACTTAAGCTAAGGGAGAACTTAATCTGTGAATGTTTTCCCCAGGCCATTTATGTGGCCAACAGCTGGAAGAAGCTGAGTTTAACTTTGCCTTCTGCATTACTCATTTTCAAGATCTGTTCTTCCTTTTTAGTAAAGTGAACTCTTTGCAGCCAAGTGGCACATGGGGGAATTTGCAGGTAGAGCAAATAGACATAACAAAAAGACCACAGAGGGCTCTAGGTCTATGTGAGATAGAGGGCAAATATGCAGTGTTTTTAACCAGCCACGATGGAGTTGTCATCTGTTTGAGTGCTGTTTTCAAAATGACTTAATTTTTTTATGTTTTTCAAGATGACTTAACCTCTGTAAATAAACTGTGACAGAGTCAGTCCATTAAAACTTGAATTATCCTTAAACTGACAAACAGAATAGAATGATGCAAGTTTACAATTTGATGTTCAGTCAGATGGTCTCTATAATTTTTTTTTCAGATAGAGATCACTGAAACTGCTGTCTATCCCTTTTTAGGCAGCCCTGAGATGTGGTGTGGGAATGATTGCAAGGTGATACAGCATAGCACTGCTCAGGAAAGGGATAATCCCATCAAAATGGGATGGGAAATTACTATTGAGCTGATCTCCCAAAGTTAGGATGCAGTATGTCCATTTATCATCAACGGCCAAACATAATGTGCCTGACATCTGTTTTCCTGCTGCACTTGCAGAGGGCCTAATGTTTTATCTACTCTATCAGAGGGACAGAAGTAAGGACTGAAACAGTGTGCATATTCAAGGGAGCTTTATACAGATATTTATCCCTGATTGTTTGCATAAGTCTGTCTTAGGTCCTTAAAGCATCCCAGTAGGACTTAAAGTATTCCACGTGCCTGCTGGAGTTTTAGTGGGCCAGCAGCTCAGAAGGAAGTTACACATGCTTGAATATTACCACTGCTGCTTTCCCTCTAAGGTTTGTCACTTTGGCTAATTTGAGTTATTCCTGGTTACTTGACAATGTTTGGGAATGGAAAGGCAGAAAGCCAAAAGGTCTCCCAGGGAAAAGATAAAAATGGTGCTAAAAGTTGCTATTTTATTTCTGTCTGTAGAGCTGCTACGGAGACCAAAAGAAGACTCGGAATCTTGAAGCCTATGTGGAGTGGTTTAACAGGCTCAGTTACTTGGTTGCAACAGAAATCTGTATGGTGAGCAAGGACTCTTTGTGCTGAAAGGTTTTGTTTAGTTATCCAAAACTGTGAAGCCTTTTTTAGTTTGGTGCCTTTTGGACTTTCCATTCACTTGGTTCTGTAATTGTTGACATTTGGATGCAGTCAGAGCAAGTCTGAAGAGGAAATAAGAGCAGTGTTTTTAGCATTATACTGGTGCCTCAGCCTTGTTCGTGTGACAGTGATGATTTATTCTGGGTTAGCCCTTCTTGGTATGTGAGTGCCTCTCGCCTGCTGTTCTCTTCTCTGGAAGGCCCTTGTGAATTGAGGCACATTCTCTCCTCTGGCTGACCCTCTGCTCTGCTCTGCTGGTCTTCATATCCTTCTTCTTGGCAGAGTCTCTTTGCCTGTTGTCCTTGCTCTCTGCCTGCCAGGGATCTGGTTTGTCCTTGCCATCCTTTTGCTTTTGAACACAATAGTGTAACTTCTTCTACACGTAAAGGATAGTGTGAAGATGTGCTACATATGGAAAAGACTTTTAACAGGGGTCTTATTTCCTTGGGGATGTGTCCAAGTGCTGTTTCCTGCTGAGCATAACCCTACAAATGCATCTCTTGCAGCCTGTGAAGAAGAAGCACAGAGCAAGAGTGATAGAATATTTCATCGATGTGGCACGGGAATGTTTTAACATTGGCAACTTCAACTCCTTAATGGCTATTATTTGTAAGTATGTGTACTGAGATATTATTTTATCCCTGTTTACATCTGGATAAAGGAAGCAGAGTGCTTCTCACAGAAGACTACTGCTGAGCTTGGTCAGCAGCATGAAGTTACTCAACACTGTTGTAGTGCTATGTGTGTAGTATAAAGTTGGTATAAACCAAAGTTTTCTTTGCAACTCTTCAGAGACCTCAACCCCCACTTTTTTAAACCAACTTCAGTGCTTAATTGGAATAGTAACTTTCCCTCTAATATGGAGAATTGAAACGTCTTCCATCATTTCTGTCACATCCTAGTAGTTTAAAAATTCCACACCTCTTTATATCTGGTAGGAAAATACTGGGAATATTTTTTTTTTCATTTGAAATATGAAAACTTCATAGTTAGGCATAGTTTTCAATGAATTATGTAAGAGATGGTGTTCAGAACACTCATTTGAACTTTCCTGTTGTATATACATGTTTTATCAAATCCACATTAAATAATGTCATAGCACCTTTTTGGAGCTTTCATTCTGTAAGAGATGAAGATTTTGTTTCCAAGGTTATTTTGGAATTTGAAGGAAACAATGACTCTGATTTCTTGAGTAGCTCCATTAAAAATACTTGTTATTGGTAATATATTCTTTGCTTTATAAATACTTACTGGTCCAAGCTACCTGAAAGATTTTTTTCTTTTAAATACTCCAAAAATCTCTTTCTTTTATATCAAGCTGGCATGAACATGAGTCCAGTGTCTCGATTAAAGAAAACCTGGGCAAAAGTGAAGACAGCCAAATTTGATATTCTTGAGGTAAGTTTGGCTAATATTTGGACAGGAGGCTGTTAATACCATGTTACTTTTAACTGCTCAAAAATGTGATTTGGCTTCATTATGACATTTAATTTAGTTTATTTGTGCTCTTAATGGATATTGTCCAGCTGACCTTTGTCAAAGATCATGCAGGTGCAGCACTATACGAGTTTGTGATTTATCCAAGAGAATGTATTGGATCCCTTGTTGTGCTGAATGGACATTTTTTAAAATAAGGTTCTCTTCTCATCAAACAAATAGAGAGATACCACAGTCCTCTACACAGCTGCATTTGTGGGCCTGTTCAAAAGACCTTTTCCTATTTAAGAGTTGCTCAGTTGAAAAAGGATTGTGTGTACCTCATTATTTGCATCTTTTCATGCCTTGCAGCATCAGATGGACCCTTCCAGCAATTTTTACAATTATCGAACTGCTCTGCGTGGAGCGACTCAGAGGTCCCTGACAGCTCACAGCAACAGGGAGAAGGTGTGTTTGCAAATGAATTGGCAGTGGGCAAAAGGGAAATGTGCTTGTTAAGTTGCATAGTAAACCTTATTCCTGGAATTCTCATTCTCAGCGACTCTGCCCCTGGTGGGCTTATAAAAAGCTGCCAGATCAGTTTGGTGCTGGCTGAAAGTCCAAACATTAAATGATCACTTTGATTAAAGTAAAAAAAGTACATTGCCCTCAGCTCCTTTCTGTTTGACAGACACCTCTATCTCACAAACCTCTATACCACAAACAGAAGGGCTAAGGACTGACATGAGGTTGCTAGCAATTTGTTCTTAAAGCTGCTGCTTGTGCTAAACTTCCAGTAATTCATGGCTTAAAGTGGAAAGACCTTAAAACTTATTCATCAAAGGTATTCTAAACCTCAAATCTAGAAAGAGCTGTGGCATTCCCTTCCTGTGTATAGTCTTTAGATGCAGAATCTCAGTGGTAGTTCTTGTGGAAAGGAAACAATAGCTTCCCAGCTGCTCCCCACTTGGAAGCGGTTGCTCATCAACTCCTTATGATATTAGGACTTCATGTTGTGTTGAATAAACATGGTCTTAGAGTTCATGGAATGAACTACCAGGCAGATGAAGTAAATCCACCTGCAGTCTGCTGATCTATACTGTTGTTAAACATGCAATGTGTTTCTGAGTCCTCAGGATCTGTTCACATATCATTCAAAGTACCAGAAGTCTAAATGTAAGAGGCTTACTTCTTTTCAGAGAAAAGTCAGTTTTAAGACTTCAAAGAAAGAACTTAGAGATATTGAAATATGGTGCAGTGAAGTGTTCCATGGAAATAATAAGTGGTATTTGTTTTATCCCCAGTTGTAACAAGAATGTGTAGCTGTGAAAACTTCCATAGGACGAAAATTAAAAGAGAACCATTTTCAGAAAGCAAAATTCTCCAGCATTCTCCAAAGAAAATACTTTGTTCATTTGGCATGAAATGCTTAATTTTAAGCCAATCAGTACCAAGGCTCCATGACTTGCATGATTTCAGGGAATTGTAGGTCAAGCCATTTGTGCTGCAACCCCAGCATTCCCTGCCATGCTTCAATGTGCCTCTCCCCTTGTTTACCAAGCAAGTCCTGTCAAGAGCTACACTATGAGATATCCTGCAGGAATTACATGCAAGTAGGTCCCTCTGACCATTTGTCATCTGGAATCTGCAAGGAAGAAGGAAAAAATGAAAACAAGAAGGACATTTCATAGAAATGGAGGACTTCATGGAGAGACTTGTATTTTAAAATGTAGTGAATGCACAGCTTTTGTGTAAAGATGTACAATCCTTAGTCCTTGTGTATTGTGCTCGCCTTTTGTATCACCTGACTTCCTTTAATTTTTCTCTGTAGACCATTGTGTCTTGATTCAGGACCAGACTGACAATAATGCTGCTCTCTCCCTAGATCGTGATACCTTTCTTCAGCCTCTTGATCAAAGATATTTACTTCCTCAATGAGGGTTGTGCCAATCGCCTTCCCAATGGCCATGTCAATTTTGAGGTAAGGGGAGCACTGAGTGGGGTTTTAGTGCAGGCTCAGCCCCTTTAACAGAAAACTAAAGCAGATCACTGTCCAATTTCCTCTGGGTTCTGGGAGAGCAAACATAGACTGGAATTTGAGTATATCTGTTACTTCTCAAGGGAGCTGGGAGGTAGTCAGAAAAAAGCAGTTTTATCAAAGATGGAGTGTTTATAGAAACTTTCAATATTCCCAGTTTTTTTAGTGGGGGGAAGAAAAGTCAGAACTTCTTCCCCGTGCTCAGATTCGTCTCAACATTTCAATTCATGGTTATTTCAATTCACAGGTTTTTTATAGTTAATGACAAAATGTTTAAATGTGGTATTTTCAGAGTCCCCTGTCGAAGGGAGGAAATGATGAATCTGACTCCATGTTCTTAGAAGGCTGATATGATATGATATGATATGATATTATACTATACTAAACTCTATTAAAGAATAGAAAGGATACTTATAGAAGGCTAAAAGATAATAATGAAAAATTCGTGACTCCTTCCAGAGTCTCAACACAGCCTGACTGTGATTGGTCATTAAGTCAAAACAATTCACATGAAACCAGTGAAACAACCACCAGTTGGCAAACAATCTCAAAACCTCATTCCAAAGCAGCAAAACACAGGAGAAGCAAATCAGATATTTATTGTTTTCATTTTTCTCTGAGGCTTCTCAGCTTCCCAGGAGAAGAATCCTGGGCAAAGAGATTTTTCCAGAAAATATGATGGTGACATTCAAATTAGTATTTTAGGGCTTTATCTTTTAATTCCTCACATAAAAAGCAAATTCTTCCTTTATCAAGATATATAGGCAGCATTTTCATGCATGTGAGTCCCAGATTTTCTCTGAAGAAATATGTGATAGAGCAGCAGTGAGGGAGTTTTGACTCTCTTGTCTTCCAGTAGTTTCTCTGCCTCTGATTTCATGCTTGTTATCTGACACAGGGGGAGTTACCCAATGATTTATTTCCTGGTACTTTCAGTTTTCAAGAAGCCTGGGTCATCCACACAAAAGTACAGTACATTTCAGTTGTAGTCATAGGCCTGAATTAGCCTAAATGATCTAAAACTAGGCTGTGCAATGCCCTTTTGCTCAAGGAATCCACCTGCACTTGTGGCATGTTAATCTTTAATTGAAAGAGCTTATCAAATAATGGCATCAGCACACTACATGGGGAGTGTTTATTTTTGGCATACATTTCCAGCAAGAAAATAGAGCATTTCATATTTGCTAACTGACAGGAAACATCTGGATTTTGAAATGTCAGTATAAACATCTGATGTGAAAATCGCTATGTATTTAATTGCAAAACAAAAAGCATAAGCATCAATGAAGTTACAGTTTGGGCATAAGGAGTGGTACCAGCTCCTTGAAAGAAAAAATTTAAGTGTACTTCATGATCTACTATATTTGTATTCACAACAGCAATTTTAACAAGGTGAAGGAATGGGAAGTTACCATAGATTGAAACAGGAACACACAAGTTAGAAGCTGAGTTGTTGAGTCAGATCATGTTCAATTCTATCTTAAAAGCCAAGGATAATCGAAGCCTTGGTCTCCAAACCAAGATCTCTCCCTCTTTTTAAAAAAATATTCAGGGTCAGCAGTGCTGTTCAATGTATAGCAACTTCTTCTGCTTTGTATTCTCACAGAAGTTTTGGGAATTGGCAAAACAGGTCAGTGAATTTATGACATGGAAGCAAGTGGAGTGTCCTTTTGAAAGGGATTGGAAGATTCTGCAGTACTTGCTCTCTGTCCCAGTCTTCAGTGATGATGGTAAGGAGCTCTGGGCTTCTGCAGGGATGGTGTCACTGGCTACTGCTTAAACTCTTTCTGTGTTAATTTGTGGCTTCCTCACAGTAAGGACAGACTGTCCTGAGGACATCTCTGTCTGGCAAGTGAAAAATGTTCCTCCCTTACAAATGACTGAGAAGATAAGATTTTTCTTTTATGTGCATATGAGGATCAACATTGGTTCTGAAATAGAATGAACTAATGTGATGTGGTCCCTGTAAATGTCACATGAAATGTATTTATGTGGACTTCCAGGATACTGTGCACTAAAGGGTGCTGCTTAAGGAAGAAAATAGGGACTTCACTGGCTGCTTACAAAGCACCATGTCCCTGGGCTCAGTTTATTTTCTCTTGAGTGCTTTCTTCTCTTTGTGCTTTTGAGTTTCCGCTGGTTGGTTTTTTCCCCCCTCAGGGTAGTCTTTGTTCTCATGCACAGTTTGTTAGCATTGTCTGGGTGCAGTTATAAGCAATGCTATACTTCCTAATGGGATTCTGAAGCCCTAAACTGAGGGATGGATAATACATGCCTGCTTCATTTAACTCAGACTGCTTTGCAGGGAGAACAAATTTTAAAATGCCAGTAGGCCTAACATAATGTATTTGCTTCTGATTGCAGCACTTTACTTGGCTTCCTACGAAAGTGAAGGTCCTGAGAACCACATTGAAAAGGACAGATGGAAGACACTAAGGTTTGTGTCAGAAGTTACCCAGATCAATAAATAAATAGAATGGGATACAGAGCAAGCATCAAGCAGTTAAAACCAAATGGAGTGTTACATGTTTCAACAGATGGGGTACAGCATGGTTGTAAATGCCCCCCCCTCTTCCAGTCTCCTAGACTCTTGGAAAAAATAGAACAATCAGTCTTAAACCCTCTCAGTCCTTCTTTCCCTTAGGAAATGGAAATTAGAATAAGTAATTTTGAATTTTAATTCCTTGTGTTACTTAGTGAAGAAAGAAAGTGCTTTCTAAACTCCAAGAAATCCCTACTTCCTCACAAGTACTATACAGAGCACTCTAGATGCCGCTGATGTTTTCACAGCTTCTGCATCCCTTTCTGCACCAGCCTTTCAGACAGGGCTGAGGTTTGCCTAAAGATCACTATGGGGCAAATGTATTAATGAAACCATTTAACAATTTAGAGTTCAGGCTGGGGAAAAATATTCAGCAAAGTCATATTTTTGGTGTTTCTTCTACTGCTATTAGAATGCAGCCTCAGCAGCTCTTTGATTTTACTAATTGTGGAAGGATACATGAACCATTGAGGCTGGGGATGTAACAGTTCCATCTGATTTATTCCACTCATTTTGAGGAGGAGACAAGAAGAGAGTTACTCACATCAGGGCACAGACATTCCACAGGGTGACAAGGTGAAAACCAGCACCTGGAATCTCAGTTTCACAGCTTCCTTATCACAGTCACTCTGTCTAGAAGATTTACATTGTTCTAATGGTTGCTTTACCCATTTCCATTTGCATTTCCCTCTGCCTTTCAGGTCAGCGCTTCTGGGCAGAGTCTAGAGCACACCCCGTCTGCTGTTGCTGTGTTACATGGATTGCCAAGGGCCATGGCTTGGTTTACTTTTCTGTGCACTGAGTGGCACTCAGAATGATGAAAGATGTGCAGTCAGTTGCAATATTGTGGCAGCAAAGATGAAAGAAGTTAATTCAAGAACAAACAGGCAGCTTCTCCCATCTGACAGATGAGATAAAATCACAGCCCACTCATCTGGCATTCAGGCTGAAGTATTGATTGAGAATCCTTTGAAGATCTCAGATGCTGCCTATGAATCATTTCACACCTGGATGGAATATTCTTTCCTTTCCTTTTGCTGCAGCTTGCTGCTACAAGGACTCTGCAGAGCTGCTGGAAGGACTCACAGGAGGCTACAGAGGGGAAATGTTCACAATTCCTTTCAGTGAAACCCAAGTCTGCATTGAAGAGCTCTCATTCCTAATAAGCTGAATATATCCCAAAAGTTTGGGATTGCTAAGAAGGGAAAGGACTGGACACAAAAATTGGCTGCTGAGGAGAATTTCTCCCAACCACTGTAATGGTGGCTGGGTTTTTTGTCTTTTTCCAATGTGTTTCTGAGTTGGCTGCTGGCAGGCGAACTCATTATTATTTTAAGTTATTTTAAAAAATATAAAGTTAATAAAAATCTAAGCTGTGGTAGAAAATGCACCTGCTATAAAAAGGTAGTAGCTATGTAGCTCTACAACTTCTAGGGAGGCTTTTTCTTTTGTTCACTTCTTTACAACTAACCACTACATGCTACAGACACACTTATTTTTACTGTGAGGTTTTCTTACTCTTGATTTTCCATACTTGATCTTCTTCTTATATTAGGTTGAACAAGCTGACTTTTCTAGAATAGTCATTGAGAAACTGGCATAAAAACTGTTGAAATATGAGAGTATGTTTTTATTAAGTAATTTTTATAACTGCTTTTTTTTTGAAAGGGTAAAAGTGGAGAACACAATCTGCTTTGACTGAAACAGCAAGATGCTGAAAAGAAAAAAAGAGTCTTCTTCTCCACTCAGCTATGAACAAAACAGTCTTCCTGTGTGTTTGCTTTAGGGATTATGTTTATGACTGTGAAGTAGTTCACTGTGTTACACACCTAATAAGTTTTTAGTAGCTCTGAATACTTAGTCACTCTAGCTATCCTAGAAGGAACCTGATTGAAAAAGAAATACAAAACTAAGCTGTAGCTTTAGATCACCCTGGATGCAAAAATCAATAAGCAAAATACATACTTGGCAAAAAAAAAAAAACCTATTTGCAATTATTCTGCTGCTGTTGTTAAAAAAAAAAGGAAAAAAGTAAGAATAAATATATTTATTTGTTGCACTGTATCTCTTGAGTTTTCAGGTGAGGTGGTTTTTATGTTCTGTCTGTACCTTTTCAGGCATATATTTTTATTTTGAATTCCATAGTAACATGTTGAGGTAGCCTTTGTTAATGGGATTACTGTCCTTAACTACAGCCTGTTTGCTGAAACAAGGTACTGGAAGTCTCTGAGTTATATATTCCATAAGGAATTCCCTTCTCACCCAGAGAAGGTTTCCTCTCCTCCTTTCCCATTCCCTGTTGTTGGGCTAAAGGAGGAAGAAGAGGCCAGCTCTTGGAAAGGAGAAAACTGCTTCTGCTGTGCAAGGCTTGCCTCCCAGTTTTCATCAGGTGAGGTATTTCCCATCCTCCCCTCTACATCCCTCCCCTGTTGTTGAGGCTTATGTCTGGTGCTTGAGAGGGGAGTGCAAATCCCAAACCTCTGGCAAGCCAGAGCTGCTCCTTCAGCCATTATTTAACTCAGTGTTTGATGTTAGAGCCTTGCCATGCTCTGTGCCCTCTGCTCCATCATTTGGTGCAGCCAAACCATGCTGGGCTTTAATTTTGAGCATGCCAGGCTGTGTCAGGCTGTTGAACCACTGGCGTGGAAAGGGCCATTCACACCTGTCCATAGCAAATGGGAGAGAAAAGGACTCATTCTTCCATGGTCCAGCAGCTCCCAAAGGAAACATCACAGACTCTCAGAAATGAGGAGTCACAAGAACTCATTAACTCTACAAGCTGAGTGTTCAGGCAGGACTGAAAATTCCAGCTCAGTGCTGACAGATGCTCAGTGCTTAATGGGGGCAGAGGCAGCAACGATGTCTCCTGTACAAATGGCTCAAACATTACTTATTTCCTTTTGGTGCACTTTCTTCTCATGGTGCAGAGACAAAATCTGCCTCTTACAGACCCATGTGAACCAGCTTGTTCAAAAGGGTCTACAGATGCCTGGCTAAGCCCACAAGAGCAATACCTGTCCTTACCATCCAGCTATTTCCCTGCTCTCCCAATTGGAAAATCTCCATGGTGTCACCATGAAAAGAGCAGTCAGATGAATGCAAAAATGTGCAAGAGCCTATCTGCAGCTGTCATGTCTAAAAGAACAAGTAGGAACCTTTACATCCACGTGGGTATTTTGCATTTGTGTTGTATTTTGTCAGCCTTCCCAGACAGATGTTCTTGACAGAGCTGAAACTGTTACTTGATCTAGCACTAAAACAGGCAAATAGGCCAGCAGGGAAAGCATCATTCATTTTCCAAGACTTCTGCTACTCAAGGGAATATTCTCTGTCATTTTGGGAGACTTTCCTTACTACATAAATAAGAAAAAAACAAAAATAAAAACTCATGGAAAACAACATAAAAAAAAACCAAAGTCAATTTAAAAAGTCAAAATTGCAGATAAAAAATAAAAAGATGCCTTAGTCTCAAGCTAAAGTTCTCTTATAAAACTATACTAAAATATAATAGATTTATCAGATTCTTTTTCTTATAACTCATAAAACGCATTAGAGCAATGTAACGTTCTAACTACAGCTATAAGTAAAAGCACTAGTGCTGAAGCAAACAGATGTTAAAGTAATTATGATCTAATAAGCTTAAAAAAAACCAAAAACTTGCTCCAAAAATAAAGAAAATCTCTGTTTCTCAGAGATAGATGAGACGAACTTTTATGCTAAAACAGCTTATCCTTAAAATAGTACCCCATAAGTTAACATAAACCATATTAAAACTATAAGAAAATTATAAAGCATAAAAAACCTTTCACACTGCAAACAAATTTTCCTTTCCCAAGCAGCTAATTTGCTGACATTAAAACCACAAGAAAACTATTTCTTGTAGAAAAATCTCCATAGCATAACAAGAGACACCTCTCTCCCTAAAAAAACTAAAAAAAAACTATTCTAAAAATAGTAAACTAACTAGAAGTCCCAGATTTTTGTCTCTTTAAATTATCAATTTTAAAAAAAGTATAGGAGAAAGAAAAGTGTTCTAAAAGTTTAATTCTTATTATTCTGTCTTTTAATTCTATTAATAAAGTTTTCTTTATGCCCTTTAAAGTTTAAGCCTGCTTTGCTCTCCTCCTAATTCTAATCTCACAGCAAAAAAATAAATAAATAATTCTAATAAGTGCACTGGCATTTAGCCAGCATTAAACCCACTACATTAATTAGTGTGTTAGCCAAAAATCTCAAATTAGCAAACCAAAACCACTACACTTACTACATGTGTTTGGTATGCTCCTTTGTGGGCTTCCTGCAGTATTTCTGTTGGAAAAGAAGAATAAAAGAAGAATAATTCTATTTTGCATTTGTAGTGCACCAATGTCTGCTTTTTCTCTCAGCTCCTCTGTCTAGTCTTGGTAGCAGAGTTTTCCTGCTTAAAGGGAAGGCATGTGCTAAGCTGTCACTTCATACTCCAAGAACTAATAAAGTTCAGTGAGGGTTTGGTGCCAGCAAGGGCATCATTTGATACCCACTGACACTTCATTATCACTACACTGTGCTGCATAAAGTTCTTGTGGAATAGGATTTTTTTCTTTCTCCTTCAGTAGAAAGTTTTAGCTACAGTGTGGCCCAAAAGGAGATCTCACTGTAAGCCAATTAAATACAGTGTCCTCCTTCATGGAGATTACTTTTCAGGAAGAAAAATGCAGAAGATATTGTGAATAAAGCAGCTGGTTTTTATCAGCTATTTATGTAGCCAAAGAAGTCTGAGTACCAGTGATTCTGTGGGGTCAGATTACCTGCTCTGTCCTAATGCTTTTCTCCCGTCTTGTGAAGTCCAGAGGTTAGAAGGGGAAATGATTCTTATGTGGACTTCCAGCTGCAGGGTAAAGCAGCATCTGGAGCCAGTGTATTCCAGGAAACAATAAACCAAGCAAAAATATCTGTTGGTGTTACAGAAGGATCTTCTGCAGGCCCCCAAGTCTGGCATAGTGGTCAAAAGATTAAATAACTTTCCTGGCATTAACAAGTCCTTAGTGTCTGACAACTCACTAGCATTTACATATGGAATGCCTCACTGCTTTTTAAATTAGTTTTTCTTGGGAGAAAGGTATATGTAGGAAGTCAGAAATAATTAGGGCTGGGAGAAAATTATTTCAGAAGGAGTTAGACTTTCCCTTGTCCTTTTCTCCTCCAGACGGTTCAGAGGATTTGAATTCTGCTTTTCAATTAAAAAAGTTAGAAGAGCAATATGGAGTATTCTATGCAGTATTCTATTCTATTATTCTATGGAGTAATAGAAAAGTGAGTCTGGTAAGAAATGAATTGGCACCCCTTTCCTGAGGCATATCACATAACTGTAGCCAGCAGTATTGGATAGAGGGAAGGGCAAGCAATAAAAGTTTAAGTTTAAGTTTGTTTGACTTGCATATGTGGAATTTCAGGTTTGCTGCCTAAGAAGCTCCACTCAGAAATCCCACAGGGATTTTCTTGTAAAGGGAGTCAGAGGTGGGCTGCATCTGCTACCAGGCTTTAGAGAAGATATCCAATGCCAGCAAGAGTGACCTAGTAGGATGACAGCAGAAGTTTACAAAAACATCAATCAATTAGTAAGAAAAGTTTAGAAAAATAGCATGTGAAACATGAGGTAAAACAAGTATTGGCCACGTCCAATGTATTTCTTCCTACTGCTGTTGCTAAGGTAACAATCTATTCTGATGCTAACAATGAAGAACATTACTGTTTCTCTTTAATTTCTGTTTGAGCAAACATACAATTTTTTTGGTACTTCTTTCTGTTTGGCAGTTCAGGATCAGGCCTAGAGGAAGCAGCAGGTGATGCTCCTTGATAACCAGCAGAATTGGAATTCAGAGGCTGTTTGCCCCCCATAATAAAGTGCTTACAGCATTACATACTCTCAAGCAACTTCACAGAGAACAGGTCTCATGAAGATCCAATCTGAAGTTGGAGGGTTAAGGAGACCTGATCTGTGAATTTCTGTTTCAACAGGTTTAGTGAGAACCTAAAATTGCAATACATATTGAGCTGTTTTACCCAAAAGATTAATGAAAATATATTCTGGAGCAATATTCACAGAGTATGTCATTAGCAGATTAAGTTTCAAGAAAAAGGTAAGTGTATGAGAACAGTGCATCACAGTATTAGTTTTTTAACAGATAGAATTTTCCTTTCATCATACAAAATCAAATTCAGATTTACCTCAGATGGTTGCTTTCATGATACAGATTTTCAGGACACAGTACAAATATTTTGATATGCTATCAGGTGCTTGTTATACTTAAGAAATGGTCATTCACCACCTTTAGAAGTGAAGTGAGAATTTATTTAAGTCCATCTATTTGTCTATACAAATTTCATTTCATATAATAGTAGCATCCTTGATTGGATTATTTAAATGCTACTTTTCTTCTCAAAGAAGAAAACTCCTTCCTTTTTATTAGCTGCCATGGGAAGTCATAGTTACACAGTGTCTTGTGAAGAGTGCCAGTTGGTACTCTTAGTAGTTAGCTGGTTTTCAGTAAAAAGTGAAGAAGACACTCCTGTTATGCAGCATGACTGAGAGAGCCTTTTCAGTTAAGTATTACATGGTTGGCCTGCTTAAATCCCTTATCTCTCGTCTGCTACTTTGGAATTGAGTTTTAAAAATTGCAGAGGTCCTATTCCAAGTGGGAGGAGGGCTGGGTGGGTGTTTGTCCCTCCCACTCAAGGAGGGGACACTGACATTGCAGGGGCCGCCCGCTGGTCCCTGTGGCTGCTCCTTCAGTGCCCCCCTCTCTCCCTGTAAGCCCTTTCAGTCCATGAACTTTCCTGGTTTCAGCTTCTGCCTTTCAAGATGTGGATGGGAAACTTTATTCTGATGCAGGGTGCCCTCTTGTGATACAAGTGAAACAAATCCAGAGATCCGGGTGAGATGGGATGAGGAAAAATGAATGAAGGGTCCCAAGAAAAAATGTGTTTAGATTGTGACCATATCCAGAAGCCAGCAACTGCTTTATCTCCACACTCTTCAACTTCTGCCAACATGTGGTGTGAAGCCAATGAGAATTAAGCATCATAATGAATTTTACTGGGGTATATTTCCTGCACAACCTCACTTCTCTCAGCTTTTTCCCTGGAATAGCTACCTTGTAATTGAAATGAAGCTAAAAGCAAGCAGCGATTCAGGTAGGGCACTGCATCCTGTTTTGAACCACCTGGAAAGCTGGTTTCTTTGGAGTAAAGGAAATGAGACTCAGCACCAATATTATCTTACTTAATGCCCAACTGAAAAGTGTTCAGGTATTTTGAGATTGAAATGAAGTAAAATGCAGAATGGAAAAAAAAAGCATCGAGAGCATTATCAGAGTTTTCTCCCTGTCATTTTACATCCTCCTGAGTCAAGATTGCACTCATTGAATGTTTCTCTTGGGATTGGCCATGTGTGGTATATGATTCAACGTAAATTTTCTCTTGTAATTCCTTTTTTTTCCTCTTAACTGCAGATGGGGACATGCAAATCCCAAAAAGAACTCTAGGTTTTTGTAAAGAAAAAAGCAAAAAGCCTGCCATCATGCACACATTTAATTTCTGGAAACAAATACTCAAGAACTTGGGGAATGAACCCAATGAGCATATTAAAATTGTTATGAATAAATTTATTCTCCCTCTCTCCCCTTTTTCCCAGGCTTGTCATTGATCAATTGCAAAAAACACTGGTTCTAAGTTCTGTCTCTTACATGTTGATTTCAATCCCATTCTTGCTGCTTCTCTCAGTCCATTCATTTATCAGTTTGATATCACATTGCTTCCACAATATCCTGTAAGCAGACGAGTCATGGAGTTTACAATTAGGAATTTACTTGGTTACAGAACAAATCATATCATGTAGGTAAGCTCATGGCAACAGGCTGGCTCCTGCTTTTCCAGCAGCAAACATTTGAAAGCAAAATGGCCTTAAAACAGTTGTCTGAAGTTGAGGAAATTGCTTGTCTTGGAAACACATTAAGTTTTGAAGAAACACTGAACAGAGATAGAGACAGACCGGAGCCAGAGGTGGGGAGTATCTGCTCATTCTTGAGACCAATCTTTTGTGTCAAGTTACATTTGCCTTGGGCTCTTTGGGCAGAAGAGCTTTGTATACTGAGATTCACCTGATGTCACACCTACAAGCCAGGGTGTTTCACATGTAGATTAAGACACTGGAAAGAACCAGGCACCTCCAGCACTTCATCTCCTCCCAGGTGAAGTGATCTCACTCTTTGCTGTGCTTCCTGGAAAAGGTAAAATTAGGGTTGATCCCACCTTTAGCAGATGGAGTATGGAGTATGGAGTATGGAGTATGGAGTATGGAGTATGGAGTATGGAGTATGGAGTATGGAGTAGTCCCTGACCCTACATATTTCTTTCAATTCATAGAATAAATATACATGTCCTAGTGCACAGTATCTCAGTGGGAAAGCTTGAATACCCTTCCAGATGTGTCATACACTGAAGGATCTTTGTTTTAAGTAAGCAGTTCTTCAGCATGTACTAAAACAAAATGATGTATAGCTCTTTTCCCTTCTTGCCCTACAGAGCCAAAGCATACACAAAATGTATCCCAGAAAAAGAGGGGCCAGACTGCAGGCAGATGGAGGTGGTCCAGAAAGGACCACACACATTGTCTGGAAATATTCCTGCTTCCAACTGCTCCTGGCTGTCTTAGGGAGGAGTGGGGTGTAATTATCTAGCTGCAGAACTGACTGAAGCCATTCTTTGCCCTGTGGAGCATCTGTGTAGCAGATACTGCCTGGGGAGGTGTCACTTGCACTGCTTGAAGTGACTCCTCTCCTGCTCTGAGCTCACTTGCATTGCAGAAGTGACTTGCAATCTGTTGGGCACTGTCTGCCCTTTCTTCTAAACACCCAGGGCCAACAGGTCCCTGAGGCTTGACGAGGGGAGAAAATGAGTGAAAAGGTAAAAGGGGAACAAACCTGAACATAAATCCTTGCTGTGTAAGCAGAATTTGTTTTTCTATCACTGGGCCAAAGTGTAAGAAGAAAAGATCCTGCATCCCTCCCTTGTTTGGCTTCCCTTGTTCAGCTGCCATCATCAGCTTGACCACCAGATGTCTGCACCCAACAGAAAACCAAAATGTAGCACTGAGATGAGCAGCTGGGAAAAGAAATGAAAAGACTCAAAAAATGACCGGGGGGGTAAGTGCAAAGGGAGCTGTAAGGGTTTCTTTCCAGACCTAGACACCCCTGAGGCAGGAATGATCCTCAGGCCCTCCTGGTAAGCTTTCATTCCACAGTGCAGGACTGTATTCCCACCACCAGTGATGTTGAGCTGAGCTGGATCTCTTTGGAGAGTGCTCAGGAAAAGGGAGTGCTGGGAAGCAGTGCTGTGGCTGTTTAACCTGGCTGCTCAAACTTATCACTTGATGGACAGTCCCACAGGAGAACTTTTTCAATGTAAGGATGAGACCTAGGTCAAGACCAGAAAAGGTTTGCATGCAAAAAGTAACCACAATAGCAGGATGCTTTGAAATGTGATGTGTGATAGTCAAACTAGAAAAAAATAAGTGTCTTTTCAAAGTGTGCTAGGTCCCAACTGAATTCTAATACTATCTATTCTTTCATGTAAAGACTGGTTTCTGTTTGAGAATTAAGAAGCAGTGCCATTTCCCTCATACAGTCCCATGTCACTGTCATATTTTTTGGAAAAATCCCTTGGCCAGGATTTCTCTCCTGGGAAGCTGAGAAGCCTCAGAGAAAAGGAAAACAGTATTATCTTATTTGCTTCTCCTGTGTTTTGCTGCTTTGGAATGTAATTGGAGGTTGTTTATCCAACATGTGAATTGCTTTTACTTAATGACCAATCATGGTCCAGCTGTGTCAGGGCTCTGGAGAGAGTCACGGGTTTTTCATTAGTGTCTTATAAAGCCTTCTGTCTGTATCCTTTCTCTATTCTTTAGTATAGTTTTAGTATAGCATTCTTTAATATAATATATCATAAAATAATAAATTAGCCTTCTAAGAACATGGAGTCAGTTTCATAATTTCCTCCCTTTGATGGGAGACCCCGAAAATACCACAGTCCCTCTTTTGTATGCCATAATCTCTGTTATCATATCTGCATAAAGAGGCTGCTCAAGACATCCTAGCAACATTCAACCTGTCAATCAATTGTAAAGAGAGGCAGCAAAATATGGTGAACTTTGCCCAGTGATCATTTTAGCAGGATGAGAAGCTATTTTTCCCACAAGGCTAAAGAGAAGGATTTTTTTTTTTTTTTTGCAAATGGGGACAGAAAGAAAAGCAGGATCTCACTTGTTATCTGCTGCCTTCTGAACAGCCACTGTTGGGATCCCAGCCTCAAGCCAGGACTGCAGCACCACCTCTTGCCAAGGGTGTTGTCCCAAAAATCCTTCCCTCACCCAGTGTGCAAGAGGCCAATTCACAGACTTGAGGTATTTATTTACAGTTCTGTGCAGACAGGGGTGCTGGGTGGCAAACTCACAAAGCCAGCATGACAACTACCAAAACCTTTTGCTATTTATACATTTTAGCAAACAAAACATGCTTTCTTTTTTTTTTTTCTTGACAGCAGTGGATCTTAGATTATTGATGTCCTTTAGGTTTCAAACAATGTTTTTCTCATTGTTTGATTTTTAATTATGTTACTAGATAGCCAAAACCACAAGAACAGCCCCACACCCACAATAAAAAAAGTTTTTATTTGAGGTGGAAGGGAAGAAGGGATCAACTCCAAACAAAACATTCTTTCTGGAAGTACAGTGGGCAATGAGACTGTGTTGTGTTTCAGGTTGAAGTCCCTCTTCTAGATTACTGATTCAACAGGCTAGTCACAGAATTAAGAGCAAAATTGTTAAAATAAAGAAATACTTCCCAAGGCATGAAAGAAGCAGAAGCACTGTTATTTTCTAATCCCTGTTTGTTTTCTGCCTAAAAAAAAAACAAAACAAAACCACCAACCACGCAACATTTAGCACCATCAATTTTATTCTGCTACAAAACATGAAAGCAATCTAAATCCCCATGTTTTCAGGCTCCTGCTCCTCAATACTTCCTGGCTATAAATGTCTCATCTATTTCTCTCTAAGACAACAGTACAAATGGAAAGGATTAACAACAGGCCACCCCTGTTGCGCTTCACAGGTTTACTGCTGCCCCTGCAGTTTGCAGATAGGACAGAGGTTATTATAGGATATAGGTCTTGTGTGATACAATTACATAGCTTTTTCTTTCACAATAACACCAAAGTAAATTGCAAGCTTTCCAAATTTTCAAGCTAACTTGTATCAAATGAAGTTGTAATTTATCTTGGCCGAAGCACCCCTAATTTTTCCCAAACATACTGCTACCCCAAAACAAGTTCTGAAGGGATAAAAAAGCTCTGTAAGATGTCTAAGGAATTTTTAGAAGAGGTGTGACAGCTGGACCTGCCCACACAGGTATGAGGCCCTCCAGACAGTGCCCTGCAGCTGACCTCAGTCCTTTCAGGTCTGGAATGCTGATCTCCAAAGGCTCCTCAAGGTAACTCTCGGGTGTTCCTATTACCTTTTTCACTTTTCAGCAAAGAGCAAGACCCCACAGAGCCCTGGTGTACCATAAATAGGGAGCAGGCTCTGGATTCCTGGCTGCATTTCTTGTGAACTTTGCAACAGGAGAAGAGGGTGCTGACAAACTGCCTCAGGGAATTGGAGCCAGTTGCTGCATCCCAGAGCAGCTCACTTGCAGAGGGGTTGCTGGGACAAGTTTTCTCATCACATGCTTCACTGAGCACTATAACATTTCTGGTTCGAGGCTGTTGAGCAGTGAAATGTATGTGACCAGCATTTTTTTATCATTTTTTCTTTTGGGGGCTGGTCCTGTTAGAATTTATGTGAGCTGCTTTATCCCAGACATGGACAGAGATCTGTTGGAACCAAAGGAAGATTTATAAGTGGGCAGTCCCAAAAGGAGAGTGTAATGTGACAGTGTTCACAGGGGTCTTAGGATGAGGGAAGAGATGAGAATGTTGACTCCATGTTTCTGAAGGCTTGATTTATTATTTTATTATACGTATTATATTAAAACTATACTAAAAGAATAGAAGAAAGGATTTCATCAGAAGGCTAGCTAAGAATAGAAAAAGCATGATAACAAAGGCTTGTGACTGACCGAGACAGTCTGGACAGCTGGACTGTGATTGGCCATTAATTAGAAACAACCACATGAGACCAATCACAGATCCACCTGTTGCATTCCACAGCAGCAGATAATTATTGTTTACATTTTTTTTCCTGAGGTGTCTCAGCTTCTCAGGAGAAAAAAATCCTAAGGAAAGGCTTTTTCAGAAAATATCATGGCTACAGTGTAATTGTAGAGAAGTAATTGGAGAGCCAGTGTCCTAGAGGCCACAGGTTGGTGTTAGACCAAGTCTTCTTGACAGCATCCCTAGGAGAGGTATGCATGCAGCTCTTTGCCTGTTGTAAAATCCTTTCATCCCTGGTTTGTCAGGCTGTTTGGGTGAACAACCCGTGGAGATGTTTTGAATCAATATGAAGATATGTGCTAAGAGAGAACAGCTCTTGTGAAACACTGCAAGAGTCAATGCTGAATATGGGCAGTGCTCCATTCTGGGGCAAGCCTGAGTGGGTATAGATGTATCCTAGGGCACGGGCCAGCTCCTCGCAGGCTGTGCAGGGCTGTTTGAGGGTCAGTTTGCGAGAGCAAGGGCTGCAGCATCTCTGCAGCTGCGTGCCCGACAGCCAAGACCCGCACACAGAGCGGCAGAAAGCGAACAGGACAAACACCTGAGCTGGGCCCTGCATTACCTCTGTGCCAGGTGGGTGCCTTCAGGAGCCCGGCCCGTCCCAGCCCACCGGGACGGGGCATCACTGCCGAGCCCGGCCGGGCACAGCAGTGCCGAGGGAGGGACCGAGGGCGGGACGGGCCGGCCCCGCCGCAGCCCCGGCCGCCGTGACGGGAGCGGCTCCGTGCCCAGCCCGGCTCCGCGGGGAGCAGCGCTCCGTGCCCGCCGCCGCCACCCGCCCCGGCTCTGGGCTCGCAGGTGAGGGCAGCCCGCGGCTCCGGGCGGGCGGGGGCCGGGGCAGGCCGGGGCCGGGGCAGCCGCGGCCTCCCGGGGCCGGACCGGGCTCCGGCGGGGCGGGGGTGCTGGCCCGGCAGCGCCCGCACCCCGCGGGCCTGCGGCGGACCCGGGTTCGGCTGGGGCTGGATCCCGGGATCATCCCCCGAGCATCCCCCCGGGCATCCCCCGGGAATCCCTGGCATCCCCCGGGCATCCCGCGGCGGGCGCGGACACCTCCGTCTCTCCCGGGTGGGTTTTGGGTCTGTCCGGTGCTTGTCCCCCTTTGTTCAGTGACCTGGAAGGAGCGTGTGAGGAGACCTGTGGGCAAACGCAGCGCAGTGAATGCCCTGTTGAGCCTTTTGTCTCTGGAGCTGTGGGTAAAGCTGGTCAGGAGCAAGACTTTAAGTTTTCTGCTAGAAATTGGCTACTGTAATGCTGAATTACTAAAATCACCTGTTAGTGTTTTATTGATTCCTGCCACATCCATGAGTTTCCTACTCAAGTGGCCAGTTAAGATGTGGAAACAGGCATCTGTCAGATCTGGCTGCCTCTTCCATTGCCTACTGACAATTAACTGTGCATGTACAAAGGGAAGACAGAAGCTGCTAACATTGTCACTCCAGTGAGGATAATATATTATGAACCTCTAACATCACACAGTAAACCTGCTCTGTTGCTGGGTACAATCCAAACAGTAGCTTTTTCTGTGCCTTGGGGCAGTCACTCTGCCATACATAATTTTAAAGTGTGTGGGATATCCTTTATTTGAAATGCAGTGACTGCCACTGCTTTTAGTAGCAGGGACTGCTACAGTGTGATGATGGGTTTCCCATAATCTCCTCTCTATACTTTAACTTTTATTTATGTTGACTGTTGTTTGGGTTGTTTTTAAATATGGTTGCATGCTGAGCTAAGATCTTTGGTTAAGCCATGTGCAGTGACACATAGGTCCCTCTTCAGAGTTATTTGGTTCGGTTCCCTGATGTGCAATTTGTTTAAATTCTCCTGTGCAGTACAGATTTGCCTTCATTTCTGACATACTGAGAAGTCCCTGTTAACAGGCTGAAGCATCAGCTGTTCAAAATGCTCAATCTGTGAAATTGGCACAAATGAAAAATATTATTCAAAGTTACAATAAGCAAGACAGAGCTGAGAAGAAAGACTATGTTAAAGAAAACTAGATTTGGAATGTGAGGTACCTTGTCAGCTGTTTCAGTTCTGACCCACTGAAGGCTGTAAACCAGAACAGAACTGTGCATCTGTTAAAAGTATGGTTATACTAACGAGTAAAAGCAAATTGCTGGAGCTTGTCATCTGACCAACATACCTTGTCAGGGCCATGTTCTTATCCAGTTCCAATAAAATGGTGAAAGAGATTATCTTAATCCACATCACTTGGGGTTCAGCCTGAAAAAGGTGTCTTTCATCCATGGGGCAGACGAACAGCTACTTTGGGCCTGCTGTTGCCTGACCACAACAGCAGCATCATCCCTTGCTCCTCCTGAAATGATCCAATGAAACATGCCAAAGATTGTGTCTAAGGAAGAAGGGGGACACTTCCCTGAAAATTTACTGAAGGCTGCTGGTTTGCAACAAGTGCTTGTTGAAGCCATACGTGTGTTCTGAAAGGAGCCCAGGACCATTTTTTTTCCTGGTCGCTTTTCATGAGTAGCCAATGGAAAGGGGTAATTCCCCATAAAAAGATAATTGTTCCTTGACAGCAGTAGCAGCTGTTACAGCAGTTGTACTAACAAATATGAGCCAGTTTTAGATGAGTAAGTGAGCTGCAGAAATGATGCCAGCTGCCTGTGTGTTAACACATATACTTACTAATCACATATCCTTTATGCCAGGCAGGTATGTACCCACTGGTTAAATTAGTCTGTCTATTAAATTAAATTAGTCTACACAATAATTATTCTTCAGTGGGGAAGTGACCCAACTTTTGTTTTTTGCTTCTAACAATTTTCTTGCTTTAGCAGTCAAGCACAACCTTTTTTCCTTCCTACTGTTTGTTTTGTCTTTGTTAGGCTGAGGGGAGCTTGCACATCTCTTCAACTCACAAAAATGCAGTAGTAGCCATGAGATCTTTTGCTTTGTTTCTACCACCCCTTCCTGCCTCTTCTCCTTGCCCTTCACTCTGCTGACTTGCAGGACTGGAGAGGATGAAAGCAGTCAGCTGTGTTTACTACAGTTGCATATGGCAAATTCAGCTGCCAGCTAATTACTGAATTCACTGCTCAATTCCGTGGCCTAATTTTATTTTTTCTTCAGAAATGAAATAAAACTGCAGATTTATTTTCCCACCTAGGTCTCTGGACAAAATGGGGAACGGATTAGTGAAGCCCAAGCACCTGAGGCAGTCCAATAGGCACGTGGCAAACCTGGCTATTGGCTGTGCTGCCAGCCACAAGTTTCTGATGGACCCATGCCTAGGCATCAATGTGATCAATGGGCCAGCTGATGTCCTCTGCAGCAAGGTACTTGAACTGGAAAAGGAGCTGAAGAGAAAAGATCAGCAGCTGCAAGAGAGTCAAAGCCATGTTGCTGAGCTTCAGGAACAGCTGGCTATGCAGACTAAGGTCATAGCAGAACTCACCAAGGAGCTTCAGAGCAAGTGCATACAGCTGAACAAGCTGCAGGATGTTGTTAGCACTCAAGGAGAGCACTCTCTTCAGCCTTCTCCATTTAAAGTCTCTGCTGACAGGAGGAGGGGAGCCAAGGAAGGTGTATCTGCAGAGCCAACAACAGGACTGTGTGATTTGAGCAGGCAAACTATGTTTTCCCTTGAAAAAGCAACAGTCCGAAAGGATTCCAGGTGAGCTCATTTCAGAGGGCTTCTCTGTTTGTGTTACAAGGTTATTACTTATATCATAACTATATCTTCTCTTCATGATAAATCAGGATTAAAGTATTCATCCTTTTCATGTAGGCTTTGCAGCTGTGATAGACTCTGGTGGAGTTTGTTGGTAGCTTTAACCAAGAACCATCTGTGTCCCACAGACTTCAGATGAAGAGTGGTGGGCAGCCTCTGTATTTTAGATGAGAATCTTTCCGTTTTTTGGGATTTATCATTATTGCCAGCTTCCTCCTTCTCTCCAGCTTCTAACAATCATGGCATAGGAACTGAATCTTACTTGTTCCTCTTTTAACCCAATTACACCTTCTAGACTCTGACAGACCCAGAAACCTCTGTGGTCAGAGCTGACCTTGCAGACAGAGATATCAGACTGGTATCCTTAAGGATAGCTTAGACCCTCTTTTACCTTGCAGTGTAGACATAACCTGAGAGTCTTTTTAACATGGTGGTAGCCAGACTCTACCTGGATTTCAGCCAGTGACTTTAGTGCCTTCAGATTTGTAGGGAGCTTTGTTATTCATGGCATATCTGAGTCTTTACTATAGTAGACCTGAGAGTTATGAGGCATGTTTTCTCATCCATCATGTCCAGCACTGCACCTTAGAGGGTGCCTCATGAATCAGAAAGGCTGCCTGAGTCACCACAAAGAGCTGAGAACTTCAGCTAGCAGTGTTTTTCCAGAGTAAGGGAACTGCATTAATATTTTATCACAAGTACCTGGGTAGCTTAAATCACAGCTTTAAGAGTGTTCTGTTTGTAACCTGTCTCCTCCTTGGCACAATCCTTGTACTGCAGTCCACCACATGGTTTTCTAGGGTGCCTTCAGAGACAGAATTGTCACAGCAGTGAGGAGAAGAGCCAGTGGATTAGCAAAGTGCAGCAGCCAGAACCAAAGCAAGTATTGCAGCTTAAGCAATCCAAACATAATGCACATCATTTTTTGATGTCGTGGTGGTCAAAGTATTATTTGATCTTCCGAATATTTTGGAAGCAAACATATGCCAAAAACAGCACCACAAAGCTGTAGTGCTGTGCATTGCTTTGTCTCTCAGTTAGATAAGCCTGTGATACACATGCACTTGTGTAAGACGCCATCACCTTGCTCTTGAGACAGCCAAATGATGAAAGGCACAAACATTTGGTTTCCTTACCTGGTCTGTAAATACTGTAGTAGGTCAAGTTCAGGCAGTTCAGACACATAAGGACAAAGTGTAACCTTCACTGTCTGCAGAATTCTGTGTGTTATAATTAGCAAATACTGATCCATTAGCCCAACACTCTCTGTAGGGGTGTTTGGAGTTCCTGCTACCAGTAGCTGCCTCCCCTTTACAGAGAAAGGACTTAATGCAGCCCCACTGCTGTGGAAGGTAACTTTACAGTGCTCCTTGTGCAAGGAGCTGCTTCAGAAGGAGGGGAAGCTCCATGCTTCTTGAATTTGAATTGGTTCCAGGGTGCCACCAGTCCAGTTTAGAATTATTTGTAAAACAAATGGCACAATTTGATGCTATTCATATGGCAGGGGTTTGAGTGCCATACTTTTATTTGGAGTATCTCAGCATGGATGATTTTCATGAAAGTTTAGAAGCATAGTCTCCTCTTCCACAGTTCTGGAAGCTTTTGTGCTCATTTCACGTATCAGGCTATATGCAATTACTGTATTTTATTGCAGTATTGTACACATGATGCAGGCCAGGATGAATCAAATTAGCAAGGTTGGCTTTAGATGAAAACTAAGTTAGAGCTTATATTCCAATAACCCTGTTGCTTTCAGCAGAAGGTAAGTTATGATTCCTATTTCTACACACAGTCCTCACCATAGCTACTTGGTTTTATTTTCCTGCATCATCTCATCACCTTCACTTATTTTCAGTCATTACATGGCTAGTAACAATGTAAGTGTATTTACATGCCCTAGGTTTGTTCATTCCTGGATTGTCCTCGGGAGATTTTTCCCACATAACCTAGTTTTGATAACAACCTCCTATTGCTTTATGAATACAAACAAGAGGAAGCCTTAAATGCCTCAGAAATCTGTCAGGATTTTGACTTTCTCAACATTAGGAGCAAGGGGACTCAGAGGCAGAATTTATACTTCACTTCAGCAGTAAATGAAAACTATCAGCAGAGCCATAAAAGCCCCATCAGTGCAGAAGTTGTTTAATTGCCTTCATTTCTGATGAGGGCTTGGGGCACAGCTTTATAGGATGCCTTTGAGCCAGAACATACATCAATCAGAACCCATAGATTGTGTATGATCTGCTTTGTTTTGGCTGGTTAGCCCTTATCCACAGATTCATCCATTGTTTCTTTTTCCATGCGTTCTCCTTCTTAAAATCCAACCACTGGGCTCTGCCACCAGCAGCTCAAATACAGACAGTTCTTGTCTTTACAAGTCGCCCATTTATTTATATGCATTTACTGCAGCAGGAAATGCTGCAGAGATTGTCTCAGGGAGCAGTGAAAACAAGATTGTTCAATGGGATTGTTTCACCAGGTGACTACAGCACAGACAATTCCCTCACTAACCAGGCTACCATCCCACAAGGCCTAAACAAGGCAGGCAGAGCAATGTGTTAGAAATGAGGAGTCCTCTTGAGAGCAATGAATGCTTGGTGAATAACAAACCCCAGCCATGCTGGGCATTTTAATCTTTGTGGTTTTTCTTTTGCAACCAGTGAGAAGAAGCTCATCACAGATGCCCTGAATAAAAACCAGTTCCTGAAGAGACTGGAGCCTCACCAGACACGAGACATGGTGGAATGTATGTACGAGAGGACGTTCCAGCAAGGGAGCTACGTCATCAGGCAGGGAGAACCAGGAAATCACATCTTTGTGCTCAAAGGTGAATATTGCTTACTTGTACAGCACACAAGTGCAAGAAACAGGAAAGGGGTTTGGAAGGTTTTGCAGGAAATCACAGTGAGGGTGTTTGTGCCTCTAAATAATTTGTCCCTGTAGAGGGCAATGCAAGTTTTACCAGTGACTTTTATGAAACAGAGTGAGAGCAAGTAAAAAAGCACCTTGGAAACATGAGTCTTGATTTAATGTTTTTTCATGACCCTTTTCATTTCTGAAAGTCCAGAGGCCAGCAGCTCCTTTCTGTTGTAGGTGTAGTCAACCCTTTCTTCTCCAGAGGAAGAACAGATATTATTTAAAATACAGAGAAGTGTTCGATCATGAAGCCACTCCTGAAATAAACTTACTTGTCAACATTCATAAGATACCAGTTTTCTGTGTACGGGAAGTTGAAAGATGAGCTCTTCACTCATTGTTCTCAAAGATGAGGGGTTGCATTTTTAAAACGTGCTTGGCTCTTTCTGGGGTGGGGGAAAAAACAAGCTTTAGGATAAGAAGGCTTTCCTAAAATAAGGCCAACAAGTCTGAAATCATTTGTGCTGACTGCTACTGTGCCTCAAATTGCTGTTCAGCTATAGTTTAACACCTGGAATTTGCTCCTATTAGCAATAAGGTCTTTCATCTTTTCACCATTAAAAAACAATTGTGTTAAATTTGCATATTTCATCAACTGGGGGCCACTAAAAGTCTCAGAGACTCATATGAATTAGAGCTCATACTATATATGTTCTGTTGAGGTGGGAATATTTAAACAGGTATACCAACAAACTGTTATATGTTGGAAAGCTCATTTTCTGCCTTTAGTTGGAAAAAATTATGGTAATTGTGTTAAGAAAACAGGAATGTTACAGGAAAAAAGAGGAGGCAGGATTTGTGACAGTGTGGTCATATTATTGCAAGACAAAATGATAACACTTTGAAAACAGATGAAATATCAAATAGGAGATGTGCACTTGGAATTTTTCCTGGTACATTAGAACCTTTCTTGAGGAGATGGTGTGGGCCTTGGAGAGAAGAGGGCAGAACTTTCATAACATGTTTAAGAGAAGGTTTTTGGGGCCATAAACTGTGAAGAAGTTCAGACTTTCTTTGACTTTTGCTAGTAAAGCTCAAGAGCAACTTCTTGAATGAAGATTTAATGTGCTTTTAATTTTTCTGCCCTCTCCTTTGCATTCTGCACATACATACTCATACATCTCTATGAAGATGTATTTCTCCTGTGATCATTATTTTGAGACTTCTTTCTTTACACCACACTAGAGTATCTCAACCACAAGTGAGTGGCTTGTTGTAGCAAAGCTTTATCCATCAGGATTTAGAATGGCCCCTCCTTCCAGAGCACATCTGTAGATTAGCAGTGCATTTAAAAAAAAATCCTTCCTGGTTTGTTTATGTGTTTCAAAGCACTTTTTGCACTGTTGCTCCCATTCCTGTGTTCCAGGGAGTGGTGAAGTCAGAAATATATTGATTTGTTTTCCATTCACTCTTGTGCAGTTGAGCACAGATTTAACAGCTATTATCCTGTTGATTTTTGACAGAGGGCAGTCTGGAAGTCTTTCAGCAGAATAAACTACTCTCCTCAATACCTGTGTGGACAGCATTTGGTGAACTGGCCATTTTATACAACTGCACACGGACAGCTTCTGTGAAAGGTACCTGAGGTTAAATACAGCAACCTTGCTCGAAATGAAAACTGTGGATTTTTGTGAGATCTTGTTATACCCAGATTTCCTTTGAAATTTTCATTTAATAGATGTTTGCTTGTCTTTGTTATCTACAGTAAACTCCCATATGTCTTCCTTGAGTTATTTCTTCTTGGGAACTCGAATACTGTGCCATGAACGTCATTCCATCTCTGGCATAACCCTTGATAAACAATTAGGCACCTCCAAATTGTGCTGGTTAGCCTGATCTGTAGCATGCTAACAACTAGGGCAGGATTGTGTTTTAATTGTGGATGGTTTAGTAGAGGTGGTGGTCTCTGGTTCTTATGTTCTTGTGTCTAACGCAGTGCCAAGGATGAAATTGCAGTGAGTTTGAAAGCATATGAGAGCCATGGTGTTTTTAGTAGAGTGGGTACAATTCTAATTCAATTTAAAATATGCAGGAATTAGTTGCTTTTGCACTTCTTTTAGTTCTGTATCATCATTATGTCACTGAGTCTTGCCTAGACCCATTTGCAGCTGGCAATTTGGGGACTGACCAGGATGGTATTTAAGTGTTGATCTGATACAAATATTCCTCTTTCTGCATAAGACTGGGTGTGCATCCATTAAATACCCCCTGATTCCCTTTCCAACATGCCATAATTGCTCTGTGACAAACAAGTAAGTAACTAAATATGGTTAAGTTCATAATTTCTTCACTCTCTGCCATTTCATAAATAATACTTTTGTTTGAAGACTAATTTCTGTTCTTGTCTAAATCTGCAGGGACTTTGTGCCACCGGTAAGTATGAAGAGTTCATGTTGATTTTAAAAGGAGCAAATGGAATAAAACAAGAAGTTGTTTGCTGTAAAAGCTTTTGGTCTTTCTTCCTGCACCCAGTTTAGGCACTAAATCATTGCTGGCTTTGCAGATGGAAGTTATTACATGTAATCTGTTTTTGTTGCTGCCTGATAAACAGAACAGCATCAGTAATGTGATTATTTTTCTTACTAACATGCTGTTCTAATTGAATATGTTCCCTATTTTTCTTTTTTGCCTGCTGTATAGTATTAGCATTATAAAGTAGTGTTTCCGCATAATAAGATGTCAAGCTGCTTTAGGCCTTTGCTAGCATTAATTGGTTTTGAGGTAGGACAGGAATAGTCCAATTATGGGCAAGAAAAGGTATTTGAATACTTGCAAACACTGCAGAAATCCACCCCTCCCCAGTAGCTTTCCTGTGATCCTTGTGGAGGCAGAGCAGTGCAATGCCATACCTGAGCATGAATAGTGAACACACGTGTGAAACCCTCTCCTGGTGCCCTTTTCCTGCAATCTGTGAAAACTCACAAGTGAAGGATTTCATCCAACCAGCATCTCAGTGGCTGCTGCTGCTCAGCAGCATCTTCACAAGCGGAGCTGTATTTGTGATTTACTCCTATGTTTCTGAATTTCTCTCTTTTTTAAATCTCATCTTTGAGATTGCAGGCATTTTTCTAACTCTATAACCACTTCATTAGTTAAGGTGTAAGATACAGGAAATACCAATTTGCAATAGGCTGGGTACTTGCCATGCTTTCTTCATGCAAAATAAACTGAAAGATGTTATCCAGGAGAGAAATAAAACCAAAGTAACACCTTTGTTCTCCCATCCAGCATCCAAAAATATTTTTTTATCTATTTTGATAGATGGCAGATCATATGTGTGTATTGTATACAATGAGAAATGACTACACGCTTCATTTTAAACCTGGCATTTTTGTTCCCTGAAAAAAAGGGTTCCATGTTAATTATAAACAGAGGAAATCAATTGTCCCAATTTTTTTCTGTAAATTTTATCTCACAGAAAACACAGTTTTGTTCTTTCGTAGAGCAGAAGGAAAACTGCTGAATATGGTGTAGCATCTTTAAAAAGAAGATATTGAATTTAATAGAATCACCTTTTGCTTAAAAAAATAAGAACAGTTTTGTTGTGTCAGTGATTGCACTCAGAAGCTTCTTAGTGATTTGCATCTTTGATGCTGAGTCCTATGCCTGCTTACCATATTAATAGTTTGATTATCTTTTGAAAATGAGACATTATTTTGCTTACCCTTTATTCCCTTATACAATGGATAGTTTGGAGGAAAAGTGTATGAGGATCACAGGATTAAATGAAATTAAATTTATTTCTTGACCTCTGCTTTTTCTATCTTAGTGCAGATAATTTTCATACAATCTGAATTTGCATATACTCTGAATTAGAGTTTGATCCAGGGCACGGTATTTAATGACATAGGTTTTGGAAAACTAACCATGTTCTTCTTTCTTTCCAGTCAGCTTCTTTGCATTTTACAGCTTTTGAGTGCAGTGACTGTCTGTGATTAGGATAGATTTTCCCAAGTGTTCAGCCCTGTCATTTCCAAGGTTGCTCAGCCTATGAAATTGCATGGAAAGCATTCCCTAGAGGAACCATTTGGAAATCTATTCCTTACTTTAGTGAGCATTTTTAAGTGGGAATTGAATTCTTTTAAAAGTCTGATTACAATAGGCGCTGGATATTTTAAAATTCAGCCTTGGCCTTGTGAAATAGCTAGTCTGACTTCTACCATGAGCTGATTCTGTAATATCATCTATCAAATATTTTGGAAACATTGCTGATTTTGTTCTCTTTTTTTGTTTTCTCAAAGCAATCACTAATGTTAAAACATGGGCACTGGACAGAGAAGTGTTTCAAAATATCATGAGAGTGACAGCACAAACCAGACAAGAGCAATACAGAAACTTCCTTAGAAGGTAAATATGATTAATTTCTATTTCTGATACTGCTTTGTGCTACTTACTAAGGTGCACAACAATAGTGTGCCTGTCTTGTAAACAGAGAGAAAAAGGTGCTCTTCATTCAAATATGGCCTCAAAAGCCTGAATATTTGTATTTTTTTCTTTTAATATTCATAAGAGTTTTTTTCCATTTTAGTTGTTTTTCTCCTGCATCACACTAGAAAACTTCAATAGGTGCTTGAATGCCTTTAAGTAGTAGTATAAATGTATAGAGAACTTACAGGTCTAGAACTGAGAACAATATAATAAATAAAGCTAAGTAAATCCTCCAATGAGTAGTTAGTTTGCTGCTGGAGTAGATTAAGGAATATTCCTTATCCTTTGGAGATTTGAATATGAGATCTGCATGTCTCTCAACATATGAACTAATTCCAATCTAAATTACCAGGAAATTTGCAGAGCAGAATAATTCTCTCCTGCAGGGAGCACTGAGAGTGGTGCCATGCTTCTCCCTTAGGAAGATGGGGAAATTAGAGGTTCCAAACCACAATTAGCTGTGTAATAGTCTATCTTTTTAACCCAGAATGACCATTCTGTTGTGCCTTCAAATCAAGATGCCAAGCCTGGCCATGCATAGAATGCTTGTGTACTTTCACATCCCTCTCCACCTTTGACTTCTATACACACTTCTTTGCTGAGCCTAAATAGATAGAAATTTCTATAATTTCCTAACTTTTACAAGTCCAAGTGATCAGGATTGAAGGTTTTTTCATTCTTACCAGCAAGTTCACCAAGTTTTTACTCTAATTAGATTATCTTTCCATAGCTGTCCAGAGTACTGAAATTTTTACCTTTGATTTTACAGTCTCTGCAGTGCACTTGAAAATATATTCTTGAATTGCTATCATGTCTAGGGTTTGTAATTGCTGGATTCTTTTGAAATTAATCCTTATGCCCACTAAAGTCCTTCCTCTTCTGAAATTCAAAGTTGATTTACAAACTGACCAATGTTTGCTGCATTTCTAAGTTGTGAGAGTTTATCTAAAAACCAGGATGAGAATGCTTGAACCTTACAGATTAAGATTTAGTTGTATACTGTGTTCACCACTAGTTTAACTAGTTATAAAATTTGACTGTAAAAATTGCTAATGATAACTGCTTTGGGTTATGGGGCTTCTTTTTGTTTTGTTTTCTGGAAGTGTGTCCCTGCTGAAAAACTTACCTGAAGATAAATTAACCAAGATCATGGACTGCCTGGAAGTGGTAAGATATTAAGTTTTTCTAAATAATATTCAGTAAGCTTCCAAAATAACAAAGAAAAATAAAAAACTACCAAGCTTATTTAATATGAAAGTGGTTTTGGAGTGATCAGAGCTGAATTCCAGGTTGGCAGAAAATAATAACATTTAGTGACATTGAAGTAAATTATATTTTGGCATCAAATGAGCCAAGCAAGTTGTTAAGACAATTTGTAATCTATATTTTATTAAGTACAAAGTTGCTCTCCAGGACTCTTTTGGTAATCAAATTTACCTCTTTGTGATGTGGATATGTAATACTTTCATACCCCTTGGACCACATACACTGCAAGATGTAAGGGAAGAAGGCATTAGGTCCCCCAGCACACAAATCCACCGAAATATCTGTATGCCTTAGGGCTGTATTTGCCAGCAGCTTTGAAGGTAAAGGCCTGATCTATAACCACAGCTGGGATTTTTTTTCCAAGGATAGTGGTAGCTCTTTATTCTTTTCACATAGAGGCATGAAGTATATAGGAAGTCAAACATCAGTGAAATATCCACGTGTGTTAAGAACTCTGCATAGCAACCTTTCAAAGATTTGTTGGACAATATTTTCTCTCACTTGCCCCCCCACCAGGAGTACTATGACAAGGGAGATTATGTTATTCGGGAAGGAGAGGAAGGAAACACCTTCTTTATAATAGCAAAAGGAAAGGTAAGGTATAATAAACCTAGCTTAAAAAATAACATGTACAAACACTTGTATCTCAAAAGCTATTTTAAGGGTTGCAGTCTCCAATAAAAATGTTGCAGAGTGTTTCTGCACATGTTATTAAATTCACAATATCGTGACAAAAGCCTGGAGCAACATTGCAGAGATTCAGGGAGCCTAAATTTTCATTCACAATGAACTCATGTTATACTATTCTAATTACAATGTAATTAAATTGTGTCCTGAAGCCTCTTGATTCTGTGCCACAGATGTAAAGCCAATTTTTTTGTAAATTTTTTTTGTAATTCTTTTTGTAAATGAGATTTGACCCTATGTCTTCTCCTACATGGTGCAATATCTGAAGGGCAAAACATAGGCTTGTGAAAAGTCTAAGTAATGGAGTCCCAGACTTAATGGAGAATGGCCTTTGAGCTGTCTCAGAGTCCTTTCATTTGTTAGTCCCAGAGAAGCAAGGCAGCAGCCTTTATCCCTCAGCTGATACCTTGGAGGCTGACTCAGGACTCCAATATTAAATCAGGAGAATTTTCCACAACAAACTTCCAGTTTCCAAAACATCTCTGTGTCTGTAGATATTCTAGTTTGTTTCTTGCTAGCATGGGCGTCAGCAGAGAGTGCTACTGTGGAAGCAGAGTTTCATGAGGGGAAATGTTAGTTAATGCTTCTGGAGTGTTGCCTATTTAACTGAGAAGACAAAAAGCTCATATGACATCTGCCCACTGTGGGAACTGAAATATTTTTCAATCTTTCATTAAAATGTGAGTTATTCTGCTCTGTTTCAAAAAGAATGAGGAGAAAATGTTGAGGGCTTGCCAATAATGAATATATTCCTTCTTCCCAGCAAAAATCAGAGAGGGGTCAGGGAATGCTTGAGTGTAATTTTTGAGAGGAGGGGTAACAATATATATCTGTAACTCTTTCTGCAGCATTACTGAGTTTAAGACATTTCTCAAATACACTTAACAGAAAGAATATCATGCATTACTTTGAAACTTTCCCTTACAAAATTTTTTTTCCTCTACTTTGCAGGTGATAGTTACCCAGAGTACTACAAACCACTCGCAGCCTCAGGTGATTAAAAATCTATACAAAGGAGATTACTTTGGAGAAAAGGCTCTCATTAGGTTAGTTCACACTGTCTGATTCATGATGTGAATTTCAGGATCTCAATTGTCCCATCTCTGTGTGTCAGATTCTACAACTCATGGCTGTTTTGAATATATTTCTTTTCATTGTAAAGTCAGTAGATGAAGGTAGTGACCAAATTTGTGTTAATGTTTTGAGGGGTTGCAGAGAGAGCTCGAAGGTTTACACTGGCATCTGCCTTTGGTTTTCCCTGCAGAAGTCAAATTCTGGCCCTCTGCATTGTGGCTTATTGTCAACACTTCAGTAAAAACTGTGGTGAGAACTTGTGCCAGGTTGTAATTGCCAGAATGGATAAAGTCCATTGTGAGTGGGACGAGCTCTTGTTTCCATTGCCCACGGCAGTAAGAAACAGAGAGAAGGAGTCACACAGTCCATATTTACGTGTGTGATTGAAGAGGGAGTCACCTGGCTTTGGGAATGTTTTATATCCAAGGAGCTTTTTAGAAATAAGTAGTGAATCCTGATATGGTGATAATTACATCTCACCCTAATTTCTTGGAAGCTTGCTAAAGGATGTCATGATCCAAACCCTATCAAAACTGGAAAAACTATTGTGCTAGACCATAATAATGACTAGTAAAAGGCTAAATGTTGTATTTGGTTCAGCAGCATTAATCCAGGCACGGGCTGCAGAGTCTTTTGAGGAGTTTCACCCAGAGCAGCTGTGCCCCTCCATGAGTGCAGTGTGAGGTACTTTGAGGATTTTGACATGCTTCTGAACTCTCCTAATGCATTTCAATTCTCAGTGACGACGTCAGATCAGCAAACGTTATTGCAGATGAGTACAACGTGGAGTGCCTCGTTATAGACAGAGAGTAAGTACATTGCACATTCATAAAAGACTTGCATCCTCTTTCAGCAGGTTAAAGTGACTTTCAGTGGGTTAATGTGACCTCACTGTAGGCAAAACCACAGTGTTTCCTTAAATGGATCCTGAATGAGTGGTTGTGCTTTAGGAATACTAATGAAGAGAGGCTGACAGCAGGTGCTGGAGCATAGAAGCTTAAGAGTAGTTCAGAGTTACTATCTTCTTTCTCTCCTTGAAGTGGTGATGTTTGTCCTGATCTCCTGGGTCAGGGGTTCCTAAGGCCTGTTCTTGTCAGTGAAGCCCAGGGCAAAGAGAGCATTCAGTAATTCTGCCTTCTCTGTCCCCAGAGTCCCTGCTCCATTTAGTAATGGGTCCACATCATCCTTTGTTTTCCTTTAGTTACTGATGTATTTGAAGACATCTTTCTTCTTGTCCTTGACATCCTTGGCCAGATTGATTCCAGGTGGGCCTCAGCCTTCCTTGTCTCATTTATATTTACCCTGACAACTTCTCTATATTGTTCCAAGTAGCCTGACCCAGCTTCCATCTCCTGTGTGTTTTCCACTTAAACCTGAGTAATTACAGGAATTCTTTATTTCTCCAGACAGGTCTCTTGCCCCCTTTGCCAGATTTCTTGATCATTTCTTGAGCCTGGAGGAAGTGATCCTTGAGTATCTACCAACTCCTACTGGGTCATGACTGAAATGTTCAGCGGTTTATGATGTTTCCTTTGTGGTTTTAGGACATTTAATCAAACAGTTGGAACTTATGAGGAGCTGCAAACTTACCTGGAAGGTTACGTGGCAAATCTGGCCCAGGCTGATGAAAAGCGACACGCAAAGTAAGTCAGATCATGTTCGTTACACCTACAGTAGCTAATCATAAAAAAGAGTCATAGATACTTAAGTAAAATCATGGATGGTGGTTGAAGGAGATGGACCCCTAGGAATGACAGCAGTCACTGTAATAAAACAGTCTGGCTATGCTTATGGAGCCAAACAAACTTTTTCTGATACAAGAATTACATAGAATCTCAGGGTATTGACTTCCAAGCAAGAATTCATTCTATTCCTGGAAAACTGAGCACAGGAAAAAAAATGATGTTGTGCTCAAATAGATTTTGCATTTTGATGGTAAGTTCTTTGACTGGTAAAAAACCCTGAAGGCCAACTCTAACTCCAGGTTTATTTAAGGAATCTGTATTACGGTGCAAAAGATTAAGTGCCATTTCAAAAAGAAAGAAGCAGACATAAAGAAACAGTTTATTTTTAATGTTTCAGTATAGCACTGATGGTATTGATGTCTGCTCTTATCTGTGGGCCACACTTTTAGTTTATGTACCTTTGGTTTCAGTCTGAGCACTGCTGGAAGGTTAGCAGAGTGTGTTTTTCCTCTGTTCAGAAATATATCTGCATTCTTATTTCTGATAATTCTACTGGAACTGGTACACAGTCCTTCAAGCATTGCTTCTCCAGCTTGCACTGCCCAAATTTTGCAGCTGCCCCCATCAACAGGAATCTCACCAGGGATCAGGTCTTGCTAAAATTACTGTAGATTCTACTCAGTGAATTTCAGTACCATTTTTGTCCTAATTTACTTCTATAGGATTCCATTAAGATTCTGTTAGGAAATAAGAAGAGTTTTCTTTCCTTCTCCTTTCCCACTTCCCCTTTTTCTCTTTTTCAATTTCCTTTCCTTTATATAGGATCATTAAAAGTAATGGCAAGGAAAAGCACTAACCCATGTTATTTTTTTTTTTAATGCAGAGGAAGATCCTTCTGTGGACAGTTGACCAAAGAGGTGTCTTTGGAGATGATAGAGCTGAAGGAGAAAGTAGCCCAGTTCCCTCCTTCCCCATTCCAGAATTTAGAAGTTGTCACAACTCTGGGTGTTGGTGGGTTCGGAAGGGTTGAGCTTGTAAGAGAATGTTTTAAAATTATTCATGTAGCTCTCTGTCTTGGATGATTGATTTAGCCACTGAATAATGGGAAGGATTTTGGTATTCTATGTGCTTGTGCCCCTCAGGCAGAAATAATTCTCCATAAAGCAATGCGTAGTTTAAAAAAGCATTTCAGGACTTGGGTGTTTAAAGAAGCAAATCCATTCTTGTGTGCCTCCATCTCCTGCTGTTAAAAATACCTTCCTGCTCACTAGACATAGTCATCAGTTTGTGCATGTGGAGTTTACAGATGTGCCTGCCTGCATTATGTCCTCTGAATGGCAGGCCTTTTTCCAGGAATCTGCCTGGACCTGGAGCAATCTGAATGGCACCACATAGTCTGTGCTGGTAGAACTGCTTCTGTATGCCCCACAGCAGCTCCAGCCAGCCTGAGCTATCTCTGAGCTGAGTTCACTGGGAAATTTCCAACAATTTGCAATGGCTCTTTTGAGTCATATTCAATAGTGTGATCAGCTGTCCTTCTGGGATACCAAGGGCTTCATTAGCCCAAAGCCTTAAATTCCACTTCCCTCTGGCTGAGCTGCAAACACATCTGACAAAACCTGAATGCTTTTTGTGCAGGCTGCTGAAGGTAATGGTAAATTAAAGGAGACTTTGTGCTTTTAGTGAAGTCAATAATCCTTTACAGTCGTTAGACCATCAACTATTCCATTCTGATTCATGCTTTGCAAAAAAAAAAAATACTGGAATTCTACTGCAGCATCTGAATACTAAGCTGAAAACTGAATTCTTATCCAGCTGTAGAACACAGATATCTGCTTCCTTCATTTCCAAGAGGCCCTGTTTTAACTTCCATCTTTTTATTGCATATTGGATAATATTTCAGTGTAATGCAAAATCATTTGTAAACATTCTTCCTAAACTGCCTCTCGTTTTTGTTTGTATTATGCTGGTGATTAGAAATCTTAAATTGAAATTGGGACCCACTGTGATATAAACTCACTGTAACATGTAGTACCTATCCAAGCTGCTGCTATTTGGTATATATAAAATGAACAGAGGGAACATTTCACTTTACGAGTGGGGACTGGGAAACTCAAATATCTGATGCTTGGCTTAAAATCACACATAACAGTTCTGCAGAAAATCTGGAATTTGTCCCTTGTTACAGCCATCAATTTCAGTCCTGTGCTGTGTTGAAAAATATGGATATCAATGTATCTACTGAGAACGATTTAGTAAAACATCCTTTCTTTGCCCTTTCTTTGCCTGATGTGTTTTCATCATTTTTATTCACAGGTTAAAGTTAAAAATGAGAACATGGCTTTTGCTATGAAATGCATAAAGAAGAAACATGTAGTGGACACCAAACAGCAAGAGCATATCTATTCTGAGAAGAAAATCCTCGAGCAGATATGTTCTCCATTTGTTGTGAAGTAAGTTGAGCATAAGGTTCCCTTGGTTTTGTCCCCCAGCTGGCCTCTGAGGCAGCACTATTAGGAATGAGGTTTGGCACACATGAGCTCAGGAGGAAAGACACTGCAAGTCTCGTTTTTATTTTGCTTTTCCTAAATTGCTGCTGTTTGTCTCCACAGGCTGTATCGCACATTCAAGGATAACAAATACGTGTACATGCTCCTGGAGGCTTGCCTTGGAGGGGAATTGTGGAGTTTGCTGAGGGACAGGTAACAGCAAACACAGCCTAACCTTGCCCTTTATAGTCAGCCCCACGTGGCTACTGAGCAGGTAGACCATTCAATGAAAAGGTGTTTGGTTAATATTCTGGTTGTTAGATATTATCTGGTTAATAACTGAAGCATTTTCAGAACTTGATTGTGATTATTATTTTTGTTCCAGAGGCAGCTTTGATGAATTCACCACCAAGTTTTGTGTTGGGTGTGTGACAGAGGCTTTTGACTATCTGCATCAAATAGGAATTATCTACAGAGACCTGAAGCCAGAAAATTTAATTTTGGATGCTGAAGGATATATAAAACTGGTAAGATGTAATCAATTGTAATGTTATCCTTTTGTGCCTGTATCCTGTTTCTTTGCAGGGGGGGATATAAATAGCATGTAATTATAGAACCAGGATCCTGGAGTGTAGTAACTCTTGTGCTTCAGCAGTAAAGAGGGAGGGCTTCTCATTGCACACTGAGGAGCAAAGGCATTGCAAAGTCACTGCAAGCCATGGACAAACTGGGGAATTGCAGCCTCTGAGAGATCTTGCCACAGTATAAAGAGCAAAAGAAAAAATTCTCCCAGCAGTCAGTTTTATTGTGAGAACAGAAACCACATTTCCCGGGTGCAGAATTACCTCCCTGCCCAGCCTCAAACAGTCACAGGTTCAACATTCATTGATTCCATTTACCATCACAGGTGCCCTCTCTTTGTAGAGAGGGAACACAGAAAAGAACTCCTGCCATGCTTTACTGTGGCATGAGAAGTGCAACAAGAATACCCTTCAGGGAGCTTGGAATATCCATTCTGAAGACAAGGAGCCACCCACTGTTTTCCAGGGACAGTAAATCTCATGTCCTCAAGGAAATCATGGGTTGTTCTCCCCAGAAGGAAAACTATTCAGAAAATTACTTGTGATACTAAATGTATCTGTTTTATAACATTCAGTAATCCAGTGGAATTACCTCTCGCTCCTTCACAATTACACTCTATGGTTGTTCTAGCTGTAAACTAGGAATTCTGGGATTTTTGCAGAAAGTGAGGAAGCAATTAAGACCTTAAGGCTTCCCAGTGCAAAACTCTCCTGCATTATGCAGCATATGTTGATTTTGATCAGGTTGATTTTGGATTTGCAAAGAAGATTGGATCAGGGCAGAAAACCTGGACATTCTGTGGAACCCCTGAGTATGTTGCCCCTGAAGTCATTCTGAGTAAAGGCCATGACTTCAGCGTGGATTTTTGGTCCCTTGGGATTCTTGTGTATGAGCTCCTCACTGGCAGGTAAGTGCCTCCTACTCAAAGTTCTTACCTAGTTTATCTGTTATTAGAAACCTTTCCAAGGTTGTTTTTAGACCACCTTGCAAAATGATACTTCTTTATGCAAGTCTTACCTTCCATCATTTCAGAAATGTCACACACTTAGTGGGTTATGTATTCTCAGTTCTGCCTTATCCAGGCACAAGCTATAATTGGCAGGTGTAGGGCTCCTGCAGCTGCTGCTGATGTTTCCTGTGAGGAACAAGTGACAACAGACTGTTCTCTTCCCTGTTGGTGGGTGATGGGGTGCAGTGGGGTGGGTGAGCTGTAAGCAGGGCTCTCTCTTTAGCTCTCTGCACACTCCCATGACAACTCTTTCGGAATGCTCAGTGGCAATAAAAGTGGAAACTTCTCTGGGTTAGGCTTAAAGGGACACGTGGTCATGCATTTTACCTGGTACATACAGGAAGCTTCTCAGCTTCAAGCCTTTCTATTATCTTAAACAGGCTGAAAGGGTGAGGGTTGTAAAAGTAGGAAGATGGGCTTTTTTTTCCATCTTTTTTTCTATAGTCTCAAATATTTGCTTAGATAGGTACTGGCCACATCTGCTCTTGCCAGATGTTCCATTTAGCAGTGTTGCTTTCTTTTTCCAGCCCACCATTCTCTGGGGCTGATCAGATGATGACATACAATTTGATTCTCAAAGGCATTGAAAAGCTGGATTTTCCTAAAGCAATAACAAGGCGACCTGAGGATTTGATCCGCAGGCTCTGCAGGTAGGAGGGGCAGTCTGGGGTAAAGCCTGAGTGTAGAGAGATTGAGCTCTTTTAGGACTCAGACTGAGCATTGAATTCCTGACAATCTCATTTGGAATTGTTATGCATGGCATGGTCTGTTCTGATTGAATTCAGTATGCATTGCATGCCCCTTTATGTGTCACACCTCTGAGTCTGCAGAGGCAGCAGAGGCTCTGGGCTTTCTCTGCAGCTGGGAATTTTTTCTGAAACACATCTTTGGGAAAATTTATTAAGTGGGGGCTGAGTAAAGAGCTAAGGGATTTGATTTTCAAATCAAGCACATTGTTAAAGAAAATAAAAAGCTTCCAAAATGACTTAGGCATATAGATTCTACAGAAAACACAGGGCACTTAAAGACTGGCTTAAGTCCTTTAGAAAATGTGCAGAAGGTGGTATTTCAAAAGGGCCAGCCTAACTTAGTGGCCTGGACAACCTGTGGCTGGTGACACTGACTTTGGATTCCCAGCTCCTGTGGGATTTCATCCATGGCACTGGGAGCAGTATTCAACATTCTTGTGTACCATGACTGGAAGGATCTTTGTGGCTGTAAATTTTGATCTGCCTCCTTTTGTAGCTCAGACCTGCTGGCCAGGAAAAAAAGGATATGCAACTAAAAGTCAGCCAGCTGATTTCCCTCTGCTGCTTCTCACAGCTGAGTGACACTGCTTTGGCTTTCTCCATCCTCAGAAAAAAGGAGCAGTGAGCAACACCTCATTATATCTCCTCATGAGGCCACATGTTTCATGGAAGCTGCATCCCTGTGCAACTGTTACATGCAAGCAGTTAGGACCTATAAATGCTCTTTTAAAAATAGGAATATTTTATATGTTCTTATTATTTTTCTTTTTTTTCCTTTTTTTTTTTTTTGAGACAAAACCCTACAGAAAGATTAGGCAATTTGAGGAATGGAATAAATGACATCAAGAAGCACAGGTAAGCAAAAGAGACTTCCAAGAAGAAAATTTGGGGTTTAATTTGAAATATTTTTAATATGTTAGAACCCAGACTGGTAAACTCATAGACATCTCTGTTGCTCTTGAGTATTTTTGCAACTGTAGCAAGCAACAATATGAATGTAAATCCTCAGCATGATTATCTAGAAATCTTTCTTTTTTTTACTGGTTTTGCTGCAAGATTGTTGATGTAGGAGTTTAATTCAGTTCTCAGAGAAATCAGTGCCAGTTCAGCATCTGCCTCTCAGACCTCCTGACCCTTCAACATTTGATTTTTAAGAATGAGTAGTTAAGGGCTCCATAGGAAGGGGATTTGAATTTTAGGGGTTTGTCTTCTTTCTTGTAACAAAGAAAGTCTTTCTCACCATGAATTTTTCTAATGCAAGTCTTTCTTCACATGAAGAAAGTCCTCTGTAAATTAAACATTTTCTGCTTTCTCTTTTTATCTGGGTTGTTTCTAAGCCCTTCACTTTGTGCTTGGGGAAAGTAGTTCTTTGATTTTTCTGCTTGTCTTCCTGTTCTCATGCTGTAAAAAGGGTGGCATTCCAAGGAGTCACACAAGCCTCTGCATGGCTGTGTTTCTGCATGCATTAACCTGCCTATGTGCACCTCCTCCATGCAGAAGTGCCAAAGTGCCTGGTGGTCCTGACGCTGCCCCGGCCTTGTGTGGCAATGATAGTGCTGGAGATTCCTCCTTCTAACTGTCTTCTTACAGGGGTTGGCATGAAAAAAGCCTCCTTATAGCCCTTCTCAGCTCTTTGTGGTGTAATGTCAGAAAATGACCTGTCTTTCTCTTTTGGTCTCTCCCTGTCTGTCTTTCGTCTCTTTTTAATCAGGTGGTTGAGTGGTTTTAACTGGGATAGTCTGAAAATGAGGAAATTGACATCGCCTTTAAAAAGAGAGGTATTGGCTTTGGCTTTTAGTATCATCATGCTTTGCTAACACAGCTTGGCTACAATGGAGAACTGATGGTGATAGCAAAATTTCCCAAAGATGCATTTGAATTATTACAGTTCAACATTTTTGTGAAAATTGAATGAAAGAGGGACAGCAAGCAATACATAACTTACAGTCAGTCAAGTAATGGAAACATTATTCTGCCTGTGTACTTTGCATTACATTTTCACCATTACTAGAACAAATGGTGTTTGGTCAGAAACTAATATTGAAAAAATATATCTCCCTTGGTAATGGGCACTTTATTAAGATGCACTGTTCATATTACTGTGAAGAGTACAAATTCCTTTGTTCTCCTGCTACTGAGTTCCAACACATTCCTGAGTAAGCTCCCAGTTTTAAATGGCCTATTTATTTTTGCCCTTAAATGAAAAAAGAAAAAAAAAATAAGGATAAAGCATTTGAAGCTCACCTTGATCTTAATTTGAAACAAAAAGTAATTCTGAGGTCTGCTTTGAGTAGCTACTCTATGAGTGTAGATTTGCTCTTAAATAGCATTCAAATTATACAGTGTAGCCCAGTTTTCTCACTGAATTAACAGGGCTTTGGATGAAATCAAGGATTTGATATTTGGGAATTCCTTTTGTACAAGAAGGTGAATGCCATTGTTCTGTTGCACAATGTAATTACTGGAGGTACTTCTTTTAAAGAATGAGGAATTGCATCCATTGAAAGACATCATCTTTATCATATTAGCCTTTCATTTCCATGTTGGGAGCAACAAAAATGATGCATAATCAATAGAAAACATTTTCAAAAGGTACTTTCTGAAACACACTTTTGTTTGTGTTTTCAATGTCCTAGCTGTCTGGACCAACTGATTACAGCTACTTTGACAGCTATCCACCTGAAGTGGGAAGCCCTCCAGATGAACTCTCAGGCTGGGACAAGGATTTCTGATCATTTTTCCTCCTGGCACATTTATAGAGACTCATAGGCACCAGTTCTATCTTGTTTCTTGCTTAAAATAAAGTCACACAAATTACACAGCACTCCTTGAAGAATAGAAGACAGTACAGAACCAGAACCTGTTTGGATAATCCACCAAAATCTGTGCATTTTATGGGAAGGGCATGCATTCAGTCAGCAGAGGTAACCTGAATTTATTTTTTTTTTTGATACACAGTGAACATTTCCCAGATATCTTTGATTGGATCTATGGTTTTTCCACTAAAAATATCACTAGCTGAAATTTTGATATTAACAAGGTTACCATACATCTTTTTTTGGGTGGAGAGGATGGGTATCAGAAGCCAACAGCTGTGACATTTTTCAGTAGCTAAAACTATAGGCACTTATTTTTCTTTTTCTCTGCTGTGTTTCACTTTTCCCCCAAAATGTCCTGTCTTGCATTGATCCAGAAATGTGTAGAAAAGAGACTTTTACTGAAAAGTTGATTTGATTTAGCTACAGCCAAAAAGGTATCACTGTGTAAGCTGCCTGTCTGTCAGTCTAGTTTTGCACCATGTTGGATATGTGAGACTGGTCAAACAAAAAGATGTATGCATAATAGAAGTTGCCTAGAGAATCAGAAACCATGGTGTGCATTTCCCTTACTGCTTCAAAGAGCCACGTGCCTTTCTTAAAATGTTTTGCTTTTGTGTAGTGTGAAGATAAAATAGATGGACAAAAAGCTTTTGCCTTGCAGGGAAAAAATGCAGATGGATGTTGTGCATTCATGGCTTATACAGGAAAATTCTGTGTTATGAGCCCCAAGTGCTGTTGAAGCAGGGATGTTTCTGGGTTTCATGCTGGGTTTATGGGAGGGATGCATCTGCAGCCTCTGCTTGGATTTATTTCAGCTCCTGCTGAGACCAAGTCCAATCTAAATTTCTGGGCTGAAGCTGCCACAGCTTTACCGCATTTCACAGGCTGGATGGAAAACCTCCCCGGCAACTTGTACTGTGTGCTCAGGCTTTAGTTACCCATGGCTGCTGGATCACCTCCCTGGCTGCTGGGAGTGACTTCTCCCACTGGGAAGGGGAAATGAGGGAGGGAATGCCTCAGGGGCAGCTCCATGCTTTGTAACATGGTTATAATTATTTTTCACTGGTGGGTGACAATTGCTTTGACAGCAAATCAATTTAAATATTTTGCATAGCCTTCAGCCTGAATAAGGCAATAGAATATTTTCCATTGAATTTAATGAAGGTTGGATGGAGCCCTTGAAAGAAGACACTACATATTTAGCTGGTTTTGTTTCTCTGCCTGTTTGCAAATTATTATGGAAAATTGCAGCCAGCAAAGCCTGTGCAAGGTGGAATCAGAGAGGGTGGAGCAGAGGCTGTAAGGTGGGACTCTAGATGGTTGCAACTTAACTTTGTTTAGTAATACCAAAGACTAAATTTTATTTTCAGGATTTAGATGAAGCACTAGACATTATGTATTTGTGTTTCTCCATGCATCTGTCTTTCTTTCATAAATATTTTATTACAGTCAAAATAATATTGTGCCAAGTTTTATAAAAAGCTTTTGAATGTATTTTTCCATTGTATTTATATGTAGTTTCCTTATATATACATATATATATTATAAGAATGGGGGTATATATATGTTTTTTTTAAGTAAAAAATTATCTGTATGACAAGTTTAGTGCAGTTAGCATTAAGTCTGTGCAGCTGTGGGATATATTTCCTTTATAAAATTTAACTTAGCTTGTTTATTTGTGTGCAAATAAAGTAAGCTTACAATGTAACAGGATGAGCATTAATTTTTTACAAGCACATTCCATACAGCAGTCCAGATTCAAAGACTGGATTTATACTTCTTGTCTACGTGATTCAGAAGAGACTGAGGCAGAAAAGGCTACCCTGGAGAGAGAGCCACTGATATTTCTTGCAGTATGTCCTGCACTCAGATTTTGTTTTCCCTAGTGGATAATGAGAAAATGAATGTATAAGAAGCTGCAATAAATGAGATCACAGATTATTTTGTACTTATGTAGAGTTCCCATGTGCATTCAAGTTCTTGCAGGTATGCAGTTGACTGAGGGAAAGTTTTCCAGAAACAAGCAGAAGCTGATACAGGAGAGACTAAATATAACTTGATCTCACAGCATCTGTCTTTGACAGACAGATGTGCTTCAGACTTCAGCTCAACACAAGTGGAGTTATGCTGAGTAAAACAAGGGGATGAGTAAGTGAGTCAGGCTGAAGTAGTGTCACAGTGCAGAGATCATGGGAGAATTGAATGGACAATTAGGATGATGATCAGATTAAGCTTATTGCTGCATTTTCTAATTTAAAGTCATTGAATTGATTTTGACATTCAGGTTTTGAGCATGCTGTGGATATGTTAGTAATTCTCTGAGTTCTGTCCCTGGTGTTCTTCTCTCTGCTTTGCCTTTCTGTCCTGTCAGCTCTGCTTTTATGGTGTGGCTCCCTCCGAAACTCAGCTGTAGCTGTGCTTTCTTCCCTGCACTTCTGCCACAAGAGAACCTGCCTTAGGAGGCAGGAGGGATGAAGATTGTTCCTGACAGAGACTAGTTAGCCTGGGCTGGTGAGATGAAAGTGCCTTTCCCCAGCTACCAGATCAGAGTGGAGATGCAGGTGAGCACTTCAGAGAGGCAGGAACAGCAGCAGAGTGAGAGGATACAGTGTAGTGGCAGGAAGAATTTTTATCTTTGTCTGACAAAGTCCTGAGAGATTTAAGTCCCTTGATGATTTTGAAGTCCCTCTAGAGGACTGTGTGTTACTTTGGGTTTTGACTCCTTTGACAGTTTGACAATTTGGCTTCCTCAAAATTGTGTAGAAAGTGTCGGGAAGAAGAGAAAATTAAAACCAGCCTTCCCAACTGTAACATAGCACACTGTCCTGAATTCTTCCTCCCTTCCCACTTTTTGCAAGGCAGCACAAGACTGGCACTCTTTCTCTCTTAAGTTCCTTGTGCCTGGATGTTGTAGCACAGTTATTTTGTTTCCTGGCATGGATCTGAACATTTCTGATTGACTTCTTTACATCTTGGTATAGGGCCAAACCAGTAGGGATAAATCAACATGCACACAGGAAGGCATCCAGTACAGAAATTTGTTTCTGAGTTGTATTTCTCACCACCAAAGTGGCTGCATGGCCACATTCAGGGATGTGGTTCCCATGGTTGTGGTGCCATTCTCATAATCAAAGGCAAGAGGTGAGGGCTTGGTTCTTCTGTACATCATGGGAAAGATGGTGCCAGACATGGAGTTCAAAGCAAACCGAGCTGAACACCAGGCACGGAAAAGGTGGGTAATTATTTTCTTGTAAACCCATTATCTGTTGTTTGCCACATAAATATTGCCCAGCTGTCTGTCTTGAGGATAGCAGCAAGACAGCAGCAGGATTTAACTCAGGGGTCAGGTGCATCCTTTGGCAGAATTCCCAAAGTGAGCTCATTGTGACTCCTGATGTGCAGTGGCTCAGTGTCAAGCTCTCTGAAATCTATTTTGCAATGAGCTCGCTACAAATTGATTAGATTCAGTGGGGTTTATTGGTTGAGCTTGTGAGATTCTTAACAATAGGCATTGTCACACTGAATTTTATAAACTATGGATTTATTGAAGCAGCTGTTAGAAGACAACTGTTGGAAACTACTGCATCTGATTTTGCGTGCAGGACCTGATGCCTATGGAAAATCTGAGGCTGTTTCCAGCTTAGCAGGTGGCATCCCCCATGTGTCCTAATGACACCAGGCCCAGGAATGACCACTGGGTTAAAAAGTGGATCCAATTGTGCAGTGAGCCTGTGCACATCACAACTTCTGGCTGTCCTTAAAGCCAAGCCAGGAGTCCACAGAGCCCCACACCTGAGAGATGGACTCTTTGTCATTACCATCACACAGCAGCAATAAGATTTTGTTGTCTGCAACTGCCTACTGCCTGTCTTCTCAGCCAGGAGAAAAGCACAGCTTTTGTCTTCCAGTTTTAAATTACACCTGTTTTGCACACAGATTTGACTTTTCTCCTGGCCCTTTCCCTTAGAGAAGGCCTGCAGATTTGAGCCCACCCTGGCCAAAAAATGGCTAAACAATTTTCAAGTTCCTTCTGCTGAAGACCTGTCGGGGTGCTGCTGTTTGCTTTTGATGTATAGAGGTGCAGCACAAAAATCCCAAAGCATCCAAAGGAAAAAACTCCAAAATACCCCACATTATCATTGTCTCTTCCCTAAATGTTCTTAAAGCTCTCACTGCAAAAGACTCCTAATGGTCTAAAGCCAAAAGAGGTTGAAATTTGGCCTGTCCTTTTTTTTTCACGGGCTGATGGTAGCTGGTGACATGCTGATTTCCCCCCTGCAGGACTTGTTTTCTCTTGTCTGCATGGCAATTTCATACCACAGCAAAGAAAAGAAAAGGCATTCTGAAAAGGAAGAGAACACAGTTCCACAAGAACTCCCCTAGGGGTCGGTGTAATCATGAAATCTGGTATTTATGGATGAAACACTCATCCCTTAAGAGGACTGAACCCTGGAAAGAGAAACTTGCATTTAACAGTTGTTATAATGTGCGAAAGGAGTAACAGCAATGTAACTGAATAACTTAACTAATTTAACAACCACATTAAGGACAAGGGGGAGAATGTGGGAGGCTGAAATTCGCAGCCAAGAAGTTCAACAATGAGAGCAGAGGATCTGGAAACAAACCAGCTTGAAAGGGAAATACTGTGGGTGTGCCAATCAGGCAGTCAAGGTGAAAGTCAGAAACCTGAAAAGGCCTTTTCAGTCTCCCCCGCCATCTCAGGGAACATTTGAACCAGAAATTTTATGAAAATGTACTTTTCTCTTCTTTTTAAGAGGAGATAAAGACAACTGCTAATTTGCTAACTATTCTGCATAAATATATATAGAAATGTCAAAAAGTGATAAGCACTTCCAATTTATTGCTCTGGTACTTGAACCGTGAAAATATTGAAGGAGAAGGAAATGGATTACTGACTAGTGTGCTCATAGAGCTGCTGCCACCCAGTGTCAAGTGAAAGTATAAATATAATTAGCAAGGCTACAGAGATAGAATTTCAACCAAAGGCTTAAAAAGGCAGTTTAAAGCAGTAAAAACCCTTAACCCTTAAAGGATCACATGTCACACTGCTGGGGTTGTACCTTCCCCTCTTTCAGTGAAGGAGCTGCCTGTTTCATTACAAAGCAAAGTGTGTTTGTCATCAGATAAGCATCATGACTTGAAGAGAGATAAGAGCATCAGGTTTTAGCTGTGACCTGCTGACTTGTGTCCCCAGCTCTCACAGCCTGCCCTAGTCCCTGGCTGGGGCAGTGGGATGTGGGGTGAGGCCCTGAGGTGATCCTTGTGCAGGTAATATAGGGCTACACTTGCTTGCTGCAGCTCTCACCTGGCATGTTCCCATCCCCTGCTCTGGCGGGGTCTGTGCCAGCAGGACAGGAGTTCCTGTTGTCATTTCTCCCTTGCCTCTGGCTAACAGAGGCTGTGGATAGCAGCTGCTCCTCTGTTGAGCAGTGCTGGAAGGCAGCCCTGGCTGATGGACACCACAGCTTGTTGCAGTTCCAGCTAACGGGCACTCCAGCAGCTGGATGCTCTGGATAAGAGAGGCTCATGCTTCCTACAGCTCTTGCTGACAGAGGGTCCAGCATGTTACTACTCAGGAAGCCCCAGCTACCTTCAGTTGCTGCTTCTTAAAGCTCTGGCTCTGTCTTGCAGCTCCAGCTCCTGCACAGTTGTGAAGAGGCATGCTGCTGCTGCTCAGTTCAGGTGATGTCAATTCCAGTTACTGAACACTCCAGCTTCTTATAGCTCTGGCTTGTTTTCAGTTGAAGGTGATTCCAGGTCAAGCTTGTTGAAACTCCTGCTTTTGTGTAGCAGTTCTGGCTTCCTACAGCTCCAGCTGACAGACATAGGCTTATTTTGATTTCCAGCTCATTCCAACTCCACTTTGTTGAAGCTCTACCTCCAGTACTGGATGCTCAGAAAAAGAGTTGCTCCTGCTTTTATCTGCTGATGGACATTTTCCAGCATGTTACTGCTCAAGTTATTTGAAGTCATAAGTTAGTTCAGCTCCTGCTTCTTCAAACTCCAGCTTTACACAGCACCTCTGGCCACTGGCCAGAAGAGTGGGAGCACTGGTGGGACAATGTTTTTTTGGGAGGGCACGGAGGGCAGTTCCATTGGGAAACCAAAGGCTCTTGAATCCCCATAGCCACTGCATTCCAAAAAGGCTGCCATGGGGCTCCTGGGAATCAGGAGAAACCAGGGTCTGGGGTTCTAGTGACTCATGCAGGCACTCAATTAATCTAATGGAATATAAAAGCCAGGCCAGCACACCATCGACCCTATGGATCTCATCATAAGCTCTTTGTCAGTGCTGGCTGCAAATATGTGCTCTGTATCCATGGGCAGGCAAGAGCAATGTCATCTTCTGTCAATTCCCTTGGATGCAGAAGATAAAAGCTCTTTTTGTATGGCCTGTCACACAGTTAGCATCTCCTGCCCAAAAGCTTGTTTGGGTTTGGAGTTATTCTAGGCCAGTTCCTGCAGAAAATACTGTTGTGTGCTCACTGGCCAGCCAGGACTGGAGGTAGAGGGAGATGTGTGAATGGATATCCACATGTTCCCAGCTGGCAGCAAACACAAAGTCCAACGAGTATGCAAGTGGCTGAGCAGGCAGTGCAGGAGCCATGGCATGCATGACAGGCACAGATCAGCTCATGCATGAACACACAATAGCTTTATGCACAAACAGCCCATGACACTGTGAGCAGCATCCCATCATTTCACACCTGAATGTCCTAAAGCTTCATTAGCTTATGCATGAGTGCCCAATTTATTCAGACCTTAGCATCCAATCACTTCATGCACAAGCACTCAATCTATTGACAGGCAAGCCTGTCTATCAGAGTTCAGCACTGCCCCCGTCTCTGCCTTTGCTTTCTTCAAGGGTTGTACCAGCCACACATGAGGTAAAAGAATGTTCTCACTCTGAGGTAAAAGAATGTTCATTTTTCCTTACAAAAAAGGTTAGACTAAGCTACAGAGGGAAGTCACCTTTAGAAGATTATTTTTGAAGATTATTTGGTTGCAAATCTCTATCCGCAACCCGACACTGCTTTGTAAGAAAATGAGGACATTTTCTCAAAATGCTTTGCTACTCAGTCCAAAGCCACAGCTTTAAGAGAGAACTGATTGTAATTCTTAGCACGGCATGAATTTCAATGGTCATCTAAGAGAAAACCAGCCACAGAACAAAATCCTGAAAATAACAGTTTACAGGTCTTTTGCAGCAAACACACTTGTGTGAGTACATTATCACCTGGCTGCTCCAGTGCTGGGATAAAGGCATGAGGATCATGGAATTAGAAGGTAGGGAAGCCAAGCTGCTGGGATCACTGGCTGAGACCATCATCCTGACCAAAACATGCTACCTGTATGTAACACTGAAACCCTCTCATCCCCCCAGCAAGGAAAAATACAAGTTCTGTCTCTATGTACAAAGGTTGCAAGGACTATCTTACCTTACAGAAGATGTGTAGGGAACCTTGCCAACTCTAACTTCAAGCACAAAGTTTACAAGTACTTACGTGAAGACACTTGAAGTGAAAACTAGCCCTGGGCTTCCAGAGATGTAGCACAGAGCAGCAAGAATCCCAGCTCAGCTACCCTTTTGCACTGCTCCTAAGCAAGGGGGCATGATGAGAGACCATTTGCCAAATGGTCTCCTGGCTGAGGAACTGCAAATTCCAATTTACAAGAGTGAAACTCCAAGGTCACTAGAAAAACGTTCCTCCTCATTGCTCACAAGAGCCGAAGTTGGCTTTAACTTCCCATACATCTGGAAACCAAAGAGCTCAGCCAACACAACACTTCATTGCCTACACAGTGAGACAGCGAAGCTGCACAGTGATAATGACACTGCACTGACAGAAAGCTCACAGCTCTTCTACCACAGCTGACAGGGAAGGTTCCAGATGCCTGCTTTCCTGAGACTTCAAATTTTTCTAATACAAAAAGCTATTTAAACATTTGTACATTACTTGCTCTCCTTGCTAAGCTGCAAGCAGCTGAACTGGACATCTGAGCAGGGGGTCATGGAACCTACCCCTGCCCCAAAACCAACTCAAAGAGAGCATTCAGGATGTTATCCAGCTGCAGGTTGAGAACAACATTACCTAGGGAAGTTCCTCCAACAAGTCTAAGCAGCAGAGCAGAGTCTCTCTCAGAAGTATCTACATACATATACAAAGCTCAGCATGTTCAGTAAGTCATCAAGAACAGCAGCTCTTCAACAGTGAAGAAACAGAGACTAGGGACAAAAAATACATTCCTGTATCCAAGTGCATTTGAGAACTAGGCAAAGACTGAAAAATACAAAGGCTTAATACATTTATTAGTAACTGCTGGCATGTACTGTCGAATAGGCTACAGTCTTCGTGCACAAGGAATTCATGGTAAGTACTGGCCAAGCATTGCAAAGCACAGGTTAAATAGAAAGCTGAAACAGCATGCACAACCTCCACAGGCTTATTAAACTGTTCTGAGCGTGTAAATCCATCTCACACTTGTCCAATCAACCTGCTTTCAGTCCTATTTAAATGCTACAAGGACCAAAATTAAGGATTTAGAAAAGGGCGGGAGACAGCAGCTGCTTGCAAGTAGCAGGTAGGAAGCAAGTCCAGGTGATAGTTCCCTCCCTGCTCAGGGGTTAATTCCACTCCACTATGACTCAGTTTTCATCTCTTACTGCAAAGGAAACAGCAGATGCATATAGAACATGTCATACTTCAGACACATAATTTTTTTCTGAAGGGGCCATAAAAGCAAATCAGTAACCTAATGTGACCCAGGTGGTTACAGCACTCCCTATGTCTTCCTTGATCACAGAACAAGCTGATAACAAATAATTATATGTTCATATAGCTCTATACTCGCTAATAACAAAACAGCAATTAATTACAAAGCCAGCTGGCCAGTAACCTTCCCTTTCAGCTCTAGGTTTTATTACCTCTGTGTATTTTCCCATTTGGTACCTTATCCTTCACAGCACCAGCAAACACTCCCATGACAACGATGCTGCACACCCTGTGAGGTAC